>NC_142210.1:12112651-12712651 GCF_049639895.1 Pseudopodoces humilis | reverse complement strand
GTTTCTTTAGATATTGCCAGTTACCTTTTGCTGTAGCCTGCTTTTTGTCTTGTCTTCAATCATGCCACTTACTGCTGCATTGCCAATCTGATCCCACTTTCCTGCTGTGAGGCCGTCTTCGGTTATTACCTGTTTTCTGTGCCTGCAGGAGAAATGCTACTCAGCTACAATAAAAGGAGATAAACACCACAAATAGTAACCAAGCATTCTAGCTAGCCTTGTTATATAGTGAATACCTGGACAGTTTTGCTATCAAACAAAACACAAATGGAATGAAAATTGTAAAAGACACCTGACTAAAGGCCAAAATGTGTAGTTCTTTCACATGATGGTGCAGCAGAGAATACTAACAGCATGTCATTTGGCACATGATATTTTCCTATCCTTTTTAGCAATTCACTTGAAAGCTCAAAGTAATTTTAGTATAATCCATCATTTATCTGAAGATAAGACCAAAAATTATTAGACCAGCAATTTTATTTCATATGTGCTTTGTCTCAATCACAGCTGTTAGGACTTACAGTCAAGATAACCTCTCTGCATTTGTTTGTTCCAGCTGGGGTAAAAAAATGTTAAGAATGAGTATCATAAATTGTTTGTCAAATTGTTAAATTCCCCAAAATGTTCCAAAGTGACAAAGATTCTTCTAGGGTACATCTGTCAATTTTAGTGTTTTTTTGTTTTCTTTTGTTGGCGAAGGATACATTTTAGAAAATGGTATAGAACATGGAATGAGTGTTCTGAGTAGAATGACTATCTGTTAGTAAAAATGATCCTAAGAGACAGATTTGTTGATGGAAAGGGAATGGAAAAAAATACTGTCATTAGCAAAAGATTACTGGCTTTCTCTTCACTGCAAGGGTGTTTGGGATCAGAAGGAAGAGACAGAAAATGATACTGTGATTAGTAACTTTCTTACATACAGCCACAATTGCACTGAAATAGTTCTGCTGGAGCCTTTCTGTTCTTCAGGCTGCAGGATTTCAGCTTCATGAATGAGCTCTATGCATCTTGAAACTCAAAGTGTACATTAGGTTGCCACCTACTCAAACTCTCCAATGCATTTGAACTCACCTTGTAGTTACATGCAAAAATTTTAACTTTTATGCAAAGTTAATTCAATGTAAGTAGGTGAGGTTCAATGCTCAACAGTAGCAACCTCTTTATTCCTGTTGGTGTTATGGAAACTAACCCTACAATAGTGAAAAGAATGATGTAATTTTTTCCTCCATTTTCCTCTCTCTTCAAAAGTGATCCATATTTTTTTATCCTGTTTTCAAAATACCATGAGATTTCTAAAAATGTTTCTTTGTAAAATTCTGCCATTTTACCTTCTCAAACCTGATCCTAAAATGCAGAGGCTGACTTAAAAACACCATAATCACCTTTAGGATTAACTGTACAAAAATGTGAACTGCCATCCAAGAATACTGAAAAATTCCTATTTGATTTTTGAGATGAACACATTATTTGTGTCATTGCATTTCTGATGGAATTGTTGTACAGCTGAGAGCAGGAGGAACAAACAGCAGCAGTGAACTAGGTAAGGCTTGAAAACTGAGCCAAGATTACCCAAAGGCTAGAGATTTAGCTAAACATACAATAGAGCCTACAAGACAAGCAGCTGCTATGGGCCTGTAGTGGCCAGGCTATACCTTCACCCAACCCTCCCAGCTGTGAGCTCCTAATCTCACCATGCTCTGAAAAGATTCTAAGTTTATGCTTCTCCTTCTGGAGAGAGATGATGGTTGCTGCGCTGCCTGCATTACTATCCAAAATAGGTGAGGGAAATATTTTGCTTTGCTGTTTACCACCCTTCCTGACCTGGCCATTTGTCCTCCTGTTTTCATGCATCCAATATAAAGCCCAAGCAGATCTACTTGTAGGCCAATGAATCTTGATAACCGATCTCCCCAGCTCAGCTTTAGATACAACATATCCAAATTCAATTTTAGTTGATCTTTCCTCTTACTGAGGTAGTCTCCTAGAAGAAAACCATTAAATTCAGTTTAAAAAATGTACAAGATTAATCCTGTAATGTAAGTCAGATGTAGTATTTGATTAAATTAATCCATAAATATCCATGTTCTGAATCTACATCAAGATGAATATGACCTTTTATGAAGTCACCAAAGTACAATAGGATACTTGAGATGCAGAGAACATGCCAACCACTCAAACAATTGTATGCTTCTTGGAGTGTGATTAAGACCCCTACAATTTGGTGAGCAATAGCCAAGGGTGAGCTTATGAATACTACTGGCGACACTAATAACTTCTGGAATGCAAGAAGTTCCAGAGAAAAAAGAGAGGTAGTGTGCAAATAGGAGTAATTTGTGACTGCTTAAAATGGTTTAAATGAATACTATGCCTTTGCATAAACAAGATTTTAATTAGGACATCGTTATGAGGGATTGTAATTTATGTAATTTTAAATTGCCATATTAATTAATGTGCTCAACAATGGGCAGTGCCAGAGAAAAGAACTACCTATATAACAAACATGGAGGATAAAATTACCACAGAGGAGAAAATTTAGGAGTAGAAAAATGCAGTAAGTGCCCATTATCCCAAATAGAACTATTTTAAATGAGCATTAACTCTGACACATTGCCATGTTGGTCCATACATTTCTAGAAAGTGTAAATAAATCACCATGTTTACATTCTGCATCTGCCTCTGTTTTTATAGTATGACAAAGAGTGAAATTAAATATATTTTCCAAAACATAATACAATTAAATATAACATTATTCAGGATATACAAATACCATCATTCATCTTGTTCCAAGAGGACTGTAAAAAGCAAGTTGTTGAGCTGTGATATCTGAAAGGTAAAGGCAGCACTCTCCTCACTTCTGCAGTGCTGTGGGTACTGACACTTCAGGCTGGTATTTGCTGCCTTTTAAACCAGTACCTTCTAGCTGCAGTTTGCACATGCTGTCCACCCAAGAAAATACTGTTTCAAAGCAGGAAGGCAGGACACCTTACAACACAGAAAATGAGCACACTTCTGCTCTCCCCCAGTGCGAAATTTCTCTGTTTTCATCTATTACTATGACAAAAGTAAGAGTAAAAATAAAACCAGCTATAATCAAATTTAATGATAAATGTCAGTTCTCTTAATTGTACAGGGCCACTTTGCTTTCTCAGTTCAACAATGAATTAGGAAGCACACAATAATCACAACTGATTTTTCTCTGCTATGTAGTTCAAGTTGTAGAGTGGAAAAGTGTGCAGAAATACCATGTTCCTGCTGAAAAGGCATATATTTTAAATTCTTAATACATGAGCAAAAGCTGAATTTGTAGGCACTTAATATTTTTGAAAGATTCTGTAATTTAAAAGATTATGGTGGCAACAAGCAAAATGGTCTGCCATAGTCAGGACTATGAAACATTTGTCTGACACCAAAACAGACCTGAAAAAGCCTTTCTACATCATCATGGTAATTACCCGCTTCAGGCCATACTTAATCCTCCTATTCTGATGAAACTCTAATCATGTTAGTGCTGAGGGTTCATGGAAGTGACAAGAGAAGAGGCTTCCCTGTACAAAAAAATCCCCCTTTATACACTCATCCTGTGATTTTACTGAGCCAATTTACTACCTTGTCCCATGCTATGCAGCACAACACAATCTAAATGAGTGCTGCTACTTTTGGAAGTGATGGAAATTTACAGTGAACTGCAGCGTGCTCTGGGCAGAATCCTGCTGTCCCTTATTGCCATACAGCTCCTTAATTCTAGGGATTTTCCAGAAATAGGTGTAAATGAATACTGCAATTTTACTGCTTGTACACATCATGACCTGACTTACTTACTGATACACCAGCTGAATTAGAAAAATATAGAGCTTGTATTTGTAAGTAACTGGTAACATAAAGTGTTTTGATGCATGGAGAGGAGAAGAACAGTAAATATATTACAGGATTATATATGCCTTCATCTGAACTTGTTGAAAGACTCTAGTCTGGTGTGGGTCCAGGAGAAGTTTAGAAATTGTCGGGGAAAAAAAAAGAAAAAAAGGCAGGGAGGCATTTTAACTTTACTAACTAAAGTTAATCTCTGGTTGTAGATCACTCCAATTCTTGCTCTGTAGAAAAAGGATAGATCTGGTTATGCAGAGTGTATGCTACGAAATTCTGATTAAACCAAATTTTGAGAACTGGTGAAGTTGCATTGCCTTCCAGACTGAGGAACTGTTTGCATAGCTCAGAAATCAAGAGCATCACTTGTGGTGGTTGATTAACTTCTATCGTGAGTTTAGCACAGCAATAAAAATTTAATTGCTCATCTGATCCTTAGCAGAGGTGACAGGGCTACGTCTTGCAGGATGTTGGGATGAGCCTTGATGGTGCGGTGGAGTTACTGCTCCGAGGCTGTCTCCTGCCAAAGGGCGCCCTTGCTTTCTCTTCAAACTGTTGACAAGACTCGAGAGCTCACACGCGGCAGGGTTTGGAGTTTGTGGGGCACTTAGTCCTCTCTAAAATAATTATGTGGAGCGGGTTTAGGGAGCGGGCCACGCAGGGCAAGCCAGAGCACGGTGGATTAAGTGCCTCCGCTTCGTCCGGGACGGAGCCTTCCCGTGCCAACTCCGTCTAAGCCAAGCATAAATTCCGCATGAGGCTGTGCCGCGCTCGCAAACGCTGTGGCTGCCCCTGGCCGAAGGGGCCCGGCCGGGACGCGCTTACCTGGATCCGGGCGGGGGTGGCTGAGCCCCGGCGGCGCTCGGAGCGCACCGGGTTCGGCTGGGCTGGGCTGGGCTGGGCTGGGCTTGGCTGGACCGGGCTGGGATGGGATGGGATGGGATGGACCGGGCTGGGCTGCGCTCCGGGGGCGCTCCGTGTCGGCCGCGCTGCTCCTGTCGCTCCGGCGCGGCCCCTCCGTTTATAGCGAGGGGCGTTGCGGCACAGCCCAGCTCGCCCGCTGCCTCTCCCCACCCATCTCCCGGGACGGACCCCGCTGACCCGGCTCCCTCCCACTTCCCCTCCCTCCCCGCCCGTCCCCGCCCGCCGTGGCTGCGGAGCGGGCCGGCAGTGCGGTGTGCCCGCGGGGCCCGGGCGGGACGGGGGAGCCGGCGCTGGGCAGCAGGGCAGAATCAGCACTGGGCAGGAGGGCAGAGCCAGCACTGGGCAGGAGGGCAGAATCAGCACTGGGCAGGAGGGCAGAGCCAGCACTGGGCAGGAGGGCAGAATCAGCACTGGGCAGGAGGGCAGAGCCAGCACTGGGCAGGAGGGCAGAATCAGCACTGGGCAGGAGGGCAGAGCCGGCACTGGGCAGGAGGGCAGAATCAGCACTGGGCAGGAGGGCAGAGCCAGCACTGGGCAGGAGGGCAGAATCAGCACTGGGCAGGAGGGCAGAGCCAGCACTGGGCAGGAGGACAGAATCAGCACTGGGCAGAAGGGCAGAGCCGGCGCAGGGCAGGCGAGATCGCTGCGGGAAGTGCGGCCGCCAGCGCGGCGCAGGCTGCGGGCATGGGGCGAGGGATGCGCATGAGGGGCCCCTTCCTTGCCTTTGCCTCCAGCTTTCAGGGGGAGGGGTCGCGAGTGATGTACAAACATTCCCAGTTTCTCTAAGACTCCGCCGTGCCGCCAGTGAACAAAACTGAAATGTTCTGATCGTCACTAATGAAGTTAAATGTATAATTGCCATAATAAATCTGGAAAACTTTATTCTCTGGGAGTGGAGGGGAGCAGAAACAGAGGAAACCCCCCTGGAATACATATTCTATAGGAGGACTTTCCATGTCACCGATAATTGTCATTTAAAGAAAGGGTTTTGTATATGAGGAATTTTGCTTATTTGTGTCCCTCTCGTTCTACTAAACAGGACAGGGAACAACTTTTCAGGCAGAATTTGTGACACTGTCATGCTCATCAAGAACAGGATTTCCGAAGTTATGCTTCATTTTAGGGCCATGTCACCATAGTTATGGACAGAGCTAGAGATTCCACTGGGAGCTGAACAGCTGTGGATTGCTTCTTAATATTTTTATACACCTAGTGTGTTTTTGAAGGCCCTCTCTAGAAAGACATGATGGCACTATCCTTCAATGGTTGGCAGTGTAACTTTATTGTGGCTAAGAATAATTACAGTCTATTTAGTCATAGTGGTAGGAGAGGCAAGTCAAGAGGAAACATTTGGATTCTACAGTGATAACAACTAGTTTTTCAGTATCTGCACATGTACAGTCAGTAAGGTCTTGTCTGGCTATAATTTGTTTCTGAAAATCTGTTAGCTAAATCAGAGGTTCACATAGAAATGGAGAGCTGCAACACATTACATGAATTCACTTGTTCCAGGCCGTGTCTGATGGGCCATGAGTGTGTTACATGGAAGCACTAATTCACCTGTGACATAATCTTTTGCCCTGATCTTATTTATGTTGTGACAAGAAAAATCATCTGCATTTTCATCAGATCAGCAGCCAGGGCTGAAGCAAACTATATTGGCAGTACACTGCCTTCCTGCCACTTGGGGAGTTTGTAATTGGCTTCCTCTCTAAAGAGATTTTGCTGAGAGATCTTCTAATCATGTGCATGTTCACAGATTTATCATGGCAGGGACTAGAAACCACTTGCTGTAAGTACTGTTCAGCCCTGTACAACACCTGAAGCTGTCTACAGGAGTGGGCTGTGTTAACTCCATTTATGTTGTTGGTTTCATTACATGGAGCTCTCAACATATGGGACATATTTTTTCTATCCAAAACATTCTTTGTACACATATGACTGATTCCCAAACTCTGCTGAATAACAATTTATTTGGCAGCTATTGGCTGCTTCTACCTCAGTGTGTTCTGTGGTACAACCTGCTGGGTGGAGCTGGTGTGCAGGAGATCTCCATGAGGAGACATTTGCAGGGCTTTCAGTTCTCACAGAGCTGAAGGAGCTGAAACCAAATCCCAATGCCAGTATCAAACGCTGGCTGCTTACAATGCCTCTGTATGTGTGAATCACTGCCTAGGATCAGCTGTTCCTTTTATTGCATTCCATCATCTCTTCTCTTCAGGAAAGGATGAAGAAAGTAGATGATAGCTGTATTTTAAAACAGAACAAAATGAAAAAAACCCACAACAACTTCTTTTTCAATTGGATTCTTTCTTAAAAGATGCATGTAAAATTGAATTTGGGTCTGCATCTCTCTGCTGAGTTCAGTCCATCTCTGGGGTATGTAAGAGAGAGAGATGTAATTTAATGTAATTTTGGGAAAATCTCTTCACTTCCAGCAGTTTTGTGTCTGGAATCCCAATAACAGAAATGTAACATGATGAGCACTGCAACATGCACTCACTATAGAAATGTGATTTAAAGGAACATCCAGTGAATAATAGACTTGATGACTAGAATTCTGTTTTCATTGAGCTGCTGTAAATAAAGAGGCTTCTTCCCACCAGAATTGATCGAGGTGTCTGTAATGTGGAAAGGGTTTCAGGGAGCAGGTTACATTCTATTGCTTGTGTTAGAGCAAAGAGCTGTCATTAAGAAGGTGACTGTACTGGGCAGTTTGATTGCTATGAAATCAAATAAATAGCTCTTCTAATGGCAATATTTATTAAAATCGCTAGTGGTCTAGTGAGAATAAATAGTTTAAAACAAATTCTTTATTGTGAACTCAAAATTACATTGCCTTTTAAAACCCTTTATATTTTAGTAATATGTTTGGAATGATTCACATCTGAACATTTTGGCTGTAGTTTTTTTACATTTTTAAGGTATTGTTTCTTTTTTGCTGAAACAAGAAGTACAAAGTTATTGTCTTCGTTGAAAGCTGATTCTTCTTACATAGATGCCCATACTTCTGCATGTCAAGAGCCAGGCTTGAGGAAAGCCTCACAGGCTGAGATTCTGGTTCTCTTCATTGTATTATTTTGTGTTCAATTTTAATGCATTTTCCCACTGTTGATTCTTTCAGGAAACAGACTGGACTGTTGCATGTAGAATATATACGTGCATTTGCTTAGAAGAAAATGAGCAATTCAGATGTAGGATTACTGGAAACCTGGATATGTCCTGGTAGCAATCTGATGTGAGTAAAGCTGATGATTTTCCTGAAGATAAGACAACTTACGAAAGTTATTTTTTAAGAACACTTCTTTTCAAAATACTCTCCTGCTGCCGTAAGGAGTACTTCAGTTCTATCCTGTTTGTATATCCCTAAACATTTTCTTAGAAAAAGGACCTAGAATTGATTCCAGGCCAATGCATCTGTGATTTAGAAGTTTTTATCTACTTTTGTCTATGATGAACTTTGTTTTCAGAGTGTGTTCCCTTCTATCAGGTCTACTAAAAATGAAAGTTACTAGGAAATATTAAAGAAATGAAATTTTGGAAAAAAGATACATTGTAATTCTCACTGTCTCTCTCTAGAACCCAAACCTTTTCAGCTGCAGGAAAAATGTTAGCTTCTGCTGTAGGAATAGGAATGTATATTAAGGTTGTTATCCACTCTGGTCTCACAGACCAGAACATTCTGCTTGGTCCAGCAGAGTAATCTGTGTTTGTGTGTGTGAGAGGAGAAGAGAGCAGGAGAGGGTGAAATGTTCTTTGAGGCAAGTGAGAGAGGTCATTTGCAGACTTTTGAGCAGTGGTGGTGCTGATATCCACAAGGTCTGCCTCTCCAGAGTGATGGAAATTTACATTATTATTTTTTTCTGATGAGCTTTGTGAACAATTAGGATATTTAATCTCTTTCCAGGAAGCTATATGCTTTAACTTCTAGTCTTCTTTATCTGGTATGCTTTAATTGTATCCCTCATAATCATCATAGCATACAGCAAAAGGGGAGGCTGGAAAATATGAAGATTCTAAGGAACTCAATGTTTAAAATCTCAGCATTTCCATAACACTTTAAAGTTTAACTGGTTTGATTTTGATAGATAAAAAGTAGATTTTTTTGTTTGGGTTATACTGTGTAAGAAGCCGAACTGAATGAGAAGTGTGTGGCATCATTTTCTTCATTTACTCTTCCTTTGAGTAAATCCAGCTCAGTTGAAGCAACCTTTATGTAAAAAATATGTTCAGGGTAGAAGGGAGTTAAAATTTGAAAGGAGTATTTTAAATACTGAAATAGGGAAATCTAAGTTATGAAATTTGTGACTGTTTTTTATGTGGTCCTTTTTTTCTGCAGCAGAAAAGGATAGTTTAGACACTTCCTCTTGTCATGTTAATGATGTAAGGCTCTTGTAGGTCAGAAGAACTATCCCATTTAATTTTCAACTGATGATAAAATTATCAGTTTCTGGTAATGGGTGTGGACTAATGTGTAATTAGTAGTTTTTTGGAACGTCTTTTCTCAAAACAATAAGCAAGATTTTCCACTGCGATAAATTTAAATACAGTATGTATTCATAAACCCACATTTATATACTTTGGAACAAGAAGGGAAACAGAAATTGGTGTTTGAGCTGGCCTCTATTTCTTGTTGACTCTAATCATTGTGATTAAAATTTGATGCAGAGTGTATAGCACTATCAGTGATAATTACTATGTGAAAAACTCTCTTCTCCAGCCTAACCGTGGAAAGAGATTTAGAGATCGTGTTTTTAGTTCTGGAATTCTGTAAATTTACCAAGAATTACAGCTAGAAGACCCTCCTGACACTATTTACTGTGTTCTTTGAGCTAAACAGAAGCAGAAGTAAATGGGTTTTTCTCTCTCTGCAGATTATTTGGAGATAACACTATTTTCTAGTTAGCAGAGAGTTTTGCTGTTTCTGAAAAAGAAATGTAACCAACAAGAGAGTAAAAGATGGTGTTTTTGACACAGAGCACTGAGAAGCATCTTTTGGTTCTCTGCACAAAACCATAATTTATACCCCTTCTCATCAGAGCGGTTCAGAGTGGGGATGATAATTATTGGAGCTATGGCTGAACCCAGTGGTTCCAGGCACATATTGCTCATCAACCTAGCCCTGTCCAATTCCTGTGGGATGAACAGACAGTGCAGAAGTATTTTCATCACCTTACAGGAGAATTAGGCTGTTTAATCATGCAGTAACTTGATGGTGGTCCTCAGAATGCTCATGGCAGACTTAAAATTCAGTCTTTTTACTCCCTCAGCCCCAGAGCAGTGCTACCTGCAAAACACTGAGGATCAGCACTTTCTAATCAAATTATTAAAAATAGAGCAAGCAAGTAAGATAAAAAGCAGCTAAATTCCAATACTCACCAGGCTGATAATGTTAAAAACAGGTGCAAGTTTCCAATAAGGAGTTGTATCTGATCTATTGGAGACATAACTCTACCTTGAAAATCTGTCACTTCAATCAGAAGCTAATCAAAGTGCCCGGTGTGCTGCTGAAAAGGTGTGTGTGAGCTGTAGAACCAGAGAGCTTGACTCTTCATTGTCTTATGTCACTACTCATACCTCTAGGCAGAGAAAGTACGATATCCTGGCAGAGGAAACATTGGAGGCAATTAATACCTAATGCAAACACCTATAAATAGCTAGAAGATGGGAGCTACTGTTTTTCAGGAATTCCTCACATTTCAACATATGTAAGATAGGTGTTTTTCCTGAACTGGAGCAAATAGTTGGCCTCTCTTGTGAAAGGGAAAAGTATGGAAAAGACAGGCCTAGAATGACTGGGTTGATTTGAAAGTTGATAGTTTAAATCTTATATATGTTGTGGTAAATGTAATAATATATGATTATGTGTTTATGCAAGCTATATTATTAGGACACCATGAAAACTAAGGAATATGTTATAAAGGCGTCATTGCATGATTAAAGCAACTTACCTGATCAGAATGATTCTATCATTGTATGAACAAAATTAGTGAGAATTTCTCTTTCAGTGTTTGCATGCGTGTGAAATATTTGTTTAAATAGAAGATTACTAACACAAAAATATAAACTTCTGATAATCACCTTGGATCTATAACACTGTTTTTGAAGGTGTTTTTCTACTTTCCTAACTCCTATGGACAGCTTAACAAGGATCCATGCTCAGTCACCATCTGAAATACAAAAGGCTAATTCCCAGTATGTAAGACTGGTGTTTACAGCTTTTTCCAAACCTGTGAATCTAGATCAGTTTCCATCAGTTTGGAGTGTTTGCATTGGAACAAGAACTTTGGTTTTGATCCAAATTTCATAGCATAAAATCCCCCAGAGATTGACAGTTTCACACATGGAGTGTGCCTTTTGAAGTCCCTCCACGTGGAGCTGGCGCAGCTCCTGGGTGAATAGGCTGTGGCAGGAGCTGCCAGCTCTGTACTGGCCCACACAGCTCACCTGCCAGAGCTCTGGCTTTCTGTGACTGGGTGAAATGACACTGCTGGCTGTCCTTCTTCTCTCTGCCCCTCCACTCACTACATGTCTCAGAGGGTGGAGGGCTGAGAGAAATGGTGGGACCATGTAAGAAACTTGGGGAAAGCTGCTGGGGCAAGGTAGGGGAATGGCACTAATTAGTGGTGCTAACTGCCTGGTTGGAGTTGTTGTCTTTTATAATTAATGAATGTCTTGAAGACCTAGTTATTTGTGTTAATTTTGGTTTTTAATGGTGCTAAGGACATCTCTCTATGATTATATATGATTTATCAGTCTAATTTCGGTGGCTACTTTTTTTGTTTAAATCTTGGCCAACCCATGCTGTCGTCCCTACTTGTAAGCTATTATCTCAGTGCCCTCAGACAGCCTGGCTAGGCCAGGGTGTGCCTTTGGCACTCTGGTTTCATGGCTTTCAGATGTTATCTGTTTTCACTGCACATTTTGGAGGCTGAATTGTTTATGCATACACTGTCTGTTTTTCAAAAAAGTAAAAGTAGTTCCTAGGCAACCTTAATGAATGGTAAGAACATGTTAGTTTGTTCATAATTGAGATGATTTTAGCTTATTTACTGTGATGTTTGGTTTATTGCAAGGGGCTGGCTTAGCTTATTGATAGTGAACTATGTAAATATGAGGATGAGAATAACAAAGCACCAGAGGATCACAGAATGGTTATCAGGATTTTTTTTTTAAAAATAATTTAAAGTTTTTTTATTGAATAGGTTTATACTGTGAAGATTTTAAGACCAAAGAGTAACATTTAGAATGCTTTGCTCTTTAGAAAACAGGAATTACATAAGGTGAATCAGTTTCCTAAATCCTTTCTTAGTGCATCTACAAAGAAACAGAAAAATGTATAGATATGTAAACATATCCATATAAACTTACCTATATTCTCTGTACACATACAAAAACATCTGTATAAAAGCATGTTGTGTATTATAACTGCCATTAATTTTTTTTTTTCTCTGAAGTACAGTTTTGCATTTTGTGGTGTACCTTTATTAACAGCAGCTTGGACTACTAGGCTTATGAGGGAAATGCTGGTCATAATGACTGATGTTCTTAATTTTCTCCTCTGAAAGGGTCAGGATCACCCTGTCAGATGGTACAGTCAGCAGTCATTAGATATTGAATTCATCTAATGCATGATGTCAATGTGTTGAAATGTTACTAAAATCAAAATACTAGCACGAATATATAAATCCTTTCACAAAAGTACTGACTGAAATACATGAGCTTCCTACAGGTAACCAGGGAGTGAGGTTCTATTTATGAACACATTTAATCAGTAAACTTAATATTTGAAAAGTCTGGGAAACAGAGTATGTTGCTGCCATTCCCAGTTTATATTCATTCCACAATATGTTCTCCTGACCTATCTGCAAGTATTTGGATGCATTTTCTGAAGGAAGAGCTGACACAGCCCAGCTGGAACAGTGCTGTAGCACTGAAGGAATGTAGAGTGCTTTAAATTATTGGTGAAGAACATACTTATTACCTCCCTGTTGTGGCGTGTTAACTCTAAAACATAAGCACACATAAATCTTAGGGAGCAGACACTACCTTATAAACCTCTCTTTGGAAGTGCCAGCTACATGACTTTGTTCATATTTCAACACTGTTTATAGACATCACTATTCTGCATGCTTTTCAAGAACTGTTATTTTTTTGCAGTGTTTGAGTCTCTGTGCACAGGATTATAACCACAAGAAATTTACTCCAGCATTAGGGCAAGTCGACAGGAAACCATGACTGCTCTGGGTTAATTACATTAAGCCAAAAAAAAAGAGAATCCATACAGAAAAGTGTAGCTATGTGATATAACTCTTTATCACAGAATCAGCAACATTCTTGGTAGCTTGCCTTGTATCTGAACAACGTGAGATGGCAGACTGTACTTTGTTCTGATTTTTGTTTCAGAGCCAAAACACAGCATTCCTTCTCTCACAGAACTTACATTGTTTTCTTTCGCTTTTGCTTACCTGGAAGTTAAACTGTAGTGAGCTCTCCAGAACTGCATGTGGAGAAGCTGGCAGGACAAGAGTTATCTGACACATCTGGCAGGTCTCATTTTCACTGCAAGCTTGGATATTTCACAGGATCCAGAATATAAGAAAGTCATAGAGATGGGAGGAGGAACATTTGCTGCCTTACTGGGTAGATTGTGTACAATGGCTTTCAAACCATGAAATGATGCTTTGCAGTCCAGGGTGGGAGTGTGCTTCTGTACACCAGACTACCAGAAGCACCCAAGGAGAGATTTTAATAGCTGGGGAAATTATCTTGCCACATTCTTCTGTGTTCACTGTTCTGTGTCTGAAGCAGGGATGAAACAGGAATGGCTGTAGGTTGCTCCAGAAGCTGGAGTCTCATAGTGGTCAGCCTCTGGATGTTAGAACAATGCTCCTGGGCAGGCTGCTCCAGGGAAAAGCAGGACCTGGTTGTGCGTTCCTTAAGCTTCCATCCCTAGGCGTCTTGATTAGGAGGCCTTCTGCAACCAGTTTACCACATTGGCTTTTTGAAAGGATGTTCCACTTTTTAGCAGTGATCACATCCCTTCTCTTTTGTTGTGATTTCTCTATGATTATCTGTGTTTGTCTACTTTTTATTCCTCATAGTGTTGCTGCCTTTGCACCTATGACCCTTTCTTACTGACGGAGCTCTTAAAGGATTTGTCTATCTCTGTGTATTGTTTTGGTATCTCTCCTGCTTGTGTGCTCTGAACAAAGTAAAAACATAGAGTTTGTTTATTTGTTTGTTTTTAAGAGCTATTTGGAAGATCATTAGCATTGTAGAAAAGCTTACAATAATCAGGAAATGAAGGAGAAGGAAGAACAGCAATTTAGAAGCAGATATTTTACCTAATTCTTTGCAGTATCAATTTTAAAAGCTTCTTAATTGTATTTTATTATTATAGTGCCCCAGTATCCTAAAGCAGCATTAAGGTCTGTTACTCTTAAAATACCTTCTGAAGTGCTCAGCATTTTCATGTGTATTATTGATGAGAAAAGAGTATAGCTGAATTCCAAAGCCTAATAATAGGGTGGTTCAGGCTGAAAATTGGTAGCAAATACCAGTGTCATGTATTTGTGTCCAGATGTATTAAATTAAGATTAAAAGAAAATGGCTTGGAGTGTTTTAGCTTGGTGGCAATGCCCTTTCCTGGAGATACAGTCTCTGCTATAAAGAGGTCACAGAGGTAAAGTCTGTAAAATAAAGTGACAAAAGTATTATTGAGCATTTTCCTTCCTGGTTTTAGTGATAGGTAGCTTGTTTGTAGTAGGGAAATTCATAATAAAAGCAAGAGTTCATCAAAGTAGAGTAGGATGTTATAATAGGAACTCGTAGTTAAGAGTTTAGGACATCTTTTTGCTCATTGAGTCAGAACAGACAGTCCTGATCCAGAGGTTCAGCAAATCAGAAATTATTATGGCTTTTTTTTTCTCTCTTGACCATTTTTTCTTTTAACTTTGCTGGGATTTCAATGCTTACAATATTGTAGCCTCATTATGCCCAAGATTAATTTTGAGTCTTTCTTGCAAATGTTTGGGATTTGTTTGTTTAATTGATTTTGTTTTGTTTGGCTTTATTTTGGTAGAGTTGTGTTGTTTTGTGTTTTTTTAATTACATTCCTTTATCACCTAAAGTATGGCTTAGAAGAAAATAATGTGCTTTGAGGGAAGCCCTTAATTCTGTTTAGGTTAAAGGAAAGTGGTAAGATGAAAGTTAATTGGCCTTACTAGTGAAAGTTATAAGTCAGAATTGAAGTGCTGCTGCAGGCAAAACTGAATTCAGTAGAACAAAATTGGCAGAAACTAATAGCAACAGGATTTTATTTAAAACATTATTTTATTAAAAAAGTGGTGGAATTGGTCAAGAATAAAATATAAATGTAAAAAGAATTCATCATAAATGAAGAAAATTTCTAGAAAGAATAAAACAGTGATAAAAACTCCTTTCCTACTCTTACTTTGTCTCTAACTCTTTGTACTCTTACTCTTACTTTGTATCTAAGATATTGAAGCACTTTACAGATGTTATTTAGGCTTCACAACAGGTCAGAAAGTAGAAAAAAATTGTTAGGTTCACTTCGAAAACATTAGGTTTTGAGTGGAAAAATAGTATCTGTTTTAGTGCTGATTGTGATGCTATGAAATAATCTGAGGGAGGGAATCACACATATAGTGACAGTCAAAATGTTTGAGAAAATTAGGAAGGAAAGCAGTAATTAATTGGAAAAAATTGCTGTGAGTCTGGAGCTAACAAATCTAAATTTCAGAGAAAGTACCACAAATTTTATAATGAATATATGCAGAACTACCCTTCAAAAATTTTCCTTGTACCAGTAACAATTTTGATATGCTAAAAAATTGTTTTATAAATCGAATCTGAGATGTAATTATAAATACAGTATCTGGCAACAGCAACTTAATGTTGCCTCGTAGCACTTTTGAAAGCAAACTGCCGCATTCAAAAAACAGGAACAAGATTAATCTATGCTGTTCCTACAAAGTCAAATGTTCTGTTGGCTTAAGGCAAAATCCTTCTTTTCTGTCGTTGTGCAGTGTGCTGGTGGCTGATGGGGAGGTGCAGGAGCTGAGGGTTAAATGTTATACATTGCACACTTTAATGCTAATCCTAAAAGAAGCAATCAATGCACTGTCTGCTTTCACCTCAGCATCTGTTTCCTCTCTTTGGGGCTGCAGCCGAGGTGATGAGAGTTTGAAGAGGTGCAGGGGCTCGCACCTCCCGTGCAGCAGTGGGAAAGCAGTGCAGAGCACACTCCCCCAGCTGAGGCCTCAGGTCACTCACAGCCTTCTGCGCTCTGCAATCCATGGATTTATTTTAGTTTCTGGGAACCATGGGACAGGTCTCCAGTGTTCAAAACCAATTTTATATGACTTTTTCCTTTCATTTCTAATGCATTGAGGTAGATTAAAACGTTGTTATTACCTTCCCTGCAAATTAAATTTTATTTCCAAAAGGTGCTAATCTTTGCTGGAAGCTTTCTGGAATAACACTATTGGTTGAATGTTAATGGTACTTAAAATCCATGCAATTAATATATTTATGGACTTAGAATGATAGATATTGTCCATAAAGTCTGAAATTGTTGGAGGGTTATATGCGCTTTAGTCAGTGTTTAACTGCATACATTTTAATAAGATTTTAAATGTCTAATTTGTGTTTTTATTTCAAATAGCAATAACATAACAATTGTGTACAAAGGGGATTTATAAACTTTAAAAAAAGCCCAACCCACATAAATTTCATGATCTGCACTAATGCTTATTATCCTAATTACAGTGGTCCCTTTTGAGGCAAGCTTTGGTGTAAAATAATTAATTTTGATGCCTGCAGCTTAACATGTGTAAGTTTCTTCCGCCAGTTGTCTTATTATAGAGCCCACAAGGGTGGAAACTGATACTTAAGTATATTTTGTTATTCTAATCAGTCTTTTCATAGATTTATAAGCCTTATCTGCCTTAGGGGGATCAGAGCATACAGTGTTATTCAAGGTTAATATGTTCCCAGGTAAAAAGAAATGTAAGAGTTCTCTAAAGTATATAGGAATACAGAATTGTATTAATTTTGCCTCAAGTCAGGCAAATGTTTGCATTTCCAAGTGCGTTACTATCTTCTTGCCCCAAGCTGGGGTTGCTGGTGTTACATTTGGCAAATTTTGCACATTTGCTCTAACACAGGTTAGAAGTCGATCTTGGAAAGGAATTATCAGTTTGAAAAAGACTCCAAGGCACTCCCCAGTGATTGTGATTGATGGGGATAGCAGATGATTAAAAGTACTTGAATATTGGAACCAGCTTTTAAATAATGGCAGCCCACTGGGGGTTAGGTAGGTGCTGTGAGTGGTTGTAGCTTCTGCCTGCCCTGCATTTGTGGAAAATGCCAAGCACTGGCAGTGAAGGTTTAAGTGGGAAGAGGTGAGACAGCCCAGTTAGGTAGGCTTCTTTTTCCTGGTGTGGTGGTTCATTTGGTTTTAGTGTCATTTGGATCCCAGTGACATAGGAGGTTATGAATGGGTACAGGTTCAGCACTGAGACCCTTTCAGCCTGCTGACAGACTGAGAATAATAAAATTGAAGCAGTTTGCAGAAATGTTGGTATTGTCCAACTACTTTGTTGAGATAGCCCTTGATGCCTCCAGCCAGAGATCTCTGACTGACAGCCTGTTGTCCAAGACCTTTAAAGACCAGAAAAGAGGCTCTGCCCTTCCTTAGTAAAGCAATGTGGCCCACAGTGATTAGCCTTGCCTTAGGGAGCTCACACTTAGCTCAGTGCTGGCAAATAGAAAAAAACATTGTCTAACATTGGCAGGAAGAGCAGCAAAGCAAGGGAGCAGAAATAAAATGAAAGAAAATATTTTAACTATCCATAGAAATGGATTTGAAGGAGACAGTGTTGGGCACATACATATTCTTCTTAAGTGCAGTTTCTGTCAGAGAGCTGTGTACTGCTTGTCTGCTTTTTGGTAAAAAAATAGGTATTGTGACTTAAAAAAATCAAAATTCTATAATTTGATTTGGCTCACCTGTAAAGATGAGATCCATTCTAAATTATTCTTTGTCCAAGAGTGGATAGAGAAATTTGCATCTCTTTCTCAGAATATGTACTTTGTCTTACACCTTTATGAAACTTGGATTGAATAAGAGCTGAAGTATGTATGTGGGATCACAAATATTTTAGTCTTGTTTTAATTTATTGTCCTTTTTGTTTCATTTTTTTTCACTCTTAGAGAATGCAATGTTACTGGAAAATCCCATTCTCCTTTACCTAGGCCAGCTGAACTCTAAATCTATGTGAAATTAATGATGTGTACAAAATCAGATTATTACTCAGGAGGAAAAGCTACAAAAGCTAAATGAGAGTTTAAAGGGAAGGGGCTCATTTGTAACTTTGATGTCAGACTTGGGTAAGCCTTCTGGCTTTTTGGAGAGCTTTTTCTCTTTTGTATGCTTAGGGATTAAGAGCCGTGTGGTAGCAAGCTGTAGAATTTCTGATGTTCTGCTTGAGGACCTCACCTCTCTGGTGCTTCCTGGCTTAGACAGGGTTGATTCTACAGAGGTGGTAGCTAACTTTGATCTGAAGTTCAGCAATTAACTTCTTATTGCACACTTATTTGTATCTGTGAAAAGATATAAAGTGACATTGCTTTTTCTTGTATTCTAAAGCAAAATGTGAAAGTTTTTGTTCTAAAATTTCAAAGTAGTTAGCAGTGCCAGATGAGTCAGCTGTCTGGAAGATCACCATCCCTTTGGAGCCTTCATGTGGCTAATAGAGAAATGATGCTTTTTCCCCCACTACTACTAAATGTTAATAGAGAAATGCTATTGAAATGTCAGTTAAAGGTGGGGCTTTTTCATCACTGTTCAGTGTAAAATCTATATTGTATTAATGGCTTTATATGAACAGCGGGGTACTGAAGTTACTGGCTTTGACTGTTCCTCCCAAAATTAAAGTTTCAGATTAGATAATGCAAAAAGACACCTTCCATTAATAGAAGGTGATATTCCTGATAGAAATGTCATTTATCTAACACCTTCGAGTTGTTTCTCTGTTTTTGGCACACACTTAGCTATGGGTGAGCAGCATTTTATCTAATGTTGCTCATCAGTGAGGGCTGCAAAACTGAAAACAGAACTGCAGATGTCCATATGGCCATCTCTTCCAAAGCATGTGAGTAAATGGCCTCTGAATAGAATAAAGCACAAGGTCTGGTACTTTCTGTCACTTTTTGTTATAACAGTGAAATTGAGCAAGATATGGTATCATGCAGGAGAGGGAGAGACAGGATTTACTGCAGTGGTGAAAGAACAAACCAAATAACAAATTAATCCCTTTGGTAAATTCTGAAGTATTACAAATGTGGGATGTTTAATGGAAATCTGTCCCCAGTGGCTCTGTGATTGGTTTTCAGTGCTTTGGTCAAAGTAAACTTCATATCCTAGTTCAGTATCAAGAAAATTCTCATCTGTTTGACTTAACACTTTGAAGAGATTTGAGGTAGGTTGGGGTATGGTCTTGTTTTGTATGTGAAAAAATTCTCAAATATGTCAAAGTGCACACTTGTGTATTTTGCAGCAAGTGTTAAAATTCCTTGTCAGTATCTTTCTTGTTTCTGATCTCCTACATATTTGTCAGTCTGCTAATAAAAATGAGTAAAGGGCACACAGATACCTGGTTTTAATTGTGGTACTTATTGGATAATATGTAGCAGATTCCTCTTATTCACAAGTGTTCTGTCAAAACATGTGTTGCATTGCTTTCTTCCTGTGTAAATGTAGCACAGTGGTCACAGCCACAGTATCAGATGTGTTTGCCAAGGTGGTCAGTGGCAGCACCAACAAGAGGTAAGGGCAAAGTAAGGGATCCACTTCTAAAATACTCCCAAGTTCAGAGGGAGTAACACTGATAAGTGAGAGCTTGACTAAAGATTAAATGCACAGACAGTGGTTGATGTATTCTGTTCCTCAGCCTCAGAAAAATTAATACTTGACCTCAGTAAGTGAATTAATGTGATTCTTTACAGTGAATCTGTCTCCTGTGCAGAATGTGGGTTTGGATGGCCTGTGAAACTGAATCATTTCTGTGTAAGGGGGCATGGTACAGGCTATTGCTAAATATTTTGCTAATGAGTCCTGATGAAATGATGAAATCAGTTTTAGGCAAAAGTACTTCTCACTTATGGAATAAATTTTTGGAAGATGCACCTTTCACAATGTTCTCTGGAAAATCTGTTCCATATGGAATTTCTCAATATTTCATTATTCTGCAGCCCCTTGTACAGACAATATCTTGCAATTTATGAATATTCTTTTGTGTTAGTTACCATGCATGGGTGTTAACTTTGGATATATAAACACATGTATTTTTTTAATCCTGTCCTCTTTGTAGCTGCTGTGATGACTCATTCTTATCTGATAGCTTATTGGTTTTGATAGTAAGTTTTCTGCAAATAAAGGACAACATGTTTTTAAAATATAGGGCTGAGTACATTGTGTTAGCAACAGCCATGTGTTGCCTTCTAAACAGTGAAAACTTTACTCCAGGTCACCTGGGTTCTTCTGAGCCTTGCAATTACTTTCAGTGTTTTGTTGAAGGTCCCTCCCTCTCTCTGGACTCCCTTCTGCAGTCCAGCTGCAGTGTGTGTGACGTGACTCCCTTGGTTAATTATCTGCCTGTCCTACCTTGTCTCATTGTAACTTTACACTAAACCATGGTCTTCCTTCCTTCAGTACCAATGCAATCTCATCCTCATGGCAGTGAACCTTCAACTTGTGTGGTTCAAAAATAGACACGCAAAGCACAATCTGACCATTGTGAGTCCTGGCTTTGCCTGAGCTAACGTGGCCTAGGCCTTACAATCCTTGGAGTCAAGGCAGAATTTGCCATTAAGTTTAGCATTAAGGTGGCTGCAGGAAAATCTATAGGTTTGGTTTCTGAAAGAACTGCGTAACGTAGATGTTCCCACTGCAGATCACTTTGAGTTTGGCCTTTTAACCAGTTTTACTCAGAGTTAAATTCTCTTATATCCAGGAATCATAGCAATATACATTAAATCAAATTTATCTACATTTCATTATTTTGTGATGATTTTGTCCTGTTTTTCTATCTATTTCTTATTGTTCCTATTTGCATCATTAAATGCTGTTTTATCTCTAGTCTAGAACTGTGCAGTGTTTACTGTTCTACATGGAGAGGATCCTGACCTGAAAAGACATTTGATTTTCTTTGGCTGTGCTTGCTGTTAGGAATTAGCTTTCAGAAAATCAATGTGTCGTGTGATTTCTAGAAAAATAAAAAGTGCCTTCCTGACTGAATCTTGTCACATCCTGTGTGTTATATAATATTTTGTTTGGTTTTGTTACCTTGTACACATTTTTCTGCAATGACTGAGGTATGGTTGTCCTGAAGAATAAATGATGCAAATACAACACAATGTACATAAAAGGACTGTCAATAAATACCAGTTTTCCTGGTATTATTTTTAAAAATGGTTAAAATATGGCACTTGGTTTCAAAGTGAAATAGGGTGATGTGGGCAAATTGTCTATAACATTACGTCTCTTTCAAAAAATATTTTAAAAACCCCCTTGCAAAACAATTAGCCTTTTAGCATTCTCTGTATCTTTTTTCTTTCTTCCCATGTACACCCTCAAGAGTGTGTACTGGAGAGAACTCAAATCTGTACTCACTAATATCTGTTCCTTTCTTAAAAATCCATTAAGTCCCTCTTAAATAACATGACTAACTGGCAGTTTATTATTATTTTTCCCTGCCGTTGGAGAATTAGTGAAGAATAAAGCCAACATATCCTAGCTAAAGAATAGGAAGTCCAAATTTTCAAAGAATGATTCTTATCTAAATTCTCATGACCACAAGAATAGTTGGAATATCTGAATACCATATAGGCTTATGGTATTCCAAAGTGTCAAAAATCATCATGTTGCCTCATGAAAACTGTTCTTGGAAAGTAGAGAGAGTGCTTAAAAAAATATACAAATTATTTTTGTCTGCCATTTAACCATGGCCTGGTTAAACACACAGTTCTTTTTTCTGCACCTTTTATTAATGTTACTGTTGAAGAGTGCATGACATTTCTACTACTAGAATAATTCTGGGTTTCAATTTATTATTTTTATGAATGAGAAATATGGGACTGGTCTACGTGTAGTCAAGTATAGACTTTACATGAAATTTGGCATGTGTGTATGGCTAATAAGAAAAATATCTTAGCAATGCTGACCCTTCAGAAACTTCCAGGTTGCTTATCTGCTGAAAAGTTTGCATCATTCTGTTTTTATTTTTTGTTTTCAGTGCTTCCAACAGAAGGTAAAACCTTGTGAGCTGACAAATACCTTCCCTTGAGTTAAGGAGGACAAACACCATTTTCTGGTTCAAACACAAACCCTATTATTATTGATGCTTTCCTTTTAATTATGTACAAGTTAAGTTATGTACAAGTTATGTACAATTGTGCATTAAAGAATGGGTGATGATACTGAGCTGTAACCAACTCCTCTCTACTTGATGGGTCAGGTAACTCCCCAGGGATCTTTCTAGGCAATCACAGATTGATTGATATCTCTGAATCACAGATATTTTGGTGCGATGTGCTCCACCTCTGGCACCTTGGGAATGATTTCCCTTCTCACAAGAGCAGGGACTCAGTGGCACCTGAGTAAGGAGTCCTTGAGAAAGAGACGCAGCCCCTTCACTGAGCAGTGCCCGTGATGCCACACACTGACAGAAGGTCCATATGGAGCTCATACCCAAACTGAGCGGGGCAGCACATCCCCTGTTGTGTACCAGGCTGTGTCCTGGTGTGATGAACTGTCCTGGTGCCTGTCCTGTCCTGACAGGTGTTAGTTTCCACAGAGCAGACATGAATGCAAAGCCTGTCCAGAGGAAAGTGTGGTTTCTTCTAAAAGAGCATTGTTACTTCTGTGGATTATTATTTCTTTACAGTGTCTCTTGGATTGTTTTCAGAAGAAGTTCATCAGAGAGAAGGGATAATAGAAATTTTAAAAAGCTTTCTTTTTTAAAGAAAAAAGAATTTCTATGCTGGATATGTCTTTTGGGCTTTCTGGCAGTAGGTTTTATATATGTATGTTTTGTTCTCTCAGGCTCACCTAGAAGCTCTTGGTGGATTCTCTGCTGTAGTCATCCCAGCTTTGTTGTGTTGCTCTATTCCCTTGTCAACAATGACAGCAGGTTCTAGCTGATAAAAGAAAAAAGTTATATTTTTTTTTTGTTTATTTACTTGCTAAAATATAGTCAATTATGCAGTTGCTCTAAAGGAGACAAGAAAGGGCTTCAGACCTCCATTTCAGTACCTAGAAACAGCAAGGAATTATATATTACTACATCAGCTCTAATGATTAATCATGCTGGTAGTGATACAGATCAATACTGCATCTCCACCTGGGTATGAAAATCGCTGTTGCTGGTTGGAATTCCTGCTCCCTGGTTTCCCGTAGCCCAAAGTAATGCATCTTGTGCCCACGATGTCTGTCCTGGGGCTCGCGGGGGCTGTGACGCATTTCTGTGCTCGTCGGGAAGTGAGTCTCGTTACCTCTGAGGACACTGTGTTGTCATTGCTGTCACATAGACATGCTGTACTGCCAAACAGCTGTTAGGAATGGGAGATTCATGTTCTGCTACATTTATTTCACACTTCACACATTTGTTCTCGCCTCCAAAGTATTACATGGTGCTGTGTCTAATCATATTTTCATTTGCAGGCAAAGGAGATTTGCAGAACATCTCAGTGTGAACGGTTTACATTAGCAATAAAATAATTTTGTATATTTGAGGAGGCTGATAAAGTGGATTCATGCTATAATAACAGACTTAATCCTAAATTAATAGATTCATATCTCTTGACAATCTGTTGAAAAACAACTGCTATTGCAAATGTTGAAGTGAGTTGTGTATATATTTAATTTTATACAGCCCTATATAAAATCCTTCTTGTATAGTTTTGATACATTGATTTCTAGCATGACCTGACAGCTAATGTTTGTATAAACAGCTGCTATGTATATTAACGAGATTAAAAATAATAAAATATAATAAATATAATTGGTAAAACCTGTTTACTTTCAATTGCAAAGCATCATAAATACCAGTGACTGCAGTCTATTCTACTACATGCTGTGCTAGAATCTGATTTGTCTGATTTATTTAATGAATTGCTGAATAATTCAATTCTAAAATATGAGAGACATTGTACCAGTAATGCTTCAGAAAACAAAATATTTTAAATATATTGTAGTACAGCAGTATTGAACATATTGCAAAATAGGTCCCAAACAGCAAAATCTTGTAATTTGACTTTATTTAGGGGTATAACTGGACTTCTTAACTGTGTAATCTGCCTTCATTTGTGTAAACATCTCTATTAAGGACTTAACATCATTTAACACCCATAAAATTAATTATTGCTTCAAAGCTGAGCAAATTAATTCCTTTCCAGTATGGTAAAAGAGGAGATTGTCTTTTGTTTCTTTTTTCTTATTGCAAAGAACTCAAAGAGCACCTTCCTCTTAATCAGAATTAGATAGCAAAAGGAAAGTAATAAAAGAGAGACCAAGAGACTCCAAAATGGATTAAATGAACTTCTAGTGAGAGTCTTTTGTGTCTCTGCTCTGTGATGTGTGTGAGGGAGCAGGGTTACTGTCCTGAGAGAGCAGCAGAGGAGAGGGATCCTTCCTTCCTGAGTGACCCCTCTGCAGCTCTGCTGGCTGCTCTCACTGGCAGTGTGGCTCTGCCTTTCCAAGGGCGCAGCTGCTGCAGGGATGGAGCTATAAAAGGCTGCCAAATCTCACACTGTGGGTCAGGTTTTTCCTGCTTTATTTATTGTTTCTGTGGAGCGATATCAAGGGACCTGTATTTGACCCTGTTGTGCTGTATATGAGCTGCTGTCCAAGTTAACCTTAGGTGGTACAAGTGTGGCCAAAGTCAGAATGCAGCAACTGACCTGCCTGTGGTAGGTACTCAGTGTGTCAGCAGCTAGAGTTCTTCTTTTTAACAGAACCCCATGAGGTTTGCAAAAGTGACCTGTACTTTCCCCAATACTAGCCAAATGAAGAGTATGATAATAGTAACTGGTGGCTTCTGTCACCCTTTCTAGACTAATGCCACCATCTCATTCCTGAGGTTTCATAGTCAGGAAGAAAAAGTGATTTTTATTTTTTCTATGTCTTCTAGATGTGGCAAACACAATTTATTTGTTCAACTGCATGTCCTAGTCACTTAGTGCGTGAGAGCAATGACTATTTTATAAATTCCTAATTTACCAATCTAATAATAAAATAATAATTGCCTATTATCACTCTGAATAAAATTCTCAGTTATAACAAGAACAACCCTGTGGATTTCCCTTTATCCATTTTTTCCACTCAGTTACCAGATATTTCTTAACCTGTCTGTTTTGTGATCACAGTGCCTTGACTGATATTTAGAGCACATGGGGAGGGAGCTCTACATGGCTGTGTGAGTGGACAAAAAGGTGGGAGATAAGTCTTCAGCGAGAGCAGCACAGGTAATGCCTGCCTGACTTTGCAGTTGGGGCTGGCAGTTAAAACTCAGGAAAGAGGTCATTAAGCCATCACTTACAGTTCCCTAAAATTGCTGTGTGAGTGTGTGGTGGTCAAAAAGCCAGCAAAATATTGGGCAGCCTCAGGAATGTTACTGAGAGGGAGGTAGAGGCTACTGCCTGTATTTGCTAGGATGTTAAAGGGAATAGGAAGAGGTGTGTCCTCTGACATTCCCCATGGAGGTAAATCATAGATACTGGGCAAAGCAGAGGGGCTCTAGAGAGTGTGGTGATTTGCTCTTCCCAAGAGTTTCTCTCAGTGCTGCCATGTGGAATATGTTTGCAGTGTATGCACAGGGGCCTGGTTCCATTCCTCACATTATCAGTTTAAATCTTACTTTTTTCTTAAGTGGACATATTGGAGCAATCCCTCAGCTGTCAGGTAGAATAACTTTGGAGCTGTATGTCCACATTTGAAGATAAGAGTTCATACAAACAAACCAAGGCTAATATGTTGCCTCTTAGTGTATTTCCCACAGTAACACGGAAGCCCATCCTTAAGAGGAGATGCTTTTTATATTTAAGAAAAATGGTTAACCACTTTTCTGTATCATTGTTAACATTTTCCTTGGATAAAATCCAGTGATGAACAACTTCCTCATGGAAGAGGTCAAGGCTTTTCCCTCTCCCATGAGTATTAAATATCAGTAATATATTTGAGAGTAGTGATCCAGATAGAGATTTAGAGTCATGAGGTCAGTGGCATTAAAATAGTAATGTAAATTGTCTGCTTTTAAAAGAGGTACAAAGCATGTTTATTGTTAGGAGTAGGGCATGAAATTAAAATTCTTTGAATTTCTTGTTGTACCTACAGTGCTCTAAGCATGGCAGAGCTTCTACCCATGTATGGGCACGTGTTAGTGGAATTCTGTTTGTGCTGTGTAACAGAGCAGAACAGTGGCATATCAGACACAAGATGTTAAGGGGGAAAGAAAACCTTTAGCAATTTTCTTGTTATTTGAAAGTTGCAGAAGTTTAGTCAATTTAAAGTCCTTGTGAATGTCCTATATGGATGGGTGGGATCTGTGCTGCCAAGACCCTGCAATTGGTGTCTGTGCACTGCCATACACACAAAATGTGTTAATTGAATCACAGAGTTGTGAACCTTCCTCATATTCCACACTCTTGTTTCCAGAAGGATTATTTGCTTCAGCTACAGTGTGGGCGGACATTTTAATTTAGATAAAGAACTCATTTATTTTTTGTGCTTGTATAGTAAAGCAAAGTATTTTTTTTTGGCATTGGTCACCCAAAAAATAGTGTGTTTTCTGTTTTTTTTTCTTGGTTGGTATCAGGGAACTTTGATTCATTGAGAGAGAGCTGTTTATTCATGCACTGAAGACAGACTGATAGGATTTTTTTTCTTGCATTATTACTGGGAACATTGTCAGAATTTAATTAAGGGTTTCAATTTAAAAAAAAAAATAAAATTCTAAGTGAAACCTTTATTAAAGCCTTTAAAGGGAAGATTTTGGTTTCAGAAAACACCATAAAGTTAAAGTGATGCTTTTTTCTTTGACAATCCATCAGACTCATGTGGTCATTTCCCCTTGGCGTCAGACCTAAACTATTGTGAGATTTAAGTTTAAATGTGTGAAAAATGAAGAAATGAATGGATGATTCAGGACTCTTGGTACCTTTGTCTGGGCAGAAGAAAAATAGCTTTCAAGAGAAGTATTTGGATCAATTATTAAATTCAGTAAGGGAGATGAGATTTTATTCCAGAAAGTGTCCAAATTCAATTCAGACACTGATGTTTTAAGGCTTTCTTCTCTACACCACAACACAATAAAGATGGTGTTTCCAGGGAAAACCACTTTGCTCCTGAACCGCTATATGGCATAAATCCTTATTTCATGTTGTTAATACCAGGCATTTAGGAGAAATATAAATTTGTCCTACTGATGGATAGTAATAGGCATATTTGAAATGTTCAAACCTTTTAGCAAAATAACCTCAAGGAAACTGGGGCCAGAGAGCTACAGAAGAGCAGAGACTTGGGATTTACACGTCTGACTTGAATAGAATCAAGATTTTAGTCCAGTTAACTGTAAGTACCAAATGAATTATTAGAGAGCTGGAGCTGTGGGCTGCTCTTGAGTGTTCTGGATACAGTCCAGGAGCTGGATGTTTGTTTCCTGTGACTCTTTTTGGATGGCTGCAATATTTTGGTGTGCTCGTGTGCTGCTGTTTTCTATGATGGTTGCCTGTTTGAAACCAAAAAATCATAGAAGATTTTACCTAGAACTTTGTATTGAATTCTGAGAGAATCTGTTTTCATAATATTTTTTTAAGAAAGGAAGATGTATTTCAGGGAACTTTTATGCTGGAAGCCCTATGCTTTGGAGAAGGAGCTTCCTGTGTGAAACATAGTCTTAATTTTTGAATGTGCTGTTTTATGGAAAAAAGAAAAAGCCAGTTCTTATTTTCTAATTCCTTATGCCTGACACCTGGCCTTTCTATGTTAGGCCTGAAGGCAGAGAGTGTGTGCTCTGATGTCTTGTGGGGAGAGCAGGGAGTCCATGGGTATCATCAGCATGCAGTGGGAGTGGTGGGGATTTCAGTGTAGATACGTAAATTCCAAATCTTGTCTCTGTGAATTTTGTATTCTCTGTTCTGTGATACAGGAGCTAATTTTTCTCCTACTTAAGCATGCATCTGCAAGATGGTGATGATGATAAAAAAAAATTAATTGATGGATTTTCTGGGAAAAAGTTGTTGTGGAAAGCTGTTGCTAGCAAATATTAAAAAAAATGGGTCCAACCACTTTTATCTGTTATTTTGCCAGGTTTTGTAAAGTCAGCCTAATAAATGTCTGAAAGCAGAGAGGCAGTTAAGTGTTCTACCTTCACTTCAACTAACATAAGGCATGGTTTAAAGTTTCTCGTCTTTCTGGGATTATACACAGAAATAAAACTTCTCTAATGCTTGGTTCTGTAAGCACTGGCCAAAGTCCATGTAACTAAAGGAGAGCCCCAGCTGTACTCCTATTTGGAAGGCAAAGTGGTTTACACATGTGAAAGTGTATTCCAGCCCTGGACACGTGAGACCCTACTCAGTGTACAAGAAGGTGCACTCTGTTCTGCAGTCCTGTGGTCTTGTGATCTGTGCTCAGCAGTGAACAGCCAATGTAATTTCCTGGATAAGAGGCCTTTTAAGAGGTGTTTGCATGTGCTAAAATAGTTTCTATAAAGCTTTAAACAGAGCTAAATTGTGGAGAGGCCTTTGAGCATACACGTCTGACTTCATCAGTGCTGACTCATTAGAGCTACTTGCCATAATGCATATCTTCGTGTAGTGATTTGCCTTTTTTACTAAACTGTTCTAAATGAAAGATAATGTAGAAATGATATAAAAGGATATATCTGCCCTTCTATGAAAGGGTTCTTGCTTCACACATGTAGTCCCTGTTGCTGTGCAATAAAATCAAATAGTAAATTCTAAAATCCATAGAGTCAACTGAAACGTTTTAAAGATGAAATTGCATCTGGTTCTCTTATGCTTTGTGCTTTACTGTCTTGTGTTACCAATCTAAATCTATTTGTGCAAGTTCTGCTTGTAGTGGCAGAACTATAAAATAACCTGAGAGGTATCCGTGGAAATGTCATAAAGAGTTTATGATGTTCATAAGGAGGCTTGTCACTGCCACCCCAATTTTTCATTTAAGAACAGCCTGCTTTGCAGACTGATGGAGTAATGCACAATAATCCTAAAAGGGTCTTCAAGATGGAGTTCTTATGAAGTCATGTGGTATGGCTGTAATTTTGATGTGTCCTGCCAGCTCCTTTACTGAGCATGGAAGTAGGAGGGAGCTTGGCACTGAATTGCTTGGGCCTCCTCAAGTCCTTCTTCCAGAAATTTGTTAAATTATTTGGAACAGGATCCTTTAACTGTTAAGCAATACCTGATTTTCATAGTGAAGCTGTAACACTTTGAGAAAGGGAGAGACAAACAATTAAAAAAAAAAAAGAGGCAACCAATAGAAATGACCTATAAAATACCTGACAAATTTTTTTCCATTACAAAATTTATTTGAATTAAATATACTGAAATATGTGAAGGGGATGGAAGTATTTAATTATTTCTACACTGCTGATATCTTTCCAAATGTGTGTTACATTGACCTGGCCAACTTTAAAATAATGTGTTTTCCTCGGCACAAGAGATCTCTTAGGTGTTTAGAAAAGGTGTTCTTGGTGAGCTACATTCTCTAACTATAGCCAGTATTTTTCTTCTTATGATGAGTTAATGCAGGCCTTCTGTACTACCACTACTATTTTTTTCAGGTAATTTCTTTATTTTCTATTGGCAATTTCTATAGATTTTATGCCATTTAGATGATCTGTTTTCATGGAAGAGGTTGTGCCCATCCAGGAATATTGCAGGGAAGTAATTAGGACAATCTTGAACCACCAGACGAGAGACACAACCTGAAGCTGGAGCTCCCAGAGTGATGTACAAATACTTGCATGGTTACAGCTGGTATCACTTGTGAAGGAATCGTTTTCTTCTAAGACATTGTGTGGGAACCAAAATGCATTTGTTAATGCCTTGAAGTGTTAGTCAATAGGCTCATTAACTCTTTTGTCTTATAATATTATAAAACCTTATTGTTGGACAAGATTTAGTAAACTAGAACCAAACAAATGATTTAGTTTCAGTTGCCAGGAAAATGTGTGGGGTTTTGTGCAATTTGTTTTTTTTGCATACGTGTGTGAAGTGTCTGGTGTTAGAATTTGTCATCATTGAGTGATTGCTATGGAGTGTATTTGGTCTGAGCACAAAAGATTGTTCTCTTCTATGTGCTTTTGGAGGTTTTAATGCCCAGCCTTCACCCAAACTCTGTGAGATTTAAGTCTGCCTTCCCTTGAAGTGAAAGTCTCCTTCCGCTCTTCAAAAACTGGAGGAACCTAAAGAGTTAATAATTTAGGTCCTTACTTGAATTCAGTCAGAATGCTTTAGCATTCCAGTACAGGTTTTTTTTGGCTTTATTTGTTTTATTTATTTATTTATTTATTTTTAATATCTTTAGCAAAGTGAAATAAACTTTGTTTCTTACACTGGAAAGCTTCACTATCCACACTAGTTGGGGTGAATGCGTGCTGGTTGCTTTAGAAGCAAAAACATTAGGAGACTGTAATGTCTGTGCCAAAGCTCATAACTCTGGTCATGTAGCAAACATACAGATTTCAATTAAACTAAAACCTGGGAGTCGTTCTGTCTTTGTTTTTAGATGTCATATCTTAATTTTTGCTTCTTATAGACTGTATGTTATCTCCTGTTCAGCTCCATAGAGCTTTGACTATGTTTTGCCAATCTGAATCTGATTCAACCCTCATATTGGTTTAAATCAGGAAAATCAGGATGTATTCATCAGATGGAACGATGTGAATGGATGGCTGGACTCTCAGGTACACTCCTGTACTAATAAATAAAAAACCCTTTTAGATCATGAAACAGAAAAGATTGATATTTAGTTCCTTCATATGTTTAAAATAATGTAGGCTTTATAAACCAGTTGCTGCTTCTAACCCCCATCAAGGCTGGCTAAAATGAAATATAAGCATTGATTCATGAGGGGAAAATATAATATGGAAAAAAAATCAGCGCTGCCAGCAGTGCTGCTGGCTCCTGGCAACACAGAAATATGAATGGTGGCAGGTATGTATGCCTAGGTAGACATTGAACTCTATATTCTTTTTATATAGTTTGTCAATTTTCTGTTCTTGGGTTGCTTTCTACCATAATGCCCATTTTCATTGTTGTAAGAACTGAGTAAATACTTTAAAGGAAAAGAAATAGTTTACAACCAGCTATCCTGCCCTGCATCAATACAAACAATAAAAAGTCCGTGTGTGTGTGATATCTCTTTTGTGGGTTCTCTTCTGCATCTGAGCACTTTCTGAGCAGTAAAACTGATGAAGCTTGGCTTCTCTCCATTACCTCTTCATTTCTGCCTCTGGACAGGAGGACACATCAGAGCTGTCCGTGTGAAGTCTGACCTGCTGGTTTCTCCCAGAATTGCTGTTTCTTTTGACAGCTTGGGAAAGCTGGCCCAGGCTCTTTGCTGTTGCACATGAAATTATTGGCTTTAGGGGTATGTAGGGTGGAAATTGCCTTGTATGGAGATATGATCTACACCATGATGGAACTGAGAACTTTGTCTTGTTTGAATAACTTGTATATTTGTGTTTTATCATGAAATTTGGACAGACAAAAACTAATATGTTCCTTCTATAATGCCAGAGAATTTTAGACAAACTGACACTAAGCGACAGATAGTGATAGAAACAAAACTAAAGCATGAATTTTTCCGTTTCCTGTCCTCTGCCTGCTAAGTCATGGCTAATCATACCAACAATGGAATTGGTAAAGCTGGAACAAAAACCAGCTTTAACATTCAATGGAACCTCATTCTTCAGTTAAAATGCATTTTATACAATCTAAGCAAAAAATTGGTTCCTACTAGCTCAATTTGTATTAGTTAAAAGAATAAAAATCCAGAAAAAAAGATCAAACCTTTATGTTCAATGTGTAGGCAAAAAATAGTAAGTTCTGAATCAACTCCCTTTTTATAATTTTGAAATATTTTTCTATTAATGGAACTTCTTTGTTTTGAAAGTGCCTTTTTTTTCTCCTCCCAGGAGATTTCTTTTAACATGGGAAAACTGAAAATAAATCCTTTAAATAAAGTACATGATAATTTCAAAGGATTCTTGTCAAGACAATAAAAATAAATGGGGAGTTACAATTTAGATTTATTATAGAGTTGTGGAGGGGGAAAGCCATCTGTGTTATCTGATTTAAACAAACACAGCAAGCACTTCTTAAATACAAGATATATAAACAGTTCTCAGTATGCTAAATACTGTTGTGGTTTAGTGCATATAAACAGAAAATCCTATAGAAAAGTCAAAACATGGTTTAAAAATGTTACAATCTGTAACAAAGGGATTGAACTCTTCCTTCACTGTTGATGGATCATGAATAATATCAGGCTCAAATTACTTCTCTATTTGTTTAGTTATTATTTCTTCTGTGCAACCAGAACAAAAATTTCAAGCAAAGCAAATTTGAAATTAAGATATAGTAAGTATGGAGGAGTCAAACAGAAATAGATTTCATTGTGTACTCCAAAGCCCTTGTTTTGGATTTGGATCCTGGTTAAGAATTTGGTCTTAGTGAAAACCTTGAGGCTCCAAAGAGGAGTGAAAGCAGATCTTCATATGGGAAAAGCATGACAATAAAACTGTATAGAGAAACTCCAGTGTAGTTATTAAGCAATAAGGATTTACAAGTTCACTTTTTTCTTAGCTCCTGTGGAAACAGCTTCAGTACCAGCCTATTTTGAAGTAGGTATATGAAGCTTTATTTAGTAGCCACTTCTCAAAGACAAATACTATAGCAGAATCACATGGAAACCAAAATAGTGCTCAGAATAAGAGACTTTTATGATTTAAATTAAAAAAAAAAAAATCCTAGCTAGAGACATCAGTATCTCAATAGCTAGGAAAAAAAGGAAATTAAAGATTATACAGGTACATTCATGTTTTGATTAATATTTGAATATTTTTAAGGGGGAATAAACATTGCTTTTCCTTTGTGTCTGTGGAGGCCATGTGACATGGGAATACTTGGTTATCATGCATTTGGAATTTAAAGTTCATATCCTGCTGGGTGCTCTGAATCCTATATGGAAGAAGGTTCCTATATATGATAAAATTGTTTCAACACCCTCACTTTTAATATTGATGCTTTTGAAGGAAAAAAAGACATTCTTTCTTATGACTCTTATTCTCTCATCATTTTTATTTACACACGATATTTCCAACCTCTAGTGCATGTAAGCAACCTATATTCCTGCACAGTGATGGAAACCCACATTAAATGTATTCACTTTCAGAAAAGAAATTGATTGTTTTATTTGGGTTTTTTTTTCAAATGAAGTCAGATTGAGCATTTGGAATCAGAAGAATGGCATTGCCAGTATCTCTAAGTTTTCATCTGAGAGGGATTTGGAACTGGAGAAGTCCAGCCATGCTATTGCTTTGCTTTGAATTGTGACATGCCACATGCTTTATATACAGCTGAGTGAATAGAATTTTGGAACAGTGCTGGGATACTGAATTATGTTTCTAGATCTGCTACTGAATGTGGAATTGATGTGTAATGTGATTATATGCTTTAATTTCCTTTTTTCTTGATTTCCCTACCTGCAGAAGTATTATAATATTACAATGATTTTTGTATAAAAGAAACTCTCTAGATGGGAAGATATAATTCTTACTAGCTAGCAGTAGCATATCATCTGTTCCTCTTGCATAATTTCATTTTACAAAGATAAAAATATTTAATGGTGCTGGAGCAATAGCAGTTCTATTAATTCTGATGTGCCATGTGTGGGCATGTTTGGATACTAAAATATAAAGGATTTAAATGGGCATACATAAACCACTGAGTCCTGTTCTGGCTGTTTATGAAGTGAATGGATACAGGAAGGGCGTTTATGGCTTCTGCTCAGGATTGAATAAAGTAACAGGCAGATTACTTCAGTTAGAGGTTGACCACAGCAATCTGTAGTGTCCTGCCAAAATCCACTCCAAACTTGTGAATGAAATCACAGTTTTTCATTTAGTTTGTTCTCTTGAAAGTTGCTGAGAACATTACAGTAGCCAAGTGGTAAACTCTGCGTAAAGTAAGCAATCACACAGCTTCCCGTTGTTCCAATTTCTGTTTAGTAAGTACTAATGATATAAGGCAGGCCACAGTTGAACTCTTAAAATGTTTTGTTCAGCACATTTTTTTTTCTTTCATGTGCAGTTGACAGTAGAAATGTTCTTGTTAACTTCTCTGCAGTACAGTTCACTCAGTTGCTTCTAAATCCAGATGTGGAACTCTGGTCACTGCACTAATGAACTCCACATTTAAGCCAAATTGTGGGTATCTGTGAACTCCAACATACAATATAGAAAGATATGCCTTTACATAAATATTTCTTGGTAAAGTGCAATGCCTTTTCCTTGATGTGGGATAAAATTATATTTTCCATTTTTGTATCTTGCATTCTTTAGGAAGTGACCATTAAAATTATTTCTATGAAGTTTTATCTCCTTATGATAGCACACTCTAGAAATAGTGTAAAAAGTTAATATTCTGAAAGTTTGCTTGTGCCATTAGGTGGTGCTTTCAAGCTTCTCTAGCATGAAGAAAGAAGCAAAGGAGGGCTGAGCTTTGTGCAGGACAGGCTTTCACAGGGCTGAGGAGGGTGCAGTAACCAAGCCCAGCTGTGTTGGAACAGGATGCAACTGAGGGGTTGTGGGAGAAAGAGGTGGGTGAGGCTGAGATTTGGCTTGTGAAAGGTTTGATGGAGGAAGTCACGTGTGGTCTGCGTGCTGTAAGCCTAGAAGATGATTCTGAGCCAAAGAAGTTAATGCACATAGTGCTGGTTTGTATTAGCTGAAAGTCCGGCTGAGTGTTCGTTGATTTTGGACGTGCCCTAACGTCTTTAGCTCTCTCACTTTGCTGTAGATTGCCTGCTGTGCTGCTGTGTTTGTTTAGAATGAGATTAAGCCCTTTTCCCCAAGACATACACACTTCTGGCTTCAAGGAAGGATTTTTGAAGTGTGTACAGGCTCTTGCAGAATGGATAGGAGTATTCTGGGGACCAGTTTTACTGGGATTTGTCTTAATCAGACCAATTTCCACCTCCTCAGAATCTCTTTGCACTTGAGGAAAAGATATAAAATGTTGAATATGAACCCGTCAGTGCCGTTGGATGACTGATACTATTTACCTTGGTCACTCTCCCAACAGCATTATTTGGGCATTGTTAAGAAGTGAAGATAACTTGCATAAGTTCCATATGATGTACTTAAATCTTTGTCATTGTGTTAAATGATGGGCTGGGGACTGGACAAATGGTTTAGGTGTTTGAGTGGTCCAGATATGAGTATGAAGATGTCTTTAAGCTCCTTACTAAGGTGATGTCCTGCTCTGTAGGTTGTCTGAGGTACCTGCTTAAGAACTATTTTTATTGCTGCACCTACAATACACAAATAATGCATGGTTGGAGCAAACAGACCCCTGAAATAGGGGCCAAAGCATCCTCTCATGGTTCTTTTGCCTTTTGTGTTAACCACATGGATGAAGAATGTGCCCAGTGTCCATTCACAAGTAACATCCATTTTAATACACTGCCATGAGTTTCTTTCTCTACAGGAGCCTGTGCTTTTGCACCTTTCATTTTCTTTTTCAGTTTTCATGGAAATCTTACCACTGGTATTTCTTCTAATTGCTTTTGTGTGCTACTGATGCTAGTTTTCTTTTTATGGTGAGATCTGACTTATGTGGTTAGCACTACAGAATAAAATGATCTTATTTTTAAATCTAAGTTTAAATGAGATTGCTATTCATTTGTTCTGGGTTATTTTTAATCCAATATCCAACTTTCTATTTCTGTGGTTGCTTCTCAAACTGTTTTCCTGGTATTTGTGGCTGTGATCCCAGGGGATATACAAGAAGTCATTTCACCTACAGTACTTTATTTATTAAGTGCTTAAACTATTTTTTGGTTACATTTTTGCACCATTATTTATACTAAAATAGTACTGAAATACTATATCCAAGATGGAAATCCTTTTCAGCAAGATACTGTAAACATGTAGCTGGAAAAACACGCTGTGGAACTCCTCAGAAATGCACTCCATTGCAGGAATTAGGCCTACAGAGAATATGAGTGATAAAGTCTGGTTCTAGTATTGTAGGTGAGGAAATGAAACATAGAATAAGTCTTGAGTATAAGAAAGCATGAGTGATCTAAAAATATTTATGTATTTTCATCATGAGTTGATAGGACTTTCTTATTTAATGTGTGTGTTAAATTTTAATGAGATTTCACTTGTAGTGAAAGTCTTCTGTGGTATACAGTATTGTGGATAGCTGGATAAGAGCAACACCTCCCAGTATTTTTTAAAATAGTGAGACTGACATTTGGAGCTGTGGAAAGTTTTATTAATAGCAAGACAACTTTTAAAAAGGAATTTTAGAAGGTCTTTGAAAGAGAAGATAGAGGACATAAGCTTTGGTAAGGGAACATGCTTCCTAGTGGTGGGAGAGCTAAGGTATTTTTGTAGGAAAGATACGAGAAAGGAAACAGTGAACTCCAGTCATTCCTGAGCAGGAATGGATTCCCAAGGAAAGGCTGTGCAGAAGGTTTGTTTTTTTTCTTTTTTTCTTGGGGCTGGGATGAGGATGAAGGTCTCTGAAAGAAACTTCACCCAGCTTCCTGCAGGGTTCTACTTTATAGGAGCTAAATGTTTGTTTAGGAGTTTCTTCAAAGAGAATTCCTAAATGAAACATAGAAATACAAAATTGCTTTCTGGATTTTATGCTGATAAAATTTCAAAAATAAATTGAGAATTTATAAATAGAGGTGACCATAGTAAGGATTCATTAAGAACCTGTTTCAGACACACTGACATATAAAGGAGGTATGTTTAAGAAATCTGAAATGCAACATGGCATTTTTTTTACATTAGGTAGTCCTCCTTGAAAAACCTTTAGCTCCTTGTTGTAGAAAACTTTCCAATCCAAATCTTTGGATTTCTATTTAACTTGTTGGATATTTTTAATATTTTTTAAAGTTCTGTTTCTGTGGTTATATCTGCTCTTTACCTTCAAAGTCTTACTGCAATTGGGATCTACATCTATCTTTGCATAAAAAAAAAGAGAAAATTCATCTCCAATGAGTTGAATGAGACAGTTAATAATTTCAATACAGGAATTTGCAGAGAAAGTTTAAATACTTTATATTTTTCTCCTGAGTTTTTGCAATTTAAATCTAACTCTGGGAATCAGTTAGGGGCTGGAAATAATGTCAAGTTATTTGTTATGATGATAAGTGCTAAAAAATGTACACAGCACATAAGGAACCATTTAAAATATGTCAAGAGTGAATCATTATGAAAAACATTGGTGGGTTCTTCTCATTTCCTCAAGGATTAACTCAGAGAGAACTACTTTTTCTTGGTTTTTTTATTAATGACTTTGGCATAAACAATAGGAACATGTTGATGAAATCTATTTATGACAAAAATTTAGGAGGAACCATAAAGATGGTTATTTTACATTATAAAAGGTAGAACTGCACAGGCTTGGAGACCAAAGTAATGGAGAATCAATAATACAAACCCTTGGTCTGGGCACTTGGGAATTAAGGCATTTCCTCCAGAGGCTCACAGATGGAAGCAGTCAGGGAAGAAGAGGATCTGGGTGCATTGATTGCAGACCTTTCCTACACAGGAAGTGTATTAAGCCATCGATGGGACAACGCCAAGGAGAAATGAAATGTGTATCCAGCAAAGTGCTCCTGGAGAGTGAGTCCTGGCACCCACATTCAGACACTTGAGGGACCTCTTTGGGGATGTTGCGAGCAATTCTAATCAATCATGATCAAAAGATGTGGATACACACTGGAATGTTCAGCCAGGATCATTAGAGGAATGTGCAAGGGGAGATGGAAACACACTTATTCCATCTCAGAAAAGAAAAGCTGAAGAGGATGTTGTGGTTGCTCATATGAGGAAGAAGAGGGTTTTTTGTACTTAGTCTACTATTGTCCAAATGGTACCAAATAGCCTTGCATAAATTTACAACTATTTGTATTTAAAAAATATTAATATGAAGTGTGAGGGTTTTGGAACTGCCTAGTTATTTTAGGTTTTTTAAAATTATTTTTAAATCAGAAGAAGAGATATAAATATGTGTGTCAGTGTTAAGTGTAATCCTTTTCTCTTTAGCTAGAGCATGGTAGAAAGCTGAAGAGAAGAAAGAAGAGAAGGATGATTTTCCAGGTAACCCCAAGTTCCCAATAGTCAGCAGACAGCGGATCAATACTTTAGAAGTAGCAGTTGCTTGAACGCATTTTTTAGGTTGAGGCTTCAGCTTCAGCTTCATGGCCCAGGACAACTTATTTGCGTGATTCTTAGCAGTGCAGTACAAAGTGTTCTGGGAAGGGAAATAAAGCTTATTCAGCCATGCTGAAATAAATATTTGGCAAATACGTCCTCCTAATCGATATATTTTCAGCTTTTGATTCCTGAGAAGTTCCTCAACTCAGCTGTATGTCCACTTTTATGTGGACATCAGACCGATTGCAGGTCCCCATATCCAGCTGCCTCTGTAGATTCAGCTGCTATTTTGAAACCCTGTATTGCTGTGGTTATGATTTTTAAGGCCTCAGTAGTATATGTGGAGAAACTAATGACTTAGTTCAGTATGATTTGACAAAAAAACCTCCCATTTTCAGAATATTGCAGTTGTGGTCAGCTCTCCTGATATTTTTGGCACATTACTATCGAGGTTTGTGTGGCTGCTAGGACTGGGGTCTAGGAGAGAAAAGAAAACAAAATGTTCATTTAGATTAGAAAACAGGGTAATTTCTACCTGTCCTTTCTATTTATTCACTGCTGACCAAGCTTCACTAGCTTGTGAATTTCAAAACACTCTCAAAATTTAGAGGGCTAAATGCACAGTGCTCTAAGCATCACATGTAATCATGTTACATGCGTCAGTGGCATGGTGCTTATGCAAACTTCTGTATAGAAGAATTCTCTTTAGCAAAATAATGTAACACAGAATGTTTGTGTAGAATTTTAAAATGAGATTTTAATCACAGTGCTAATAAGCAGCATACAGAACACAAGATTGTGTTGAAGATTGTTTCAGTTTTCCTTGACATATTAAGATCACTTTCTGTCTGGGAAACCATACAGTCAAGGACCCAAAGCAATGTGACTTGAGTTATCTCGGCAGCCTGTGTATTTCAAAGTGGAGACATGAAGTTTGAAACCATTGCATCCAGGGCTGCTCTGCCTTTCCTTTCCCAGCTCTCCCCAGGAGAAGCCACCTCCTTCAAACTGTGCAGCCTTAACAATGATACGTGTTTTAATTCCTTCGGAATCTTACAGTTGGGATGATTTTTATGCCTTATAGATGAATGGGAATTTAACTGGCTTTGGAAGACCTTGGACTGAAGCTGTAAAGCTAAAGTTTTTGATCACATTAATAACTATATTCTTTGTGTCATTGAGGTATTTAATTTGATGGTTTCATTTTTCCTGTGATCAGTTCTCTTTTGTCTGGGGACTGATAAGGCAGCAGGCTTCATTTTTTCAGCTGAGGAACTCTTAAATATGTTGTTGGTGATTGCATAGAGTAAAATAAAAATAAACTTGCAGGTAAGATAATGTTCAGTTTTGTTGTCTGTGCTGTGGGCAGTAACGTCTGCCTATCAGAAAGGGCAATATCAGCAACTTACATAACTGCAGCTTCAAGACATTATTCTAGGGCAGATCAGAAATATCTTTGCCAAAATAAAATAAATTTTATAATCATTAGCACCTAAACAGGAAGTTCAGCCTCAAAACGAACAACATTATGTTCTGTTTCTGTACAACAGTGCTGATCTCTACCAGAAGCAATGCATTGCAGACTAACATGGAAATGTTATTACATTCTGACTTAGATTTCAGATGTGGCCCTTGATAGGTTTTTTAGTTTTTCTGTTTGTTACTTCTATGAGCCCAGATTTCTATGTAATTTGATCACTATTAATCTTTAACATATGTGCCATTCTTTTCCCATGGTTAATATATAAACTCTGTTTCTGTTCTATGCAGCATTATTTTACTGTGTTGTTGGAAACTACAAATGTTATGAAGATTTAATTTTTATGCAAATGGATATGGGGCCAGAAAAATTATGTCTTAATTACCATTTACAGTTAGGTTGATCCCTTTGAAACTAGAATACAGTATATACTTGTTTGCTATGCACATCAACATATGAGCTGTGTACTGAACACACGTAGCTTGTGTGTCCTACAGAAGGAATGCAAAGCAGAAAAACAATCTGCTGCTATTTCGTTGTGGAAAATAATTTCATTTTCTGTACAATTATTTCCTCTTAGATGTATCCTCATCTATTGGATGATTCACTTGTGGGACTGCAGGGCTGGCTGACCACTCCACACCATTTTCCACGCACAGTCAGTCAAAAGGAAAGGGAATTTTTAGACAAAGTTTTATGGCTTATATATCAATGGGAGCTATTTTTCATAGGACTTCAATACTGCCAAATTAGTGCTATGTGCTTACCAAGTGAAATAAATGACAACAGTAGGAAATAATTCTCCTCAATGTAAAAACTTGTAGGAAAAATTCAGTCTTAATTTTATTTAAAATTAAGGAGGGTCTTGTTATCAATGTACTTTCTGTACTTGTTAAGACATACATTTGTTTCACAATTTAGCGATATATATATATATATATATATATATATATATATATATATATATGTTATTTCCTCTTGAGGGTTGACCACTGTGAGTATAGTAGACTTGTTTTGCTAAGACTGTATTGAAAATAAGGATGAAATGACTTTATCTTCCTCTTCTTTTCTAAATATACAGTATAACAAGTAACAATGTCAGTGTAAGTAAAGCATTTCTGGCTTGTATTTGCCCTTTATCTCATTATAATGATGCCAGGGATCCAATGTAAATATCCTTCTGTTCTGTCCAGCAGCCCATACTTTAATTTGGTGTAATCAGAAAATAATAACCTCTGTAAAACAGCTTGTCAGGGAGAAATAATAGGGCTGTTAGACATTTGGCAAAACTCCATTATATACTACTGAACTACAGCATCCCAGTTTTGTAGGACGTTTGTCAAGACACTTGGTTTCTGTAATGTGCTGGGATGATCTTTCTATTATTAGACAGCACCCGACAGAAGACCATGAACAGTCAACTCTTCACAAGTTAATGAGCAAATCTGGAACAGTAATGCCATCAGGAAGGGCATGTAGTGTACCTCTGATTACTATATGTGCCACCAGTTCTGTACTTAGAGTTTTCATATGGTTCTCTTTTCCCTTTTTTCCCCTCTCAAGACATTATTTTTCATGGCAGTAACTGTGAATTAACCAGTCTCTGTGGAGAAAAAAACTTTAAAGCATATTTGGTCGATTCAGCTATTTTTTTTCCATATTTATAAAAGATAATATTTCTTTTTCTGAGCAGGTTTTTCTTCTTTATTTGCAGTACTTCAGGAACACCAAATAGTCTTTAAAGAGATTGTTGGAAGAAGGTAAAGACTTCTTTTAGCCATGTGGTAGTGACTGGCAGCAATTCAATTTGTTGCAGTCAGAGGACTTTTAGTACATCCAATATATGGACACGTGTAAAGTCTTGCATATGGAACACCATGTCTTGAGAAATGTGCCACTGCCTTCTGTGCACTCCTCAACACAGTTCTATAGGACTTGTAAGTAAAAACTGTAGGGGAAAGGGAAGTTTCTTAAATGTTCAATAAAGGAAAGACAACTGAAGGAAAAAACCCCATGCAATTGCAAACAAAAGCTGTTCATTTAGTTATACACAAGGGGCAAATTAATGGAAAAATGGGATAATATTTTTCAAAACATACTTCAAGACTGCTTTTGTTAACCTCTTTTTCAATGAAAAGCTGTTTGAGTTGCAAGCTTTCCCAAGTGGAACAAGTGTTGACATCTGGGGAGAAAGGAAAAAAATGCAAACTTGTTTTTTCCCTTAGAGGGAAAATATTCTTCATAGCACACATAATGTTGAGAGTTCTGTGAATAAAAAGGAGACTTGTGCTATTAGACATGGCTTTCTGCCTTTTTTTCTTAAAAGTACATCCTATAATAGGTTCATAAGTGGTGTCACAGAACATTTGAACCATCAAAGATAGGATTTTTTTTTTTAATGTTTTCTTTTTGAAATCTTATTTCCAGAGTAGTCAAAATTTTAATCTGATTTTAGTGTGTGATTTTAACTCAGTTGTGCGCTCTGTGCTGTTGAAAGTCTGTCCCATGGAGTGGGGTCTGGGGAAGTGTTGCTTTTTCTGTTTGTGGCAGGAGAGCAAGAAAAACCAACTTTATCCATGTCTTTCATCTTATGCTGAGAACAGCACAGAGAGCTGTCTAACCTTACAGCACTGAACTCAGCCCTTGTCTGCTTGCCTAAAGAACTCCACTGTTGGTTGCAGAAATGTAAACTCTACTTGATGCTGTTAATTTGGATATCAGCACTGACTGATTTCCCCAGTTTATGAAAGAACTGTGATTGCTCTTGGGCTGGAGGTTAAGTTTCAGCTCTCTGGATGGGTGGTATTTGAAGAAAGCTCCACCTTTGTGTTTTTGAATAGCATTTTTGGGAGTTGCATGTAGCAGAAGTTAACACAGATTTAGCGGACTGTAACATATGTGGAAGAAGACAGGAGTGATCAATGTATGGACATTACTCTGTGGTAAAATCTAGGTCTTGCAATTTCTCTTGGGAAAAGCAAGCTGGAGCATAGGATGGGTCCCATGGTGCTTGCAGCTTCCTTTCCTTCATGCAATTACACTCATCACTCTTTCTTGTTGTCATTGGCTTGTTTGGCTCAGAGTGATCCCATTAACAACATGGCCCCCCATTCGTTCATTTACTAGAAGTGAGGTAATTGCCTTTGCAGTACTGGGAGAACGTTGTTCCCACAGTCTGTGCTCTCTTCCAGCTCGGCAGTGTCTGGGTGTTGTCTGGGATTGATCTGTGGGTGATAGACTGCGGAGATGCTTGTTAGTTCAGTCAGCCTTCACTGGTAAGGGCAAAGTTGATCAGAGAACTGATTCTGTCTGATCCAGACAGAAAATTTAATTCTGAGGAAAATGTGAAAGAAATATTAAAAGCTTGTCAGGGCTGTGGCAGCTCTGTTGGTTTTCTCAGCTTGTCCTTTTTATTAATTTAAAGGTATTTGAATTTTCTATCTATAAATTATTTCATTAGCAGAAAGTTTTTTTCTGTTTGTGTGTACTTTATGTAAAAATCAGGATGCAGGATTTTCCTTGTAGTATTTAGAGAAGTCATTCAATTGGAGAAGGTAAATGCATTGAATTTGCCCATCAGAGAAAGTAATGCATGCTTCAGTTTATATATGTGTATACATATATATATAGATACATATACATATGAAATGAGTTATTAGCATTATTAAAAATGTTTATTATTGTTTGAATTTTCCAATTTAGTTATTAGAATTATACTACATACTTATGGACTATTTTGAATAAAAGAAAATGCATCTCGGGAAAAGAATTTTGAAGTATCCATTTAGATTTACTTATAGCAATAATATCCTCCTACAGGGTTACCTTACAAAAATAACAGCAATACTTTTTTGTCTCATTAATTTGGTGAATTAAATAAACACTGGCTGTGGAGTAACATATACTATGTGCTCTATTAATGTCTGTTATTTAAAAATTACAAATAATTTTTGAAACAAGGACAATCTAAGATGATACAGATGCATTATTTGTTAGTTTATCAATCTGTGGATCCTGTGACTTGTTTTTTCCCTGGTATTTTGCCCTTGTACTGTTGCTGCCCCATCATGGCTTATTTACTGTAGTTATTGGAATAATGCTCTTTATACAGTATATAACTGCCTTCTTCCTGCTTAGTTACAAAGCCTTGCTAGTGCAAGCAGCTTTCTCACTTGGCTTGTAAATCTCAGTCAACTGTGAAAAGTTCAATAACCTTTGGGTATAAAAGGGAAGTATGATCTAGTAAAAAACCTGAACATGACATCTTGAAGCAGTAATAGAAGTTAAAATGTTTGTAAAGTAGCAAAATGGCCAACTATATTCTTTTGAAAATGAGGGTGCTAGTTCCAAGAACATGGTATTTAACTAAAAAAGGATTATTTGTGTATTGAGTTGGTTTTGTTCTGCTGCATCTGTAACTAGCCTTTATTATAAAACTAGAGTTAAAAATATATATGTGAAATATATAATTCACTTGAAAAGTTTTCCTTGGTCTGAAGACCAACCCTCACTGGTTTTAAAAGACTGATTCTCTGATGTGGATTAATTTTCTTAATGAGCACTTTTGTTAAAACCAAGTTATTTTACTATGGATATTAATGTTCTTGTTCAAATAAAACAAAATAGATGAACTGAGATTTTTTTTTTTCAGAATCCTATAAATAACTTGCTGTATTTCATGTTTGGTTGTAATCTATATAAACTTACAAATGTGAAACGTATGGTCTCTGCTATTACAACACCAAAGGCTGGTTCTGTGCCCTCCCTGGGTACATTACTATAATGTGCTGATAATTGATTCTGGGAGAATTTGAACTGAAGGGCCTTTGCCAAAATACATCATATGCCTTTCTTCATTAAGAGAGGATAAAAGGTAATGGCAGATTTTGGTAAGACTAAGGTCCATCAGCCAAAGTTTTATCCTCTATCAATTACCAAATATTAAAATCATCTTTTATAGTGAAAAAAAAATATATGGACAAAAATAATACATAAACATATATAATAAAATTTGTTATCAGTGTTTTCTCAAGTTGGGAGTGAAGATGACCATCACTTCTGAGGAAAAGTGTGTGAAAAAGCATTTGTGTTGTCTAGCTAAAGTAAGATGCTCTTAAGAAAGAAACTCTTCAGTTTCAATTTTCTGTATCTGAAAGACTGAAAACCTCCTACAAACTTTGTGGTTGGCTTGGCTGCTTTTATTATGAGATATTTTGTATAGCAGGACACCACTGTGTGTGTTAAATCAGGTGATAATGTGAGATAAGAAGAGGCAATGAGTGAATCCTGCATGAGACTTTTTTGGTAGTGAGGCCCCACTGGGAGATGCAGAGTTTTTGCAGTTTGGTCACTTTTGTTTCTCCTGCAGAACAACCCCAGGCAAGTGGTGTTGGGAGGTGGGGAGATGCTGCAATTCTGTGCTTCCAGGTTGTGCAGGTGGGTGTCAGGAGGTTTCTGGCTGCCCTGCAGTTCCCTGGGAATGGGCAGCTTTCAGGAGGAATTGCTGGCCAGTGTGCAAGAAAGAGAGGAATACGCCTCAGTGACTGGCCACATAACCTCTGTTTGCACTTCCAGGTGGTGATGGACTCTTTCAGTTGAGAGCATGTGGGGAAAAATATTATGGCCTATAAAAGTGAAATCTTGGTTGGGTTTTTTTTTTGGTTGTTTTGGTTTCTTGGGATTTTTAGGGGTTTGGGATGGTTTTTATTGGTTGTTGGTTTTGTTTGCAGGACTTTTTGTTGTAGTTGTATTTGAATAAATGAAATTTATATAAAAGGGGACAGAAGGGGTGGTTCTGTTTTGTCATATATCCATGATCAATCTGGACTGCAAATAATAACCTTTTCCTCCTCCTTACATTCTGGCTCCAAGTCATCCTTATGGAGTCAAGTTACATATTTCACATGGAAAACAAAGTATTGTATGGAACTGAACTGTAGCTACCCTTGGCCTATCTCTTAATCATAAGTTTTAATGATGTCTATGAAAATTACGTTTTAAAAACTGTTTTCCTTCTTTCCCTGTATCTAATTATGTGAGGTTAGCTTTATTAAGAGGTTGTCATACAATATGTAGTTTTACCATGAATTTATTTGTGATTTTTGGGCATTTCATTCAAAGGTGTTTTGTGGTATGTACATCTGGTGAAAGATAAAAGATGTATAAGAATTGCAAGGACTGTCATAATATTTTAGCAGATAATTTTATTTGCAAATTGCTGACAAGGGATCCTGACTTGAGAGTCAACAATCAATGGAAAAAAAATGCAAGATATTTTCTGTATCTTGTTTATGTATACATTTTGAAATTATTTGGCTAATTTCTCTGTCAACTCACACTAGTGGATGGGTAAGGATGTCTTTTAATTAATGTGGCTCAGTTCATCTGCAGAGTCAGGAATTAAGCTTGAAAATGGAAAATTCCGCAGAGCTGCAGATGGTGGTGTGTTACCCTTGCACTGAGCTGATTCACAGGTTCTGCTGGCTGATGTAGGAACTTGTTGAGTCCTTTAAAGAGGTAAAAGGAAAGGACAAAATGCTGGCACTCCTTTTCTTCCTTTAGACTTACAAATAAAAATTTTTTGTGAAGAAACACAATGTGAAGATTTCTAGTGTCTGGTTAGTGTAACGTAGTTTAGGGAGATTTTTGTACACTTCCCATAGTGACAGGATGAGATTGATCTTGATGTTTGCCTCTGATAGGTGAGTTTTTATTAAATGTGCTTCTCAGAATTGGAGATGCATCTGTGCACAGGGGCACTTCCAACTTCTCAAATACTTTTCAAACTTTTTCCTACCCCTGTTCTCTGAAAACATTGGATGTAAGTGCTGAGTATATTTTAGCATTATTGTATCCAATAACTGAAGTGAAAAACTTTGTCTATCAAGAGCATGATGCTACGTTGTAGCCATCCTTTTTTGGACCCATGCACATACACACTGTGCCAAAACAGCCCCACCACACCCATAATAGTTCTTAGAAAAGCAAGGGATTGTCTTAGCCATTTGTTTCTATTATTTTTTGAAGGCTTTCACAATAGCCAGATGGTTGAACTTTGTAGAAGATAAATAATCTTTCAAAGATGCATGCACTAAATAAATAAACAAAGGAATTATTAATTTAAAAATATTTGTTGTGAAGGATTTACATCTTAAAAAAAAAATTTGGTGATGCACATACACGCGTCCAACATGTTTTTGCTCTGTGTTTAAGAGCAAGCACAACTTTTGTTTCTGAAAATCTGAAAGTGAGAGACTTTGAATCTGTAGAATACTTCAAAAGCAGAAGGACAAAACTTGTTTCTATAATATCAGTGGGGTAAAGCTCCAAGGAAGAAGGGATATTATGGCTATATCCTTATGAATGTATCAAAATGAAAGTAGTAAATAAAGTTGTTATTACATTTGAATCCTTTTTTAGGGATTTAGATTATCTTATAGAAGGAAAGAAGAATCCTCTGTTGGGAATGGGTTCCTGGAAGCTGGTTTTCTTAAAAAAAAAGAGTTATATCACTGTGGGTGCATTAACTTTTTTATTAAAAATATCCAAAGAAAATGAGGTAAACTGTGTACTGATGCTTGTAAACCATTGTAGGGAATTTTACTAGATGTGAATTATTGCCTCACTTCATAGCTCGATTAACACTTCTAACTGTAGATTAATTAAAATGTCAATCATTTTAATTAATAAATTAAAATGTCAATCATCTGAATCAAAATTCAGATTTTTCAAAATCTGAAAAGAAGCAAAATTACATCTTTATTTGATTTGCTGCTGGGAAGGCTAAATGATGGAGCACATCAGACACCCAGGGCTCTGCACAACTGGAGAGTGCAGCCTATCCATAACTTCACACAAATGCTTGTAGTTGGAGAATGGCCTGTCTCTGATGGGTTGGCGTGTTCTGAGCTGGATATTGCACTGAAAAAAACAAGATTGGGGGTTAGAACAGATTCTCCATGGGTACTGGCTTAGAAGGCTTTAGCCATATTTTGTGCATGAAGTTGTGTACTATGACTTGGCAGAGTGAAATATTGCTGCTTTTTTTTCACACTAGGCCCAAACTGTAGAGATTTGAAAGTAGTGAGGAGAATAAGCCTTGAAGAAAAGGCCATTTTATTTAAATATTTTTTTCCAATTTTTATTTATTTATTTTTATTTTTTAATTATTTTTTTTTTGTGAATAAAATTTAGGTTGTGGTCTCAACATGAAGTTGTTATTTTGACAAAACCCCTAATTCTGGTAACTTCATGACATTAGATTGTTCTTCTCAAAATAGTTCCTGATACTTTTTTCATCTGTCTAAAACTGATTATTAGTAAAGAAGTTTGCTTTTCTTAAAGATTTTTATATATTTTTATTCTGTCTATCCATTCCTTACTTTGGCTGATCATATAAATGAAAATATGTGAGCGCTGACGTGTGGGGGCAGTGCTGGTCCCAGCTGTGAATGAGGGTTTTTAAAGCCAGACGCTTGGATGGGCAGATTTTATCACAGTTGAGAGATGCAATGTTCTTTGTTATTCTTAGCCTCTGATCATTACTAATGCCAAATGTTGCCCACAGTTGAATGTTGTTTATCCTTTGAGTTGTGGAATCTGCTATTCCCCTAGGGTACCAGGCAAGGGCTGGTAATTTATGGGATTTTGTTTCTTTGTGTGAATGTCCTGTTCTAGTCTTGAGGACCATTTTGAGATTGTATGTCTGCACATATTAGATTTTTATTCTGTAGCATGATGTCCCCATAGCCTTCTAAAAAGTAATTTACAACACAAAGAAAAACTTTGGTCTTGAACAAGTCATTTCTTGTTAAAAGCATGTCATATACATGATAGCATTGTTATAATTTGAACCCACTAATTCAATTATCATTCTATTTTCATTATGTCCTTTAAATCTAGAGCTGAGTTAATCACATACACTAATCCTTTTATGTAACTGAATCATATAATAGTTTGTTTTTAATAATTTTGAAAAACCTAGATATTACCAGACATTGAAAGTGATCACATCTGCTGGGGTAAATGTTTTCTCTCTATACTACAGCTGTGGTTTCTGTTGGGTAACACTCTTCCATTTAATGCTAACAAATTGTAGTTTCTTAGCATTACACTGCAGACAGCACCCTCTTGGATGAACAAGAGTGCAGATTACATAGAGTCTAAACTTATCCTTTTCCTGGAAGTGATACATAGCACTGATTTGTTCCTCCTGAAGTTTGCTGTGTAGCAGAAATAGCTGAGCATTTTTCAAATGGGTATTTGCTACAGGGGAAGTAGTAAGATAGATTGTATCATGATTTTATATTTAGATTAGGTAGAAATGAACATGGCTTGTCTTCTTGAAACAAGGATATCCATGAGTTATGTGATTTATTCACACCTACTCCTCCCCGAGTGCAAAGGAGATGTGTCTTTCAGTGTTGTCCTCTTAAACAAGTCTCTGTGATTGCCTGTCACCAATATCATACTTGCTTTCTTTTGAATTTACTATGACTTGAAAAACAAAATAATAAATTCTATATGCCTATCTATTTCACATTTCCAAAGGTCAGCATGGTGGTCCAGTATTAGAAGTAGGTTGTCAGTGTAAAATGTGAGCATTTATGACATTATTTGATGCGTCTAATTTTGTAAGTGCATAAAAGTGGCCCTGTAGGACCATCCCACTGTCTGCCTAGTGTTGAAGCACTGCTTCTGTGGCCAGGAGAGGAGGCTTTGTCAGAAAAGGCAGGTGTGAACATGGTTAGTGCATGGTGACTTCTTGCTGGTTTGGATGCCTCATTATCAAACCAAGCAATGAAGTTTTGTCTCACAATGTGCAGCTCAGACAGGGTATAGCTCAAAAAGTTTCCACCAGTAATGGGTATAATTTAAAGTAATTTCCGTCACTTAAATATTAACAAAAGGCCTGAATAAATGACTGTATGTAGTCAGATATAGCCATTAACAAACAATCTGCATATTTTTTCTAATGATTGTTATTAAAAAATTCAGGTGGAAATTAGGGCAGGAGTGACAGCATAAGTTGTTCATGTTTGGCATTTAAATAGCCCTTGTTGGTCTTATTGACGTTAAATAGTCCTTGTTTCAAAATTTACGTGGTCATCACTCATGTTCTGGGAAAACAGCATCTTTGTGCCAAGACTGTAATTCAGACTTCTCCAAAATTTATGTGAATTATGGAAGGCAAGAGAAAAGAGTAATGCAGGAAAAATAAGGGTCATATTTCAATATGCATTTCAAGAACAGTGCTTCCAAAAAATTCTTTGCTTAATCTAACAAGATTGAAGCTTTGAGTGCTTGACATGTGGAAGTATATTTCAATATTTTTCTTTATTTAGCTCTTCAAATATAATGTTTTGCCTCTGTGAGCAAATGGAATGAAGGAAATAGTTGTAATTATTAATGTTACTTAGGTTTCTCTTTTTCTTTTATTATAAAGTACACTCAAACATGTCAGGGATTACTGGACTCTGCTGTGCTAGAAAAACGGAACGTGCTGTGTTATTTGGATGTAGATGAAGTGTTTATTTAATTGCACTGTGATAATAGGTGGTTGCTATAGCTTGTAGCTCTATACAACAGAGATGGATTCTGTAGTGCCATAGACAATTATATCCAGCTTAACTGAAGTTTTCATGTGACAAAAGGGAAGAATAAACATCCTGTGTTTAAATTGAGTTAGAAGGCAGGGTGAATTATGAATTGATCCTTTTCTACAAAAGGCTTGGCTGACAGAGTAAGCAATTAAGCCTTATGATTACTGAAGTAAACTTCATAGAAAAAGATTGGTGGGTACAAGTGGTTGTGCTGCTTTTACTCTCATTTTGGCTCAAATAGAAAATTACTTTTGAGAGGAGGGATCAGGTAACTAATAAATTCTGGGATACTGCATCTCTTTCTGGGGTTAAGATCTTCAAAAGACAAAGAACTGGACAATGTCTGAAGAAGAGCTGGAAGGATTTGTGGGCTGGTGAAATGCTATTGTATTGAGGGATATCAGAGCCAATCCAAAGTTTTTACAGGACAATGACTCAAAGAGTTGAATTTTTAATAGAAAGATAAAAGCAAGATCAAAAGGCTTTCTAAATCACATGGAGAAATTCAGAGATGTGCTTGGAAGCTGGATCCAGAAAAATTCAATGGAGAATAAAGGAAGAGAGTCTTTTCTAAAACAAACAAGAGAACACTGTAGTGTTCATAAAAAACAGCAGGCAGTGAGAATGGTGTACTCTTGCTTTGTCTTCAGACATTGTGTATTGCTCTGAGAGATGCACCAGCAGCAAACAAATAACGAGAGCAGGACAATAGGATAAAATATACAGTGTCACAGAGAACCTCGGGGGGCCTCAATGCCTGAGAAGATTGGTGGGTATTTGTTAGAGCATGGCACTGGGAATACACAGTTAGTGGCTTGTAGGAAGTATCACCCTGGGGAGCAGATGACTTCCATGTCTGTGGGTCACAGCTTTTGCCTCAGCATTTAGTTTGAGTTGGTGTGCTTGTAGGAGGTACATATTTACCCTGGCAATTAAGTAGAAGAAAGTAGGCTCTTTGGAAAGGAACACTGTTTTCATTCTTAGATGGAAAACCTTCATCTGTAAGATTATTTCAAATCCAAGCAGGGCTTTCAGACAGGGATTTCTGAGAGCTTTTTGAACAAGTTTGTAGTGGCAATGTTCTTTCGTTGGTTCCATATGACGAAATTTAAACTTTTGTTTTCACTGATGTGAATTCAGGAATGTTTCTTTCTGTCAGGTTGCATAACTGAGGTAGAAGCAGGGAGGTGTTATTTCATTTTTTAATAAGAGACTCTAATCCTTAGTGATTGTACATGGAAATGGAGTGAGTCTGTTCATATTGAAGGTTACTAACAAAACGCTGGCAGGAAGAGAATCATTAATTTTTAAAGTTAAATTATATTAGTGACATAAGGGGAAAAGAAAGGAAGAGCAAACTTTGAAAGTGCTTAGGACCCTAGAGAATTGGACTTTGACTTTATATAAATATAAGTATGATTTGTAAAGGGAATGTTGACTATTTCCTCCATTTTTCAATTATTTCAATTAATCTACAAGAGTATGCAGTGGTTAAAATGCTTCTGTAGTCAAGAAATGCTGAGGAGCTCAGACTTCAGGCTGAAAAGGGGCCAAATTTGGGGTCAGGCAGGGAGAGATAGGTATAATTAGTACTGGAACCTGTGGCAGCAAGGCACAACATCATGTTTGCAGTAAATTGCCAGGGTAGAAACAAATTTCTTCAGCAAAAGTTGCCAAGCCTAATGTCTAATTAACACAAGTTTTGGGTTAATGAGGGAAAACTAATGATTCCCACAGCACAATCAAGTGTTGTAGGAGGATTAACACCTCCAAGGTGCTTTTACCTCCTACAAGGACAAACAGGGAAAGAGAAGGGGCCATCACAGGGTTCCTTACTCTTACAGAACGAAACATGTTTTCAAAAGATTATCCCTATGTTGTTTTCCCTGTGTTACTTCTCTTGGTGCAGGGTTGTTTTGATGATGATGATGGCTAAAGATACAGAATATCAAACTGAATCTAAATTATTCATATAATTATTGAATTATGTGATACCAACCTTTCAACCTACCTTAAACCCTTGATTTGAAAGGCTGAAAAATGGTGTATTTCCCTTGAGATAAGTGGCTAGGAGTATCTGTTGCTTGACTTGCTGTTTCTGTCATTTCACCTGTTCCAGTCACCCACGACAAAAAATAGCTTAAACAACAAGAGGAGAAAAAATTTAAGTCTCACACTGTAGATTTTAAAAATAAATGGTGTCAGGAGTGTTCTGAGTAGTCTCAGCTGTCATACCTTTATCATAATTGCAAGGAAACACAGAATTTTTGTAAATACAACATATTCAATTTTAAATTCAAATTTAATTCTCAGTGTAATCTCCTTATCTCAATACATTTACACTGATGTTATTAGGATCATTTTGCATTTAGTTATCACTAGTAATATTGTGTTGTGTTGGTGGGGGAGTGGGATGTTTTGGGAGGTTTTATTTCTTTGTTTGGGTTTTTTGAGTATTCACAAAGCCTTTTTTAACTTCAGGTTACAATGTTGACAGGCTGTGGATACTTTTAATCTTGGCACATAACAATGTTTTCAAAGACAATTTCTTAGAGAAAGACTCAAACACAGCATTGTGAGACATAAGTTTGTGGCTTCAGCCATTTACTGTAAGGGACTGTGTGTAGCCTGTCCTCTTCTAGAAGATCAGAGATTTAGGTTTCTGTATAAGGAACACCTCTGTAAGTAAAAGAAAAAAATTAAGCTAAATAATGAAATTATTTCAAAGCCAAATTGTTCATTAAGAGAAATGTTCTTTATTTGTTTTTAGAGTTAGCTTTTGCTTGTAATAAATTAATGTGTGCATTTTTGTAAGAAGGTTTTCAGAGCTGTTTTATGTGGCATTATTCCTGCTGTCTAACAATAATTATTCGTAGTCCTCTAGCAAAAGTACTCTGTTGAGTAAAAGAGTTCCAAAATGTTCCTTTCCTTCAAGGGACTGTATTTGTGTAGTCTTAAGGAGCTCTTGCTTTGTTTTCATCAGAGCCCCATAAACATAATGGGAATCCACATTTTTGTAGGGCCAATCCACAAGCCTGTTACTTCTGCCAAAATTGCTTCCAGTGAAAAGTAGTTACATGCTCTAGAGAATTAAATGGTTAGCACAAATATGTAGTAGGAAACAGTTCAGCATTTACATTCATTTCAATTCCTTGTCAAAATTTAGAGACATGAAGGGAAGTAAAACAAAAAAGAATAATGTTAACTGTATTGTATATGATTTTCAAAATGTGATGAGGTAAACTTTCAGAAAACCAATTCTCATCTTGAACAATTTAATGTAAGCTAAAACTATCTACTAATCAATGTCAAAAGCAGCAGTCATGCCATGAAACAACTTACCATATAATTGAAAATATATGATTGAGAAAGGCTCTTATATGAATTTGGCAATTCTTTTGGAGTTTCTCTTAGAGGTAATTTAGTAACCTTTAAATATGCTGGCAGTGAAATGAAATGTCAGCCTAAAGGAAAAATAAAGTTTTTTGTTATGGAAGGAGAGTTACTAGATTACCTAAACTTCTGTGTGCAATTCTTGTACAATAAGGGTTAGCACCTTAGCTATAAAACTCTGAAGAAAAATATGCACTTGAGTTATAGAACAGGTAATTAATGGTTGCCTGTAACACTGAGCCTGTTCAATCTTTGTAATTAGAGCAAATCAGGCAGAAACACAATATCAGCTGTGAAATGCTATTGTACTATTTCATTTCTCCTTTTACACTAGAAATGGGACATGACACCTTAATTGAATACATCTTGATGTTTCTGTCCAATTTTAAAGCAGATACAAGCCTGACTTCCTCTTACCAAATGGTGGTAGGTGACACCATCCCCCAGCGAGGGGGGCAGACCACGATGCTCAGGGCATTGATTGGCATCACAGGTTAATGTCTCTCCTGGTCAATATCCCTGTGACACCATCATTGGTCAGGCTTTTACTCCAGGGTTGTTAGCAGCTCTTGGCATTATGGGATATCAAATATTCATGGTGGTGGATCTTGGAGTTTGTCTGCAGTGGTCAACCCTTTTCACAGGCAGGCTCTGGAGAATGCTGCTGCCCTGTGTATTAGGAGCTCCACACACAGTCTCCTTTTCTTTCATCTAGGTCAGTCTGTGAAGCAGGAAGGGTGAGGGGTGGAAGGAGAAATGGGCTGGGCTGCAGTGGTGGAAATGACATGAAATGTTACAGATACACCAAAATATATTTGTGTGGAAGACACGGCTCAAATGGCTTCAGCATTGGGCTCAAATTTGATCTACAGGAACTGGTGATGAGATCAGCATGCTAGGCGACTCTCCATGATATATATACATGATGTATAATTAGAAATAAATATTTTTCTACCATCACTGTGAAAATGTCTTTCATCTTAATGCCACTTGTGGCAGCAAGAATTAATGTTGTAATCTATAAGTAATCTGTAAGTAATCTATAGCATCACTTATTTTTGTATCAAGGCCATTCAAGTTTACCAAAACAGGCTCCAAACTGGCATAATTTTTTGTGTGTGTCTATGTTTTTCCAAACTCCTTTTATTTTGGTGAGAGTTCATATGAGCATCTGCAGTTAGTGCCTTGCAATGTGTTGACTTCTATGTTTGAAGGTATTTGCTGTATGCTATTTTGGTCTTGTGCTGGATTTTCCCACAGCAACAAAATCCTTATATGTCTAGATTATAACATTTAATGACTTTCATGACTTTCCTGTTTGCAGTGGTCAATTGCCATGACAGCAGCATTGAACAGGATGATAAAATGTTTGTACGTACCTCTGGGATATGCTTTGACTTGCTGGGTCAGAAGTGAACACTGGTTCTGCTTAGGAGCCCTTGCCTTCTTTGTACCAAGCTTAAATTTCTGAAATGCTAGCCTAAATGTTTAATGTGCAGAGAAAAAGTTGTGAGTGTGTGTAAGCAGGGAACATTCCTTAAAGAAGGAGCTACAGGTTTCCTTAAGCAATATCAGGAAAAAATTAGGAGAAGAGGGGAAACTCCTTACCCTTTCCTTAAGGCAGCTGGGAAAGAGACACTTCATCATGATCTGCCAGCAGGGGCACATGCAAAAAAAAAAGCTATTTTCTGAGCTTTGTGGATTTCCTTGTTCTGTAAAGTAACCAATTTTCTAAAACCAAATATTAACAAGAAGGAATTGAAGTAATGCAGTACAGCAATTTTTAAAAGGTAGCCACTGCAGAAACTTGACAACACTGTCTAGTTAGAAATACTCTTTGTAAACTGGTGCTGAAAATCAAGGAAAGGTCAGGGGAAAAACTGAAAAGGTGTGGGTTAGGAATGTTCATGGGTCTGACCTATGAAATGTACTACCCTCAACCCTATGATGCTATTTTCCATCATTACATTGAGACTAAACCTGAGCTAATCAACTAAAGTGTTTAAATCACAAGGTATTACTAGCAGTAAATAAAGATGAATAAATACACCCAGGAGTATTTATTTTATATATATATATATATATATATATATATATATAAATATACAGTAAGCTCTGTGTTTGTTGCAGAAAGTGTCTTGCAGCAACAGCTCCAATACTTCAATATCACATGGCAAAACCCCCTGAAGTTAGAAGTTATTGGTTGTGCTGTGTGAAGATAAGGTGGACAATTTTGAGGAATAGAAATATGCCATCCTATTTTTGGATCCTCTCAAGACTTCTCACTTTGGTTAGATTTTTCATACAGAACACATGATGTTTCTGCATTACAGTACTTCAGAGTAACCTTTCCTTCTCCAAAGAGCTGCAGGGTCCTAGAGAAAAGCAATAGTTTCTCTTTGAAATATTGCCAATAGAGAAATGCCATTGGTAACCTTTCAAAAAGGGATGAATTCCTCTTCAAGGCCAGCTATGTTATTCCTCAGCAATGATAGGAGAGAATACTTTGAAAATAGTGGAGATCACCTGCAGAGGTATTGCTTGCCAGGTTATAAATGCTATTTATTAATTGTGGAGAGGGAAACCTGTGATAGAAACACCACCAAAGATCAGAACCATGTTGTGCTAATTGGTGATGAAATAGGCTCTGGTTCAGAGCTTTCTACTAGAGGAGTCTGGGTTTTTCTTATGTCTTATGGAAATAGTTGGGGTATATCTGTTCCTGACCTTCAGTACCTAACAATGTAAATAGCATTGCCTGAGTGAGTTCTCCTGGCAGAATTCAGTTTCTTTTTTGAACATTACCATGCAGTTATAGTTACTTATTTAAACTCAAAATAGACAGTGAAGCATTTTTTATAATCACTTCTAAGACCCTGGACTATGAACGTGTCCTTATCTTTTTCTGATTAATAACGACAGGTTTTAATCTTAGTGGAAAAAATATTTTCATCCCACATCCTGTGAATATCTAAGTAGCATCTTTAAAGCTTTTTTTATATTTGAGAAGTCTGATCATTTATGATTTGGTTATCACACATACTGTTGAATATATATTAACTTTGATTTATATCTTCAAACCAGGGGACATACAGGGAATTGATTATTTTTCGTGAAAGAAAATCTACTAAAAACTTAAATGAAAATAATTTGAGAATTTATTTTTCTGCCTGTTTCTAGAATGGGTATGAATTTGTCACATATAACAATGAGTTCCCAACAATTAGTCATTCATTGTTGCGGTTTGAAGCCTACTCAGTCACAGTCAGGGTTCCACTGGGATATGTCTGCTTCAATTTATAGCCAAGAGGAGTTTCCCAGCACAACCATACATCTAATCATAAGATTTTATACAGTAGAGTGTTATGAAGGGCAGAGGGAATGGGGCTTAACAGGAGAGTTAAAACATCCTGGTGCTTCCTTCCAATCTGGATGTGCTCAGGTACGTGGTACTTAATTTTCTGTGCTTCTTCCAACACCATGTTCCTACCAAGTTACTAATACCCGAATTCACTGTGTGTGCTGGGGGTTGCTGCAGCACAGATCATGGATTTTCCTCATAGCTTTTCTTGGGGAATGGCTGCTTCTCAAGTCTTCATGCCTATTCTTCAAACCACATCAAGGTGGTTCCCCACAGGGGAAGGTGAATCCACTCTCCAGTGGAGCTCATACCAGGATATTGTCATTTTTTGAAATTCCTTTCCAAATCCAATTTTCCGGTGATGAGTGTGAATGGACACTGAGGCTCCGTGATTGCATCATCTGTGTGGTTTAACAGAAAGATGACTGTCCCCCTGCTCTGGCACTGGCTTTCTTGCTCCTGCCGCTTTCTACTCTTGGAGAGAAACATCCTTGAATGCACCATTAATTATTGTGCTGTTCTGCACAAAGCCCTCCTGGTTTTAGAAGTCTTTTTATTAGGAGAAGAAATGAGTGGCAAAAAAATTACTGAAATCATTAGCAAAAATGTGCACTGAGATTGAGGCTGGTAATCTTGGGGTTTATATTTTTGCTAAGTGTTTTTGGTGGTTAAGCCAAAAAACATCTGTAGTGGAAATGAGTTTGCTGTCTATGTTCCTTATTTTTGAAAAGCTTCTTTCTTTCCTTTCCTATGCCTGTGAAAGAAATAATGAAATGCATTTTTTAAAAAAATTGAAACATGTAAAGAGATCATTGCTTATTTAATATATTTTTTTGAAGACATAACAGTTCTTTATGAAGTAGTAGGGTACTTTTTTTGGTTCGCTTTTTACCAATGCTGGCCTGCAAAAAAAGTTTTTGAACATTTTAGTCTATTTTGAGAATCTTTGTGTGTGTATTTATCTTGGTTTTATATCTAGGTATCTCTCTGCATGTTTTTTATTTAAATTTCACGCAGACATCCAAAGAATCTTGATGATGGGTCTGCCTTCTTTCTGACAGTGTAGTCCTTTTGCAAGTTGTATTGCATAATGATTTTTTAAGCAGAACTCTCCTCAGAATTAGTGGGGTATTTTACTTAAAATCAATGTCACAGGATAGTTCTATATATTTGCATACATTAATTATATAAATGAATTGTGATTCTTAATAATTATATGATTACATGCCTGAATTGTGTAATTACAACTACTTATGCTAAGTGCATGACCAAAAGCATGAAATTAGAGGGTGTAATTACAGTATATACAGTATTTGAACAAGTGTGATTTAGATTTTTGTGTACTAAATATAACTTAAAAATAAATAACAATAATATTCATTATAATTTACATAATATTCTTTCCAAAGATTATTATGAGGAAACTGGTAACAAAAAGCCAAAAAATGCTTCACTTTTATGTGGAACATGCGTCTTGATTTTTATCCTGCATACTCTGCCAAGGCAAAACTTGATACCTGCTGTAAGACAGTGACCCTGAAGAGTGGTCTTAAATAAAGTAGTTATGCAAAATTAATAATAAATCTCTCATGATCTTCACATACTTTTTTAAAAATCTGTTTCATGATTTTTGTGTCTATTTGTTATATGTTCTGATGCTGAAAGTCAGGAGTTCTAGGATCATATGAAATGACAGTAAACATCAAGGTAAAACAAGTCTTCTCTTAGCAGATGAGTTGAAACTAATTGTGCAGATCAAACAAAGTTGGTATTTCCTACCCCTATATCTTAGGTAGAGGCTAAGACAGACCACTTAAACTCACCTTTCATTGCACAGTCACACCGAAGTAATGTGATACCTACCCTGGTGATTTAGAGATGCTGGAGGTCATGCTCGACAATTCCCTTAAGCCTCTAGTGACTCTACATTTATTTTCATATAGGGTTTCATTTGTAGAAATTCATCTCTATCCTCTGTCTTCCCCAGTTTAGATTCAGATACTGGTGTATTCACAGATTTGAGTCTACAGAAAGTGCTTTACAGGCTGGGACTTTACCGCCAGGGAGCAAGTTGAAGTTGTAGAAGAGATTTTTACCAGGAATTTTTGTATAGGAAGCTCAGTAATAAAGTCTAGCCTTGCTACCTGTCTGATCTATTGCAAGTTGGCTGACTGATTCTTCAGCTTAGCTTTGCAAGTATTTTAAGATGAAGACATAGAAAAGTGTAACAACTGGGTTGTTTTGTGGATTGATCAACTTATTTGGAACTGAAAAATTTCTGGGGAGTTTGTAAAGGTAAGCTTTTTTTTTTTTGGAAGACTTTTTTTTCTCCAAATACAGAGTGTCTCTTCTGGACTATGAACTTTTTGTTACCTTGAGCATCTTTATTTTTCAACGCCTCAAGTTTTGATGTGCACAAAGATATGATATGCTTTGCTGCAATGCAGGAGTGTTGTAAGGACACTGGAGATTGCATAGCTCAGTAGGAGCTGTGTGAATACCTTTTATAGGTAAGGATGAAATAGGTGAGATTGCTGAGGGTGAAACAAGTGTTCCTTCTCTTTCTTCACACAATTGGAGGTGGCTGCAGTTCATGTATGAAGCAGTAATAGGTTGTTGTATTCTCTCTTCAGGAAGCTGCCACCAGCCTTACCTCCTGCTGTTGACCAAGAGAGCTACTCACAGCAGGGACAGACCTTCCCAGGGAGAGAGGAACAGGTCTGGAGCCCCCAAATGGCAAAAATCAGTTAAATGAAAAAGACCCAAATTGGTCATTTATTCACCAGGGCCATCACTTCGCTGCAAGAAAAAGGTCACCAGGAAAATGGTGCCTGCTGTGCCTTAGATCCGATGTGTTCCTTCATTTCTCAGCCCTGTGTGAGTGGATCTATTTGTGTCTGCTGCCTTCTGATTGTGAGAATTGTTTCTTAAGAATTATATAACAAACTTTCTGGTTTTATCCAAACCCAAGACAATAATACTTGAGTAGCAAACAGCAGAGCCACTCCAAGTCCTCCATCTTCAGAACACAATGATGTGGTTTATGTGGTGGTAATGGTGAGCTTAGACATCAAAATGGCTGCAAAACAGATTGTGCCATATTCAGAAAGGTGACTGCTTAACTTCAGATAGAACTTCAGGTTAAAATATCTTCCAGCTGAAGATTCCTAAAGATTTTTTTTCTCATTGTTGTCCTGAGAACTGATGTTTGCAGAGATGTTGTCTCCTAAATAGGAGCTGTTCTGATAGCATCTGCTATAATTCTTTGGCAGCCCCAAGAAAAGGCAAGCATGAGTTTTCTGAAAGAGCTCATAAGATGCTTCTGCCAGTATTCCTGTGTTTACTGTGCTTTAGAGGCAGGAAAACAAAAGCACAGGTGGCAGGGATGTCTAAAGTATCATATGGAGTAAGGATTATGAATCCCTTGGACTTGCTGAATTGTTCTTTTGAGAAATCTGAATTTTTCCATTTGGAAAAATGGTTTCCCTCAAGCATTACAGTGATCCCCTGAGAAAATTAGTTTCTTTAAACTTCATAGAAAATGTGCTGTTGGATGAAAATGCACTGTACATCTTCTGTAAACACCACTAATCAACACCCATGTATCTTTCAGGAGGTTTTTTACAAGATCCATAGTCACATTTAATTTTCTGATAATCTCCACCAAATTTCTCCTGGAACTCATCATGTACATGGACATAATGTGCCATTGCATTTTTTGGGATAAAAAACCTTGTTTAAGAGACTTTTAGTTAATCTTAAAGCCCGTGCTTGTTTTGAGTTGGCAAAAGTAAAGCCCTAGTGGGTTGGAGTTTTTCTGTTTAAAGAAATGCAGGTTACCTAATCATCCTCAGACTTTAAAAGAAAAATGCTCTGCATGGATTAATGGCAACATGTGGAAGTCTTCTGATAAACTGGAAATTTTTGCAACATGGCCTGTGCCTTGAAAACAGGTGCCAGGGTTATAAAAGGAAACTATTTTATAACTTGGACTCTTCACAGTTCCACTAATTCAATAATACACTTTACACTTTCAGGAGCTTGTTCTTTGTTCCTATTTTGTATTCTAAAAACATTTGCATATGAGAGTATCAGTTTGCAGTTTCATGACAAACATGAACAGAAGCTTTTTTTTCTCCTTCTGGGATAGTTTTGTAAGTATTTCCATGGTGATATTTAAATTCTCTTTATCATTATTATTCCTGTCATTCCTGTGTTTACAAAGAATCACTAAACACTTTGAGGGGAATACGCTATAGTCTCCTGGCACAGAATTTCTCCTTCTGCAGGTTCCCAGGATTGTTTACGTACTTGATGCATAAAACCCCCACTGAAATGTAGAAGCTGTAGACTTTTAATAGAATCTCTGCTTCATTTACATTGAAACTTTGTAGGAGAGCATTAAGTCCTTTCCCATCCCCAGTGAAGCAGACTTGCAACTAAGGTTACAAAATGTGAAAAATTTAATATAAAAAGTAAGACAAATAAAAATAAGAGCAATAAGCCAAACAGAAGACTGGAAAATGTGATTGCTGTATGCTAAGCCTTGTAGAAGGTATCTGAGTAGATTAAGACACTTCTAATTGCTTGACACGGGAAATCTCCATCTCAGCTTTATAAAAAAAAAAGAAAAGAAGATTTGGAAATTTTTATAACATTGAATTTATGCATTAATTAGGGTGTGAGCTATGTGGTCTAGTAGTTAAAGCCAAGAGCTTGGCAATAAGAAGATCAGGGTGTTCTAATTACACAGTTTGGATAATTTTCCATTGTCTTTTATTATTTGTTTGTTTTACTTGAATGTATGCAGTGGATGCTCTAAAATGTGAAAATAAGATTTAAACTCTGAGATATAATTCCACATGAAAACTTTCTATGGAGAGCTTGTGTAAATTTTGTCTGTATTTTCATTACCCATTTTTGGTTTCTTTAGCCCACACCAACTCTGGCATTTCAATTTTAAAGCACACAATAGAGATTTCTGTTCTCAATCTGTTGAACAGAGAGGATCTCTGTCTATGCACAGGAGGAAATGTTCTTTGCTCTGATGGTTCTGAATTTCCCAATGATCTGACTCGCACAGTTCATTTGGAGAACCCTGCTTTCCTTGTGCATTTTAGTACGAATATTTCCACCAGTATTATCAAGATGGAAAGACTTTTTCTTACTGCCTTGAATCTCTGGGCGACACAGTCTGTATGTCCTCCATGTCTTGGTGTGCTCGCTCAACCCTATGGATCTGTTCTTTTCCGCTGTACTTGGAGGTGGTATAAGCTCCCTATTGTCACAGCTGGTCAGAAGGTAAAAGGGAAGCAAGCATTTAGATAATGAACTTTAACACCTTCCACAGAGTCAGAAGTTCTGTCTCCTTGGCCTGCTTTACTGGATCATGAGATCTGCATGTATTGCTGATGGCCCTCCTGAGATGTGTTAAGCTCTTATTGCTGCAGCCCCAAGGCCGTTGCACATCTTCCTGTTAAGATAAAGCATGAAGTTTATTCTGCTTTCTGTTGAGAGAAAAAATGATGTTAGTGTGCATGGAATTGCATCAGTACCAGCCCACTCCCTAAGGCCTTGAACCTTGGTCACTTTTCACACATTCTTTTTCAACGTGAGACAGGACTGAGGAAGAGGACTTGTCTTTTTCCTGTTTTGAGAGAACATCCTCTTTATGAAGACCCTTCTTCATGGAAATCAAAATTGATAATAAATTCTGCTGTTAATCAGAGGAGAACTTTGCTTGAATTCACCGAAACTTCAGCTTCCTTGTTCAGGATGTGCTGATGAACACAGCAGGAAGTGTGAATCCAGGGCAGCCAGAAGAAGAGGTGCAACAGACCAGAGTAATTTAAAAGTGTAAGTACTATGCTTGACATCAAGAGTTGTGTAGGGACATTAATTACTATTATTATCATCAAATAATGCAGGTCAAATAATAGGTCAGAGAAACAATATGTCCACAGACACTGTGTACAGAGTGCTACAGTTAGCTGGCTCTGAGAACACACAGTACTGCTCCAATTAATTGGAGAATAGCTTGATACTTCACAGGTTGGAGCAGCCAGATAATTCTAAAGCAGTGATTATCTTTCCTCCTACACAGAATGTTTAATTTCAAACTTAATTGTATCCACATTTCCGTTTCTAATTAATCCAGATATAGAAATGCTATAGTAACCGAACAGCCGTGTCCTTTGAGGAAATAAAACATAGCACAATCCCGTGGCACCAGAGTAATCTTATTAAAGAGATGTTTATGTAACACAGGTCTTTATAAGTTAAATAATTTCCCATATGCTTACTATTCTTGTGGTGCACTTCTAAGGAAGAGATGAGAAAATGTTTATCTTGCTCGTTTTATGCTTTGGGATTTCCACTGTCTCTAGTTTGCCATGAAATTTATGGAGGTGATGGAAAAGGTAGTCAGCCGCTATGTAGCATACACTTTTTCACAGGGCAAGGACACAGCTTCTAGTAGGAAATTTCCACCACTGGTGTCTGCTCAAGGGATTAGATGCACTGATATTCATATAGTTAACAAGGTGTACCTGTGTAATTTGTATCGTGCAGTTCTGAGAGGATTCCCACAGATGACCAGTATTCCCGTGGTCAGGATGACCTATAAGAGACTGGGGATTAGTTTGTCACCTGTGATTTTGTGTGCACTGAGAAAAAAGGCTGTGACTGCTCCAAGGTGGTGCAAAGGTTTCTATGGATCCAGGCCACACTGAAACCCAAAGAGTTATCAGTCCTGTATGTGACTGACCTCCATCACTGGTGTATCAATTTTGTTGTTGCTAGACAAATATAACCCAAACAATTCAAAACCTGGGCAAAACATATGGTTAAACTTGCTCTGAATATTAATTTTCATCTGAAAGAAAGCCTTCTCTAAAGAGCAGGTGGGATTTGTTTTGCTCTGTTTTTTTATCTGAAAGTGCTGCACATGCACTTGTTTTGATGGACAGAAGTATGATTGATATTTTTGGAGCTGATTTGGAAGTTCTGGCAATGAAAACCTACCAGTGTTTTCCTAGGAGGGAATTGGAAAACTGTAATACTGATACATATTATTAGTAATACAAATAGGAAACAATCCACTGTTGGATCTTTAATATGGTGTCTGGGTTGGATTTATTCTAGTGTTTAGATTCTCTCTGTGGAAACTGAGTGTGCTGAGGAAACCTTCTTCATAAAGTGTCTCTGAAAGATTATCTTTTACTACTTGATAAAAAACTAAGAAATAGATTTTGTTGGGGTTTTTAGCAGCCTCAGAGAAAAGAGCTTGTGTATCTCCTTTGAAAGCCCTAAGTCCTGGTGACATCCAGCTGATGGACTGGATGTGAGAGACTAGAGAGACTGGATGATGCAATGGGAGATCTGCAGGCAGACCTATGATAGGAGAATTAATAAATGCAGTGAGAAGTTTAATTTCATTCAGCAAAACATCTTTAGGAGAAAAAAATAAAGAAAGTGTTTAAGTGCTTAATTAAATTTCTGACATCGAAATTCTAGTTCTGGAGAAAAAATGCCTCTGAAAGTTGGAGTTATCAAAAGCAGTCACACAAGCTGCAAACCAGACTTGGAGCTAGTTACTAAGAAGAGAGCACCACCTTGTGTTAGTAAGTCACTACACCTTGTAACACTGAATGTGGATGTTGCCATGGATGAATTGAAGGATAAACATGTACATTTTTTTTCCTCATGTAGTGTCCTTTTGCTTGTGCTGTAGAAAACAAAGAAAAGATTGGAAGTGCAATGGTTAAGAGCTGGATATGTGATATAAGCATACAGTCAGCCCATGACAGAGCTCTGGGCTTCTTCTGAACAGAGATTCTTATACAGAATCGAGACTCTTATATGGAATTTGAGTTTCTGGGATCTAAAGCTCTTCAGGAAAGCTTTTTCATTGAATAAAATAGCAGTATATGCATTACCTGGCTTGAGAGCTAACAAACTGGCTGCACATCTGTCAGGAGCACTAATGAGCAGGACTCCTGTGTTATGAGGCTGTTTCTTGCTGCAGACACAGAGTAATACCTCCCAAGGTCTAAGTGCTTTGCCATGTCTGCACCAACTCAGATATATATATATATATATAATTTATCATCTCTTCAGAAATACAAATACTCACTTGAGATTATTTTACCATAAATTTCCACTGAAGCTTTCTTTTATTTTCTTTATCTTTTTCCCCTCTTTGATTTCTCATTCAGGTAGTATATGCTGGAAGAATCTCTTTCATAGATTGGCTGTTTGCAGTTAATATATATTATGATTTGGGGCTTATGACAAGTAAAACTTCTAGATATTGGATTACATGTATTCTCATAAGGGAGAGATAAATTTGAGATGTACTTTAATGCATAAATAAGTTTCAGGTTGTGTAACTCACAATTATAATATAGTGTAGAAGGTTGTTTTACGTCAAAGAAAAGTTTCAAATAGATCAGTAAACCTGCATTCTATACTGAGTTCTGCAATCATCTTCAGTGATATTAAGAAAAATAAGTAGGAGATAATTTTGCAGCTCTAAAGTCAAAAGTTGAGCAGTTAGGACCCACATTTCGGTATCTTTTAAATACTCTTTAAAAATGGAGGATTTGGATGTATCAGCTTGCTTGGTTGCATAATAAAGTCTGTAAGCATACAACTTGGCTTTAATAATTCTAATTTATTCTTTAGTACCAAAAAATAAACAACACCAATAAAATTAATCTCTGCTGATACAGGAGTAATACAGATTTATTGCTTATTACCTCAACCTTAGTGAACAGACTAGGGAAATGTTCCCAGAAATATTTTGTTAAGGCACTGAAAAAAGGCGTCATACATGAGAATTTAAACTCAGGAGAACGTTATGGTGGTTTGACTATGGATGCATTTCATCTTATCAGTCTTCAGTTAGTCAGTACAAATGTAGGTGATGTTTTTCCATTGTTATTTAGACATTATTTCCTTTATATTTGTGAAAGAGACAGAAAAAGCTTCGATATCTCACTTTTTTTTTTCTTTTATACAAAGATAAATGGATTGTGTTTAATATTTATTTATTTATTTATTTATTTATGGAGCAAATATTCTCACAGCCAAATTATCAGGGCCAGTTGATTTTTGGTTTTTTTTGGTGTGTCTGTGTAATGATGAATATTTCAGCAACTTCATTTGCAATTTACTATGTGGCCTTGATCCATAATATTCTCATTTTGTACAGATAATCTTCACTTTTTTGAAGCCCTTTTACAGATGGACCTGTGTGCTGTTTAGGAGCTTTTTTCAAAGGAACTTCGCTCTTCCATCAAGGAAGTGAGCCTGAAGAAAAAGATGATCACTGTATGATGGAGATGGTGGCAAACTAAAGAAATAAAAAAATCTTTGCATTTCTAAGTTTGAATACAAATGCCTGACTCTAAACTGAAATTAGCTTGTAAGTGGAAAAACAGAAAACATAGAAAAATAGGACTCTGAAGAACTGAAAAAAGCAAAGATTTTAATCTATCTGTATTTAAAATACCCCGTTATCAATGAAACAAATATATGTAGGGTGAATGAAATACACAGAAATCTAATTCCAAGAATTGTGCTAGAGCTGTAGATATTTAAGCTCTAACATTCTTTTAAAATACTTTAAAAGAGCAGCTAAGCTTCAAAATTAATTGTTTGATATCAGGAGCAGAGCATGATCTCTAACATGGTGCCCAGCAGTGAGTAGTGCCTGCACATGGAGTCTGGAGCTGTGCGTGGTTACCCAACTCTTGCTTTGAGTTTTGCCCTGAACCATATAAACTAACCACAGTGGTTGTCAATCTACATGTGTGTCCCCTGCTGTTCCCAGAATCCCAGCATGTGTTCCCAACATGTGTTCCCAGAATATCCCAGCTGTATACTATCAGTTCTGCTCTGAATCCTTTGTAATACATCAGATAAAGCCTGTTTTCCCACCATGGAGGCACAGTAGATTGATGCTTTTGGTGAAAAAAAGATGGAGATTGCTGTAGGTCTGAATGAGAATTCTTAGTTCTGGTGCCTGACTCAAAGCTACCATGGCTGCATCTTTAAAAGTGCAAGAAATTCAAGTGTCTTGTACTAGACATCATGTCAGACAATGCATTTCAATTTCCTGTGCAAAGGTGTTATGGATGCCTATATTCAGAGAAGTAATTGGAGCAGGTAGAATTGAATGCCAAGGTGAAAGAAAACATTTCAATTCCAATATTTTAGAATAATTTCAGATCAAAATTAGTTGATTTCCATAAAAAGAGATCTAATTTTGCTTGTTTGCTTTAGTACTAGAGTACCTTTAGTACTCTAGAATTTGATATTGCTGATGAACAAAGATGAGAAAATGAGAGAATAATCTTGGTATAGAGGGGATATTACTTATTTTCAGGAACTGTTTACAGGTTTACACTGAGTGACATGAAAATCCCACCATAAATATGTACTGTCTAAATGTTAGGATATTGAGACAGAATTCTCTTAGTAGGGAAACTAGAAGAAGTGGATATAAAAAGTGATTAGCTTTGAATACTGTAAGAGACCACTGAGTGTACATAGCAAAAACATGCTGAACAAAGCTCTACAGTTTTTGACTTAAAATCCAAACCATAAAACCCTCCTTGTCTTTATATACTTATGTATATACATTGAAACCAAGATACTTTTTCTCCCAAGAAACAAAATAAGTTGGTCTATAATTCCTGAAGTTTTTAATCAGCCATTCTTTCCAGTATGAGAAATGTGAATGATGTAAATGGAAAACAGACTTTTCCAAGTAAAGCATTTGGATATTTGTTGAAGGGTAAAAAAAGTTTTTTCATTAGATAAACCTGTATCAAGGTTCCTTTGTAAAAGGTTTCTCAGGTCTAAGATGATCAGGGTCTGAATGAGCATGTAGCAAAGGTGGCTACGGTATTTCTGTGTCATGGAGGAGACAGGGATTCGTTCTCTGTTCTCAGGATGAAAGAGCATTGAGTGTGCTGACCTGCAGCCTCCCTGGGGATTGCCTCCTCTGACTTTACATCTCCTTGCCTCCCACCCTGCTTTGCTGTGTGGAACATCTGTTTCTTCAGCAAAAAGCACCGTGAAGATCCAGCATGAAGATAAAAAATTTGTCAAGAAAAGAAGTGAAATTTAAGGGTAGAAAATTTTCTAACGCACCTCTGTGTAGAATATCTTCCAGTGCTCAATTTTGTCATAAGTAAGAAAGTAAACGATGGGTAAGGCCTTCCTTGTATAGAATTGTGTTACTCTTCCTTGTAGAGACATGCAAAACAAAAGAGGAAACATGGAGCTGTTTCCCAGTGGTAGCTGCCGCCTTTTTACAATTGTCCCAGCATGTGTTCATGATATAGCACAGTTAGGAAGATATCTGGAATTTCTGGGATTTATTTCTAATCAAAGCTGTGCACAGAGCTTAGTGAGCAAAGATGAGAAAAATTACATTGTCTGGTGAACAATAGAACACGTGGAAGAGTATCCCCTGGGAAAGCTCATGCTGACAGAGCACCTTGCCTGGGCTGCTCCCCCAGCTTGGCACGCTTGGCATGTGGAGCTGTGAGGCTGGATCCACTGCACTGCTCCACAGAAGAAAGAGCTGCTCCTGATGTCCTCAGGTTGCATTTGCCCTGCAGAGCACGGGAGAACTCAGCTGTGTTCTCCCCAGGTCCCTTTGCCCACACATCCCTGCAGGGAGGGACTTGCTGTGCCCCTGAGTGGCTCCTCCAGGGCTGCTCAGGTTGGCTGTGACTGCAGCATGTTTGGTCTTCCCATCCTTTATTCTATGCCCATGCTTACATTTTTGAATGAAGCAGTTTAATTTTGTGCTCCTTCTGCCTTTACTGCAGTCACTGCTCTGGCACTCATCTCTCTCAACTCTCAAAGTTTGCATGAAGGGTGATGTGGCAGGGTTTCAGTTCCAAGGGTCAGTCATTCCATGGGTTTTATCTGACTGGCTCCTTCCCAGAAGGATGACCTTTCCCATTTTAGCAGTATTTGTTTCCTTATCTGTTGCTGATTCACAATGTGGATGCTTCATTTTAACTGCAATTGGTGTACCAGGGCTCACAGTGAGTGTTAGGGAACAGCACTAAATCCACAATTTTGAGGTTATGTTAAACAAACACTGCATAGATATTTCAGTGCTACCTAGTTTGGTTTGTCCTGCTAAGCAAGGATCTCTTCTGAATCTCCCAGCTAATTAGAATTTCCCACTTGCTTTCAGTATTCTTTCTTCTTGTTCCTGTCTAATGTTTTCCTTGGTGTTCTTAGCCTTTAACTTCAGCCCTGGGCCTATCCTGGCCTCATACTGTGCCCCAGAGATCAGACCTGTAGTGAACCTTTATTTCTTTCCACCAAGACACAACAGATCGAGGTTTTATGACTTAAAGTGGATTCTGACTTCTGAAAGCTGCTGGAGTAAACAACACCTGCTGTATTTTATGATGCAGGCAATGTGGATTATTTTCTGTCTTTCCTACCACAGTATTTCAAGGACGAAAACCTGTTTGGTGTGGAAAAAGTGAGTGTTACTTTGTACTCCAACAGTACAAAACAAAACCAGTTTATTAATGCTATTTACAGTATTCACAGCCTTCCCTTGTTTTAGGCTCTTGCCCTGCTCTGCTTAAGGCTGTAACAGTTAAACAGCTCAGTGGCCATAGTATTTTTTACCTTTGTAAAAATTCGAGTGTTCACCTGTAAAAGTATATCTCTATTTGGCTGTTTACATGCCTGAAAAGTGTAGATTAATCCTTAAACATTTTCCTATTGTTTCTGTTCAAAATTTTGTGATAAATATGTTTTTATTCAATGCTTGCCTTCATAGGTTATACACATTTTTGTATGATTTCAAGAGACACATGAGAAACAATAATTTGGAAATTCATTACAATGCCAGGGTTTATACGCTCTCATTAAGCATTAATTGGTAGTTGATGGCTATTGCTATTTTTAACACCATTAGTTCATAGCAATGTAATTAGTGATGCTAAGTACAGGATCCACATTAATAGCATTACTAATTGTAAATCTGGAGATAGAAACACAAGATGACTGGTTAATTTCTAGGCAATATCTCATGATAATTGGTTATAGGACATTTGTGCTGAAGTAGAAAGGTAAATAATTTAAAATCTTTTCTTATAGTTTGCACTGTACTTTGCAATACTAATACAGTCTATGTTTTAGTCTTGTGAAATACAATGCCATTAGCACCTCACAGCTTCAGCAGTTATTAATTTCCATGCTTCTCAAATCTTTTATGTATACTAGCAACTGTGAATTTAAAAAGGAACAGAAGCAATAAACCAACATCTTTATGGACATTTTCCTGGAGAAGCTTTGTTTTAACAAAGCAGTGTTGTCTATGCAGAAAAGAGGGGAGATTTGAAATATTTTTGACTATATAATGTTTACAGGGAAGATGCTTATCAGTGCTGCCTTTTTTTTTTGTTTTTTGTAGGTGAGATTCATATTGGCCAACAAAAAAAATAGGCCTTGTTCTGAGTATTAATAATAGAGTGATTGCAATATTTAAATTCTGCTAATCTGAGGTTTAAGCAATTTTTGGTCTGGTGACCATGTGATAGGTCTTTAGATATAAAAGTTCTTGTGTGCAGTTATCCAAGCTGCTTCTCTGCTTCTCAGTGTCTCTGTACAGACTCTCACTGAGCCCATATCCACAGTGTAACTGGGTACCTCCTAAATATTAAAAAATAACTAACAAATCAGCATGATCTTTTCAGCTCCCAGCAAGTAGGAGTACACGTCTTGATTAGATCCTGAGTTATATAAATAGTATAAGAACTGATATTAGAGAGGGAATGGATGTGTGTGAAAGCGAGGCTGAAAAAATTAATGATGCATCTTTACAGCCTTACTGAGACCTCATTGATTTCCATGGAAACCTTTTCATTGACTTCAGTGGGTCTCTTTAGTCTGATGCTAGAAAGGGTGGCTGACAGATAGTGAGGTGCATGCTCTGGTCTCGGTTCCATTGTGCTCCCAGCACTGCCTGCTGCTCAGCGAGGCTTTGCTTTCAGCGGGCTTTAACTGCTTCCTGATTGAGGGAGGCTTTAATTTGGAGCCATTTTCTGAGGTGAGGAAATGCTGATAGAAATGATAGAATGCTTCCTAAACCAGTGCCTCTAAGGTGGTGCTACTACTGTAAGTACAGACATGCTATAGGTAAACCAAGAAATTGAAAATACAGGGAAAAGGTTAAGCAGTCAAGCTCTATCCAAGCAGTTTTCCCCAGAGATATCTTGCCCCTTCTGACAGCATAGTGAAAATCAAGGAGAAGGATATAAAACCAACCTCTGGAGTACATTTTTTCTAAGATTCTTTCCCCAAGCTGAAAATAATTTGGTTGTGAATGGCAGAAATATTCTGCATTTCTGGATTTGTTTCATACCTTTCCCCCACCATCTTGGCTCACCTGATTTGGCAACTTACAAAATGAAGTTCTGAGAAAAGGAGAGAAGTTATTTCTTGTGATTTAGCAGCAAAATTTCTGTCTCTGGACATTAGAAAAATTTTTTACTTTCTCCCAGCAGCATTATCTTTTGGAAAGAAAATTTTGAAAATAGGAATTGTAAAGTAAAGTTATTTTGTTAACAGAGATGATAGAAAATGCTTCATTAGAGTTCCTGCCGCCGAAGTGAGCAGTATTGGAACTCTGGAAATCACAATTGTTCTTTCTGTCATTTTTCTTACTTTATCTGTTTGTTTGGTGCAATCTGTCTAATAGGTGACTGTTACTGATGTCACATGTCAGGAATTATGGAAATAAATAACACTTCCCCTGTTGTTTGTTTCTGAAATCCTTGTGTGACAGACAATTTAGGGGAAGAAAGTTCTTTTTTCCTTGTTGAAACTGTTTCACACTTGTATTCCGGGAACCACCTATTTTCCTCTGTCCACGTACTTAAATGTATTGTTTTATAATTCCTTTCAGACTGCAAAGCCTACAAGTACTGGAAGGAGAGCTGCTTTCCCTTACTGATAATACGAGGATTGTTAACCTTGCTTCCACCTATGGTGATGGCAATTCCTGATGACTTTCAGACCTACAGAGAATTAACAGAAAGTATTCTTTTCTTTGTAAGATGAAAGTTTGGATCTGGATAATACACAGACACAGAAAGGAGCAAACCATCAGTGCCATTGTTACGACCCTTAATTGGTCTGGACTGTTTTTCTCTGGCAGCCAGACACTGAGGCACTCGGGAGCTGGGAAAGCCACACCATCTCATCCCATCGTGGATGGTGAGGGAATTATATCCTGAGTGTGACAGTTTAATTCAGCTGTCTGGGACTGCAGCAGACTTCTCTCAGACTTATTTGGCTTTTAACACCTCTAGACAACAACACACGTAACTGATACACATAGTCAATTGTGTAATACATTTTTGCATGTGTTTAGGATATTTATTTCTGTAGTGCTTATTTATTTTATTGTAATCTCTTTTAGGTCTGCATTACAGGCAATGAGAGAAAAATGGAAACAGTCATCTAAATGTTTCTTTGTCGACCTCACTTTCAGTTATTGACTGGTTGTGAACCTTTGTTTTATAGACTACAACATAAATGTCTATTGTTTGTCTAGTGTAGACCTGTTTGGTTTTTTTTTTTGTGTGAAGGGGGGATCATAATGGAAAGTAACCTTTTTTGCATTATTTAAAAAAACACTTTGACTGGTGAAGTTTCTTTTTCCTCTCCCTTTTTGATTTTCTGTTTTCTTCCACTTTTGGTTTTGTTGGCTTTCTTAGAAGAGTCAGCTGAAAGTGATGGGTTTTATTGGGTTCTAATAAATGACTATTTGGAAAAGCAAAACAGTACCTTTAGAGTTTAATGTGTTTCTGAAATGGGGAGTTTATATTGAACTCCTCCTCCTTCCCTGCCACATTCCATGGGACGGTTTGTGCATGTGGCTGGGTTTGTACCTGAGAGAGAATTATGGTGCAACAGGGAGGCAGGAGACTTTCTGCAGAAATCAGGTGACAGTGGAGTTGTCTTCTCACAGGTCCTGAGCCAAGGAAGTTCACCAGACCTTGCTGAGCTCCTGGGTTTAGTAAATACTGATGTGGCTGGCTATAAAAATGAATGCACACAGTTGTAGGTGTCTGGAAAACACATAGGCATGTATTTAATCTGATCATTTTCTCAAGAAATACATTAGACACACATTTAATCACAGTTTCTGACTAAAATACAGTTTTCCTTAATTTGAATCATAAGTTGAATGACTATTCCAGCCTTTGCTTCATAGGGAATAGCTGCACTCTGCAAAGATTAATTGGTTACGAGATTTCTTTTTGAGGAAAATAAAAGTTGCTGCAGATCCCTCTTATTTTTAGTTCCTCTTCCAAATAAACAGATGTATTCAAACACGTTCCGCGTTTTTGAGGCAGGCGAAAAAACCACCTGATTCGACGCAGATCAGTGTAGAAAGCAGAGTGATTGTATTTTCTCAGGAAATTCCGCAGGTTTGGAATGAATCCAATTTCTTTCCAAACCAATCGCTCTTGCCCATGCCCCGCTGCCGGCGGGTGCTGCCCCGTGGGGCCGGCAGGGGGCGCTGCAAGGCCGCAGTTGGGAGCGCAGTCGTCCTGATCCCGATCCCGAACACGATCCCGATCCCGATCCTGATCCCCATCCCCATCCCCGTCCCCATCCCCATCCCCATCCCCATCCCCATCCCCGTCCCCATCCCCATCCCCATCACCATCCCGATCCTTCGTTTATGGTCCCATCTGCTGAAACCGCGGAGCCGCTGGAGGCAGCCGAGCTCAGCGCTGCTCCCTGGGCTATGGCATCACGGGTTGCTTTCCTGCTCAGCCCCTTTGGGTTCCGCAAAGGGAGGCGCCTGTGCCGAGGATGGAGTGCCTGGTGAGGGCTCTGGCTGTCATGGCCGGGGTCTGACGAGGCCAGCGGCTGTGCCTTGCACTGGCCCTCCCAGCCCTGCTCCCCCATCCCGTGGTCACTGTGGTCCTGGAGGATATTCCAAGGGTGAGATGCATCCCTAGGTATGCAGTCTTTAGTCAACATTGTATAAGGTTCCTCTGTGGGGATGATAGCTACCTCGAACTTCCAGGCAGCCCAGGTATTGGGTAAAATCACTTTGGAAATGCCTTAGTCCTCTTCAGAAGGAGCTGGAACAACTTGGATTGGACAGGTGAACAGCTCTAATTGATAAGGTCCCACAGCTGACACCAAGGGGGAGCGGGCTGTAAGGTCTGTGGGCAGAGGCTCCTGCTTTGGTAGCTGCCGTTTCCTGCAGGACCCTGATCCTGGCCAGGCTTCCTAAATACTGTCAGTGTGCAAAGAGCAGTTGACTTGGGGGGACGTTTGTCAGTACACCGATAGGAGTTTCTGCATTTTAATATTTCTACATTACAAACCAATCTACAGAGCTTTTGGTTTCTCATGACACTTGTAGTCTGATCCTAGTTCTTCAAGTAGTTTACCATGGGATTTTGAGTTATTCAGAATTCTAGTACCGATTCCTAAATGACCTCCATTACCTGATACTTATGAAGTCTCTTGGATATCCTGATGATGAATAACGAAGTTGTAAAGTGTTCTTTTTTATAATTATTATTGTTACTAATGCCCTTACAGGGCATTATTTTAATGAACAATTATCCTTATTTTGTAATGCTTGTGCATTCTATGCATTTGCTTTGTGTGCCAAAAGCTAAAATAAATATTCAATTAGGAATGACAACACTTCAGCAATGTTTTCTGTTTCTGACCTTTATGTCTTTTCTGCTGCAGTAACTTTTGAGTCTTATAACAAAGATACCAACTTGAGTCATACTCAAGTACAGGTTACTGTGAAATATTGTAGAAACCTGAACTGAAGGCTAATCTTTGAGGAAATCTGTTTTGGTTTAAAAGAAACCTAAAAGCCCCCTAACCTACAGCTGGTATTTTTTGCGGGGTAGGTTGTGATGGTGGGTTTTTTCTCAGTTTTTGGTTTTTTTTGGGATGCAATATGGTACCTTCTAAATAAGATTGCTTTAGAAGCTTCACTACAAACAATATTGTAACAGGAGTAAACGATATGTGTGCAGTAGTTATTGCCATCTAGTGTTCCTATACCTTTATGGCATCAAACACAGTCACATTATCAGAACTGTCTTGCAGCTTCCATTCACTCTTAATTTTGCTTAAACAATGCTGATGCTTATATTTATTTGAAATAGAAAAAAATAATTTAAACTGAGCATTACTACATTTTTTTCAGTGAGTGACTCATGGTGAAGCAGTAATTTCAGATAAAAATATATAAGTAGTTCATATGAGTATATCCTAATTCAAGACAATGTGGACAAGGATAATAGATGAACAAGTTACATGTCTGAGAACTGTATCAGAAAATATGTTATGGAAAATATATGTAAGAAGTACTGATGCTTATCAAAGTAAATATGAGTGAATCAGTGAATTCTCTTAAGAGTTCCCAGGAGGACTCTGCCATTAAATCAACTTTGAGAAGTCCAGTGGGACTAAGTGGTGAATTTTTTGGTATATAGGAAAGAACTGTAAATGAGTTAATGAAGGACATTTTCAGTCCCCAGTTTCAGGAAGTATTCTTATGCATAAGCATATGTGTTTTAATTACGGTGTTATTGTGAGATGCTATTTATATCTCAGTAGCACTTAGCAGTCCCAGTGAAGTCTTGAGCTCTGGAGTGTGGGGTGTGAGGTGGGAGCCAGGAGGCTGAGGGTGTTGCTAATGAATCTCAGCTCTTGTTTGAGCTGTCGCCAGTTGCTTCTAGAGCAGGAGGGGGAAGAACATGAACAGTTTCCTGATACTGATGTAGACTGGGGCAGAAGGTCATGCAGTGATTTTTTGCTATGACAAAAGAAGCTTGTTTTCATGAACCCAAACAAATCTCCTGGATCCAAGTCTCCAAACAAGTGCAAAAATCATTGCAGACCTTTCTTAGTTTTAATTACTGTGTCAGACCCAAACTATCATGCAAATCTCGGTACTGCCTCAAAGATATTTTAGTGAGTTGCATGTTCACTGAGAAATTGAATTTGGGGAGTCCTGTGTATAGCACTATGTCTTAAATCATTCACAGTTCTTGAAGTCTTTATCTTTAAAGCCTGCCCTCTGGTATAGCCTCCTTATGGCTCAATTCACAGCTCTACCTGAACAGCTGTTAATGAGACCTGTGGTAGTACTAGATGTATATATAGCAACATTTATGCTAAAAATGGCCATAGGGGAGATAACTTCTGTAACTACATTAAAGATCTTATGTGCCTCCTCTTTTCCTTATAAATATGTTTACCATTTCTGTCTAGGTTTTTATTATATTTTATTATAGAATTACATTTTTCAGAACAGCTTAGTTGGTATGTAGATAATAAAACAAGAACTTATTTTGTTGGAAATCCTGAGGTTTTTAAAGGAATATTGTTTTTCTACCACATGAAATGTTCCTGTGGTGGCCTTTTTTGCACTTTTGCATCTTATCTTTGTCTTTATTTTCCTCATCTTTAATTTTCTTTTTTTTTTTTTCCTCTGCAAGAATCATTTTCTCCTAGTAGACTGGTATCCATCCTAGTAGGAGTGCCCCTGAGAGTTAGCTCTGCTTTTGTGAAATTTTTGGTCACAGTTGTTTGTTGATTTTTGGACTGTCAGTTCCTATAAATAAGAAAGGTTTATAGCACAGTTTGAAGAAGCAGCTCTTCCTGCTCTGAATCTCAGTGCAGTCAGTGTCTAGCTGCTGGTTTAAATTGTGTCTGTGTGTCTGTTTGCAGCTCTCATCGATAAATTTTCCCATCACAGATCCAGTGCCAGACAGAAAAATGAGACCTGCACAGCATATCTCTAAGTGTTCTTTGCCTTGTGAAAGAAGCTTGGAGGTACAAATACAAGGGCTGGGGTTTGCAGCCTGCAAATGGGCTGTTCAGCAGCCAGAGGCAGTTTTCCTGAAGCAGTCAATGGACATGGGAAGGTGGCAGATACATCAGCTTCAGCCCCAGCTTCCCTGACCTGATCAGCCTCTTTGTGCTGTGCTGCAGGTCAAGTTTAATGACTTTTAACTTTTAAACTTTTAAAACTTTTAAACTTTTCTGAGGCTGATAATATCCCTCAGGAGCATTAAGAGGTGTTCACCCAGAGCAGGATTACATGCATTGTTCAGGATGGAGAAAGCCTCTTGTCTTATTTTGATGCATCACAGCTACTTTGGGTTCTTTTTTCTGAAAGCCTGATTGTAGGTATGTAGTAAAAATAGGTCCCTTTTTTGCTACACCTAATGAAATAAACACATTTCTTGTTCTTTGTGGTACAGCTTGGTGAAATTATATTCTTAAAAATGACAAACTCTTGACACATCTCCATTAATGGGATGCTTGACTCTATATTCTTCCTGCATAAAGAAACACCAGTTGCTCCCTTACAAATAATGAACATGGATTTCCAATACCGCTTTTGAGGCAGGCCATAAACTAAACTGAGACAGAAACAAAGTGCCTTGTTCCATCTCCACCAGGTTCCTACTCAAGCACATCCTGCTCAGGCATCCTACTCAAGTGCTTTAGCATCCCCTGTGCAATTCTCCTTGATATCCTAATTCCTGAAGTCCCATAGCTGTGATAATATGTTGAAACGTCTCTAAGAGTGTAGTAGGTACTGGGCTACCCCAACATTCTCAGCCTCTTGCAGAGATAAACTTGCAAAAGTTGCAAGTGATTTTGGCTGAACAGATCCTTTAGAGGAGATGAGGATCATGTATGTTGATGGAATGTTGTCAATAGCAGCAAAAAACAAAACCAAATTAACTCAAAAAAATTAACAAAAAAAATTTAACTCATCCTGCTCTTAGTCAATTTATAGAAATTTCTATTGCTGTAAACCTCAGCTTTATTCATACTGCAGCCAATGGGAAAAAAACCCCAAACATCAAAACCCAAAGCAAAACCACAGTAAGAAATACACCAGTATTGTAAAGGGCTGTATTTTTGTCAGCAATAAAAAGCATTCGTTTTTGTTTGAAGATTTTTTTCCCTCTCAAGTTTATTCTGCAGTGCTCAGTAGTTTCTCAGGCTGTTGATTTCAGAGAAGGTTAAGGGCAGTTATGGTGCCCCAAATTTAATAGAATAGTTAGTTAACAAAATAAATTAATTTGTGGCAAATCTATACTTGTCTACTAAGCATCATAGACCTATTTACATGGCATGAAACACTCTGGTTTCAGTTATCTGCTTATTTTTTTGTAAGATCAGGTATGCAGGCATGCAAATATTTCTTCAAGAAATAGGCTTTTAAAAAATAATAGAAATATATAATTCTAGGTATTTAACCCATCATCCCTAGATAGCTGCAACTTCTGAAGTGAAAAATAAACTGCCCATTTTGTGTACATTTACCTGCACGTATTTTGTTAAGATGGGATTAAATTCCTTCATGTATACACCAGTGTCTTCTGTTTTCCTGCAGCAAGTACTTTCTTTGATTGATGTACTTGGAAGCGATCCTTATCCTCATTCATTTTAATTGAGAGTAATGAATTTAGAGCTTTTATATGAACAGATTGGCTTCATTCCATTTCTAACTTTCCTCACCTTTGCTAGGAACACAGCCTGCTCAGGGCTGCATTGGAAGAGGTTCAGAACTTAGTGCAGCATTCCTGGAGAGGACAGTATCCCGTGAGGAGCAGCCATCTGTTTATAGACAGGCTGATATTTCCTAACAGCTATGATTTTTGTAGGCAAGTTCTTCCTCCCCATCACTACCACTGAGGAATTGCTAATCAGGAAATAGGCTTTTTTCTTCTCTCATTTGCACAAGATGGAGCACAGTGTCCACAACAGTGGTTTGATTTGCTTTGCATTCAGTGTGCTAATGGTATTTGGGGAAAACTTTAGAATAGAAGAAAAACTTGTCTTTCTGGTGGTTTTGTCCTTTAAAGTGGATGCTCTTGGCATGAAAGAAAACTGTTGTTAGACTGTGGTCACTTACAAATGTAGAAACACTGATATTGTCTAAGGTTATAAATATTTTAATTTCACATTTCCTTATGTTCACTCAAATTTCTTATTTGCAAGAGCCTTAGAAATGAGGGATGTCATTTTCCTGCTCCTTTCCAATTTTGAAGGTTACTCTAAAATGAACACCAAACCCCCAGGTGTTTATCTTTCTCAGTTATATGGAAACTTTTCACTTTGGTGTACACCTGCTATGGGAGAAGTCCCACTGCCATTTTATATTCACAAGCCATGTGGCTGTTTGCACACTGATGATGTAATGGCTTTGTACCTATGGAGAATGTGTGGCAGCATAGGGATAAACTGGCAAGCACTGGCAGTACTGTGCTTGCAAGGAGCTGCCAAGCTGTTCCTGACTTAGTGATTGTCAACAAGAGAATCACTCCTTTTTGGCACACTTTACCAAGTGTGAAGTCATCAGTAACATTATTGGCATCAGTCAAAGCAATTGGTGTGATTGCTGATTTGTCCCAAATGAAGGTCAGTTTGTTTCTGAAATGCACAAAGATAAGGTGCTGAGTAGTAGTCCCCTTCTGCTTAAAAAAGTTTTTTTGTCTTAACTCATTGTCTGGAAAGGGTGGCTTGTGTAGTGCTGGTTGTAGTGACTGTCTGTCGCAGTGCCATGGACTTGCAGAAGACATACTGTGGTATGGAGGGTGCCTTCAGGGAAAATGCCTCTGCTTGTTCCTGTTTCAGCAAGGGTCTTGGTTGGTTTTGGAAGGCTTTTGTGTTTGTCCTTAAGATAAATGTCGTGACTGTGCCTAATCACAGGTATTTGGGCATGGTTTCCTGCATGCCCCGACACTGCACCTCTGGCAGAGATCTGGGCTACGTGCCAGTCATCCCTCCAGCATGGTGAGACAAACTGGGATCCAGCCTTCCTTCCTGGACCTACATTAACACGGCCATGCTTTCAGTACTAATGAATTGTTTTGTCAGTAAAGGTATCAGGAATGACTGAGAATATAGAAGCAGCAGCTCTTTTGAGTAGGAAGGTATTTTTGCAGTGTTGTTTCTCTGATCATAATAGCACCTAAATGCTAGGTGAAGTCCACCAGCTGTGATAAAGCTGAATTGTTTATTCAGCCCCAGAAACAGCATTGTCAGACCATTTATAATTATTCTTTAAAAGCCTGGACAGTTCTTTGAGTCTTCATCAATACTCCTACTATTATTACCATTATTAATTCACATGTGGTTTTCTCATACACAGGACCACTCACACAGAAAGGTTGCTGGCATTACTTCTTTAAATTCCTAGATTGCATAAAAGGCAGAAGAGAGTTTGCTTCCATCCTGCAGTATGTTCTGTGCACTGCTGGTTTTCACAGTTAAATTTACAGTTAACTGTAGGGCTGATTGTCTCCTTTGCCTCTGTGGGGGAAGGAAGATGTTTTCTTGCTGAGGCACAATACCTCCCACACTTACTCTTGGGTTCCTGCCGCTTAAGCACACACCCCATGTTCCTGGCTCTGCCTTAAGGTGCAATCCATCTCCAAATTAGTAGGAAAAAACCCCCTGAAGTTGAGTGAAGTACAATCAAGCCTCTTGGAAATTAGTTAAACACTTATAAGGGTGTATTTAAAAGCAAACTTTCTGCAATCAACAAAGTACAGCTTTCATCATGTGTTCCTGGTCAGAGACTTCCTTTCCTCTTGATGGCCATTTAGCTTTCTTCTGGGCAAGCTATCTCACATGAATTTCCCTCCTGTTAGTCTGTGCTTCAGCTGTGCTTTGATTTTGTTTACCCTGTCAAAGCTTACTGGCTTTTGTACATAGCTGCCATTCAGCTATTTCAGGTTTTGCAAATGCATATATGCAATGTTACATGCAATGTACAAATACATTCTTCAAAGAAGATGTCAAAACAAGTTTCAGCTCGTTTTCAGCAGTATCTAATTATAGATACATAATTAATGAGTCTGACATTTATCTTTCTTAACACAAAAGACCATACTTACAAATAAAAGCCTTTACTACAGTACGTGTAATAGCTCGAGCATTAGTTGAAGAGAAATGAGAATTTAGAGGATGGTGTATTCTGAGAAAATAGAAGTATTTCTTCGCAAATAAAGTATAGTTTGTTGCTGTGGTTTCTTACAGCTGTTACACCTTGATACTGTGGAAGGAGTTTCTGATATCCAGTTACTAAAAATAAATGGTAAATCTCCCGTGGAAAGGATAACAATTTCATTAATGTAAAGGCATCTTTCTCAGAAAGCATCTAAGTACTGTGTCTGCAGCTGTTTAAGATGAAAGGGGTGGTATTTTCTTTCTTGTTTACTCATTGCACTTGACATCAGATATAGATAGTGTCAGTCTTTTTGTTGGTATTGAAGAGTATCCATTTATACATTCCTTTAAAACATTTCACATACTCAAAGAAATATATTAATTTAGGTATTAATAAGACTAATGGCAGAGGGAAAACTTAAAATATCTTTATTGGCCATTTGCATGAAAGAATGGCCATATTTTGTGCCATTGTGCTTCACCTACTTCAAGAGATGAGTACTATTTTCCAAATTTTTTACAGTGTAAAGCAGTTTCATTTGGGACAGTAGGATTCTCCAGAGTCTTTCAAGTGTATTTCTAGATATGATTTTGACTTTCTTCCATGGGAAATTAATCACAACTAAATCACAGTCAGCCTTTTGTCTTATAGCAGTACCTGGTCTCTGATGAGACAAATAGAGATATTTATCTCATCAGAGACAAATTTGATTTACAAAAAGGATGAATCAATATGTCTGCGGAGCCTTATGTTTTATATGTATGTTTATTTTCTTAAATACAAGCTGGTACACATAAAGTGCCAGTAACACAACATCAGTGTTTTTTTTATTCTGTGAAGAAGAAAGGGAATAATGAACTGAGTACTATTTCAGTTGCTCAGGCTTTGAAACTGATACATCGGTGAAGTGGATGGGAGCTGAGGAGAGAAGTGAGTTCATATTTTTCTCTGCTATTGTCTAGTCAAGGACACTTTCCCTAATTGAAATTGTCTCTGCTTACGAGGCAATGGCTGTATCTTAATGCTTTTGAGTACAGAAATCTAATTTTTTGGCCTTATTCCTTAGTACTACTTGAGTGAGTCATAGGAAAAGCAGCTGGTGAGCACTATTTGTCCTTTTGCAGAGACAGTGAGAAAGTTCAAGGTTTTCTTTTCCATACTTGATAAATTTAGATTAGTTTTTAAAATTGCTCTTCACATCCAAACACAAAATACACAATAAATAGGTGTATTATCTTTGTGCATGTTGGAATGGTAATATATGTTTTGGTTAGATTTAGAAACTTTGGTTATATAAATTTATTACTCATACTTGCAAGCTATCTATATTTTGTAGTAATGGACATTTAAATCCAGCTATTTAAAAAATAATACTCTTGAAGATTTCCTTCTGTGAAAGTGGAGGGAGGAATGACTCAGCATCCAAAAGAAAATACCTGTCCTGCACAGCATATATGATGACAGTGTTTACATGAGATTCCACTTGCTGAAGGGGCACAGAAACTTATTCAGCCAGAATTTTGTCCTGTGTGTGTTTGCATGTTCCAGGTGTTTGGGCCTGAAGCTGTTTAAACTGTTATATTAGTTTGTTATATATATGTTTAGACTGTTATATTGCAGTGGTATGAAAAGTCCTGAGCATGCCTGAGAGCCCATTTGGGAGCCTTTTGGAAGCATGTCCTTGCCCTGAAGGGCTGGCCATCTGAGCCATTTTAACAGAAAACAGGAAGAAAAAAAAAAGAAAAATGCAAAATTGAAACAACTGTCTTGATTCTAAGCTTGAATTGGCACAGTAATGCTTCTTCCCTGAACTTTGTTTAAGAAGGGTCTAGACTCTCTTCACCTTGGCTTCCCATCTGTAGCTCGGGTTTTAGTATCTTATTTCTTCAGCTGCTCCTACAGCCTAAGCCCAAAAAATGTTGTGGCACGAAGGAATGTACATATGGCAGTCTGGAAGGGGCTCTGGAAAAGGAAACCAAACAAAAATCTTCGGCTTGGACTTCAATCTCTCTGGCTGACTGTGAGTCATCAGGAAAATCACAGGCACAAATTCTGTTCCCCTCATCATCAGTTCTGCATGTTGCTCCAGGTTTGGTTTCAAGGTTTTTGGTGTTTTCCCTCTATCCTCTCTTCATACTACAATACATCTAGTTTTCATTCTAAGAGATGCTCTAAAGAAACAAATTTATCCATTTACTTTTAGCTGTAGGAATTATGGTTTGGTTTGTTTTGGTTTGTTTGCAAGTGCAGGTTTCCAGCTTTTTCTACAAGATGGCATTTAAGGTTTAACTTAGTCCTTATCTATCATTCCTTTCAGCTGAAGGTGGCTTCCTCTTTCTTTTTGATTCTGGATGAAGGCTTAGTTAAATGCCTATTTAAGAACTGATGAGCAATTTAAAGGATTTAGGGGAACATTCTGTGCTATTATATGCAAATACATGCCATGCATGGCTCCCTGTGTTATTAACCTGGCAGTCATTTCGTGCATGACTCCCCATCTTATTAAGCTAGCAGTATGGAATATTTGATTTACTAAACTGCTATGAACTACCTAGTGTGCTAATACAGGAATATAACTTTTAAATTTCTCTGGAATATCTATCTTTGGAACAGATTCAGGAATAAAACATTATTTTGACAGCTGTTCTTCGTTTCTAAGGTCTATTTTAGTAAGCTTCACAGAACAGGTGGAGAAGTACCTGTGATTTGAATAAGCCATACAATGACTGAAAATGAAAGCCATCAGATTAATTAGGGCCCTTCAGAATTCTGCAGGCATTGCAAGCCCAGATCTATGGTGTTCACTTAAGTGTTCAGTGTTCAGAGCTTGTGGGAGTTACCTAGAGGTGCATGTAGTTCTCAATCTAAAACTCTACTCCAGCATTTTGGAAACAGTGTATATCCAATCTCTTCCTACGTCCTGGGCTTTTCTTTCCATAGCAGCATTCAATGGCCGTGGGATTTACTGGGGACGGTGGGGGAAGGAATGTATATTTGTTGACTTGATTCAGTGCCAAATGGAGTAGGAATTATATATGCAGGATGTTGGATTCTTCCTTTAGTGTCCATTTCAGCTGGCATCTAATGTCATACAGATAATTGCAAGCCACTCTGCCATCATTCAGCCAGCTGCATAAAACAAAACAAAGAGAAATTTAGGATTAAAAGGAAGGAATAGCAATTTAAAAGGCTTTTAAGTGTTGTTTTCTCTCTTTCTCAATCAGTAATACTTAAAAGCCTTTCATTTACCCCACCCCTCATGCCCCTTCAGCAACATACACATACACTCACATTTGTATGACTCTGAGTGTGGCTGGCTTGATGATAATATGTGAGCTGCCCAAGAAAATGCCACAAGCAAGAAATGAGGTCAGATAATGACATCCAAAACCAGAGGAGAGGGAATCATTCAGCATCCTCTGGTAGTTTGATTGCGGCTAAGAGTGTGAATCAGCTCCACTTTTATACCTCCTTTATGATGAAAGTTCTCTTAGTACTTTGTGTGTGTGCTTTGGATTTGGAGCAGACATCTGAATCACAAATGCAGCATAATGCCATACATACAGTATGGGTCATCAGAGGCTTATTTACCTAGAAGGATGGTGATTTCAGAGGGCTGTGGAAGTCTCCCTTGAAATGTGCCTGTGCTCTGCGGCACTTTCAGCATTGGCACAAGCTGTGAATATGCATTCAAGAGGGAGTGTGTGGAAAGTGAGCCTGTTACATGTGGAGGAAGGAGGCTGTGGAAGCACTGCTAGGACTGGCTGGGGAAGGCTGTGCACACAGCTGCCTTGTGCAGGGAGAGCTGCACAGTGTGCATGTGTGTCAGGGGATGTGCTGATGATTTGGCTTAGCAGAAACACAAAATGTAGGCTCAGGAGTGGGTCCTATTCAGCACATTCAGTAGCCTGCTCAGAAGAGACCATGAGAGCCTGGGAAACCAGCTCTGGATAGGCTGAGATGAGGAAGACTTGGCTATGGCCAAGAAGCCAAGGGCAGATTGAGAAGTGGTTCAACTCCCTCCTATTTGAACTCTGATGAAAAAATAAAACCTGAAATTTTGGCAGAAAATTGCATAAGTGTCCTGTGTGAAGCAGGTCTGTCAAAGGACAGTCAGTAATACTAAATATAATAAATCTGTATGCATTTTAGAATAAGATCATTATATCTTCTAAACTTTTTGTAAGATTCCATTTGCTTATACATTAATCAATTTTTCTTTCTGCATTAAATTTTTTTCCTGTTTTTTATAGATGCTCGCCTGCCTTCTCACCCATCCTCCCTTCCTCTTGAGAACAATACCTATTTCTCATCTGGTTTAAAGGATCAATGCATTTTTTTTCTCTTTTGTTTGCTATGGTGGCAGGTTATCTCTTCATACAAGAACTCTTCATCAAAGCTAGACTCTGCTTACCTTGCTGATCTCTTCTGCTCTCTTTTATTTTCATTTGGACGATTACGTCTCTGGTTTGTAAATGCTTTTCACTTCTCTCTTTGTGCAACAGAGACCCCCATTTTTTCCTGTTGTTGGCTGACCCTAGCCATGAGATGAAATAACCTCTGCAAAGAGAAGTGGGCAGCCAGACTATGAGAGATTTTCAGTTAACCATTTGTGATCAAGCTAGGCCTCTTAATTCACTGGAAGAGAGGTTGTCTAAGTGTTTTGGAATCATTCCATTCATAAGGAACAAAATTAATAGTCCTGAGTAAAATAGGGTTTCTACTTAGTCTTTTTTGGTCAGCTCTACACCCAGATATTGATTATTCAAGAAACCCCACACTGACTGTATAAACTAGGAAAAAAAAAAAAATCTAATTTACTTCTATACACAGGTAAGTCAAGTCCTGCCAAGTGTCGGTAATTATCAAGGCAAATTCAATCAATAAACGTATTCTGTTCATTTATCTGAGCAAATAAATGACACAAAACTACCATTGCAGATAGAATTCCAGTATAAAGAATACGGTCAAATGTCTCATTTGATAGCCTGATTTTTTTTTCTGTGGGTAACTGAGGCAAAGAACAAAATGCCCAATGTTGAATGGCATCCCTGACTAGAGGCACTGCTTACATATAGGGACACAGTGATGGAGTACTGTGGGTAAGCAGAAAAACATAGAGGAAGCAATGAGAACCTAAGTGTGGAAAGCCTTAATGGCAAGCATTATAAATGCTTCCAGCCTGGATCATATCCTCAGCAGTTTTGCAGAGATGTGTTGTTATTATTTTTGTTTTTCCCCGTTTCTGTGTGAATCACCCACTTACTGGCTACAGTGTTAACTAAGCATGACAGAGCAGGTTCAGTCAGAAAACTTCTAATGGTGGGGCTGCTAATTCATCTGAATAGGCCATGCAAGTAGTTCAATTTGATGAATTTCTTTCTGGAAACATGTAAAGTTTCAGCCTGGTTTCCTGCTGGTTCACCCACACAGCTCCTGGAATCATGCCAGCTACAAAGTGAGATGTACAGGATGTGGAGGTTGTTTGGCTGTTCTGCCAGGTGGGCTACCCTGGGTCTGGGGCTCCTGGATTTCCAGGCTGCTGCCTGTGAGCCAGGGCACGTGGGCAGCCAAAGGTGTGAGACATCCCACCAGGCAGCCTGGGATGGAGCTGCAGTCACCTCCTCTTTTGGAGAGTGTTTCTGAATTGATGAGTAAAATAAATTCATCTCAGGAGCAGCAAAGTTCTGTTTGAATGCATTCTCCTTTCCTGCTTTAAAAGTGGATGAAACAAGGTCAGGAAAACATACTGAAGGACAGAGAAGGAATCATTATTCCTTTCAATTAATATATCTTTCCTCTACATATTACCAAAATTAAAGCTGAAGGAACATTTTTTGAACAAAGCTATGAAGCTCACTCTCATACAGAATTGCAGACCCAGAAGCCAAAGGCAAGCAAGATGAAGCTAAAGTTTTTTTCAGTCTTGAGAAGATTGCATGGCTTCAGTTAAATGTGTCCTTTTCAATCAGGCCAGTTAATCCAGAGAAAGAATTGTGTTGAACATATTCTAATAGGTTTGAACCCTAATTTTGCCAACTCAAATCAAAGGGACTGAGATGGCAAGCCATCCAGTCTGAAACACGGAAATGTCTTCCTGGGAAGCCTCCTGCTGGTTTGTCGATTAGCCGGTATGCAGTGGCCAGCCATCACCATCAGCAAGCAGCTGTCACACCCTTTGGCTGAACTGGGGCTGCTGCTGGCCATCCAGTGCAGTACACAGCTTGCTGTTTTATTCGCTTGCTTGCATTTGCTAGGTTTTGTGGACTGAATTATTCATACGGTAGCAATTGTCAAATGATCTGGGCCAGAGAAACTCATTTTCTTGCAGGACCCAACCTGATGTGGCAGCGAGCTGTTATGTACCACACCAGAATTAGCAGCTGCTGCTTTTTAGAGAGGCAGTGCTTCACTGATGTACCACTAGAAAGGTGGCTGCCAAGAGATGGCCCCGAATGTTTCAGAGGCAGCTGTTTGCTTGGAGAAGGTGCTGACAATGCTTTGCAGATACCAAGCAAAGCTTATAACAAAAACAGAATTATGCCAAATGAATGAGGAGATGGGGATTGTCTTAATTATGTGTTCTATAGCAGATTTGACCTGTACTTTTCCATTTCCCTCTTTTCTGCTTATATGGACCACCAGCACTGGACTAAGGTTATAGGTATGTAAGGATGGATCCTTCTCATGGAGTCTGGATGTGACTGGGCACAACTGCAGTTTCCTCCTAAGAGCAAAACACACAGTTGTCTAGAGCCTGCCCCCTACCTCAATTAGTGGTTGCTTTGCAAGTAATCAGAGAAGCTGTGACTGTGGGAACACAGGTCATGTTGCTGAGGAAGCCCTGCCTACTGTACACAATAAAATATTCATGTGTACCAACACTGTCCACATATCACTGGAGACATGAAAACATTCAAAATCATAGCCATTTAACTTCTCCAGAGCTGCTGCAGCATTTCCTCTCCTTTTCTGCTGTCTACCACCACAGACCTTCTCAGAAGTTTCTAAAACTCTGTCCAAGTCAAAAGCAGATTTTACTCTGAAACCAGTTCTCTGTACTTTCTGTATTCCGACTTGGGAATTTAGTCATGCTCAAGTTAAATTCCCATTCATCATAGGAAAACTTGGCCCCTTGATTATGGAGGCTTTAAAGGCTGGAGAAAAGCTTTGGGGACTGTAGACTCTTGCTAGGTCTGATATGTCCAGCAGGAAGCCTACAGGAGAAACCTAGAGCAGAGCTGGAACTTGGATTTGGGATCAAACATAAGAGGAATGGTTCACCCAAACTGTGGCCTATATATGTGTATATATATATGTAACCTATCATTGTTCCTGTAGAAGAAGAAAACTATGATCGTAGATGGACTCTTCAGTCTAGCAGAGAAAGGCATAATGAAGCTATGCTGCTAGAAGCTGAAGGCAGGCATAATTGGTTTATACAGTGAGAGTAATTAATCAGTGGAACTCAAGGAGGTTGATGTTCTCTATTGCTTGTAATCAGTGTGGAATATCTTCCTGTACTTCAGCCACAAGTAAGGAGCTTGAGGTAGAACTCATTGTGTTATGTCTTTAGTCTGTCCTATGCTGGAAACCCTGAACATGGTTCCAACTGAACATGGAATCCGTGAATAACTGCTCTTAATTTTAGCCTTTTTTTCTTCACTAGTGGTCATTTTGAAAGCAAAATGAGAGTGAAATCCTACAGCTGAGTTTGACATCACAGATGAGATTTTAGTCTGTTAAAACGCCTACCATTTTTTTTGTTTGTTATTTGTAAATTCAACCAATTGCAGTATTGTTAAAAAACGAGATCTTGCTTTTCTCCAATAAAACACTTTCTAGACTTCTGAGCCCATGTTACACATAATGGAATAAGCAGGTGCAAGCCAGATAACAAAACACCCTCTACAACATTCCCTCTCTCACATTCATGAAGCACTATTTGCAGGCAATGCAATCTAAAAGCACCCTAATGGTTTAGGTGCCCTTGCATTACATTCCTTATGATCGGAAGAAACTATAATCAAAAATTCTGCTTTTTCTTCTATTGTAATAATAAATAATAAAAACTAGCAATTCCATTTAAAATAGCTTTAAGTAGCACTACAGATCAGGCCAGTGAAGAATTGTTTGCTTTACAGATTATGAACTCATGAAGGATTTCTTGATTATCCCTTTTCTTGGTAATATCATATAATTAACTTAGCAACATTCTGAGTTTTAATAAAGATTTTTATTACTGTATTATACAAACAAGTTTCATTTTTCCAGGTCCACATGTAGGAGAAGTGTTAGCAAAAATAAATATTCTAATCACTTTTGTCAAAACAAATTACTAACAATGTCTTTACTATTCTGCATGTGAGAGCTACTTGTAACATTCATTAATCTAGCAGTTTATGATTTTGATTTCCAGATGGAATGATTAGCATTTCTAAGCTTTCTATATTCAAACTGCAAAAATAAGCCTTTTTCAGGGGTCACTGGAGGCAAATAATTTAAGTCTAACACTTTGCCCAGTTAAACATGGTGGTTCCTAAGTAATTAATTTAACACATTTTTTCTGATGATTTTGTTTTGAATATGATTTAAAAAAAAAAAATTATCATATGAAACAGTGGAGTCAGCTGTAATTATCTCAAATAGCTACAAAGGTCACTTTTACAATTTTAATATTTTCTCTTGTTTTCCTACATTTCTTTCTGATCAAGAATGCCACACCTCACCATACTGCGAAACTAAAGTAATAGAATCTGTGATTAGGAAAAAAATTAATTTTTCTTGATTTTGTGTGTGAATGGAGCACCAATATATTGTGACTGATCACAAACAGATATAATTTTGATCAGTTTCAAGTGTAGAGAGCAGTGGATGAAACTAACTGTATTTAAATTGTGAGTATTTATTAAAAAGGTATAGTGGGTGTCTCCTGGCATACCTGGTAGAAACTTATCTTAGCTTTGCTCTTTTTACCTAATTCTTATACATATTTTCCTATAAATCATCTGCCAGAGGGAATGGTGACACCTCTGTGAAGTATCTTGCTCTGCAAAACTTTGGTGGCTTCCCTTTCTCCTACAAATAATATCAAGTTGTTCCTTTGGTTGGAAAAGCTGAGATCTTTTAGCCACCTATATGCAAAACCATTTGATTACTTTTTATGATTTCAGAGTCTGAAAATTCCCAGCCTTATTTTGCCTAAAAAACTGGATGGTGATGCTGGTGACCACATAACTATTGCCATGTCAGTTGTCTGAGAAAAGAAATTCCTTCCTCACCCCAAATGATTCCCTTGAAGACGAGTTGATCTTAAAACCCTCTTGAGATTCCAGCCAGTGTTTGTTTTTCCATGAGAGATTTGTTTCTTTGGCATTTGCAGCAGTTTGCTGTAGTTTAAACTGAATTTAAGGGCTTCAAACTAAGTAACATATTATTACATCAAATCTGACACAAACACTTAACTGCTGCATTCTGACTAGTGCTTCAAATGCTGTTGAACAAGAATGTTTAAATCCAGAAACTTTGGTATTTTGGTGGCCTGAACAGCAATTTTTGATCTTGGTTGTGGCCTGAGGATTGACAACAAGCCAGTCTAGGCAAAATGCTGAATGATGTTGCTGGGGCAGTGGGAATAGAAACCTCTCCCCTTTTGGGAGTCAGCAATAAATTTAGTTGCAAAGTTGCAGCAAGTGGTCAATTTCATAACTGGAATGCTACAGCAATACACTTTTGAAAGGGATGTAGAGTTTATATTCCCTCTACAAAAGAGTTAGCTGTTCAAGGTGGTAAAAACTATGAAAGTTACGCATTCCATTGAGTGCCCTGTAGTTTCCAAAGGAAGGATGTTGACTTGGTGGCTCAAGACACGACTGAGAAGGAGAAGAGGCTGCTGCTGCTGCAGGTTTAATACAAAATTTTAAGTATCTCTGCCTTTCTTTTCCCACATTTTAAAGTGCATTTAACTCTATTTCTATAGAAATCTAAGAGTTCAACAAGTTCATGTCAGAAAAGTGCTTATAGTCTTTGCTAGGTGGTTCAAAGTAGCTGACAGTACCTGAAAGCTTTTGAATGTAGACCAAGAAATGCTCCCAAGTGCATAATGCAGAGAAGTAATGCAACAAGATAAGGAGTTGAAAAGTTAATAACGTGATTATTACCAGTTATGGATTAATAAATATTCACTGCTTGCAGTGGACTTACAGGCAGTTTTACCAGCATTAAATTTCTGTAGCAAAGAAGAAAATCTGATCCCAGATCTTCACAATTTCTAAATTCTGCATAAATGACATAGACACATACTCTGCTAAAACAGTAAAATGAATCTGGGAAGGAAGAATTTCATTTTTCTGTCTTTAGAAGGGCATGGCAGCAATCAGTGTTTTGTTCACATGGGCAAAATTCTGGCATAACTTTATTGATTTAAGTGGATCTGTGCATTATAAACACAGAAGGCTCAGAATCCATCCCAGCATGCTGTAGGCTGAAGGTTTACATTTGCAAAATTATCCCACAGGCACAGATAACTGATCAGCTCATATTTTGCTTTGCACAAATTTTATTACTTAATTTTTATGTGCTTTCTCTTCCTCTTTATTGACTTTAATTAAGTTTTCCTTAGGGTTTGAATGCCTGGCAAACTTTGACTACCTAAACAAGTAATCCTGTTTACTCATCACATCATCCCAGCTCCACTTTTGGGCTGAAGTGCATATTTTCTTAAATTCTGTTGGAAGTATTGCTGTTCAGCATTATAATGAGATACTAAGAACTGCTCCTGCAAAAATGAGGCAACAGTTTTGTGTGGCCACTTTGAAGAACTAAATTGAAGATTTTATAGCTATGAAAGGAGTATCCTTGCAGGAAACTTTGTAAATGGCATAAGAACCAATACTGTCTCTCCTTATGCTTTGCTTGAAAATTTTTAAGTTTTTAAAACATGGACTGGGTCACTCATATTGTAAGTTGCATAAAATGTGTAGTTCTACATCCAAGCAGTGAAACAACCAATGCAGTTAGTGTTTTAAATTTAATTTATGTCATTTGAATGCTTTATGGTGTAGGCATAATTTTGGAATTTTTTTGCTAAGTGATATTGATGGTGAAAATTTAGAAATCCTAGTAAGGCACTTAGTTGCTCTATATTTTTAGTTTAATGAGGGAAATTTTAGTAACTTTTTTTTAATTCTTGCAAGTTTAAGATTTTTTTACATTGTGAAACCCTAAAAACCCAGGGAAAAGACAAATGAAATGAATAGAAAAACTGTTAAAGTTATTAACTTTTCAGAGAGAACTCTAGTGGGGATAGAACCTTTGAAGAACTATCTCTGAAATCTTACATTCTGTAAAATTAGCATTCTAAATTAAAAATGATGAAGAGCACACCCTTCTAGCACAACAGATGACCTTTATAGGCAAGACATTTGTTTATGTTTATCTGTGTTCACAATTATTCTGTAAAATCCTAAGAAAGAGAATGAATGTTTTCCTGAGGAAAAATGTTTATAACTGAATTTTAAAATAAAAGCAAAATTTATTCATTTTTAAGACCAAAGGGAAAATACTTTTTTTAGTGCATGGGTATATATCTGATTTGGTTGTTTGATTCTAACACAAGCAAATTCATTAAGTTAGGAGACAGGGAAGTAAAAATATATCTTTAATAAGTGCATTTTCCCTTTGGAAATTAATTTTGTGGAATTGAAATGAGTATGAGAATTAAATACAGATGTTGATATCTCTGTATGTACAGTTATAGCTAATTGAGAATAAAGTTCTCAAAATTAGCTTTCTGTTAAACAAGGAGTAATTTTGTGATATAATGGCAGTTACTTTGAGTTCTTGGCTATTATTTGTGTAAGGAAAAGAATGCTTTTTAATGCTTTATTTAGAAACCCTTGTGTTAATAACATTAGAGTTGTGGAGTTCTGCAGTTAAGTTCTAGAGTATGTGTTAAACTTTCCAGTGTAAATTTCTTTTATATTCTTTTGTGGTTCTAAATATCTAGGTGCATTCTTCTAAAAGTTTTGCTAAGGTATCAATAACTGATGTAAATTCACAATGTATGAATGAACTACAGTTGTTCAGAAATCACTTGGTAATTGTGAGGAGTAGTGCAGAAAGGAGTGATGGATGTGAGTATGAAAACTGACAGTGACTTAAGCACCTCTTCAAGTGAATGGACTTAACTTTTGGGAGTTATTTCCCTACTTGAGGAAGACTCATGAGAATTACTCATAATGGCATAATCAAACATATATTTAAATGTTTGAAAAATTAGAAATATAATGATGCAAGCCTAGAATGTTATGGCAGCAATGGAGCCTGAGTCTATCTGAACAGGGTGACTTTGGCCAGAAGCTTCAATTCAGCTGGATGTGTCTTTGCTAGAGAATAAGTTAATTTTCACCATGGCTTTCTGTGTTGCATTTTTCCCTTTTGGGTTTACTCTTGACAATTGCCAAACCAGGATTTTCATTCTACCTTGTTTTACTCTTCCAAACTGTTAGTTCCAAACACAGAACTTCAGGAAGCTGCTGCCCTGAGTATTCTGGATACCTGTACATGTGCATAAAACCTTACAGAGGAGTGAACAGCTATGAATTGGAGGTGTAATCATTTGACAGATCCAAGCAAGTAAGTAGCTAAGTTTCTAGGCAATTTCACTTTCTGTAGGCTGGTTTTTTGTTTTATTTGGAAGTTACAGAGATAGGACCAGCTACATTGTAATATTACTCAGAATGTGGGATCTCTCAGATTAGAATGAGTTTTTTAGAATAGAACTTTCTGAACTTGGGTGATAACAACAAATGACTAGAAAATCTTAGTTCTTGGGAACTGCATTCTCTCAGAGATACAGTGGAACATGGATGTTTTTACAAAGTTTTGTAGAGAAAATATTCCCCAGCATAATCCCCATATGGTGTCAAATAATTGCCTTGTATTTGATGGAGCTTCTATTGATTTCTTCTCTTAAAAAATGGATCACTTGGTAAATGTTTTCTTGAGCTTGAATCTAGTTGATCTGCTTTAATATAAGTTGTTAAATATGTGTGTGGAAATTACACATATCAGATTAAAAGAAATTGAATAACAAAATTATCTTCTTCCAAATCAGATAAATATAAAATCCTATTGAAACGACACCATTTTGGGATTGTCATGGTCAGATGTGTAGAAAGAAGCAAGATTAAAACAGCAGCTTGTTTAATGCTGGCCTGTGTCATTTATGGGGCTTTCACGAGATCTCCTGTCAGCTCACATTAAGCAGAACTCATTGTTTCCACTGGAAACATTGACAACTAGAAGTGTTTGGTTGCAGTGGGCCTTGTTACTTATGTCTTGTTACCTTGTGATAATACTGTAATAGGTCATTACCGTTCTTGTTATAGAGAAACGGATTTAGTTAGGTGATACATAGTGGCTGTTTCAGTTCAAAATGCTTGCACCTTGAAGCTGCAATGCCTCGTCACATCATTAGAGTACAGTTGTAGGATGAGGGAGAGCATATTTACAGGAAACAATCAGACTGAAATGGCATATGTGTGTCTGTGAGTCAGTCTTTAATATGTTAATGGCAACATGAAAAATGGGCAGTTGCTGCTCCATTGATGGTGATGAGAGGAACCCTGTCCAGCACGGACCCTTCTATTTTTATGGAGAACATGAATTTTCTGTTCCTGCAGTATCTGCAAAACCATGGAAGAGGCTGAGATGACAGAAATGACTTGAGTTTTGTTTATTTCCACCTCATTATTTAACAGTGCTTAAAAACGTGCTTAATCTCTCTAGTTTTAAAATCATAGTTTAAAGAAATCTCTCATAAAAGTGTCTGAGTGAAACTACACACAATAAAATCTCTTTAGAAAAGAGATTTTTAATGGAAACACTGCTGCAAGATTTATTGCACTGGTTCTGAAATTGCACTGTTATAATAAGGGTTAAGGCTCAATTGTTCACTCTCCAGCAGCAATAACTTTCTCATTGGAATCTGAAAATAAACCCCTATGAATAAAATGACACCAAAGACTTAAGTTGTTTTCTTGAGACAGCTAGCCTTTTTGTACAGAAGCTATTCTGAGGTCTGGTACTGTAGTTCTGCTGAAAAATTACACTGGCTTGCCAAATATCTTAATGACTTTTCTCTCAGCGGTTGGTAATGGTGAAATGTTATTCTAGTAACCATAATGTCTCTCATAAAACAATTGCATACAATATGTACTGTACTTCTATTTTAGTGAGCACTACCATTGGGCTTGTACTGCCAGTAGCCATTTAACATTTCATAGCAAACTGCTCACCAGTCCTTCAATTGTAATATTGCAGAAACAGTGAAGAAATGCGTGATTAAAAGCATTCACTGAGAGTGGACCATTTAGTTCTACCCTATCTTGCAAGATAAACCAGCCTTCACATTTGTAGGTGCTCATCATATAAATGACAGTTCTATGTGGTCATTTAATTTTACGATCTCAATTCTCGCATATATTGCTAACATAAATATAGCGTTCTCCTGCAGGGAGGTCTGCTGGGTATTATAAAATCAGTAAGACCTCAATGGGTTCAAATGGACATCTTTTATAATTATTGCTATAAAATTTCTTGACAATGCATTTTGTTGTCCAATGAGTAAAGAAAATGATTTTCTGAAAGAATGGGTTTTGACAAAGACAGCAACAGAGCTTAGGGATTTGTTCCTGTGCTCAAGCATATTTAAATTACCTCCGTTACTCTTACCTTTTGGACAGAAGCCAATATCCTGGAATAACTTTTTACAATGAAGCTCCAGTCAGTGCGTGGCTATATTTTGTGTTTTCTGGTGTGAAAAGACAATGTAGGATATCTAGAGGGAAAAGATTAATTTGCTATTTAATGCAATTAAATTCTATTTGCCAAGCAATTCTTTTTACAAGCTCTTGAAGAGATTGGGGAATCTGAGAGAGGATAGGGGCAGTAAATGTATTCCCAGAAGTGGTTTTAAGGGAAGAAACAGACATGTCCATGCTGGATTTCAAGACAGTCCTATTAGATGTAAATCATCATCATCTGTTACATCTTTCTTATAATTCTCTAAAATTCTTCTCTTTCACCTATGTCTGGAAAGGAATTTTTTATATCTTTTGAGCACATTTGCATAATAAAAAGGTATTAAGTTTCCCTTGGAAGGCTGAATAACAAAGTTTCTGTGCTTGAATTGCCTTTGGAACATGGGCTTTGCCTGCATAGAGCCTGGGTTGGGCAGCAGCAGTGCCTAGGGGACCACCAGTGGACTGTGGAGGACACGGTCTATGTGCTGCCAGCCAGGGGCTGGAGGTAGGAGACTCAGTATTGGTGTCTCCATGGACATGGAAACACTCAGAAATGAGTCAGCTGCTTAGTGCCTCAACGCACTAGATATTGATTCAGTTTCACAGAAAACATCTGTTGTTTTGGACTATGAGTGAATTTTGCAACCATCAAAATAGAGTGGTATCAATACCTGTATGGACAGACTGTATCAGCATGCTATTACTGAGTTTACATTACAAAATGTACGTCATATGCTATGGAAGGAGAGAGGCAATGCTTTCATGGGTTGGTGTCACTTCACGGATTTGATTGAAATTAGAGTGATTGATGCTAGCTTATGATTTAGTTCCTCTTGTCCATCTTGGAATGAGCTGGTCTACATCATATGAGGGCTCTCTGCCACTTTGTTTTACAACAAATGTATCTCTCACTAGTCAACAGCACTTTCTTAAAGGTATGTTTGCATTCTTACATTATTTGATTGCCCAGTGTCACCAATGGTGGCATTTTGATCTCTAAACAGCCTTGCAGGTGCTGCAGTATCACATATATAGTAACAACAGAAATTTAACACTAAATTTGTGTTGGAGCAGGCAGTGCAAGAGCAATATGCATTTACCCCAGAAGTCAATTGACTGGATACTACATAATTATAGTAATGAAGTTGTAGGTTCACAGTTGATAAATAACTGCACAGTAACCTTTGATAAGTTTAGGTAGCAAATAAGTTAACTTGTTGTCACTACTGTATTAGTTGGAAAAAGGTGAAGGCAAAGGCAAAATAAATAGTATCTTTATTAATGTATATGGGGGTTTTAAGTGTTGGAAGCTCATGTTTTTGATATTTTTTTTCCTGTGCAGTTCTAAAGCCATTATATTAATTGTTTTTCTTACCTGGAATGAGAGCCAAGTGTCTTCAAATACATTTACCTTTGAAGTAATTAAAATAAAGTGTCTACTGACCATAGCACATAAGCAAACATGCTCTGCATGAAAATAAGCAATGATAAGGAAAAAGAATGTTATGCAAGAAAACAGTAAGGGAGAAGAAAAAAAGATTGTAGCTGTAGTTTCTTTACTGGAGCCTTAGCAAACCGAATTGATTATTCTGAGGCATCTCACACATAAATATGTGTTGGCTGCTATAGCTTGGAGATATCTGTTAAGAAGATTATCAGACTTTTGTTTGAAGAGTTAAAGCCAGCTTCTTGCATCTGTGTTCCAGGAAGAAATAATTTACAGGAATTCCAAGCACTTTGAGAAGGTTCTCATTACATGAAAAGGTTTTCATGCTTCTTACAAGTATTACAGTTTAGGCATATGAAGAAGTGAGCTTGGGTGAGTGGCCAGACTCCTAAATAGATACAAAATAGAAAGGATTAGATAAGGAATGGGGACCTAAGACCTAGGACTAAGTGGAAAAATAGTGTAAGTAGTGTAAATAGTTTGACTGAGATCTAAGCTAGCTTTTGTATTTCAAATGGGAAAAGTTCTTCTGCCCTTTAAAAGGGTAGACCACAGGTAAAAGCTTTCCAAATATTTAATGCTGAGATTAGAACACCTAGATTCAGTTTTCAAATTACATACTTTGCTTTTATTGTAAGGCAGCAGCTCAGCCTGTGCTGCTTGGGTGAGTTTGCTGTACACTACAGCCAGGAAGGCAGTCCTCAAGCCCAGTTAGCTCAGAACACCTCAGCCATGCAGGCAGCAGCTTCCAGCAGTGAGCTTGTGCTTCAGACCGTGTTCCCCTACCTCTGGTGCTGTGCCCAAGGGCACTGAGTGTCCTCCTGCTCCCCAGTGTGAGGATCCCTGGTTTTCACTGGGAAAGATGTTTGGCCACTCTAAATATAGCTTGCTCAACCGCTTGTGTTCAGTTGTAATATTCATGAATACTCATACAGGTTTCCAAAATCCATCCTTTAGAAAATGTTGTGAACAAAATTGTGTATGCTGTCTATAGAACTCACTAATATATTAAGCAATTTATGGTGTTTTCTCAATTCACAGACTGTTTCTCCAGCGTTTGTTTTGTTTGTCTGCACCCAAAATTCATATAAGTGTAAAACTGACTTAAGTAGCAGCCAAAATATAGACCAGTTTTCAGACCACATGGTACTCTACTTAATGCTTTCTGCTTTTTTTCTTTTTAAGATATTTATAACACTTCCTGTATGGACAAGCTTAATTTAAATGATGTGAAAACATGCAACAGATTTTCCCTGTACAGAGGAAATGTGCATCAGATGCCATAACAGTTTCCATAACAAGTCATTTACACTTTTCTGACAGTGCTGACACTGCTTGGTACAAAAATGAGGTTTGCTCCTTTGCTCTGAAGATAGAGGTCCAGGGTCCAGGGAAACAAAATATATTCTCCATGGATTTTTTAATTAGTTTTTAAAATAATTTTATTTTTCATTTTAGAGAAAGTAATTCTGCAATTATTGCTTCAATGATTCTCAGCTCTGGCCACTTGATTTCAGATGCTGGGTCACAAACCTGGGTGCCTTGGTTACCAACCTTTTAGTATTCTAGAGACTTTTTGATATTCAGTGAAAATTCAGAAAATATTGCTGGTCTGCCTTCCCTGTGTCAAACTCCAGGTAATATGTATTAAATCTTCTGATTGTTTGCTTAATCCTGCTTTGGTGTGATTTCACTGTACAGAATCTCTGTTAACAGTCCTGGCTGCTCTCAGATCTTTGACTTGTCAGCACTCAACACTTCTCCCTCCCTGCAATTTATTCCAGTTGCTGCAGTGCATATGTATGGCAGCTCCCGTGGTCAGCAGCGTGGAAAGAAAATCAGATCGGACAGTCCATGGGGTGGTACAGCATCAATCTTTAGTGGTGTGTTGTTCCTGAATCTGTTAAAGTGCAGACAGTAACGGGGTTTTGGAAAGCCTAATGATTCTTTAGATTTAGAAAATGTGCATGGGGGACTTTGCTGAAACTCTCTGAAGTCAGCAGACAGACTCAAGTGGATTTTGAAGGGCTCAGATTGGTCCCACAGGGCATTCTGGTGATTTTCTGCAAACACACCCCTTTTCAAATGACTTCCCTTTTGGGTCTCTGGGGACATAAGATATTCCCAAAATACTGATACATCCCAGCAGAAGAAAATTAACCATTTCTATTTTGCATTTCTGTGAATTTTTTTTGATTTTAATGTGTTTTTGTAAAGAATTGTACAGTAAATAAGAGGCTGGATTCTTCTAAAATGTAACAAAAAAAAAAGTATCAAGTGCATAAAGTAATCTGTAATACGACATTTTTCATGTGAACATTTACATATGAGGAAAGTGAACTGCCTGCACATTGAGTTTTTCTTGGAGTTTAAATTAAACCCACAGAACCAAAAGCCAAAAGAAAAGAGGTCCAATCAGGTTCCACAGGACTTCTGGGTATGTTTTCACTCAGTTCAATGTCTTATTTGTATAATGGATCTTAAGCTTGCCTAAGCTTATGAAATACTCGGGACTCAAGTCTCAGACTTCTGCAGTACAACTTGGAGTAATTGTACTGAAGTCAATGGCCCATATCTTGGCACCAGTTCTTAAATAGAACTTGTAGTGAATTTCAATAAAGACTTTTGCTTAAAAGTCAACAGCACAGCATGGTTCAGGGAAATTACAAGGCTGCAAGCAAAAATGTTAGTTTATTTTTCCTTTCCTTTTCAGAATACCTTGTGTTTGGTTCTATAAAATAAGATTATTGCCTTGCACTGATCTGAATCACTATGGCATCAGAATTTGATCTTGGAGCTCTCAGTAACATGACTAAGCTTCACTGACAGTAAAATTAAATAACTTTTAATTAACACAGATTGAGAGTGTGTGAGAGATATATCCCTGTGTTTCTTTCAAAAATAATCTTTTTTGACAGAATGGAACTAAGCCACATTGGTGCCAGTGCAGTCCTTACATTCATTATAAATTTCAAGCTCCTTTTCTCTTGTCCCAACAGAAGAAGAAATTACTTTATGGTGTAGAACTTGGCAACTCCTAACTGAACTCCGTTCCTCAGTGCTGCTACCTATGTGCACAAGTAGAAAACAGGAATGTTTTTTGAGGAGGAGGTCAGCATTTCAAAGGAGATGGTCAGTACCTGAGCTCTGAGATAGCACTGGCAGCAGACTTTGTCTAATGTGCTGGGGAAATTAAGCAGTTGTAAAGAAGCAAGTGAAACTAATGACTGGCTTATCTTGCAAGGACTAAAGAAAACTCTGAAGAAAAAAGTTCTCTTTCTTCTTTGCCTGATTTTCAAGCTGTTTATGAAATGAGTGCCAGAAGCTTGCTACACACCCAAAGATCTGAGTCACCATTTCTGATGGGTAATGGAGGCAGAACTGGATGATGTGGTCTAGTCACGTGCTGCTGTTGTGTACACACATGAGTTTGAAATTTGGGCATTTCTCTCAATTTTTATATCTCTCGGCTGCATGCCCTACTTCTGACTGGCAGCACCTAGGACAGAAAGGCAGCTGCTCTTAGAGCTCAGGTTTCTCCCTTATCTTGTGATAGGGACCAAAATGTCATTTCCCTAGTGTGGCTGAGATAAAATGAAGAGAGCAGAGTTCCTTTACCTTGCTATGAAAATGGTCCAATGGCAACCACAGTGCTGGAAAAAGGTGTTCTGTGCATGCAAGAAAGCTGAATGATGAGGTGGGGAGCAGTGTGTGTGGTAAGGAGCAGGTGGTCAATAGTCAATTCGAGGTACATAAAAATAATATCAATTTGTAATGTGTAGGAAACACTGTTTTCTCATTCCTTTTAGGCTTTAAACCTAATTCTGGTTTTGCTAATTTAATAGACAATATTCTTAGGGGACTCTGTAAGCAGTTTCCTGTGCTCATACTATGAAGAAGAGATGTAATCTAGCTGCAAATGCTCACTGAGGAGTCCTAGTATGGTAAGAGAACTCTCTGCTGGCTATTGTCAAGCCAAATGTGGGTCTACACTTCTGGTACTTTCTTATAGCTCTGCAGAGACCACATAACAGGGATGTGAGAGGAAAGAAGGTCCCTGCCTACCACACTGCACTTATCATCTGTCAAAATGGGGCCAACTGAGGATGGTATATTCCAGAAGCAATGAGCATGGGCATGTGAGAGTAAATTACGTGGTAATTTCAGTGTCCCAGCTGCCCTAGTGCAGCTGCCAGTGATGTACTTTTGTGTTGTGGTAGAAGTGAGGTAGCCTGAAGCTGTGAGCTGCCTTAGATAAACCATGTGGGAAGCTGGTGTCCTAGCTTTTTCCCACAAGGTATTTTAGGAAGCTCACACCTTACCAGCTCCAAACCGTGCCAGGAATCCCACAGAACTGGAGGTTTTCCTCACAGCTCTTCCCACTTTCTATAGCAAAGAGGATGGGGACTAGGGATTTTTTTTGCTGCTTTTATGCCTGTCCCAGAATACTGTTTGGAGATGAAGGAAGCAACAGTGTGAAAAGTATTCCCACTCTCCTATTTTGATGTTTGTTTGTTTCTCTCTTTCTCAGTAGGGCAGTTATTTGATGACACAACTGTCCTGAATCCACCTAATGGAACTGCTTAAAGATGAGTTACTTTAGCTACTAAGCATAGGAGGAATGCACATTATACAATGACAAATATCTATATCATCAGCAGGTACTGTAAAGCTATTGTTGGCATAAGGCAAGATCTTTGCATCTCTATTTCAGTCAGATGTATTTTAGATTGTTGAGATAATTAATTTCTGAGAGAATTTTCTGTAGGTGTAGATGAATACTCCATAAACAAATCTGTTACACACATTCTCAAGGCTCCAGTAAGCACTTTAAACAGAACAATGTACAGGAAAGTGCACTTCACAGAAAATAAGGTAAAGATACAAAATGGTCCAGGATAAATATGGGTAAGTGGGGTCTGTGTATCCAATAGGTTTTAAAGCTACTCTAAATCATGTTTTCATATGTCACAAAGATAATTTTCTATATAAGAATATATATATATATATATACACATCTCTGTATACATAAGAGATGAAAAGAATTTCTATCTAAAAAAAATATTTAAAAAATATACTGGTGCAAATGTTTTTTATTGTTATTATTGCTTCATTTTCCCTGAAGTCTGGAGTGCAGGTATGAATTTACATTTGCAGAGATGGTTCACTGCCCATGCTTATAGTGGAGCAAGAACTCTCTATTAAATCGAGTCCAGAAGCTGAGCATTTCTGTTAGTCCTGAAAGTAGTGCTTGTTAATTTAAGTACTGGCCCTTAGGAATGTGGCTGATAAAATGAAACTTCGTTGGAGGCCACCAGCTTGGCTTGCAGGTGTAGAAGCACCTGCTTTTCAAAAGACGTAATTTCAAAACACCCTGTGAAACCCCTTTACAGTCGGCAGAAAATGGATGATGGGTTGTTCTCCACATAAGTTGCCCTAATTCAGTGAAGCATCTCTGTTCCCATGTGGAGGCACTCTTACTCCTCCAAACTGTAATCTCACTTTGTCCTGAATATTATTTATGTTCCCTCTCCACAGGTTTGAGTCAGTAATAGGAACAGAGAGAGAGAGCCATCTTGTGGAAGATCACTTTACTATCGTGCAGATTTGGGTGCCAGACACTTCAGAAGCTAATTCAGGAGACCTTATTTTTGCAACGAGAGACCTCAATTACAAGTGAGTGTCCTATAATATTTATACAGATGTGTCAGTTTCCGCACAAAGCAAGTTAAGTGAGCAGGGAATGATACTATTCCAACATTTGCCTGCTGGCACTTGATATGTGTGAACAGCATGTTTTTCGCCCCATCTTGAACTACATAATCAGCAGTTTCTTCTCTTCTTTCCATATTGCTTCTGTGCACAATTTAGATATTAAATATATATCTTGATTTGCTTTGTAACAGACTGCAAATGAAGCTTCACTGCCTCATCTTGTAAATGTGCAGTGAAAGTAGAGTTCCAAATAATATTTTTCCCTTCATGCTTACTGCTTTCAGTTGAATAATTGCACAATTCTTACAGACTACAGAAAACATTAAAAAGCTGTTCTCATCTACAGGTTCCAGCCTGAGATGTGCAAAATGCTTGTAATGAAGCTGCAAACCATGTGAAAGCAGTGACAAGATCCTTTGTGTAGCAGAGAGGGGCTCCCGCTTCAAGCAGAAGAAAGAGAGCAGAGGGCATCTTTCTGATAAGAGCTGATGATGTGGGTCTAGGAAGGTCTGAGCTCTTGATAAAGTGAAAATGAAAGTGATGCCTGATGTTCCAGCTTCCCCTCCTGAGTTAAGGGGATGAGCTACACTTTTCAACCCCTGTATGAGGTAAGGGTCAACGATTAGTACAAGACTATCTGGTACCTTAAATGCTGTAGTCAACAGGTGCTCTGAGGGTATCAAATTTCCAGTTAATCAAAGGTGTTGATCCTTTTAAACATACTTGATTTCTTTATCAATGGGAAACTTAGCATTGATTTAAATTCTTTAAAGATGTAATTTTTCTTCCCTTGCCTTAATTTGCAAAGGATTTGTGAGATATGAAGTAGGGGAGAACAAATTTTATCCATTCTAATGTTTTTTTCATAGATCAATAATAAATTCATGTATAGGGATTTTATTCTTTTTGCATCCAGAATCACAGCATACCTTTATTTTCCTGAAGAAATGAGCACAGTGTTTGGGATTTTCATCTGTTTTGGTTTTCCCCATCAGCAGTCCTTGTTCTATTTCAGTATTTTAATACTTGATTCAAACTCAATGATATATGGAGGATGTATGGAGGATATATCTCTACATTATGTCACACTCAAGGTTTAGGAAACTAGAATGAATTGAGGGAAATGATGATGATGATTAATATTATTAATATATGTTTGTAGAGTGTGGGATCTGAAGTAACTAACTCTGTAGTTGTTGCATAAAGCTGGCAGATCTGTAACCACATGATAATGTTGACTTAAGAATTAAATCAGCCATTAGTAGACCACTACTTTTCTAGCTCAAAACACAGATTAGTTTAGGAATGCCATAGAATTATGGTATATTCTGAGAAGAAGAGACCCACTAGGATTATCAAAGAAGAACTGGCCCTGCACAGCACCATCCCCAGGAACCACAGCAGTGCCTGAGAGCATTGTCCAAACACTTCTTGAGCTCTGCCAGGCTGGTGCTGTGACCACTGCCCTGGGGAGCTGTTCCAGTGCCCAGCCACCCTCTGGGGGAAGAACCTTTTCCTGATACCCAACCTAAACCTCCCCTGACACAACCTGAGGCCACTCCCTCGGGTCCTGTCCCTGTCACCACAGAGCAGAGCTCAGTGCCTGCCCCTCCTCTTCCCCTCAGAGGAAGCTGTAACTGCACTGAGCTCTCCCCTCAGTCTCCTCCAGGCTGAACAGACCAAGTCCCTCAGCCACTCCTCACACAGCTCTCCCTCAAGGTCCTTCACCATTCACAGCCTCCTTTGGACCCTTTCTAATATTTCTAATATAATCTTTCTTACATTGTGGTGCCCAAAATGCCCCCAGCACTCGAGGTGTGAGGCTGCTCCAGCTCAGAGCAGAGTGGGACAATCCCCTCCCTTGCCCAGCAGGTGATGCTGGGCCTGAGGCACCCCAGGCCCTCCTGGCTGCCAGGACACTTCTGATTCTCATTCAACTTTCCAATGATCAGGACCTCCAGGTCCTTTTCCATGGCTGCTCTTCAGCCTCTCATTCCCCAATGTCTGTACTTCCATGGCTGCCCCATCTGAGGCACACAATCCAGCACTTGTCTTTGTTAAGCTTCGTACAACTGGTGATGGTCCAGACCTCTAAATTGTCAAGATTTTCCTGCAGGGCCTCTCTGCTTTTAAAGAAGTCAGCAGCTCCTCCCAATTTAATATCATTGGCATATTTATTTAGTATCCCTTTGAGTCCTGTGTCCAAGTCATTTATGGTGATTGATGAGTCAGCCCTGAGCAGACCTGCTCCATCAGTACCACTGGTCCAGCATTCCCTTCAGCTCGATGGGCTACTGATCTGTAGCAGTTGCTCAGCAATGCTAAAAGTCCCTGTCTTTTAGCCATGTCTCCTCTCCCAGACAATGACTGCTGTAACTGAAATACCCCAACTCTCCCAGCTGTTTTCTCATGTAGACTGTCTCAAAATAGTTGAAAACAAAGGATAATGCTACATTGCACTCTGGCTTTTTATGATCTTTCATTAGAAGCTCAGATTGTGTATGTGTGTGTGTGTTAAACTGTAAATGTCATTACCTATTTCTCATGAATATTTCAGATTCCAAAATTTACAGGCTATTGTTCTCATAAGCTAAACGTTGTTTCTGGATAGATGAGTAATGAATGATACAGGAAGCCTCAGCAAGATGAAATAAATCTATTTTGAGTGTGAAGTACTGTGTAGCCTGCTTTTGCCTTATTTTGTTTTTTTACTGTAATAGTCTGAGGTGAAAAATGATGCAACATTTGATTTGTTTGGTTATTTGCCTGTGTGATATACAGATGCCATAATATTTCTTTAGTTTTTGTCAGGTGTCAAGGTACCTGAACAGCTGGTAAATGTTAATGTCTTAAAGATAACTGGTTTACTGTGGCATATATTTTCAGTTGACACACTAGTAGGTGATCCAAGCAGAACTATAGCAAAGATGGGGGAAAGAGCAATCTTTATTGTTCACCTGCACGTGAACAATAGAGCAATTCAGAGCAAATAGGGTCCTACTCCATCCCTTTTGCCATCTTAAAAGGGGCTGCAGGTCTGTGACGCTGTGTTGAGCCAGTGGCTGTGGCTAAGGGAGGTTGGAAGGAGCACTCAGGAGGGTGCTCACTGCCTGGAGGCTGAAGGTGGGGGACTGGTGCTGGGTGGGCCAGGGGAAAGGAACTGGATGGATCCTGCTCTGCTCTGAATAAAGTCCAACAAATTGGCAGTGGCAAGTTTTGTCACCCAGAGAAGGCACTCAGGTGCTGTTCAGTGGTATCATGCAGTTCACAAATATAAAACTGCTTTCAGTGAATATAGAGGAAGTAAGAATGAGTCATGATGAGTGCTCTGCATTATTCTGATGTGTATTGTGGGTTTCTTCAAACTTGTACATTGCTGTCTGAGTGAATGCAGCTTTATGCCACTTTAAAATGGTCTTTAAAGCTGGAAGAGGGAAAAGGAAAGTGCTGGTGCAGGTAAGATAACATCAGATGCACAGCTTTAAATTGTCACAGTAACAGTCTAGGATGGCTTGCTTTTTCAGGGCTCGCTTGATGGCCAGGGAGAATTTCTATTCTTCTGTCCTGAAGAGAGAGAGAGAGGGGTTTTAGAGAGATGTGACAGGGAGGGGAAGTGTGATGCAGACCCTGGGAAGAATCAGGGCACCAAGAAATTCAGGGGAAGGGCTTGCTGTCCCAAGCTGGACAGGTGGCCAGGTTGTCTCAAGCACGGGAGAAGGAGGATATATGTATGTAGAAGGATGTATATATAGAACTCTCCTTGGGCTTTCTACGAAATTGATGCTTTCCATCACTGGGTGAAAGAACAGAAAATTCTTTTGTGAATTGCTTTAAATGTCTGCTGTCATGGTGCAGTGCAGGATAAATCCTGTGAGAAGCCCATCTGAGCTTGCTTGGGTAGGGAAACACTAACTGGCTGGTGGGCAGGGATGGACAGTCTCTAGGTACTGACATGGGAGGGGGTGAGTTGTTAGATTTTATTCCAGGAGAGGTAAAATCCCAGGCCATTACTGATGCCACAGTAATGTAAACATTGTAAACATCAGATCCTGAGAAAGGGCTGTGGAGCAGAGCTACCTGGCCAAGTGATGGCCAAGATATTACAAGTGATGGCACAGCCATGAGCTGTACCAGGAGAACAAGGAAAGGCTGAGTTTTCAATGCTGTGGAATACACTGCTGGAGGAAGTGCCTTTCAGTAACACAAGATATATTATAATCCAATATTTTGTTTTCTGTAGCATTTCAGTTGTATATTAAAAACAGTAAATTACTCTGATAGAGTGTGATGTTCGAGGGTCTAAGCATTCTTTTTGAATCTCTGTTTCTAACTGATACTTGGGGATGACATATCCAACAGAGTGGGTAGTGTTTTATTATAAGATTATCTGACTTATTTATATCCTGAAAAAATACTGATGATTCATCTGCATTTTGCTTCCATCCCAGTGTATCTGTGCTTCAATTTTATGACTGGTGTGGCATTTGGTAATTAAAATTCTTCCCTTTTCTGTAATATTTGCAGTAATGGTGGTGCCTTCATCTACTGACAGCATTAGTATCAGTTGATACTTTTTTATTCACCTGTCAAATTGGCTCATTGTAACCAGAAATTTGTTAACCACAGATGCTCCTATTCCATAAAGGGTGCTGTAATTTTCCCAAGATAATTAGGGAAATAGATCACAAAATCTCAGAGATTTTGGCATCATGTTAATAAATTTCTCCATTGGTTCACCTCTTCTCTCTGATATCCTGACTGTGGAAAAAGTGAATAGAAATTTCCCATTGCCGTCCTAAGGTCGAGGTTTCCAAATGGAAGTCTAGCACAAAATTGTTTGCAGATAAATCTAGCATCCTTTCTGCATCTGTTGTCATACAAGTTCATGTATGTCACTGAGAATGTCTCATGCTTTGAATTATAGATTACTGCCTCAGAGTTCCCTATGCACACATGCAGCTGCTCTTTCCTATACAGCATCTATTTCCTCTTACAGATTTGTCCAAGAGAGGTTGCTGAGCCAAGGCAGAGGTGATGTCATTGCTGTGGATATATTTGGGGATTTTTGAGCACCCCTAGGATCCACTCTTGTCAAACTGAAGAGAAGCTGGAAACACTTTTACCCCCACTCTGTCTCTGCAGATACTCCCAAGTCACTTCTAAAGAGCACCTGTGTAAGAGAATAAATTCCCCAAATAGAAGGAGTTTTACACACATTTTCAGGGGAATGAGCTAGAAGAAAAGCTGCCACCTCATGGTGTCTGTTTTCCCAGTGGAGAAGCTTGTGCACACTGCCACATTGCTAGTGTTACAAATGGAGCTCTAGAGACAGGGTACACCTGCCCAGACCTAGATTTCAGCCCAGTAGCTGAGCCAACCTGCTGAGCCATGCTGCCTCTCTCCTGCATGTGATTGAGGGAATTGTTTTGCAGTCAAATAAAACAATTGATTTAAATCCAATGATACCAGCTAATGACATGTTAAGGGCAAACAGTGTGTAGGACTGATCTGTGTAAATGCTGCTGTGAATTTTTCAGCCCACATCTTGTGAGTGAGGAAAAGATGTTTCCTGGAGTAGGCAATTATTGCATCTTGGGTATTATGGGACAGAGGTTTCTTTGGGTCCAAATGAGTGTGCACTGCAGTTTTCTGACAGTCTTACAGAAGCTTTCACCCCATCAATGTCCTCTCCTAGGAGATTTGTATCCAATCAGCACCATCTTGCACTAATGACAGAGATTTTACAGTTTTAGGGAAGTTCTGTAAGCATGGACACCGGAAAAAAATCCTAAAATGCGTTGTCGGTATTTAAGCTGTTTGGCAGGTGTGTGGATGTGCTTCGCTGTATTTTTACACATTTATCAATCAGCTCCAAGATTCTCAAAGTTGTCTAGCCAGAAACAACTGTATGTTTTTGAAATTGGGGCAAGTTAATTACATTGGCGGTACTGAACAAGTAACTTATTTATGTAGTTCAATAGATAGATTTTAAAAATCTCCAGCTTACCTCTTCTGCTTTCGTAATTTAAACCCTTGAGCCTGGACTTCAAGTATTTCTTGATAAGGGCCAACAGCTAACATGACTGCTAACCTTGTTGTGACTGTTAAAATACATTGACTGGGGTCTCTCTTCTGAAAGAATCATATAGAGTGCTGAATAGCTGCCTACCACAGAAAAAATAACCCAACAAGTTAGACAATCTTCAGACCTTTGGTACATGCTAATTATGGTATGAATTGTGTGAATTTCATTTGTACTTGCGTATTTATATATATCTCATTAATTTGTTACAAAGAGGGAAAAATCATTACTGTAGAGTCAAATTGCCTGTAAATGACTTAAGGAATATGTTAATGATCCTGCTCCAAATGAATAATAATAACACAGGTGCACTTGAGATGTGATCATTTAACTGACAGCACACAGCTTCTAATGTCTTGAATATCCATGATAATGGTGATGTCATAGCAGCCAGTTAAAATAATCGCTCACATCCTCCATTTAATACACAGGAGAACTGTGGGTATAATTCCCATATAGAGCTATTGCCTTGCTTATTTAAGGAATGGTTAATTTACAAACAAATCAAGAAGTCACTCTGCATTGACTTTAATGCAATCTGTTTCCAGTAAAATGTCACGGTATTGTTTCCAGTAGAAAATAAACATCAATGGCAGAAAGGTGTTACTGCACCAATTTGATATGACAGTGTAAAGGAACTTAGCTCAGAATATCTGTGTTTAATAAATATATGAATTGAACTTCACCTGCTTTGCTACTGATATCCAGCTAAACCTTTTGTGTTTGCTGCTTTAAAGGTGCTTGTAGCTCAGTTCCCTCTGAAGCTGATGCCTGTGGGAATCAGAGATGTGTGCTCTGACGTACACAAAACAGCCCCAGTCTACAGATGTGCCGTCCCATTAAGACAAGATTTGACCTCTGTAGAGGCCAGTCTTCTTCTGGGCTTATGTCCCACGTTCACACAGCTGTGCAACACATTAAGCTTTTCAGTTGTATTTGTGGTCAAGATCAGATTTTAAGTGTCTAACAGTCCAAAATAGTCTACCTTGAATATGCAGGAGTTCAGAGAAGGCAGCAGTGTGCTGCCTAGGTGTTATCTCCATGATAATAACAACGAAACTGGAGCAGGAGCTAAATATAGAACAGTTTTTCTGCATCTATTTCATGTGTTGTCATGTAATTAGAAATAGATGAAGAATTAAATCTCTAACCTGTAATGAGCTTTATGAGGAAAACTTAGAGAATTCCTAATGTAAAAGGGCTTGTTTCTAGTTCAGGTTAGCACTGTATGCCTTGAGAAGAACACTACCACCTTATTTATAATAATAGTACCGTATTGATGCAGGTTATGTTAGCAGCAAGAGTCTATGCTAAGAGGGGGGAACTCTTGAAGATATCAGTTCCAAAGCATAATAAAACAGGTGCATCTTAATAGGTCTACCAGGATGTTTTAGCTGTTAGCATCTTCTAAATGCTTCTGCTGAGAAACCCTGTTTTCATAACAAGGTTGGTGAGTATTAAACCTGTGATAATTCTTGCTGGGATTACTATAATTTATAAAAACAATAAAAACAATAAAAACCTGCTAAAAAACATTTATGTATTTATAAATGTTATAATCCAGGGGTCCCACTGATATTTGTGGTGAAGGATATGCCTAAGGGCACATAACCCTGCTTGTACATTGCCAGGACTGCAATCTGGTTTATGACAAAACAGATTCATTTATCTCCAAATAAATAAATTACTTTTGTGAACATTTAGAAACATTTGCATAATTAGGCTGTAAGATCTTAGCAGCCTTTTCATAATAATTAAACTAATCTAATCTTGGACAGGGTAAACAGACTTACTAGGCTGAGAGCAGCCTTCAGGCAAGGAACTTACTACATTCTACAGGAACTGTAAGGCTGATGATGTTTGTTAATTATGCAGAGCTTTTACTCCCCAGTAATAGCAGCGTTTGTATTGCCTGAAGCTCAGATAGCTACTCCCAGGCACATAAAATTAGGCTCTGGATTTTTTTGTCATTCTTTAAAAAACCCAACAAAACAAAACAAAACAAAAAACAAACCCCAAAACACAAAACCACAAAACAAAACAAAGAAGATACTTCAAGATGATTATACGCCTTCAACAAGGAGGCATTAACCTTACAGCGTTGGATCCTGGAGCCGCACACAATTGGCTCCCTCTGCAGTCACATGGTCCTGATTATCTTCAGATCTGGGGTCTTTCGTGCCATAGAGAGACACAGAGTTGTGAGGCTTGGTAAAAGAAGAGCAGAAGATGCCACTTTATTTTCTGAGGACCTCAGAAGAAAAGATTGAGAATATCAAATAGGTCTTACCCAGGACAGTTCTCAGTCAGGCAGTCAATCAAAATTTATAACCATAAATCAAAAAAAGAAAATCAGAAATAGTACCTAGAAAATTCTGAAAAGATGTTCTTTCTTTAAAGAATCTGTCATCTTTATCTAGTTTTATATGAGCCATCAGTCCATGAAGACTTCAACTGAGACATAAACTCAAGAAGAACGATTTTTCTGCTTTCAAACAGGGCATTGCATTAACAAGGATAATATTCAAGCTCTACAAGATTATTTTTAAAAAATCATCTCTTAACAAAACTGTTTTGTAGACAATAATTTAATTTCTAAATATTATTTTCCTCAAAACTAGACATGCAAGGAAATTCTGATTTTTTTCTTTGTGCTTTTTTTCATTTAGAATATTTTTATAAAAACAAATCCACTTGATTAGACCTAAAAAGGCTGATATATAATTAATAATTTTTTTCCTCAAAATTTGCATTCAAGTTCATGATGCATTACCTTTTTTGTAAAAGATTTAATTATATAAAAATAGAAATAAATGTATAAATAGTTTCTATAAATATAGAAATAATTTTTCTATATAAATATAGAAATAGTGATGCCTGACCCCTTCAAGGCAGGTGGTTAAACTGTATGAAAGTGGTGTAACATGAAGCATTGTCTCTAATAATCACGGGCTGGATTTCACTGATACCAAGAAGTAGAATGCTTTAGGAATTTGTCCTGTTCATTTTAAAGGTCGTTCCCTGAGTAAATGATGTTAGATGTCAGAATCTTTGTCTTCAAACAAGTTACGTCAGGATTTGCTTATGAAGAGGGATTCATGGATCTGAATAACCACCAGTCTTTTAAAGCCTTGAAGGCCAGAAGATCTGGAACTGGTGATGCATCTGTGGATGTTTTTTCCGTAATAAATGAGTGGTTGAGGCAAGGAATTGGCAGTAATTTGTTTTCAGCTTTTGCTCCTCTGGCCTGTGCAGCTGAGCCATCCAAAGATAGTGTAATGCATGGATAGTGAGCAAGCATCCCCATGCCAACTATTTTCTGCACAAGAATGATGCAAGGTATTAATTCCCCCACTGCAGTCTGAACTACCCTGCTTCAGGCCTTATTCTTTTTTACTATGCTTTTCATTCCCAGGCACATTATTTCACCAAATTTAGGGAGTCCAGCATGTCTGCCAGTCAGTGCTATAAGCTAGTGGGGTTGTTGCTGTTCCAGTTAACATTTTGTGGTATTGCCAATGGCATGAATTCAAGTACCACATTGTTCTTTATTAACTTTCATGAGGGAATACAAGATTCTTATATCAATGATACTAATCAGAAAGAAAATCCTGGTTTAAAGCCATGAATTGTGTAAACAAATGTTGCTCTCTAGTCTCCAGGTTGCCTTCCAAAAAGTTTCCTTTGACCACCCAGGCTAAAGACCTCTGAGCTAGAACAGTTTATCCCAAATGCTGCACAAAGCTTGGAAATAAGGATAGAAGGGACTGCTCTGGGTTTCCTGGTCACAGGAACAACTCCTGGTTCTTGTGAGGAGCACAGCTTCACCTGAAGCCCTATTCCTCCTCTCTGCACTATTGCATAGCTATGCAGTATTTTTATTTGCCAGAAATACAGAATACATTTAGGATAGAGGAGTTGCCAAGGCTGGACTACCAGATTTCCAGTGTGGAAATGTGGTACTGTGGCTGTTGTGGCTTCCACTCTTAGTGCCATTTCATACTGGGTCACTGCTGAGCCCCTGGACTAGTGCAGGTCAGAAGAGTGAGCAGGAGCAACTCCAAGCTTCTTGTCCTGATCACTGCAGGAAATCTAGGAAAAGTCACATTGCCTATGCTGTTAGCAAAGAACACAGATTTTTCGATTATGATATGGAAAAAACTGCATTATGTCTAATATTTGGTGTCTCTGGTTATTGATTGCCTTTGATAGTTTATATCTTTAACATGAAGCTAATTATCAGATTAGATTTAATAGGTACATAACTTGAAATTTTAGGAGCTGCTTGTATGTTGCTGTTCAGTGTATTTGACTCTATACTGTGCAATGTAATATGCACCTTCATCTGCCTCACTTAGCAGTAGAGGTAAATGAGCCCCCTCTTTTTCTTTTTTTTTTTATCCTGCCCTTCTTGAATTTTTAGCTAAATTGTGGGGAGAACATGACTGACTGCTGTTTTTCTCTGTGGGGACAAAGGACGACCGGGATAGAGATGGTGCCATTCTCTCTGCTCACCAGTCTCTTGTTGTTAGAGTTAAATTTTCCCTCCCCTCCCCCTTATCTCTTCAGAAGAATGAGAAAATGGTACATAAGCTGCTACTTTGAGATACAGTTGATTCCTGGTTTCTGTCTGAGTAGGTGCAGTTATGTCTGCTGCTCTTTCAGGACAGAATGTGAGATTTGGGACAAATTGGCCCATCAAAGCCATGTACCATCTATTTGAAAAATGGCACAGCATGCTGAGGACATTAGATGCATCTGAAGATTGTGTTGAGTACATGTATGTGACCACAGATAATTAGAATAACAGGTTTTTTTATAATTATAGTTTTATGAGAAATTTGCATTGTTATTAGGTGATCTATTATGGACTAGGAAAAAGCTTATGAAGATAATCCACATATTTCAATCCCTATATAGAAAGAAATGCCATTCATAGCTATAGCTTTTTCTCCTATCTAGCTCTGACTTGATGTTAGAATTTCATTGGGTGAACTAATTTCAGGGCTTAAACCCTGAATAGTTGAAGTACTACATATTTTTTGTTAGTATAAACTTGTTTTCAACAATCACTTGTGATCAATGTATTCTACATTATTTTTACCCTGTGTACTCCTTGAAAATGATATTTTAGGAAAACTTGGTATATACAGGTATCATTCTCTTGAGAGTTTGAAAGAGGAAAAAAATTAAAAATTGTCAGCTTTCTTATTTCCAACACTTCAAAGCATATTTACTAAAGATATGTTGACTGGATTTCTGTATAATTTTGTGTAAATGATTTATCTTGTCTGGTCCAGAATGTAAACTTGCTAAACATTGCAAATTAAGGATTTTTTATGGGGGGAAAATGCGTACTAATTTGCATTATAAACAGCAGCCCAATTTCAGGCAAGCTCTGCTTTTATTTCAGTAGTATTAGAGACAGAGAGCACTAATTACAGAGTGGGAATTTTCAAAGGTGGTTAGAGCATGGGCCAATGACACAGATCTCCTTAAATTCCTTAGATTGTTTTGAAAAGTCAAGATGGTTTCATTCTCATTCCTTCAATGTAATCTTTATAAATTATTATAACATCTTGATGATCCTCTTTCTCATGAAATCACTGTAATAATTTGGGACATTTTTTTTCTTGAATTGTATTATGTACTGAAAATTCACACAATTTCATGATTGGTCAAAAAATTGTTTTTTCTTCAAGTTAAGAGCTTGGGATCACTTCATAGTGAAGGGAATCAAAACTTTAGTATGTCCATCAAAAGCAGTTGAATAAAATTTTAAAAAGCAATAGTAATCCCTAAACTCCAGAACTCAGTGGATGCGGGTCTAAAGGTTGACTTATACTCGTTTTGTGGCATGTCACATTTCTTGCTCCTTTGTATTTTATTTGTGTACCAATGCCAAAAAGTGCTACAGATGCATAGATGACTGGGGAGCAGTGTATCAAAGCAAGTTATCAAAATATACAATATTGACCAGAATGATGTCAAAGAAAAAGATTGAATGAGTTGGAAGCAAAAATATCCAAGAAAAGTGAGACTGGAATCATTAGACTAGCATCTCAAGAAAAATAAGATACACAGCTTTCAGCTGTAAGTAAAAGTTTGTTTTTACTGAATGTCATGACTAGTGACTGTTTGAATTGTTAATGAATTCCATTTCAATCAGTTTAAAATTCTTGGAAGAAAATCTGCTGTTTAGAAGATGTGAAAGAATGTAGAAAAATTCAGCCTGGGTGAAGTGAAAACTTGGTTAATCCAATAAAACAGTAAGTCTCTGAAATGAAAAATAGTAGCACAGACCTGATTTTTGTGATCCTTGATGTCTTTATTTGGAACAACTTCAGTCTAAATACATCTACTGTATGCACAGCAGAGGCAGGATTGTTAGGAGTCTGGTCTAAGCGAGCAGGTAAGAAGGGACCTGCCTACTAAGGATACAGTGCAAATTATCTCATCAAGGGGGAAGGACAGGAAATACAGTAGGAGCCTGAGCTGGCTAAATCAAGAGCGCTTCCCATACTTCAAACATGAGAAGGAGGATTGCACGAAGTGGAAACTAGGTCAGCTCACTATGGCAAACTGCACATGTATAAATCAGGCACTGCTTGTGAGAGAGGGAAGGCTGTCTGAGGGGACAGTGGAAGGGCTCAAGTGTTGAGCCTTTTCTGCTGGATTTCAGGATAAAGGTCAGCTGCAATAAGGTAGCCTAAGGCCAGCAGCAACAGGGGAGAATAAGGAAGAAACAGGTTTGATAGGCTGTATAAAATTTAGATGTTTTCATGCCAGCTGGGCAGGTGACCTTTGCTCTTGGTGCTTAATGGTCTGGTTGGTGAACTCTCAGATCCTCTAATAGTTATCTGCAGGAACTTCTGAGGGGCAGGCAAGTTACCTAGATACTAGAAAATGTAAATTTAGTGATTATGTAGAAAGATTGGGATAAGTGAGGAATTTATTGAACACACAGTTTCTGGAAAGACATTAAAATATATAGAGACATGTACAGAGCAAGTATGCAACAGTTGTTCACCACAAAAATCTATGTTGGGTGAGCATCCAAAGGTTTCTGTTCTGGATCAGGTATTATTCTTATTTTCATTAATGACCTAACCAATCGGCCTGTCTATTACATTTGTAGATGCCACAAAACTAGAAGGAAGTGAAGCACTAGGTTTACAAAATACGTAGGAGAGCATAGGAGAAATTAAGAGTTTTGTAGAAAATGATATAATCGACCACAGGTTAGAAACAAGGAAAAACTGGTGAGCTCTTGCAAAGCTTTCAAGTGATGGATTGGGATATAAGCATGTGGAATAATGTTACTGTAAGCACCAGGAGGGTCTGAGCAGGACTGTTTGAGCTAGTTGAACAGTCAAACACAGGCAGAGAGGGATGGCACTATATGCAGCAAGAAGCAGTGTCTTCCAGGGAAAGCAGGAATGAGTTGGATCCTTCTTCATTTGGAATAAAGTGGTTGTGCTGAAGTAATGATATATTTAGATAATGCTCTTCTGTGCTTTGGATCCATTTTCCTAAGTTGTGTATTCTTTGGCAAAAAGCTGAAACTCTTTTCTTGAAGATCTGTTTCTTGTCTCCACAATTTACTGACAGGCACTGAGGAGGTCAAACCGTTTGGGGTGCTGGTCTCCTGACCAGAACCAGAGTTGTTACAGACAGTTCTGGGAAGGGGGCATGAGAGGATAATCCATTTGATCCCAGTGACAGGAAGAAGACAAACAGGGGTAGGACCTGAAAGTGCTCTATTTAGGAAAAGTGGGAAAGCTTCTTAGAAGGATGGCTGACCAGAGACTGGCAAGCACATTTAAAATGGCTTGGATAGTGGAGTCAGTGAAAGGGACATTTGACTTAGAACTTCTTCCAGGGAAGATATCTGCTGCTTCTTTCACGGAAGACATCTGCTGCTTCTTTCACAGGACCACAGTCTACAATGAGTGTGTCATCTGTTGAAATGGTTATCCCAGGCTCTCCGGGAATAAAGAGGCCTCTTACAGCTTCTAAAGTATCCAAGAGCGAACTGTGGGCGTTCTTGTATTAGTCAGATGCCCCCGCTGCCCACAGAAGAAAGAAGTGCTGCTCAAAGTCTAACACTGCACTGATCTGTGCCTTTGGAGCAGTCTAAAAGTCTGTGAGTTGTCCTTATCTGTACTTGGCTGAAGCAGGTGGTTTTTTTTTTTTCACTTGATACCACATGCTGTTTCTGCCTCAGCACCTCTTTACATCTGTCAAAGTGATCTTGAGCTCTACTTCCTTCTGCAGTATCTGCATCTTCTCCTTCTCTGCTAAGCAGGCAGAATAAGCCTTTGTGGCCTCTGCTCCTATTTCAGTGGGGAAGAAGTTTGGCTGCCTTTTACAGCACTCCAGTTTGTCCCATCCTAGGCTTGATATCATTGGTGAGCAGATGTGAACAGGCTCTGTTTGGTTAGGACTGGGGTTCATGTGCAGTGACAAATGTTTAGGTAATTAAGAATTTAGAAGATGTGGTGCCAAGTTTAGGATATAAACTCTGTTCCATGGAAAAGAAGTGTGAAGATGTGACAGCTGCCCTTTGAATGCTGAGAGGTGTTTTAGAAAAGGTATCCTACCTTTTGTATGTTCAAGCATCATCTGTTACTGCCTACAAAGAAAGCCAGTTTACACTAGATGCCTAGGATTTAGGTAGCTAAGGTAAGGAGAGATTAATCCCATCATTATCAGAGAATAGTTTAATTCAGTTACAACTAGATAAAGCTTATGCCTTTAGAAATCCACTATGGACTCCATAGATCACTTGTGACTTCAAGTGAAATCTTTTCAGTGCCTGGATATGTTGCCTTTATTACTGTTCTCACCTCACCTGCTGCTTGCTTTTTCATTGCAGCAGCCTGGAAGGCAGCTTTCCTTATACTGCCTGAAGAATGAGTGTGAATCTTCCTCAGGTATATTAATTTTTCTGTAGAGAGGACATCCTTAACAGAAGAATGTAACCCTCTGCTTCCTTGTAATTTGCTAGGTGTATGAGTTATTTCTGAAAATTTTCTTGTTTTAATTAACTTTACATTTTAGCAAAAACCCACAGAATCATTCTGAGCTGTAAACTGCCAATGCAGTTTGGGCATCTTATCTACCATCTCCACAGCAGTGTGTACTTGAGCATCATTGACACCAATTTCTCTACCCTGTGTAATGAAAAATTAGTATCCCAGATATTTAATCTCTGCTTTGAATGGTTATGCTTTCATACCACTCAGCATTAAGGCAGAAAAACAACTATCAAAGTGAAAATCATATCTTAGAGCTGTGTAACTGAGTAGCTGGGAAATGTGTAGCTCCTTCAATTTTGATATAGAGCTTCCAGTCTTTATTTGTAGTGTACATTAGTTCATCCCTTGGTTTGCAAAAGTGTAGCAAAAATTGCCCATCTCTTCTGTCCTGAATGTTTTGCATACTCTGAAAGGTTTTAAGCTCAGGCCATTTTTGTAAAGGGTGAATATTCAAAGCATGGTCCTTCTTATCTCTTTGGCTGTTGATAAAAACAATATTCTTAGTAGTGATCTTCCTTTGAGGTTTCCCTTGAGCAGGGAGGAAGATTTATTCTTGGGGTACTTGGACTGGGTAGCCTGATGTGAACAGTCTTCAGATGCAGTGACTACTATTGCCAGTGTAGAAAATTATATTGCATTAGAAATCAAAGATTCAAGCAGAAGTAGAGGGTTCATTTGTAAAAGAGCCAAGTTAAAAGGTAACTGCTCTAGTAATTTGTAGGATGTCTAATTACTGAAGTTATGCAAATAAAATCTTTTGATTTTTCCTTGTAGTCCTACTATGTTCTTCCTTTGGGATCTGTCTTGACATAATGTACAGAGAGTAAACAAAACAAAACTAGCAAACAGTAATATCACATTTCAAAGTAATTCAGTGCATGGACAGTGTGCTGGTGAGTGGATTTTTCTGAGGGGGTTGTCTGTTTTGTGGTTTTGATGGGTTTGTGTATTTGTTTTTAAACCTTTGTCCTAGGAGGTAAGACAGATAAATGTTCACTTTCCTTTCTCAATATGGGATCTTGGAAGAGTTCATTTCCAGTCTCTTATACTGTTATGGGAAAAGCAGAATGATATTCTTGGCTGACAACAGTGCAGTTTCCAAATGTTACCATGGTGATCACCTATGTAACATCACTACCACTTTCCACAACAGCTCAATTTAAGATTCAAGTTGAATATTTCCATGATTATGGGAGGGTAATTATTTCATTACTCAAGGGAAGAAGATTTAGGAGGTAAATAGCTCTTCATTAGTTCTTAAATGATTTCCCCAGTCTTTTTAGGCCACAGAAATGCCAAATATTAAAGTGACAGAAACAGAGGGTCAAATTCTGATCTCCATCTTGCCTACCTCTCAGCCCCTTCTGAGCAGCCAAGAAAGTAGAAATATCTCTACCCATTAAATGGTCTTGAAACTTCAGACCTTTGGTGTAAGGCTTTTTCTTTAAAGGTTGCCCTTTTTCCCCAGAGTGTTCAGTTTTTTTCAAATATGCAATGCAGCTGAAGTCCAGAAAAATTGTGGGTTGGATCACTGACCACTCCATGTAACTTTGAAAAGTCACAAAAACAAGTGGAAGGGAAGTGAAGCACCCAAAGTTCTGGCCTGTTACTCACAAACTTCCTTGTTTTAACTGTAGATATTAATGTCTTTTATGGCTAGGATAAGCCAGAGCCCATTAACTGCTTTCCTGTTTTTTTAATTCCTTCAAAATTTGAGGAATCAGGAACTTAGACTACAGAGTGATTATGTGGGAACTATTGATACCTTCTGTTACTGGTGGTGATATTTTGTGGAGTTTATGTGCACATTTTAATTGAACAAAACCATCCATTTATAATTAGAAGTGGATGTATAAAACTAAGAAATGAAATGTTAAATTCTACTGGGAATTTTATAAAAAGTTAACCTTTATTGTTAATTGCACAGGGACTGTCTTCTACTAATTAAATCAGAGGTGGAACATCAAATAGGTTTTACAAATAACTTAATGGCTTATAAACAAATAATTGCCACAGCAAAATAAGCACACATAACAGAAAGAAAACAATTATATTGTAACACTGTTATTAATTTGTCCCTTCATGTTATAGAATATGCAGGTCACAGGAGACTTTCATTAGAGAAGAAAGCTTTCAGATACCTCCCTTGGAATCATACTGTTTGTTAGGAACCAAGGGTGAACTGATTCATGATTTCCTTTGCCTGTATTTTTATGTTTTCCAGTGAAAATAAATGAGTAGCTTTACATAATCACAATAAGACATCTCAAGAGTAGTGGCTCAAATTTTTTTAGATTATATCACCAGGCTGCCAAGGTTTTGGGACACTACTAATATGTCTAGACAAGCAGCTGTTTGTGTTGTTTTGGCTGACTTTCATTGTGTTCCTTTATTTTTTATGGCCCAGGGTTCAGCAATGATGCAACTCCGTAATCAAGTGATTGGGAATATAAAAGACCCAGGAAAATACTGCAGTGTTATGCTAAATCAGACTGAGGTAGAACATGGCTAATCAACATTTTTCTGTTTTGTATGCCATTTCTCAGGGATATCTGCCAGACAGAAAGACTACGTCACAGTGGAATTATCTGGAAAATGCTTATTTTTTTTTCCCAGAAAAAAATCATTTATGGAAGGATTTTTTTTCAGTACCAGTTTTGTTGATACTTCATCAGACTGAGGAAACAATTCAGAATGCTTGCCTGGAAACCTCAGATTCATAGCCTACCTTGGTCAAACTGTGGGCTTTCAGGTGGTTGGCTGGACTGTCTCACAGAGATTTCTCAATATAAATTTCCATTCTGTAAAGCTATGACTTACCCATTGGCTCAGAGACAAAGGCACAAGGCCAACATCTGCCTCCTGAACAGTTTAAACATGGTTCCTGGGCTTGGACTGTGGCGTGCTCTCTTCTGGAGTTACGCTGGCCTCAGGAATTTGTGGTCCCTTACAGCTCAACAGTGAGCATGACTCCTGGCTAACCATCCCCACAGGGTGCTGTTGTCACATCGTGTTTGAGAATCCCCTGTGAAGTCCCTGATGTCTTTCACTCTTGAAGACATCGGGGTGCTCTTGACCTCTTGGTGTGTGTTATAAGTGAAAAAGAGTAGCTTTAATTGAAACTCTTATGGAAAAGCTCTAGCATAGAAGAGTAATCTATTAAAGAGGAGAGATCCTGATATTTTTACTCTAATTTTACATGGAAAAAATTCCAGTATTTTGTTAGTAGCTGTTAGAACAGGAAAAAAAAGTTTTATTAACTTGGCAAAGTAACATTGCAACAGAGCTCCACTTAGGAGCAGACACCTTCTGGAACAATGCCACCTTTGCCCTTAAATACTCACATGTGTGTTAGCTGGTTAATATTCACTTAAAGGTGACAATGCAAAGTTTCAATATTGCAGCAAGATACAATGTGCATTACAATGAAAAAATTCTATTTGAGATCAAGACTAAATTAGGAAAGCTTCTACAAGATAGATGCGTAGCACAAAACAATTGATTTTTCATAGAATCAGAATCATTTAGGTTGGAAAGGACCCTTAACATCATCAAGTCCAACAATTAACCCAATACTGTCAAATTCACCTCTAAACCATGACTCTGAATGCCCTGTTTACACAATTTTACACCCCTCCAGGGATGGTGGCTCAATGGCTTCCCTGAGCAGCCTCCAATGTTGAACAAACCTTCACGTTTCTGCGAAGAAATTTTTCCTAATATCCAATCTAAACTTCCCCTGGCTTGAGGCCATTTCCTCTTGTCCTATCTCTTGCACGGACAAGTAATGGTGTCATCTTTAGAGCTGCCTGCAGTCACTGCCAGCTGTGATTCACTGTTGGCCAGTTGCTAAATTTATTTTATGTTTTCCTAGCAAGGCAACAAGATTCTACCAGAGGAGTATACAGTAAGATAGAAAAATACAGCTGGAACAGAAAGGTAATGCCTGGTAGGAGGGGAAATATTTCACTTGAAGTGCCTGCTAAACTGAATACTTTCTGTTCTCACTCCTGTGTAAAGTGGAATTTATGCTGTTATGCTATTTTTGTTCTGAAGAAGAATGATTTAGCAGACTGCCAGGGGTGTAAACTGAAAAAGGTGTGATGTCTGAAATTAGGGAAGGAAAATGAAAAAAATAGCTGTTCCTGAGTTTGAGCTTCCCATGTCTACTTTATCTGACTGTTCAGGCAAGTAACCAGCTTGGACACAATTCAGCAAATTATTATTCACACACTTAGTACAGATTATTTTAATATACTCACTGAAGTAAAGCACATGGGAGAGAAATTATACTTCATTTAGCACAGCATTTCTTTTTCAAATTAGTCTTGTTTGATTTCCTGTTGAAAAATAATATTTTGAAGTAGCAGTGAAGTCCTGACCAATATAATAAGAAAAAAACCTTACATTAAATTCCTAGAGCTGTGATACCTCTCAGAAGTCTTCCTACTTCTCTGTAGGCTGAGATTTCTTCATGAATGATCATGCAGTCTGCCTGGTACCTCCACCACATTTTACAGGTTCTTTTTCTCTCCCACCATGTTTTATAATAGCATGTTTTTTCTCAAGACACTGTAATCAAGCTGTATGATTTTGCATTTCAGCACTAATTATCTTACTTGTCTTACTGCTTTTTCTCTTTATACAGAAAAGAAATCATGACAGCCATTCAGCCTGGATTTGTCATACATGAGAATTCACAGTATTTAATTATCTTGTAATTTCCTCCATTGTTTTCAATATATTTTCCTTCCTTTATTAAATATAAAATATTTAGTGTTCAATTGCAAATATATTGGGGCATTTTGTCCCTTTCAGAAGGTTTCCTGACCATTGTCCTTATTATTAGTCTATGGCATATTTTATTTTATTCCAACCAAATTTCAATGAGCTAGTAGAAAATGTTCAACACAGTTGAGAAAGGTGGAGGAGACCCCTCTCATGTGGTTCTCAGTAGAAAAGCTCCCCAAATTCCAGAGTGTGTGAAGACTCAAATGCATCCTCTGGGCTCTACCTTCAGGATGAGGGTAGCTGTCAGAGTATCTAAATGTCTTCTGTACGGTGAAAGGAGGACAATGTGTGCTGCCTGGGAACCACTGCAAAAGCAATGCTTTGCAGCCAGTTTACTTTTTTGGTTGACCTTTATAATTTTCAAAACTAATAGGATGAAATATTTAAATGTTCTGTTTTAAAGCATATGCTGGTATTCTGGCATTTACCTGTAAGTTCTCTTCAGTGTTACAAGAGAAGGAAACTCACTCAGAACTACAGTTTCAATAGTTTTTAAAAACTAATTGAGTAGTATAATAAGATATTTTAAAATGCTATTTGTAAAACTTGTGGTAAAAGCTTTAGGAAAGAAATAGTGATTTTTATCTTTTCTGCCACTTTAATATTTTTTAAAGAATCTCATATGATTTTCCAGTATGATAAAAAGATTCAAGCTTCAATTGAGCACACAATATAAGAGAACATGAAAAGACTTCTGCTATCTCAAGGAATTATATAGAATATTTCAGTTGGAAGGGACCTACGATGATCACCTTGCCCAGCTGTTGAAAATCTGAATATAAGTGTAAGAATTTGCAGCACATTGTACATAGAATAGAAATTTTGCAGATTTTCATGGACTCTGAATTTAACAGAAGGATAATTGCTCAGAACTTAAACACTGAATGAGAGAACAGAACCAACAAGTAAAATCTAAAACCCAACATGTGTCTCTCCTCACATCACACTGTCTCTATTTTAATGTTTATTATATTTATTACATCTTGGGAGGCATATAGACCTGTTTTTAGTTGTTTTTTTTAGGAAGTTATTCATCAGACTTGAGTTCTGCTTTTTCAGGTAACATATCTTTAGTCTCAATTGTGCTACTGCATAGTTTTGAGACTGAAAGCTCATCTCAGCAGTTCTGGTAAAGTAGAGGGAAATATGGGAAAGTCACTGAGCAAACAATTGCCTCTTTCTTTTTTTTTTTCTGTTTTCAGAAAACAAAAAAGCAAGCTTTTTGACATTGGTATAGCTGAAGGAACATAGGACAGTCAAGGATTACCCCACCTAACTCATGGTTTGTGTGGCTCTTTACCAGATGCCCATTGGTAAAGTATAATGAGTGGAATAATGAGCACATGTGATTGTATAAAATTTTAAAAATTGTGGCTCCTACCTAAAGAAGAGTGAGGGTATAATCAGTTGATTGATTTGTAGCTAATATTATGTCTATTGAGATTCATATATTTGTTACTCTGTAGTTAGAAAATAAATAATTAAGATGTAGGGTGGAAAGACATGGGAATTTATTCTGTGTATGATTAATTAGCTTATTTGCTCCAGTTTATTTTTGATCAAATAGAAGATGCTGAAAGAGTATAAAATAAGGTCCCTAATATACTCTAAGGGCCTGTTTCTGCCCCAGTTGACATTAAAGGCCAGTTCCCCCTGATGTGACTGATGCCCTAATTGTCTGGGTTGACACTGATGGTTTCTCATTTCTCAATTCCAATAGCTTTGCTCTAGATAGGATGTTGGGATGATTTCAGCTTTCTAAGCAGGGATCACATGAAAAACAAATATTTTAAATAGAAGATTAAAGAGCTGGAAGAAGAAAATTATGCAGCAAATAGATGGTGACTATCAAGCCACCTTGTTACAGGTGAGAACATGCAGGGAAGAGGGGTCTCTCTGTGCCCATTTTTGATGTGGGGGAATGCATTTGCATTCCCCAGGTTTGTTGCACTAACTTTCCTTGCTGGGAGTCACAGAATTTAACTTAATAATTTTAAGAGAACCATGTTCTCCAGAGGTGACTTGTTTATTTTTAACCCAAAGCCCACCATTAACAGTTTTTTTAACCCGGTAATTTTGTTACATTTTCACCTCTTTGGTATTCATTTTATTAGACTTGAATGCAGCCTTGCTGCACTGTGATTCTTCCTCTCTTTTTTCCACATGGCTGCCTGGTTTGCAGAGGATGCCTCCTTACAGATGTGTTCCTTCCCCTGACAAACAATTACCCCTGTTCTCCTCTGCAGGAGGCCATTAGGACATCATCACGGGTTCTGCTAAGTCATCTCACAATCACAGTTTTGTGCAATCACCTCTCATCTGAGTCTATCTGGGCATATGCCATGCAGGGAAACTAGCAGTCACAAAATGCAGCACCTCCAGGCATATTATTTGTTATTTTGGTCCAGGAGTGTGACAGATAATGGCCACTGTCTGAAGGTCTCATTGGCTGCAGGGACTGGCATCGTATGCAGAAAATGTGGAAAAGCCGGGTTGAGTGAACACGTTCCTACTTAATAACAACAAAAAGGGACAGTTTTGTATTTTTGCTGCAGATAAAAGAACTTAAAAGGCTGACTCAAAAGGTAATGTCTGGAGAATTGTTCCACTGAATAGACCCACAAACCTAAATTTATGTTGCATTTGTTCTTTATTACTTATTGTTTATGAGCTGTGTGTGCAAATGGCAAATGTGTCAACAATTTGCTTCATATTTAGCCTAGTTATCATAATGGAGCTAATTTAACATTATCAAACTAATAAAATACCATAAAACTGGACATTTTTAAGCTTAAATGTGCCAATTATTAGGAGACAGTCCTTAAAATCCAGATGTATCAGGTGGGTCCTTCCATGCTAGACTAAGAAGAGCAGAGAGCTCTGTTACTTATAAACAATTTGAGGGACTGTTCACACTTTCCCCCTAGCTGTTCACACAGTTCTAACTGGTGTTAAAAAAAAAAAAAAAATTAATTAAATATTATGATTCCAAGGATTGTGTTAGACCTTGAAATAAATGTGCCCAAAACTGTGGGTTTTTGATAGAAAGAAGCCAGCTGTTTTGTGGAAGATTCTCAGTCTGCGTAAATGTTACAAACTGCTGAATTACTAAAAGGTCCCTTGATATATGATCTCATGTTGCTTAATAGGCCTCAGATTACTTTGGGGAAAAATGGGTTTTATTGTGTTAATCATATGAAAACGAAGTTACTAATCCCTATCTAATTATGAGGGGTTTTTTAACTTGTAATAATATCCTAATTATTTCCTCTTATTGAAACAAGTCTTGTTCTTAAAGTAATCCTCAAGAAAGCATATGGTAAAATATCCAATGAAATACCTTGGTTTTAATTTTAATTTATGTGGGTTTTGAACCATTATTTTTTCTTATTGTTGTTTTGAATATTATCAACACATATTGTTTTGTATTGTACTCTAACAAATTCCTCTTCTTTTTTGACAGCTCTCTGAGCAGAACCTTAATTCAGGTTCCATACAAAATGTTTAGTTTATGATATTAAATCAAGTGAGTATAGACTCAGGACAATCAATCCTGAAATAAATCACAGAACAATGCAATTTAAGATTATTTGACTGCAGACAGGCAGATGATTAGATAGCATAATCATTTCCTGTGCTCTGTCTACCTCTGAAAGTACTCTGGTGTTGGATATTTTCTACTGCAAGGTGCAGGAGACTGGAAAACCTTGTGGTGGGGGCAGCGAGGGAAAGGATAAGACTGTTGAGGATAAGAAAGGAATAAGAATTTATGAGTAATTGTGTAGATACCACTGAACAACGTCTTAACCTCATGCCCAAGTTAAAATGCCTTTGCAGCAAATGAGACTGAGAACTGCAAAGTGAACCTTGTAGTCAATGGAAGGGAAAAAAACCCCATGGTTTTCCTGCAATGAGCTCATCAGGGAGCTCCTCCCTAATTTAGGCTCTAGCTTGCAAAAAAGTCTTTTTCTTTTTGTCTTTTTTTTTTTTTCTTTCTGACACTATTAGATCAAAACAGTACCCAGGCATTAGACAGTATTTATTAGCTTGTAAGGCCAGAGATAATGATCCCATTCAATCAGAACTCATGAATAATTCAGCAGTCCCAACTCCACATAATTTCTGTCTTTACTTTTAAAACCAGTAAAGCACCATTTGCATTGCCTTTTTGAGGGGAGGGGAAATGACAGTAAGCAGAAAAATAAAGCAATTTTTTTTCTTTTGGTTCTGCTTCTCAAACATATTCAGCTCTTTTAGAATGCTGTCTCCCTTCCCTTTCTCCCCTCCTATTTCCCAGAACAAAAACGACGTCAGAATAAATATTAATCATGATACTATTGAGAAGATGCTGTACACTAATTATTGTCAAGAATAGTGCTACCCATATTTATAGAGGATTTTGTAATCACTGCAATTTGTTCAGTATTGTTACTTATACTAGCTGCTATGAAGTAATTACAGGTTTTTCACTTCTTTTTTTCTTTTTATGTGTGTGTTTTTTGCTGTTGGTGTTTTGTTTTTTGTTTTGTTTTGTTTTGTTTTTTGGGTTTTTGTTTTAAAAGAACACCCCCACTTTTTAGCTTCTGAGAAATGAAACATTCTTTCTGTGAAATTCATTTCCTGCTGCTGAGCTGAAGAAGCCCAAGCTGATGTGATACCTGTGAAGCTAAGGGAAAAGTGCTGGGTTACATATCCCACTGAATGGGAGGCACAGGATGAACCTGAGGTTTTCAGTATCTTGGAGCCTTTCTTTACGTCACTTTCCCAGCTTAGTCACTAAGTGTTACTTATTGTAACAGTATTTGCTTATATTTCAGGGCAGGTCCCACACTGCTTTAGCTATTCCTCCTTTACTTAATGCCCTTTGCTTCTTCAGGTCATGCTGAATAAGGAGATAAAGATTTATTCTGTAGAATTTTGCTGCTGCTTTATAATCCACTTCTGTATTTCATGTGTGCTAAATTGTGACCGCAGTGAAGTGAGTATTACATAGCTTGGTCCCTCTCTTGGGCATCACAGTAGGGACTGGTTCCCCTTAGTCCACAGAGCAGTTCTGGGGTGAGCCTACCAGGGGGAGAAGGCTGTCATTTGCAGTGATGCTCCCACTGTGCTCCTGAGTGGGATCCCTGTAAATAACTAGCATGTTCCAAACACTAACTATGGTCTATTAAAATATTCATTACCTTGCTTACTGGTGTGAGCTTCTGTAAAGAAGAGGGATTAGAGATCTCTTATAAATCAATTATTTTTTTTTGTTATATACACAAACAGCTTTGCTGAACCGTGGGAAGGAAGGAGAAGCATTAGCAATGACATTCTGATCCTGTCAACAGCACTCTACAAGAATGCATTTCTCTGACATCTCTGTTAACGCAACTAATGCAGATGTCAAGAAAGTCATCACGTGCATGTGTAATGATGCGGCAGAGTGGCTGTACACACTGAATTCACATCCACCATGCAGTGGGAAATATACAAATTATCCTTCCATTTTTGTATGAGTCATTGGCCTGTCTTTCCATATCTAGGATGATATCCATGGAAAAGGAACAGGAAGAATGGTTTTCCTGAAAAGCATTCTAAGAGCTGAAGCTTGAGTTCTAAACGTACTGGAGAGTACATGTCCTTACTGTGGGTGTACTTGATGTGCTTCTTTATCAAGTAGAATAGAAAACAAGTGAACTAAAACCTAATTGTTTTCCTTCATGAAGTTATGTCGATGTTTGAAGAGGGAAGAGGCATTCTGTCCACATTTGAACCAAAATGTTTAGAGGGCAAATAAGCAGCAGCTTAGCAAGCTGCATCTTAAGAAAAGACTGTCAATAAATCCTGGGGGACTGTGGATATATTTGTTAACTTCCAGTCTCAGTCTGAGTGAGAGTGTTTGTGTATTCATGTCAGTCATTAATTAAACGCCTCTTGGGAGATTTTAAGATCTTCATCTTGGATTAGTGAAACTGAGTAAAAAGACAAATTGGGCTTTGGAAATTGCCGCAGAGATTGAGAGTAGTAAGTGAAAAGGGTGTTCTGATTCAGACATCATTGATTTCCTCATAGGTATCGTGGTATGAGAACTGCAGGTTTAAGGGACATCATCAACCAAACATTTACACTGCTAGTAGAAAGGCTGCAATGATACTTGTATTAATAGTAGGTGTTAAACAGCAAGTAACCCCAGAAATTTAGGGTGAAGCTGTGTTCAGTTTAGCACAAACTAATGTAGTGCTCGTGAACTTTTCCACCAGTTTTCAGTTATGTCTTTGCAGAGGAGTTTGAAATTGAAGTATGAAAGAAATAATACCTATACAGCTGAATGTTCAGGCTTGTCATTGTGTACCCTCTGATCAGCTCTCACCTTTTGAGGAAACATCAATAAAAGCCAGGGTAGAGAGGAATGTGAATGTGATAGGGAACTAAATATGAATGCCTGAGTGTTCTGGTGAGCTCTGAAAGTAAAATCAGATCTGTGGAGTGATACAGGTAAGGCCCCAATGTTCATCACAGGCGCTGTGGATTTCAGTTCAAGTGCCTGTCTAGGTCCCATGGGCTGAATGCCCTTTAGCAGCAGGTGCACAGGAGATGCTTTGGGTTTCATCCAGATTGTGCAGCCTGAGAGTGCCCTGCAGTATGAGGCAACATGTGGTGAATGGGGATGACAAGGTAGAAAAACAAATTCTGGCTTTGAAATAGAATGCTGGTGTAGACATACCCTCTGAAATTCTGCAATGCTGGTAGCATTCTAAGTGATATAAGGCTTAGGTAGTTTCCACTGAGCTCAGAGGGGTTTTACTAGTATTGGTGTTTGTGGGAAAGGGGATCAGATACTGGTTTTTGCCAAAAAAGGAGATTCTGGCTTAAGCCTATGTAAATTTACATGTCAGCACATGTGACTGATTGCCAAACAGGAATCTAAATGTTCAGCCACCAGATATAATTCAAACCATATGAAATAGATCTGTAAAGTAAATCAAGTTTCACATGTTTCACCCAGGGCAAATTTAAGCAATTGAGTAACTTAGTGTGGAAAGTCCTTATAGTTGCAAAATAAACACAACAACGATAATATGTGAACAGAATCCATGTTCTTTATTGGGATATATGAGACACAGCATCACCAGCTGGGCAAGGGAGGGGATTGTCCCGCTCTGCTCTGAGCTGGAGCGGCCTCACCTCAAGTGCTGGGGGCATTTTGGGCACCACAATGTAAGAAAGATTATATTAGAAATATTAGAAAGGGTCCAAAGGAGGCTGTGAATGGTGAAGGACCTTGAGGGAGAGCTGTGTGAGGAGTGGCTGAGGGACTTGGTCTGTTCAGCCTGGAGGAGACTGAGGGGAGAGCTCAGTGCAGTTACAGCTTCCTCTGAGGGGAAGAGGAGGGGCAGGCACTGAGCTCTGCTCTGTGGTGACAGGGACAGGACCCGAGGGAGTGGCCTCAGGTTGTGTCAGGGGAGGTTTAGGTTGGGTATCAGGAAAAGGTTCTTCCCCCAGAGGGTGGCTGGGCACTGGAACAGCTCCCCAGGGCAGTGGTCACAGCACCAGCCTGGCAGAGCTCAAGAAGTGTTTGGACAATGCTCTCAGGCACTGCTGTGGTTCCTGGGGATGGTGCTGTGCAGGGCCAGGAGCTGGACTTGATGATCCTTGTGGGTCTCTTCCAACTCAGAATTTATGATTCTGTGATTTTCCTTATCCTGAGCTGTATAATTCAGCACACAACTATCACAGAATTACTTGCTACTGCAAAATCTACTTCGTAATGGATAATGATGTATACACAGCCTGGCCCAGGGACTTAAAGTCATTATCCTAAACATAATTATATGTATACCTAACTTCACATTTGAATTCAGTGGGGCACAGAGGTGCACACAGTTGAACAAGCATGTGAGTAATGATTTTCCAGAACAAAACACAGCTTAAATCTTCATGGTGCAAAAGTCAATTATAATATGCCCTGAATGTTTGTATATTAAGCATTTCCCTCTTCATTTGGTGGGGGAGTAATGCCATTTTTGTTGTATTGCCTTGCTTAGATGGTTTCTACAGAACAGGCAAAAGTTTAAGGGATTTAGAGTCTTGCTCCAGACTCATGTAATGCCAAAAATTTCTACCCCACCACCCCATTTCCTCCTTCATTCTTAGATTGCTCAGGTTGTCTTGCAGTGTTTATGAGAAACTCTGCCCTGTACCAACCTGTGTATCAGGAGTTACCTGCAGCAGTTTTATTTTCAGCACTCTCTGCAGCAGTTGTACTGACACACACCAGAGTGCAGAAGTAAAATAACCTCCAGCTTTCTCCCAATGTCAAGTGTCTCAGCATCAGAGTTCAGCATTTGAATGTCCTGATCTCTCATAGGATTCCTGAGTTAAGCAATACTATGCTGTAAAGTCCATTCAAACTCCACTAATGATGTATTTAAGCCTTTGAAAGTTAAAACATGATCCTAGTTTCTCTGAAGATGATGGGAGTCCTGCAATTGACTTCAGTGGGATTGGGCCCTAAGTCACTAAATAACATTTTCCATGGTAATAATTAATAACAGCAGTTTTGAAGCTAAAGAAATTCCTAATATATATATTTTTTTTTTTTTTTTTTTTGGTAATGCAAGTATCCAAAATTGCTGGTGGATTTAGGAAGAGAATCAATTATCTGAGGTATGTTCAAGGATGACAAGCTCTGAAATCAGGACACATCCAGAGCTTCAGGCTGAGTGAGACACAGTAGGATGGATTAAGAAATATCAAATGCTGTAAGAGAAAGGTAAGTATTATTGATTGGGGGTGGGCTAGGAAAATAATATGCTAATATGATGCATTGCAGAGGTCTTAAAACCTGGCAGATGCGTTTTTCTAGGGGGATGTTTGTAGTGTGAGGGGTTGCAGAAGATATGTCTGAAAGGAGACTCAAGGGGAAGTTTAGTCAATGTTGGATGCTTTTTAAAAATATTTTCTTGCCTTGTGGTTAAATAATGAATGCAAATCTCCTTTCATGGATTTAAAGCCCTGATTGCTGACATGGGAAAACCAGAAAGGTTTTGTTGTTTTTTCTTTTTTTTTTCTCTTTTGTAAAATAACACCAAATGACATGGATATCTCTTTGTTCTCACATATGAATTTATCTTTGTTTTAGGATAAAAGGAGCACCAGATGTGACTGGGACTGCATTAGCAGAAAAGAGCTGTGCAGAGTATTGTGGTTTTCATTTGTTAGGATTGTTGGAAACATTTCTATAAGTGTCTTTCAGCAGACAGCAGTGCAGCTTGAAGCTTGGGGTTCAAGGAAATTGAAAAATACAATCAAGTCTCTCTCTGATTTAGGAACAGAGCTGTGCTGTGATGTGTACAACGGTGCATCCTGGCTATTATCCAATTTAGTTTCATTAATTCCAGTAGTCCTTCCATATGCAAATTTATCACATAATATCAATCACATATTGAATAGTGCCATCATATCCAGTTGCAAACTTTGCACACAGTCTGGAGGCAGAATTTTTGTTTTTATCATATACAATACTATGCTAAATCATATGGTATTTGTCCCATTCCCAGCACAGTGATTTGGCTTTTCCCAAAGCCCAAGACAGGGGATTCATCTTTCTGAGATTCTGGCCAATCTCCTCCCTGTCTTGTTCCCACTTTGAATAAAATGAATTCACAGTATGACAATGTAAACAAGAAATGGGGGATCAACCCTTCTGTGATTATGAACAGACTATACCAGACACAATTTACCCTTCTTTTTAAGAAATAATCTCAAATTATATTCTGTTTACTGTAGAGTTAGAAGCAGTTGCTGTGCAGGCAGTGATTCTGTAAGTTACCACCCATCAGCTGGCTTTTAGTAATTGCTTGTTGTGCTCCCAAACTTGTAGAAATCATGAGACAATTTAGGTGATGTCCTCAGTTGATGAAACTGATCTGTTATTCCAAAGTAACCTTGCTTTCCATCAAAAGAGACACTATCTCCCCAAGGAACTTGGAAATGTAATACAATAATACTTTACCTGATTAAACCAAGTAACTGAGTGGGAAGTAACTTATATTACATGACTTTAAAGAATCTGTCTATTAGCTGCTCTATTATATTGCAGCCCTCATTAGCAAGATAATTCATCATACTGGAAAATGTGGATTGTGCTTTATGAATTAGTATAATAATATTCTGCACCTGGTGGTTATTAATTCTGGTTCAGTCTGATTTATCATAACATTAAACTATGCAATGTTTGAATAAAAAAGAAGTTAGTTTTCATGTTGTTCCAAGATACAGTGTGTAGAATGTTTCAGAATAATAATTAGATATTGGATACTACTATATTTTCTGAGGCAGAGATAGTGATTGCTTGAAAATTATATTTAAATGACCTTACTCTGCTTAGAAACCATATAGCCTAAATTGTACCATCCATTGCTGCTGGATGAACCTCTACAAGAACATTTCTTTCAATGAGAAATGACACTATTTTTGCTGACAGTTTCTGTGTAATAATAGTGTTAGGTTTTGCCAACAAGCTACAATTGTTTCTAATATGACAGTTTGTTGAATTGTTGAATTTTGAATGGAGAGTAATTGAAAATGTACATTACAGTGGACTTCACTGGGTGAGGCAGGGGAGGGTGGAATTGGAGTTTGCTTCTGGCTCTAGTCTTGTTTAAAATGCACATGATGCAGTTCTGATTGTGTGAACAATTTTTTAAACCAGTCTTAGAAAGCAGTCATTTACCAGCAGTTAGCAGGGGGATTATGCTGGGGAGATGATACCAAAATGTGTATATTGACTTAAATTGAGATAGATTGCTTTAGCTTATTCTACATGCTATTTCTAATAATATTGAATGTCTGTAACAATTTCCCTCAAAGAATCCCAGAATTCTTTATAAGTGTTTAATGAATTTTCTTTTGAAAAACAAAACATGTCAGTGTTGAAAGCACAGGAACACATAGTAAAGTAGTTAGCAGTGAGAAGAGAGTCCATGTTTGCTGATTCCCTGCTTTAGCCTCTCTGTTGGGACACTTTTCCCTGGGGCTGTGACAGAGTCAAGGCAAAGTTTGATCTGAGATATTGCAGTGTCTGGTAGAACAACCTGGCACACTTTTACCAAGGAGCTGGCAAGTTGATTGTGTGTCAGGTGGTAGCTGAGGGCTTAGGTCGTGTTAGTGACAGAAGAGCTTGATTCTTACTGTCAGAGACTGGAGGCAAGTTCTCCAGTGAGTCACACCAGGCTTCTTATGGATCTACAGCTCTGGGTGTCAATGGTATTGCTCTCAACCCTCACCAGGGCCTGGAGAAGAGAAAGAAATACTGTGTAGAGCACAGAAGATACACTTGTCTAATGCTGTGCTGCTGGCCCTCTTCTTCTCAGGATAGCTGGTGTCCATATTTTTATCCTCCCACCATTTCTTTACGGTCTAAAACTCCTTTTTGTGGCCAGTCTCTTGCTCAGCTTTGTACTTGGGACTCTAAGGGAAACACACTTTAGAATCTTATGCTTGCCCTGTATTAGGGTAATTACTTTATTACTGTGCTTTGGAGAAGCTTGTCAAAGTCTTTAGGTAAGCACCTATGGAAAGCCATGGCCAGCTTCAATTCCCCTCTTGCTTGAAGCCTTTAAATAAAATTAAGTCTGCCACTAGTAGTGTTGCCAATTAGAAAAGACATTCCTTAACTGAATTACTATATGGTATGATGTAAGTAATAAATCAAAAAATTCACATAAATTCGTAAGTGATACCATGTCAATTTTGCGCTTTATAATTTTCAAGCTACTTTTCAATAATAATTTTGTCTGCATTGGTAAGTATCTCCATATGCAGGGGTATCTTATGCTAAGTTTATTCATGGTTCACATGACAAAACCTTTCATTTGTTTAAGAACTTGTGTTCCTAAAATAAATACAAATGTCTTTGTTGGAGTAGGGTTTTCCATTTATGCATATTGCATTGTTTAAAGGGTAATCATTTGTACACACTGGAAATGTACAGGTTTTGATTGTATTTTAGATGCTTCTAAGATTAGAGCAAATATGAGTCTCCATAAATGGTCTAACCTACAGAGCTGTGAAAAGAATGGATTTTCAATTTTCTGAACAAAATGAACTCCCCCAAATTATTTTAGCTCAAGTGAAACATTTTTCCAACCTGAAATGGATTTTTAACATCTTTCTGATATTAATTTTTGTCAGTTTAAAATACTTTGTATGAAAAACTCAATAATGCTTTCAGAAACATTGAAATAAAATGTTTCAGAATTGCACGTGTTCTGGATTTAATTTTTTTGACCAGTGCTGCCTGGTCAAAATTAGAATTAGGTCCAAGTTGGCAGATAGGTATGGCAGACCTGACTGCTTTTCTGAGTGAATAAATTATTTGTCTGAAAAGTTTCAGCATGCTGTACTCCTGGCAGAAATTCATCTGGGTGACTGCCACCTTTTCTTTCTTCCATTTTGGGTCCAGGAGTGAGTGAGGGGTGAGGTTTTTCCTGTTGCTGATAGCACATAGACAGCACTTTAGCTGGTCTAAATCAGTACAGCTCTGGTGGATTTCTGCCTGCTGAGGAGCTGTCCCCTTTTCTTCATTACCAATGTCTTAAAATCATTCTAGCTTGATTTTCAGTTAGTTCACCTTGACTTATTGTCCTTCATTATTTTAATATTCATTTATGTTTTTGATCACCTGCTGACTCAATCATTTTTGAGCCCTTGTATTTCATTGCAATAACTAATTTCTAATATTAACAATCTTGGCTTTTCTAATAATTGTTTATTTTCTTTTTTCTCCTTTTCCTTTTGTTGTCCTCATTAATATTCTGTTACAGAATTTTTTTCTGACACTTCAAATTTTTTCATGATGATGATGATTATTAATAATTTACATTTTACTTATTTAAACTCATATAATTTCTTCCCCTTAAACAGTGAAAATTGCTGTAGGGTCCATTAAAATCCTCCAGCTAATTCCTGGTGGGTTCTGGCAATCTATATGAGTTCTTGTTGCTAGAGCAGCATTTCTTGAGGATAAGTAATCCTTTTTTTTTTGGCTTGGAAGTGGCAGCATACAGGAACTGGTAGAAAACACTTTAAAATTTTGAGCAGGAATTCCAAAATGAAAAATCATTCTGTTGCCACTGTTCTAGCTGTTTATTGATGTTATTTCTACTGCTGCTGTTCTCCCTCTGATGGGGACCTTGGCAGCAAACCTGTGATTTCTGCCAGTGTGCAGGAAGTGTGGGGCAATATTGTTGGTCAAATCCTGCATCAAAGGTAGTCCCATGTGTAAGATGGATCTTTGCTTTACATAGCAACTCATTTTCTGTGCATGGATGCTCTGAAGAGAAAAAGCTGCTACTTCAAGTTAACGTTTGACTGTGAATAATTTACTAACACTGATATTCTTCTAGTTCTGTGAATATTTTATGATAAGCTTTGTGAAGGATCTGTAAATTCAAGCGTGAGATCAGCATGAAAAATGGCTTCCATTTAGATTTCCCTGAGTATTCACTATTTTGTAACTGTGCTCTTGCTCATTTGATGCAGTACACATGACTAGGTATAAATGAAGAACTAGGTTAATTGTTACAGTACAGATTTTATGTGTTGTACTGAAGAAAATAGATCAACAGACATTTTTCCTAATTTTGGCCCAGCCATTTTTAATTGTCCTTTATTTTAATTTATCTGTACTGAAAAGGAAGTGATGTGAGGGAAAAAATCTGAAGTGAAATCTGTCATAATTCACCTGAGAATTTCATTGTGTTGTAACTACAGCATTTAAACAGCTCCACAACAAAGATCAAATTGTTTTACTTATGAAGTTATCATTCTTGTTTTCCTTTTGCAAGTGTTGATTGTTAGAACTTCAAATGTATCTGCAGCTTATAGATGTCTGATAACACAAAGCACAGCACACCTAAAATCTGACTTTGGTGCTTTTATTGGATAGTATTTCTCTCTGAGACTGATTTCTCATTCTGAAGCTCTCCACTGTAAAGGGGAATCAAAATCAGGTATTGTGTGTTGGTTTGGGACTAAGGAAGTTCACAGAGGCTCAGGGAAATATGTGCAGAGGTACTACTCCCTAGCTGTACAAACTGGAGCTCCTGCTGGCGTTCACCCACGGGAGCAGCAGTATGTACTAATCCTTAGGGTTGGGTACACTGTGCTAATAGAAAAATCAGACCTGCAAAGTATTTTCAGACTGTTTTCTTTTCTGTTCAGAGCACCTCTGTTGTGAAAGGTTTTGAGAAAATGAACCACTGCTTGAAGTGGAGGGGGAAAAATCAGGTATGGTTTTGATCTCAGCAGGAGCCAGGAGTCAGGAGCTGCTGATTCTGAGAGAGGTGCAATCCTGATTTTTGTATGAAATGGGGGCTGTGGGGGTCCCGCCTCATGGTAATAGCTTGTTCTTGCATGTCAGCACTGCTGGAGCTGCAGCAGTCCCCCTCTAGCTCACAAAGGGTGATGTGCCACTCTGAAAAACCAGTCCGTTGTCTGGGGATCTCCTGGCTCCAATTAAGCCTGAAGTCATCTGGGGATGCTGTTTTCCAGCAGCCTGGATCTTGCAACCACCTCTCTCAGTTGACTGGTGGGATCTTCTCCTTCCAGCCAGCAGCCCTGGGTTGGGCAGGGCTGGGCAGCCCTGTCTGCACACTAGGGAATACAGACTGGCTCTATGGCAGCCTGGGTTCTGCAGGGACTAGAGCAAGCAAGATTTCCTCTCTCCCCAAAATTCCCAAGACAGCTTAGAAGCTGCAGAGCCTGTTGTGGATTTGTGAGAGGCAGTAGCTCTGGAGTCAGGCCACTCTGATGTGCTTCTAAAGACCTACAGAGAATAGTGGCTCTTGCCAGGCAGCTTCAGGCAATGCAGCTACAGCTCTCTCAGCCCAGAACTAGCAACTTGCCTGTCTTCCAACTCAGTGAGCGACGGTGCAGCACACCAAGTGCTGGGTACCAGTCCTCCAGAGAGCACGAGCACCTAAGAAGTAATGATGAAAACAGATCTTTCTAATAACCTGGATGCCATTATCAGTTTTCATTTTCAGGGTCTCTGGTGCTGTGTAAAAACCTGAATAATATTTAGACATATTTTAGTAGTGGGTAAAAAAAAAAATAATATCCAAGTATGTTAGCGTGTGGCTCTGTGCATGTGAGGGACTAAAATAAAACCTTGAGCAGTGTGCCATGACTTTCTCTTTCTTAGTTTTGGAGAAAGGATGTATATTAGGGGAGTTTTGGGTAGTAAAATAGTGATTCTCATAAGCCAGAAGAGCTTTTTATTAGGACATGCTGCTCTGCAGTGGAAGTTGCAACCAATAGTTTTCAAATATCTTTGTGGCATCTCCATGATGTCTGAAGATTTATTAAAAAGCTTCTCCTTGGTCAGGCAAGAGGTTTAGTGTGATCTTTCCAAAATCCTGGTGAAATGCAAATAAATCCACAAGTTCAGATTTGCTAGACTTCAAAGTAGTCTTCTTGTATTTCCAGCCCAGAGAGAGTGATTGTAACTTTAAGCAATGTTTGAAAGGACCAAAATGGAAGTACAGAAGTTATTTTGCTTTGCTGATCCAGTGGCAGGAGAGGCTGTTTGAGGGAAGACAAAGCACCACCAGTACTGGAACATCATGAGGGCCAGATACAGTATCTCTATTTGAGTGCCATTTACTCACCTGCAGGAATCCCAATTAACTGGAATTACCACCCCAATTAAGCAGCAGTCCTTGCCATTAAGTATCATTAGGCTTAATTTGGTTCCCTGGGAAATGTCCCGATTAAGCGGATTTCATGATTAAGCACCTGTAATAAATGTTTTAACTTACATGTAAAATTCTTTTATATTTCATAGAATCTGATCACTAGCACCCAAACAGTAACTAGTATGCCAACTACTACTTTTGTAGTTTTATTAATTGGCTCATATATGTTAACTTCTTATCTTGGCTTTGCAAAGTTTTGGCAAGGAAATCTTTATCTTTTTATGTAGTGATTTGGTAATGTAAACACATCCCTGCATATCTGTCTGACAGCCTGGTTAATATTTTGTCACTATTTCTTAAGAGAGCAGCAAACCTCATGAGAACATCAGTCATACTTTGAGGAAACACCTCATTTTCTATACCTTGCCCAGCTGCCATCTTCAGCTTGATGGAAAAATAATATTTCCCAGCCAGAAACAGGTATAGAAAACATCTGCAGTACCAAAATGTTCAAATGACCATGCATCAAGTCTCACTTTTCCAAAAATAAGTGGTAACAGGTAAGATGTTTCATAGGAAAGATCTCTTGCCTGAATCTATGGCCTAAAATAGGGCCCATGTTTCAAATTCCAAGAGAAAGTAGAGATGCCCTGGACAGCTGTAAATCAGGAGCCACATCACCCCAGCCACAGCATCCCAATGCTTTGTTGGGGTTAATTTACTCTACAGCTCATGAAATAAAGCCCCTCTTGAGGGACTAAACAATATAGTGAGAAATGGAATGGAGAACTGTGGGGTTTAACACTGCCAATGTGTAGAAACCTAATACCAGCTGGTGGTTTGAGTGTGGGCTGGTGAGATGGGGTTTACAGACAGAGAAGACAACCGAGGTCCCTTGCAGCACTGAAAACTCACATGTAATCATGGTCTCAGATTTGCAAGTCTTGTCTTGAAGTGTGTTTGCCAAAGAAACATGGTATAATTGAAAAGTGTTTATTTGTGAATCCCAGAATATTTCCTTGAAGCATCTCTGATTCACTGACTTCATTAATCCAAAACTGGGATTGAACAGTTTTTCACCAGGGATTTTTGTCCCTATGGCCAAGCACAAATTTAATATGAATTTATTGTAAAATTTGTTAAATGGTCACAGAAGCACCTCACTCCTCTAAAAGTAGAGCTGAAATTTACTTTTTTTGCTGAATTTAAATTTACTCATCCGATAAAAGAGAATATGTATGGGAAACATCTATTAAAAATAACCAAGGATGAAGCAAGGAAAAGAAAGTGGTTATTTCTCTAAGATATTAAACTGGAAAGGCATAGACTGGATCAGAATAAGGGACTCCTTTAATCAGCCCTCTTGAATAGGAAAGTATGACCTAGGAATCCTTTTGTGCATGTAAAGATCAAGGGGGTTTAATCACAAAATAGTGATGGGAACACACATTAATTTGTTGGATCAGAAGACACTGAAAAAATGGAAGGCAGTACAAGTACTTAATGGCATAATATAAAAAGGGTTTAAACATTGTGAACTTGTGCCATGTACAAGTTCCTTAAATGGGGAAAAAATGAAAAGGTCTTGTAGGGAAGGGAAACACTTCTACATACAGTTCTAAATATATGCCAATATGCTTTGGGTCCCTCAAAGGCTAAGGAAAACATACCAAGAAGAATGGAAACTGTTCTATATAGGTTTCAAATCTCAGGGGTGTGTTTCTCTCTCTTTCCCTCTCCTGCTTCTCACCCTCTTTCTGCCCCCCCCCCCCCCTCTCTTATTCTGGCTCTCTAGCTTCTCTCTTTCCCCCAGCATACAGGTACTCAGCAGCAGAAATGACATGAGAAATTTTTGCAGTTTCCTTTAGGTGAATCCTGCAATTGCACTGGTCAGAGAAAAAAATATTCAGATTATAAATTGCTTAATGTAGGTTTTTCTTTTGATGTGTGTATAACTCCCATAAATGTTAATGCTAGGTTTGGGCTTCAAAAGGAGACTATGTCCCTTGCTGTACTGTAGAGTTAAGATGTAAGAAAATTTAGAAAACTGAAAAAAACATCTGCCTTGGCACTCCTGATATTTATTTGGTTTTGGACTACAAAGAAACAAGATAATTAAATCTCTCTACATTTTCTAGTTTTCCTGCATACTAAAATATCTGTTTATTGATACCAGTTTATCAATTCCTATCAAGTTATCAAATATCATACTAAAACGTTTCTGTGTTTTTCTCCTTGGTTGACTTGATTTCTGTATTCACTTTTTCTTTTCCCTCCAATATTTACATGTAAAATAAAACTTTGCCAACTGAGCCACTCACGTTGCTTGTGTGACAAGATTGAGAGATGGACCACTGACCAAAAGGCCACCTGACTTTAATCTTCTAGTGCACTGTGTGGTTGGAGCATGCTAATGTAAGACTTGAGAAGAATTCATTGTAAAGATTGGGAAGAGATCTAGGTAATACAAACAGGTGCATCAATAGCTACAGCCCCATCTGTAAATCTGGAAATTATCATCTGCCACAGCTCTGGGTTTCAACCAGGAAAATGTGAGTGCTGTTTTATTAAACCAAAACCTTTAATCTGAAGAGCATGGCCTTCCTCCTAGAGCCTGAGTCGCCTACAAATGATGAGCCAAATGCCATGTCAGCCAGAGCTGTGGAAACAGGCTGCTGGTTGGGAGCACATCCACTCACAAGGATGGCAGTCTCCACAGGATGGCCTTTTCTGAGGACCAGAAGATATGAGGAGAGAAGCAGTCTGCTACCTGAGATGATGTGCTCAAAGATAAGAATTTTTTACTCTTCCATAATGTAAATATTAACTGGGGTGTTCTGGTTGTGTTGCCAAAGTACATATTTTAGTGACTGTGTGCTTTCTCCTGTTTGGACACTGGAGAAATGGAGCTGCAAGAGGGCACTGGACAACTGCACATGAAGATAGATATCATGGAGGGCAGGGTGAGACCAAGGAAATCATGAGGAACATTTCATACAGACCTACTGGATGTTCTAGTATGGGAGGTGATTTTGAGAGCATGATGGAAGTCTCAGCCACTGCAAATATGTTCCATGCAGTCCTGAGTAAAACAATATGGAGCAGAATTCCTCTGATTTTGTAGTTCAAAATGGCAGAGAGATTTTCCACTTGCTTATGTTCCCTGCAAGGGCACCTTTTCTAGACCAGAAACAATTATGCATGTATTTCCTTCCAAAGGGGACTTAGCTGGCCTTTTCTAAAAAATTTGATATTTTATGGTGTTTATTGACAGTTACTTCAAGATATATCAGTGAATTTCAAACAGTCTCAGAGACAGTACCTTGGTTTTGACTGCAGATGTGTATTGCTGCTTCCTCCTGCCTGAATGCCTTCAAACACAGTGATATTCTCAGCACAATAAAAAGTGATGCTTTAGAAATAATTTCCTTAGCTGAGGCCTGTATCTTCCACTGATGTAAGAGGTATTTTGCCCATATGGGGAAAAGCAGGGGCAGGACATTTAACTCAAACATTACTCTTTAAAAAGCAGTGCTGCAAACCTCCATATAAACACTGAAAAGAATTAGGAAAATGTCTTGCATGGAGTAACTTAGTATTAATTAGTAAAACTAAAGTAATTCAGCCAGCATGCTAAACAATATTCTATTATTTCTAATAAAATAACTGATGAAGGATTTCAGATATCCTAGAGAGCACTATTAAACAGAAAATTCTGCAGATTTCTGCCTTCGTTTATAAAGTCAAGTGGATTTCTTAGGCCTCTGTATGCACATCCTACAAGAATTTGTTGTTAATCAATACTGGGTGAAAAAAAAAATTCACTTGTAAACAGAAGGCTTCGTGATCACAATTAACATGCCAGGGAAGAAATACTTTCGCTTACTGTTATGTGCTCTTTATTTCCTATTTTATTTTTATTGGCCTGAACAACATGATTTTAAAATGCTGGTGTGTGTCTTCCCCCCCTTCTGATCATCTGATCTCAAACAATTGTTTGAATCCTGAAAAGGAGGTCCCTCTATTATTATTTTTGTTCTTTCACATGATGAGAAATCCTCCTGAGGAGAGAGCTGGTATCTGTGGAAAGCATCTGACTTCTGAACAGATTGTGGGTTGAAGGAGTCAAAGGAGTCACTGGGACAATACAAATAAGTAGTCATTTATTATATGCAAATATAACAAGTTGACATAAAACCCATGACTTCACTCAACTAGAAAATAATACTATAACTGAGATATGTTTTTGAAGTTGCTGTTTAGCTTCGTATAAGGGGAGAAAATCTCCTGTAGCTCAGATGGGCTTATTTGAAACCAAAGCTTTTGATGTTATAATGTGCAGTCTAAATTCATTAATCCCTCTGTTCAAAAAAAAAAAAAAAAAAAAAGTCTCTTAAATGAGTAATAAACATAATAATGAAAATAACTGCCAGGAAGAACATGAGTTACATCACACTTAGTGTTCCAGCTAAAGATGAAAATTAACTTTGGAAACAGGTTACGCTAAATGAATTTAATTTGTGTTTTGATACAGAATGTTTAAACATGTTGTTATTTCTGGCACCAGGGCTGATAGCTATTAAATGAGAACATCTAAGAACATCAAAGGAACTGGACCTTTTATACTCTTCAGCACCCCCTTGGAGATGTTTATCTGGGCTGTTATCTGGATCCCATACAAGCATCGAACAATGTGCCAGTCTCACCAAGTTACTCTCTTTTCCCAAAAGTTCTGACGCATGCATTTCCTGCACAAATGTTCCATATTTTAGAGTTCACTACAAGTGCACAAATAGAAGTAGTTTGTACTAACAGACTTGACTGTAGATACTTGAAGTTTTTCTTCTATAAAGTATTTGAAATAGAAAAGAAAACTTCCTTCTGTTTGACTCAAACTAAGTTTCCAGATGTCAGGGTCAAAGGTTGGAGATAAAAGTATCAGGTTTTGGCCTACTCTAACTAGACTCCAGACCCAAATGTGTGAGATCTTCCCTAGAGGGGGTTCCTTTTGTGCTGGTTCATTTTTCTTCTTTAGCTTCTCCCAGTAAGAGGTCCCGTTCCATGCTGCTGAATTATGATACTTCATCTCAATTGTTAAGACACTTAAAACTTGTATTTACTGTTTAACACTTGGCTGCAAGTCAAACCTTTTAAATATCTCTTTTTAAAACTTTTCCACTTTTGAAGGCTGTTAATTCTTTTCTTCCTGGGGCTCCGGTGACTGTGTGTGGGTCCTCTTGGCTGACATTACAAGACTCCTGCTCCAACTATGCCAAGAGTGTGCAGTAAAACAAGAGGCCTTACAATTTACACAGAGCCTCAGTAGATGTATAAAGGCTACAGGATATTAGCCTTGCTCTCCCCTTGGCATGTTCACTGGCTTTTTGGTTTGTTTCTTTCCACCAGCACCTGAAACTCCTTAACTGCTTGAGAGAAAAATCTAAAATTAGTGTACAAATGAAGAGAAGAGCCTGAAAAGTGTTTGAGTCAAATACAAATGTAAATATTAGTGATTAATACAATAAAATGAAGGCTGTGAGGGCTAATTGTAGGAGTTACGGTTCTGGTCTAACCTTGTTCTGGTCACAGGGTTAGTACTTCAGCTAAACCCTGAAGGTTTGCATGTGTGAAGAAAGCACCCATCTGGTCAGAGAGGGGCTGTGGAGCCAAGAGACCCTGGAGGCATTCTTCCTGCACTCTGGCTCCGTGGGGAAAGAAGGTACTGCTTGGTTACGGATCCTGACTTTGCTCATTCTCCTCCTCTGTGTTTCCTTAGGCATCTACATTCCCATGTGGTACACAAATGTGCATACTCCCCATGCCTTCCCCTCAGTGCTGTCCTGTCTCCACTCATGGAAGCATGCCAATTCTTCAGCATTTGGCAAAGAAGGCAGAACACAGTCTGAGAGGTGACCAGCACTCTGACATTCAGCGCATAGTTTGGAGAGACCGGTTTCTTAAAGGTGGCCTCAGAGATGGGATTTCAGTCTGTTAAATCACTTCACTGAGCAGCAAGGAAAAGAAGATCTTTCAGAGGTACTAGAGGAATAACTAATAAAATAACTAAGGATAATTGAACTGGCACTTGCAGACACAGACCTAAGGCAAGGAAGTCAAGTTGCATGAAGGAACCTAGAGCCACTGTTTGTACTGGAAGAAAGGTTCACCTCCAAGTGCTAATTTCTACCTTAGTGCAGGAAAGCAGTTCAGGATATCACAAAAAGCAGAGGCAGAAAACACCTTTTAGGTTGCCAAGTTTAGTCCCTTGTGAATATTGGGTTTTCCCCATGTGTGCAGTGTGATGCTCTGTACTGTCTGGTTTAAACAATTCAGACAATAGGAACTTGACCACTTCCCTAGGATGTAATGTTATGAGCAGTTTGAAAGGCGTTTGCTTTTGCTTCTTCTGTGACAGGGCAATTAGGGAAGTCAACTGCCTGCTATGTTTGGAAGTCCCTCGAGGAATGAGGTAGTAGGAGAGTCTGCAAGTTATGGTGGTGTGGAAAAAAGGCCTCTCTTTGTAAGCTGTCAAGGAGCTCTGTGCATGAGGGCAGTGGCACAGAAAGTCAAATGAACAGCGAAATCAGTGGAGGAAATGGATGCTGACAGAACAAAACATTGAGGGAAACTTCACAAATGGCAGATCTAGTCTGAGTTCATGTCAGTAATCACTAACAAGTTGGTGTAGTTGTAGAAATTGGACTTCCTGTAGATAGGGGACTATCACAGTGGGACTATGATAAAGATGAGCTCAAAGAGACAAGGAAACGCCAGACAGATAGGAATGAGAAAAATTTCCATAGTAAAATCCTGGGGTCAGGATGTGCTGGAGCCTTGCTGGTAGTAAAGCAGCAGTAGTTTTGGGCTGGGGCAGAGAAGAAAGTCTGGGCTGGATGAGACGGAGGAAGAAGGAAGAAGGGTAGACAGTCTCACAGTGAGGCAGAGAAATATTTGATATACTGTGCATGCATTAAGGTTGGTAAACATGATTATTATAAGTAATTATTTTAATGTTGCTAAAGGAGGGAAAAGAAAGTTCCCATCTGTTTTGCTCTACTGCAAATGCATGAATTGTTCCTGTGTATTATATATATATTATCATCATGATAGTAATAATTTTCATGAAGGAGACCACATTGTAGTGAATTTTGCAGCTGCTATTTTATACTTTGCTTCTTTACATACAGGCATTTTTTTGCTTGAGATGACTTATTTGGTTTGGTTTCAAGTAAACCCACAATAAATTGTTACCCTTGTTCACCTGTGGTCTTTTGGTCAAATTTTGTTTGTCTTCAGTTAGTCCAGTTATTCTGATTATTTTATCTCCTAACCACTCTGAAATAACACAACTTCTTATCAGGTATTTTTGTTTGTCAACGACTTATAGGCCAACCCTTTTGGGCAAAATTCTCCCTTGACCCTTACAAGCTGTTGAACTCAAATCCAGTGGAAGCTCTCTGAAGTCAGGAATTATGTGAGGTCCAACAAAAATTCACATGGTTCCCTCCTTTTGCTACAGAGGAAACCATTAGTCCACGGGTAAACTCAGGCAGGAATTGGTGAAGTAACCAGAAAGCTCAAGACAGAAACTCAGGAATTAAGGCACAGTCCTTCTTGGCTGTCAGCTGCAGAGCAGTTCAGTGAAGTGCTACCTCTTATGCTTTTTAACAAGTTTAAACTTCCTTTTAAACAAGTTAAGCCATATTTTATACCTTTCCAGTTAAGAGGTCAAAAATTATGTATGCTTCCAATAGTATTTTAAAAACTAACCTGGAACTTTTGAAAATGTTAACACTTGATTCTTTCTGAGGCCCATGTGACTTGAAACATTTAAAAATTCAGGTTTGTTTTTTTTAAATTAGATTTCATAAGCTGTGTCTCTTTACATATTTTTCTGTTCTAAGATCTGCTTTCGGTCTGTCACTAATAACACCTAAAAAGAGTTTTATTCTTCTCATGCAGTACTGTTTGAACAGTGATTTTAAAGAAAGCAGCCTCTGACAGCTACCTGACAATGAAGAGTGAATAGAAGATTTAACAAAAGTCATATTTAGAGTAAAAAAACCCTGAATTTATTGGGAATGCAAAAGCAAAGACACACAGCAGGTCAGAGAGAAGCTTAGTTATATGTGTGGAAGGATTTTGCAGGGCAGTTTGACAGGACCATACCTGTGAGTAGCTGGACCATGGGCAGTGAGAGACAAGAATGAAAACCCATATTGTTTTCTGCAGAATCACTGTTGGTGCTACTCTGGGAGAGAGAAAAGAGAGTGAAGGAGAAAGCAGAGTGATGTGAGATGAGCACTGGCAAGGAAGCATTTGGATCTGTGAACAAAGAAGCCTTGTGCTGTTTGCTTCCTGCTCTGCTTGCTCTCTGATTGTCAGGGGCTGGAGGTGATTTACTGAGCAGTCTGGACTTTGCATTTGGTATTTTGCAGTTATATTCAAAAAAGCTAGCTTCAGGTGAGGTGTTGTGTTGGGGTTTTTTTTCTAGCCTAGTTTGCATATTGTAAAGAAAATATGTTATTATTTCCTCTTCTCTCTCTTTCCTTTTTGCCTCCACTGTTTTTAATGGAAGTTGCATCTGTAAAAACTTTATAGGAACTGGGTTAGAGTCACATCCTGACAACAAGGCAAGCAAAATATCTCAGTAATTGATATTAGGAATTTAGTTATTTATTTATTGATATCACTAAATTCCATCTCATACATATATATGATATCCATACACATGATTAATCTCAAATATACATATGTCTCTGTGTGTGCAAGTGCAAAAGTGCTTGTGTTAATAACTGCTTTTATTTTCCTGAAAGTGCCATCAAAGAATTCCGGTTGTAAACTTCCTTGGACAGCAAAATAATTTTGACCCATCTCAAAATGGGGTAATGACCTTTCCCTTCCTTTCATTCTTCTGTCCCACATTTTTAATGTATCTGTAAAGTACATCAAATATAATCAAATAAAGTAGCTATAAGAAAGCCACTTTCAAAGAAAAACTGCTATTTGATCATCTCAAATGGAATGAAGGAGAAATGGACTCAGTAAAGTCTTTCTGTAGATTTGTTTTTGTTTTTAAGGCTACATTTTTTTTCAGTTTGTTTTCAAAGGAAAAGAACAGACTGTTCAAGATTTGGAAATAAAACATGAGGTCACCTGAAACAACAAAAGAAAAATCCAACACAAAACCACTCTCAACTTATCTCCTAAAATGTTTTTCACAAACTGGACAAAATCAATTATATTTGAGAGACCATGATCATTCTGACTGTATGTTTTGATAGTGCTGTAATTGACCAGGAGTGCTCATTTGATTACATTTAAAAAGGTTGTAGAGAGTACATCCAGACCTCTGAAACATATTATTTAAAATAATTTGTCATTTATATCTGGAGTCTGGCTGTAGTTTTCCTGTTCTAACATTGGAATACCTCCATTGAGGTCAGCAAGCTAATTCAAATTTTACATGTTTATTGACTTTCTCATCTGATTTTCGGTGTCTTAGCAATTTGTTGTAACAGTGGAATGACTGTGGAGATGGCCAGAAGGTTGTCACTGACAGCAAATACTGTAATTGATGTACTGTATACAAAGGCATTATTTACCCTATTGTAGTCATTGAACTGATTTTATAAAAACCCCTGAATAGTATGGTCTTTTCAACTCCTTTGCTGCCACCTTCAGTTCTCCCACACTTATCCTTGTGCTTGGGACAAATAGGAAATACACTGGGCAACATTATGAACTTAATTAGGGAAGATATGGGCTATTAAGGAAGAAGGTAGATCTACTGGTAGCATTTCCAGGATGTAAAATATGTCAGTTACATGTCTGTGAAGCAAAATATGAGTTAAATATTATAATTAGGCTCTACATCTAACAGAAAAAATTGAAAAATAATTGCTCAGACTTTCTGCATAAGCACAGCCTAGAATTTGGCCTGCATTCTTCATTATTGATACTGGCTTTGGTTGAACTGTAGTAGCTGAGTGAAGACACACAACTTGAAGTGGCTTAAAATCCTCCAGTGGCTCTGTAAAGAAAAGAAAGCTTTTGTAGCTTCAACTATTCTGTGATTCTCATCAAATAACTGGTGCTACTTTTGTCTATAAGCTTTTCTTCCTAAACTCCCATAAACTGTGGGTAAGATCAGGGTTCTCTCCACTGAACATCAGTAAAGACATCCATGAGCTTAACATGTCACCTTGGGAACCTAACAGATATTAATCATTTCTTCAGCTGCTTTAGTCTCTCACCATAGCAGGAGTTCCAGGCCCCTTTCTCAGTTTCACAATTCACCAACCTCCTTGTAGAGTACTGTCAAAAAAATCTTGTGAGTTTTTAAACATTGTGTTAGAAAATTTTGCTGGTATTTGCACAGAAATCTTGGTCAGTGAATCACAGAGGTGTTTGCATGTGCTTTGAAGGGGGGTAGGGAGTGGGTGTCTGAGGGAGAGGTATTCAAAGAACCAGCAGCAATTCAGCCTCATCCCCAATACGATGCTACAACCCCCTCACTGCCCAACATGCTGTCAGTAAATGTATCCCCTAAGTGCATGAACAAGTGTATACATTTCAGAAAATCAAATTAATTTGAAAGTATTTTTCATAAAAGTCAGATGGAGCCAACACAAGAAACAGACTAGAATTGTATTTGTATCTTTATTTGGATCATAACTATATTTAAAAGTAAATGGAATTAAGCCATTTCCCTCAATAATTTTCCATTCAATGATATAGTGTGAGTATCAATGCATATAAACTCAACGGGCTACTCAAGGCTTGTGTAAATTGGTACTTTCCAGTCAGAGCTTTATAATAATTTTCATAATTTAAATATTTTCCCCTGACACTTAGTAATTTTAAATGTAGCCTTTAACTGAATTTTTAAATTAGTAAGGGTTATACTTTAATTTCATTAATGATGCTGATAGTTTCTGAGTGATCCAATTATATTAATTCTTCTTTAACACTGAGTTATTTACTCTTTATTTCAGTAATTTTCTCTGGATATTATTGTTCCTTAGTAATTTGCAGCATCTAACTGATTCTGCTGATACATTAAAGAAGCAAAAAGAAAATTAAATTGCTGCCTATCTCAGTCAAACAAAATGCTCTTACAGATTAGTCTGTAGCTAAAAGAAATGTAAAGGGAAAATTGTTGTGAAAACAAAAAGAAAAAAATCCTTTTTATTATGAGTAAAGTCTACAACTACACATGAAAACAAAGTGCTATAGCTACAGTTTTACATCTCACAAATGCTGAAATAAATTAATAATGTCTTAAATGTCTAAAATCTTAATGGCTTTTTAAACTCTTTATGAAAAAAATCTTGACAGGTTTTATCCATGTTTACAATTTACCACCAGCTTGAATGTATAAAATAATGGAAATTTTAAAGGAAACATTGTATAAGGAGCTTTTATATTTAAATTTGGGGCAGTTTCAATGAGTCTGTAAACGCAGTTAAAGTTTCAAGCCCCTGTGATTTGTAATGTGTATTCCTTTCAAGAATAAATTATGTAAAACAACTCCAGATGCTAGATGTCTTTATACATTAGAAAAAAAAAAGTGTATTGTAGACAGAAAAATGCTTAACAGCAAAAAATAAAAAATTATTTATTGTAACTTTACTAATTGAAAGAACAATTTCATCACTGTGTGATGCTGCTGTCAGTAACACACACATTACTAGCAATAGACTGGGCTGAGAATAAGAACCTTCTCTTTGCTGTGGAGAGGGATGGGATGGTTTACACGGGCAAGATTCATAAAGACTGGGAAAAAGAAAAATTGATCCCGTGTATTTTGGGGCAAATACAGTTTAGTTGCACAGCTTTGCCAGGTCAGGCATCAGGTGCCCCCAGAGATTTGCTCCCCTAAGCATTTCCTCAAGCAGTGGCTTTGTCTGTGTGGCTGCCCCATGGCTGCCTACACATTCACATTTTTACTGCCACCCCTGTTCCACATGAAAACGCAGCTGTTCTGTGTCAGAGAGCAGGCAATGACTGCAGTCCAGTGTTGCTGTGGGGTGGAAATACTGGCTTTTGAATGAGGAGTGTTTAGGCACTCTAAGAGTCTGTCTTGTCCTTCACAGTGCAATTGCTCTGATGCTGTTTATAGTGTTGGACTGCAGGCCGAGAGGATGCCCAGGATATAGCTGATAATGTCTTAACTTGATCTTCTAAAGATACAAGTATCTGGAAAAATATAGCAGTAAAAGAGCAACCAGGGGTACACTGCTAGCTTGCTGGCTTCTCCACTTGCATAGAGTTTTGAAGTTTGTTAATGATAATAGAAGTGAAAATTACTCCATCTGTTAGGAGAAATGTTTACTCCTCTGTACCAGGAAGCTTGCATCTCTCTGTAGCTTATTGTCAGTTTTACTTTGCCAGTTTTACATCAAGCAGCAGGAAAAAGAAAGCATAAAAATCAAAATGAGCTGAAAAATACCTTTCAAGCTGATTTACGGAATAAGATATATTACTGAAAAAGATCTGCTTCCTTTGATGTTATCTAGCTCACCATACTATGCATAGTTTATGGATATGAGAAGTAGGTGATTCTTGGAAAAATGCATGTTCTTCAAACAATAACAATTTGAACAGGTTAATTCCAAACCCTCTAAAAGTTAGACTGAATATATTGTATTATAATATTGACAGTAAAACACCAAAAAAACAAACAGTCCAGGAAATATCTAAATTTTGTGCTTGGGAATTTAGGCTGATACTGCCACAGAAATTGAGATAATAATTTGCAAAAGAGCTGAGAAAAATGACCTTGAAAATCAGCTAAGGTCAAAGACCTACATACTTCAGGTTCTGACTTCTGCCAGAGGACTCCAGCTAGATGCCTAATTTTCCTGTAACACAATAAAACTCTTATTCTCAAGGAATCTAGAGCATACAGAAAAACAATCTTCTGCTCCCTTATTGCTTTCCTTTTCACCTGTGGCTTTTTGGTCCATGTGGTTTCTTTTTAAAAAAAAAAAATAGCAGAGAGGAGAGTCTAAGTAGCCATCCTTCCTCTAGGATGAGGCTCACCTCTTCCCCTCCTGTTCTGTATCCTGCTAGCCTTCAAAGTGAAGGAGCGGTGTCTCTGAAGTCTTTGTCATTTAGCAGCTGTGGGAATTGAATTCATTTTGCCTGGTGTCATAGACAACCCTTCTCATCCCAGCAGCTACAACCTCCTAATTGTTTGGGTCTGTTCCCACCTCAACATGCCTGAGGAAGGGCAGTTGTCACCATTGCCAAGAAACAGTGTGACCGTAATTCGCTCACCTGAGCTGTGGGATATAAATGCACACCCAGGCTGTGATCTGACTCATTCAGGATGTAGGATTCAGGCTTTTGTCATGCAGTGGCTGAATACTGATTTTGAAGGGAATGGTGACCCTTCAGCCAGAGTGAAATGAGTCTGACTGAGCAGTGGACCAGACACTCAGGGAGCAGCACAACAATTAAGGGACCTGGAGACTGGCCCTGGTCCCTTTCCATTAAAGCACAAAAATATAGTTAGGCATATGTAAGTGGATAAACACTTAATTCCTAACTAATCCCAGTAGCTAGGGGGTTTCAGTGGCCACCACTTCAGTGCAGAAAGCAATGTTACTATCCTCCAGCCCCTGAATAAACACAGTGGGACTAAAAGTCACCGTGAGTTTTATTGTTGAAGTCTTTGAGGGAACTTTTAGCAGCTTCTATGTTTGGTGACACTGGCATGTTGAATTTGTTCCACAGTATATCCTATAATCTGTGGATCCTAAATCAATTCACTCACCTGACCAGAGTGAAGGGACAGGTCTTAAGGTGTTTACAGGAAGCCTTCAGACAAAACACATCAGTGTTTACAGGGACTTGGAGGGATTTTCTGAGTTGCACTTCAGAGCTGGGTCTCCACCTCCACACAGCAGTTTAGTTCCATTTTAGAAGCCATGTTCTGCTGACCTGTCTGCTATTCCAGAAAATTCTGGTATCTGTCTGTCCCATATCTGACATCTTTTGCTTCGTTTTCACAGATAAATAGTTGAATATCCATTTAATACTTGATGCCTGAAAAGCTATAGAGATCTTGATGCTATAGTCTTTGAAGTCTTACTCTTGTCCACTGCTTTTCATTTCAAATGCTTGTCTTGCATGGGGGACACACAGATTGGAGCCAGAAGCAGCAAAATCCTGAGAAAGCTACAACTAAACTGATTGACATTTTCTGTTCCATGGTGACTTTAATCCTCTCCTTTCTGTTCTATTTCATGTGTTAAATCAATCCTGCTAAGCTGTTTATATTCAAAAGTAGATTTAATTAATACTGATAAAATTAGTTTCACAATTACTGATTTTGGATTTCACACATGCATCACCACCTTTTGCAGGATAAGACCGTAACACGATGCACTTGTCAGAGCAAGGGATTCTCTCCTGTTTGTGATTTGCAGCATAAAGAATACTAGAGGTCTCACCCATGTCCTTCTTAGCAATATTTTTTTAAAAGAACTTATTATGGGACCTGTTCAATGACTCTGTATTGGAGAAGATTTATAATATGCTTATTGTAGATTTACACTGTTGGCTGCTAATACAGCATTTCAATATTTCATTGTTTGCATCTCCTGTATGTTGGGGAAAAACTATTTTATGAATTAAGCAATGTATTCTGACTGATATTTGAAAAAAAATGAAAAGTCTATGTTTTGGTTTTTTTAATTTTTTGAGACATCTCTAGAATCTGAAGTACATTTTGGAGCTTGAGAGGTGCCTGAAATGCAATGGGTATAAGAAGAATTACTGAGTTCTCAGCATTTGTCCTGTCTCAGGTTAGTTCATTATATTTGAAGTTTAGAATTTAAACAATATATTATCATATTTTGATGATTCCCACAGTAGAATAAAAATAAAAAGTGCTTAAAAACAAACATTAAATTTTGGCAGATAAGTCCTTCTTAGTTAACACTTCACAGAAATTACTTGTATGTACTTGACAACAGCATACATTTTTCATAAATCTGATTCTTGTGTTCTCAGGGAAAATATAAGGAAAGAACAGCAAAAAGGAATATGACAAAGATGACATCTTGGCAAACTCACCAAACTTATTATCTACAGTAAAAACCTGGAATATCAACCAGGCATGTAACTTTAGGTCATTCTGTGCTATTTTTTCTCTTGATTTTTAGACTGTGGCCAAATTCGACAGTTTCTTCCTTTTAAATACTTGAATAATGTAGTCCCTCCTATCTTCCCACAGAGCCTATTAAGCTTTTGTTACCTGCAACACAAATGATAGCAGCTGTCTGCCCTGGAAATGAGCCTGGAGGGGTTTCCATTTGACAAAAATACTGGTACTGGTGGTATTGCAATATCCCTCTTCTGAATCATAGTACTCTCTGCTCTTAGTTTGTTTTGTGTTATTAAATTCAGGTTGTTTTTGTTCCTGTTTTTAAGACCTCACCACTGGTTCCTCAGTGGATGGTCACTCAGATCCTTTCTTACAATACAGAATATTCCCATGTGTAATTAGTGCACTCAACATAGTTTTGTTTTTCTCTGACCCTATTTAGAAATAAGACATTTCCCCAGTGGCTGTGGTGTACAATGATCTCTGGTACTGTGTTGTTGTCCAAAGGGCACTGAAATCATCAGCAGACACTGTGTCCTCATTCTGCCCAGGACGAAAGCTGCTGCTCTCAGTAACCTGTGCTCTGCTAAACTGATCTCAGCAATATCCTAGAATGCAGGATGTGGGAGAGGGGGACATCTTGTATGTGACCCCTGAAGGAGCCCAGTGACAGGGACAGAAGGAGAAAAGACAGGTATCTGAGAGGGTGTGGATCTTGCCGTGTTGTGTCTTGTGCCAGAGCGTGCAGAACGAAGGGCTCATCATTCAGCAGCCATGAGGAAAGTATCCTTACTCCTCAGCTGGAGAAGCTCTTTATGTTTGTGCCCTCCTCTTTTAATGATGTCCAGCTGTGGATTCAGGGGGGTTATTATATGAAAGCTTTGGTATTTAACAGCTATGGTATAAACAGCACTGTGTACCTTGCTTCAGAATGGTCTGAATCTTGTAATGCATATTACACAGACAGCAAGTACTACACATCAGAAAACAATTTCCACTTATCTGTTGCATTTGGGTAATATCAGTTTTTGCTGAGTTTATACTGTCTGTTGCCTAACTTTTTGTAGCACAAAATTTACGTGTTATGTAGGCACTTCAAAATGTCTCAATTTGTTTTGGTTTTGTTTTACTTAAAAGCCATTTCAGATTGCCCAGGCATATTTTTGTCCCATATCACCAGCAGGACTCTTAGGCTCAGAATATATTATTGTTTTCTCGATGTGTTATGTGTTATCTGACATCTGCTTTCTTTGTCATGCCAAATCCTCCAAGCAAAATTTTGAAAGACCTGAAAGATATTTTTAGTAAACATCTTCTGGCAATAATGCTTAATTTCATCACTACTCTTAAAAATTTTGTCTGCATGATAATTGCTTCTGAGTTTCCATACGGTCTCTCCATTGGCATTTAGGATTTTTTTTTTCCTTTTTACTACACACCTCATGTAGCTGATGCCATAACTTTTAGAAAGATAGTTATAAAAAGGTAATAATCTCTGTGATTTCCATTCCCTTCGGGCCAACCTCCTGAACAGAAGAAAAACTAAATTGTTGATGCATGAGAAAACAAATATAGTGCTTTTATATGTACTGTAGTTTGAGTTTTTCTTTATAGCACTCCCTTAAAATCACTATTGCACAGTTATCCTAATTACATGGTTGCTGTCTGGCCAGCAAAAGAAGAGTTCAACAAAATAAGCTTCAGCAATTCTCTGAAGACTCCATTGGACTTTGGTGTTATTTTCTCCAGTTCTGAGCATAACCTGGGACTGGAAATTATGTGAAAACAAAAATAGAGTCAGTGCTGAATGCTTTGAATTTCCTGCATTAATAAATGTTGCTATGTTTGTGCTGAGACTTCATTTTCTACAAGGGCAGCCTGAATTTCTTTCCAGTGTCTCAGTTTTCCCATTCATAAACTGGGTTACACACTGGTTTGAAAACTGTATGTCATGTGTGTGTAAGAGTAATCAAACATCATTTTTCATGCATTTATTTCAGGGTTTAGAGGGTGCCATCTCCTGCCAGCCTTTGCTTGGAAGTTCTTAGCTTTGCAAGACTGTAGGAGCTGGTGTTGCTGTTTTGATAGCTCACTTCCTTCTAGCCAAGGGACTGTGTGGATTTGAGGCTCACAGGTGGAGCTCTAGGTCACAGAGGAAGAGGATTCTCTAGTGTCCTCCTCACACCAGGGCAGAGGAATACAGAGCTCTTGACTGGGGTCCCATTTCAGCCCACTGTGAGCAGTCCTGTTTCCAGATCCTGGTCTTAAATGAACAGTGAAAATGAACAGATGAGTTCAAAAAGGTAACAACACCTTCTGATTCATTTGCTTGTCTTTCATTTCATCTTCCCAGGAAATCTTGTCGGACCTCAGATGCTGATTTCTTTTTTTTCTTTTTCTATGCTATGTTTTTCACATATCACAGACAGGAAAATAACTAAAAACGAATATTGGGGATGAAGCTTTATGATAAGCTGGGGTATAAGCAAGAGACCTGACCCTGTGCTTTAGGAGAACCTGGATATGTGAATATATGAAAGGCAGAGACAAGCGTGAGCCAATTCTGCTGTCTCTCAGCTGGGCACACAAGTGTGAGCTCAATACCATGCTGAAATGACTTTGCTCTCAGAGTGTGGGCAGACCCTGCTCTGCTCCAAAGACACAGCAGAGACTTGCTTTGTAGTCTGAGGAGAAGATGAAAATCTATTAATGTAAATTAAACTTTTACGTTTTCCCTTTCAAGCACACAAGAATTCAAAGAACTCCAGAATCCAGACAGTTCTGTTTTCTTCCAGAATATAATTTTTTACTCCTCTTGATTTCTACATCACTTTGTCAAGAAATAACCAGGAAAAACAAAGACAAAAGCAAAAATTTCAGGAGTGATATACTCATGAAAACCATATAGATAAATATAAATAAAGCTGGACTGCCTCACTTGAAGTCAGCTTCTGTGCCAATGGACAAAAGAAGCCTCGCGCTCTCCTCAGGGGAACCGTGGGCTGCAAAGTGAGAAGGGGCTGTGTGGGTATGTGTGTGCTGGAATCTGAGGCAGTGAGAAAAGAGAGATGCCTTGTTTAATAAACATATGCCAGAAGTGTGAAAGCTGCAGTAATTTGGTTTCTAAGCCCTACCCACATCTCCGATTCACAAATTGTCTCTTTCATATGGATATAGGCTTGACCTTGCAGGCTTTTAGGCTTCAAGTGAGCAGGGTCACTCAGGGCCCAAGCCAGTGCTCAACCTCCCCCACACATACCCCAGTTATATCTTTTTACTATCTCTGCTGGACACCGCACCTTTCTGTAATTATAAATGTCTGCTTTCTGTCACTTCAAAGGTTTCCCAGCACTGGGAGTCCTTCTTCAAAGACTTTACATTGCTGAAGAACCTCTGTCATTGACAGGAGGTCCGTCTTTGAAGTTTTTCATGCCATTTATTGATTTCCCCTTTTTAGGATGTTCATATTAGAAAATATTTCACTGTGTTTGAAAATCTGTATATTTTTATGTTGTTGAGGGGTTATCACTTTGAAGAAACAACACTGTTGCAGTAGTGCCTCCATATGAAGAAATCTGATAGTGTATCTGCTGTGTACTTTATGTCCCTTCAAGCTTTCATTTTACAAAACTTCCTCTCTTTGTTTCTCTTCTAATTGTAGATCTCTTTTAAGTACTTAAGTCAGTGGGAAATTGTAGTGCCTATGTGAACAGGCCTAATCTAATGATGATCCTTTCCATGTGATAAAGACTTTTCATGTGCTTAATATCCTATTGATTTAGCGATGGAAAAAGTGAAAGTACTAGCTTTAGTTTTAATCAATGGAAATAATGTATGTCTATTTAAGCAACAGCTGTTTTGAAATGTTGTTACATTTTTGTTCCCATAAGTCTGAATTTTCTTATGTTTATACATAAAAGTACAAGATTCTACAATTTCAAACAGGAGGATGTTTTGGTTCCTTTCAGGTAACCTTCCTTAACTCTTTGCTAAATTGCTAGAAGGACTGTGTGCACACCCACTGTCAGCTCAGTGTTAACTTACCCTCTCAGCATAAACTGCTTGGAGAGCGATGTGAGCAGGCTGGGCACTGCCAAGTTCATGCAAGCTGCTCTGGAAATTCAGCTGAGGCAAATAATGAGTACCTGATGGGTGGGAAGGTCTTCAATGCTTCAGCTCTTTCTAAAGCACTCTCTGATTGTGTTCTAATGGGCAATTTTGGTAGCTCACATTTTTGCATACATAAGTCACATTAATTTTTAGAAGTATCTGACCACTGGGACTTTTTTTTTTTTGTGGGAGCAGTTCAGAGGGCTTTTCTGGTTCTTGTTTTTCTTTTGGTTTATCTTGAATTCCTTTATTTACTTCAAGGGTGTAGGTTCTTTTTTTTTTATATATACCTAGGGAACTGTTGTTATTATCTGCCAAACATCTCAGAAAATTAAGGGAGTTTGGAGATTTCAAAGGAGAAGTGCCTTAAACCAGCTGCCACTTTGCTCATTTCAACCTTTGACACTATGAGGAGTTTCAAGGACTTGTCTTCTGAAAGTGTTTACCTTGTGAGGTGGCTTCCTGGGAATGGTAAGTTCACATTGCTCATATATTCTTAAGGGGAAACTTTTGACCTTGGATTACTTCAAAGATCTGCCAGATTCTCTCTCTCTCTCCCCCATTCCAGCCCCCCCCATTTTGTCAGCTCTTCTGTCTTTGCACATCGGTTAATGCTGGCCTTTTGTTCTTTAGGATCAAAAGCAAGTATTGCCTTACTCCTTGTATGCCCTAAAATACCATCATCTGTTCTGATCCATGGAAAAACGATGAAAATAAATGCCTGGGGTATATGCCCAACTGAAGAGAGCATTCTTGAAGAGCCATAGATTGTTTTAGAACATAAAACTGCTTTTCCCTAGTGATAAAGTTGACTGTAAGTATGCTTAAAGGCCATCTTCCACTGTGTGACTGGGCAAGATTGCAGTGGTTCGTTTTGTCTCAGAGATGTGCTGCTCACATTGAGCTGATCTTTGTGTGCACGAGAGATCTGACAGTTCTGTACTCAGCACACACTCATGGCCCTGCACCACATGCACTGTGAACCTTTTGTGGAGAGGAAGCATCAGCTCTGTCATGCCTGTGCAGAGAGCACACAGGCAGTGCCATGGATGTGTGGGTTACGTATATAATCTGTGTTTAGCATCCTGCCTCCCCCATGTTCTGTATTTCTGCGCTGTAGAGGCAAGCAATGCAGAGCAGACATTGCCCTTGCCCATAGACTTGTATCCATGTTTCCAGAAAACAAGAGGCTGGGCTGTGTGACACAGAAACTGATGAGTGAATGACTGAAGTTGTAGATTTACCCAAAAATCATTGCAAAAGTGTATGTGTTGCCAAAACACTTAGAGCTGTCAGGTATGTTTAAAAGAACACACTACTTTGAAAATGCAGAAAGATATGTTTTATGATATGTACAATACCTGGGCAAAGAGCCAAATATTTCTGGCTTTTTTTCTTTTTTTCTCTTTTCACAGTTTTAAAAGATCCATTTAAAGCTTGAATATGGAAAAAAACCTCAGGGAAACTGACTGATGTGATAAGTGGCTTAGAGCACCCACATACAAGCACGTCATATGACTAATAAGAACAATCTTCAGTCAGAAACCCTCAAGTTAATTTCCTTATACTGCAGCAAATATGGTCCAAGTCTGTATTCTGTGGCTGAAACACTCCTATTTGGAGTCATGATACCACGGTTTCCCATTCCTTTTGTGATATGAAAAAATTATAAAGTTAAAAATGGATTGTCAGTTATATGCAAGCTATGCTTCTTTACAGTGATTAAAGAAAGAAATTCTAAAGGTACTCTAGTTAGTAAAATAAGAATACAGCTCCTCTCCTGGAGACAGGCAATCTACAACAGGAACCATACATCATCATGTTATTAGGATAAATTAATTCAGACTAAGAACCTGATGTTGCGTAGACTAAATAAATTTTACTTTTTGTTTGAGTTATACCAAGGGAATATCCCAACTTCTTGCTCAGAGACAGGAGGTTACTGTTCACCACAGCTGCTTTAAGTCCTTCATATCTCTATAGGATTAAGTCAGAAGCCTCTACTGAAATTACCTGAAAAGTTGCTGTTCATAAAGTTATCCTGATTTCCAGCTCTGCCTTACTAAGATAACAGACTGACTTCTTTTGTAGCCATCTGGAGCTGACTTCTGTTGTTCATATACCAAGTTGAGCTGATGCTGTGGCAGAGAGGGAAAGAGTAACTTCTCATCTTCTTGTATATGTTTGTCGTGTTCCAGCTGAGACTTCCCTAACTACATTTTCTGAATATTATCCAAAAGAGTTTGTCAATTTATGGAATTGTTGCTGCTTTACTACTACTCTTCCTAATTAAAGTTTTCCATAATCCTTGATAAGACCTCTGCTCCTTCAGTGTCTCCATCTGGATCCAAATGGACTCTTCCCCTTCCAGTTAATTATCTGGGCTTGTGCAGTGCACAAAAGAAAGAAAAAGTTGATAAAGAAATTATCAACTTTTCTGTGTCATCAATATTTTCATAAGCTTTGATTACACTAACTTTTAACAATGAAGGAAATTTATGTAAATGAAATAATATATTTTTCCTTCCAGCAAGTTGACATTGATATTTCTTGAATATTAGGGAAAGAGGATGAAAAAAAGTTTGGGGTATATTATCTATCCCATATATTTACAGCTTTCCTGGAGTAATTATATAAAAGATGGCTGCTTGTAGTGCTCTTCTCTGTGCATCATTAATGTGATACTTCTTGTCACTGGATTTAAACTGTAGCATTGTAAGACAAACATCCCCCTTCAGCTGCTTCCATTATACTGCATACTATTATAAAATGAAAGAAGGATGTTGTACTTTATCTCTTTATATATTATAAAAATAATGAAGAGGATAATTATCAAGGCTGTAGTGCAATTTCATGGCATTGCTGTCAGTTACAAACTGCTTGAGCTGCATTCCTTTAGTAGAAAATGTCAAGAAAACCCCATGATTGAAATATAGTCATCTAATTAATTTCCCTCTATTATTACTTTCATGGGCTGTGTCTATGCAGAACACTTGCTGATGGTTAATAAAAAGAGAATGAAATGTAGACAGTCCAGTTTTAGCTTTTAAGTTCTGAGTATCTTTCCATGCCCAAACTTTCATTGTGATGATAAACACAAATTAGCAGACTTAAAAAAAAAAATCTGAAACTTTGTCTAGAATTCTGTGAAGAGCCTTTGTTGAGTGTCTGTTTCATCATCTCTTTCTTCACTGGTTCAGTTCAAAGCTGAGTGTTTGTATTTGAAACCTTCCCTGTCTCACCAGTTTCTCGATTTGAACAGTTTCTGCCATAGCCATAGGGTACCATGTAGTCTGAAGCCCTCTTCCTTCTTCACACTGCTGACCTTAACATTTTTCAACTTTTTATAATCCTAGAGATGTCACTGGCTCTATATACACCAATAGGAACAATGCTGTTTGTATGACTACCAGCCACTTTCTTGGTTTTTACTCACTGAAAATGCATTAGGAAGTATACAGAGAGATATCTCCATCTGGATTTATCACCTTATTTTGATTTTAACATTCAAAAGCAGGCAGATTAGATGCTGCCAGTGAGTGGTAGCTAGCTCCAGCCTGAAGGTGAGCACTGGCTTCTACTTAAATATCTTGCTATTAAGAAACTCCAGAGCAGTCTGTGCAAATTTATGCAAAGAACTGAGAACATGGACACCATTAAAGTAGAAACCAAAAGATAGGTTGTAGTTTTTATTTGAAGAGGAAAAAAATTGAGGGTAAACCCTCATGTTTTAAACTGATGGCACCCTTCCCAGTTTTGCCCTAGACCAGATGTTCTTACTAAATTTCTTGCCATTTTGAATTTCTTGGTTTTAAGAGAAATCATAGTCTTTAAAACCCCTGAGAAAGTTCATTAGCATTGATAAGTTCTGCATTGCACAGATGACACTGCCTCCTGCAGGCTAAGCTAGAAGTACCAAATATAATTATGGCAGACCATAAATAATGAATATACCTATCAAGGCTTTGCAGGATTGCTTGTGATGTGAACATAAAACATTCTGAGAATGGGAGAGACAGTTGCTTGTTAACTGTTAATCAGATAATTAACTGTTTAATTATCTGATTTATAGAGATGGAGTTGAACCTGGGCTTGAGCCATGCAGGACATTACTTAATTCTGGAGGTTTGTGCCTAGGTGGGTTTGTCTGGGATAGACCTCTGTGCAAAGAAATCAAATGCTGATTTTGTTCTTTCACTGCTGTTGCTGCTGTGCTGTAAATCCTCTGAGTTTTTCTGAAATCACTGAAAGAGCCAGCTGTGTACCTAGAATGGTTGGCAGCATGGCAGGGAGCTGCTGCCAGGTACTCCTGGTATGTTTGGCAGCTCAAATGAGGAATGAGTTAATATCTTTTTCCAGGGCTCAGTGTTGCATTTAAGCAGAACCCTGCGCTGGAGGGAGCCGCATCCCTTCAGTCATATTGCCTCAAGGGCTCATGTCTTGAAATGCAGAAGCCCTACTAGGTGTCCTGGCAGCCCAAAGTAGTTGTCATTCTGCTGCTCCACTTCAGGGGATGAAAAATCTTTCTGTTTATATTGTCAGCCAGTTCTGGTAGCCAAAACCTTGGGTAAATTTCAGCCATGGTCTTGCCTTTCCACCCTTCTTCTGTCCTGCATTTATGTACCACAGTAGAAGGACATAACAATGGATCCCGTTCCCTTCCTATTCTTTGATGGTGTGTATATAAATCTGTGGGACATCTGGATGTCAGCTGGTCTTCAATTTGGACTGTGGAAAGAATAATTAAAAGTATTAGATATCAATTGGAAGAATGTAATTTTACAAAGTCATTTTCTTTCTAGGTCCATAAATGAAAATGGAAGTGTGTAAATATCCATGTTATTTCCATTTTATTTCATGTGTGGTCCACTTTGTCCAATGATTGGAAGGAAGGATTGGAATGTGTTTCAGAGGAAAGTCAAATTATGCTATGGTCAATAGTTAGAGAATCAACTGACCTCAGAGAATTTTTTTCTCTGACATTGAGGAGACACAGCTGAGATTCTTGTATGAAGCTGGTTTCTTTCTCAAACTTCCTATTGTCACAGTCTAGAGGTGTCTTCATGTTGAATCTGTTATGTTCAACAAACATTTCAAAACAGATTGTGAGACTAATTCTCTACAGCCCAAATGTTTGTCTTGGTTAAACTAGTGGATGTCTGGAGTGATAACATTGTAGTTGCTTGAGTTACTATGTTTGAAGACACTGCTTACACTTCAGTGTTGGGGAAAAAAATTAAAAGCCCCTAATTGCAAAAGGGAAAACTAAAACCCTTAAATCTCAGGCAGGGAGCTGGGATTTGGTAAGAAACTGAAAAAGGACAGGACTCCGGCTTGTAAATAGATATTAGGGTCTGATTTGACAGTGCATTTGGAAATTCACTGTATAGCCCATCATAAAACAAATCCTCAAATCAGTGAGGTTATATGGAATGATTTCCTGATTTGAGCATGGTATGGTGTTTGCAAATGACTGTTCTGTGTATTGTGCTTTGCCAAGCTCGTTTTGTATGATCCTCAGTGTGTTAAAGGCTTAAAGTGCTTGCCCATTATTTTTATCTCAGGGAGTCTGTGGATTTTACGATCTGCATTCCCCTTATGAACTCTCCAAGTCTAATTTCTTTGCTTACCTTCAACTGAGGCATTTCATAGTTATACAAATATGTGTTTATCTCTTTCTCTGCTTGAGGCTGTTCTAAACTGCCAGGATCTCGTGGAGGGCTAGTTTCAGTAATGTGAATGCATCTGCAAAGGTGGCAAGGGATGGAACAGAGGAAGCATTCCATAATGCTTTTGGGAGCGGAGAGAATACCAGTGAAAAACAGGCACAAGAATGTCACAAAAGCCAGAGATGTCATGTACTTCTGACAAATTCAGCATAAATTTCTATACAGACTCCCTGTCGTCCTGGCATGGAAAGCTGGTTATTTGCAGGACTTGCTCTGTGTATGTAATTTATAATAAAAGTCACTGTCTAAACAGCTCTCTTGAAACTATTTCAGTTTCTTCTGATCTTGGCTTACACAGTGATTCTCTCTGTGGATATGCTTTGCAGTTGTCTATTTCATTGATTCTATTTTCCTTTTTTCCCCTGAAATCAGGTGCTTTTTCTTTCAGATGCTATTAAATGTCTTTCCTTGAGAATGTTGGCTGCTTTCAATGTGCCATTGGATCCAATAGCTGATACCCTAGCTCACCATCTGGCACTTGATTTTTTTCTTGCCCTTGTGTTCATGAAAGAATAGTTTGTCAAAAATGAAAATAAAAAGAAAGAATTTGATGTGTTATGGATAGCTTTTCTGGAATCTCTGTGTGAGCAACTGACAGACAGCTGATCTGGTTTTGTTTATATTGTTTTGGAACAATCTCTAAGTATCTTTAGTACTTTAGTATCTTTAGTACTCTTATTTACTTAGGACCAGTTTAGACAAGTGAATAATCCCTTTAAACTCAGTGATACAATTAAAATAGGTAAATAATATTTGGCTTTAGATTAATAGGTGCTCAGATGAGTAAGAACTAAGGAGTAGCAGGTAGGAGCAGATTTTCCCTCTCTTCCATGCATATATGCAACAAGGACTATGAAGATTAAGTAGAAAAAAAATAATAATAAAAAAAAAGCTTCCTCTTGGTGCACCAGAAGGGTCCAGTGGAGTTATTTATAGTGTAAAAACAAGTCAGCACTTCTTTGCTCTGGAACCTTTGCTACTTTAGAATTTTTGTCTTTGTTGTTTGGGATGCAGTGGTCAGTAAACAAGCTAAAACTTGTTTTCAGTGACCTAAATTAAAGAATCCATTTAAAAGATTGAGACAAAGTTTGAATACAAAGGTATATATATATAGATAGATATAGATATAGATATAGATATAGATATATAGATATAGATATATAGATACAGATATAAGGAACAAAGAGTATCATCACACAGATTTCATTTGGAAGTTATTGGTGTGTTGGAAAATAAATGAGAACGATCCAGTACTAAAACAACAGGATGGTGAAATTGTGCAAGGATTTGAATTTTTGTCATACCTTCATACAGTGATAGAGCCCATATCCAGGGCCTGTATTCATTCTTTACTCATTATGAGAATCATACCAAGAAACCTGATATGAAACGTCCTCACAAGAATGACTTTAAAAGCACAGCACTAGGTGAAGGATAGCTGCAGAAGAGGAAGCATGTCTCTCCAAATTCAGCATCATTTTAATGCTAAACATGTTTCTTCTCTCACTGATCTCACTTGGCTGTATTGCCTGTGCTGCTATGCTAGAGTTGCCCTTAATAAAAGCAAATAAAATTAGACCCTTGCCTGTAAAATCTGAGATAACTGTAAAACTCCTTTGCTATTTCTTTATAGCATTTCCATTCTGATTATAATAAAATACTTAAAGATAGAAGAATGTTGAGGGAGGTTTTTTTGTCCCAGATGGTTTGAAACATTACAAAATACAAGGCTGGAGTCTGGTATTACTGCAGTCCAGGTAAAACAGCAGGAGCTATTGTAATACAGTGAGAAGGATTCAATAAATCTGAAACTGTTACAGCAGCAGTGGGGTACTTTCAACATAATTCCTATTTCTGTGGGAACAATTTTGTAATTGAAAGTATTTATTTACAAAGTAACAGAAAGAAGTAAAAGTGGTAGTGTTTTCAGTTCTTAACTAGTAATCATAATCTAGTTCAATTCAGGGTAGAACAGCTATAGTAGCACATGAGAAACACAAGAGTTTGAGCTGAGAGTACTGAAGATCTTGTATTTCTAATTGCATCCATCTCGTAAATAAACAGAAACTTTAATTGACAAAAAACTTATTACAAGTATCACAAAAAGCTGTCTTATGAGCCTTAAATAGACAAATGTTATTTGTAATAAATCAAATTCATACTATTAGATTTTTAAAGTGAAAAAAAATCCATCAGCAGAGCTTTCTGTAGCTACAGATGTCGAACATGTCAATATTTTCTTCTGTTAAGGAGCTTCTTAATGACAATTTTCCTATGCCTCATTCTGTTTATGATAGAAATCAATGTACATCAGCCCATTCTTAGAATATTATAGAAAGAAATTTTAGTAGTAAATTTTGAGCAATCATTGATTAACAATATATCTTGGGTTAAATAAACTTCAAGATCAAAGGCTGAGGGCTTTATAGGAAAATAATACTGTGAGCAGGGGTTGGATGCTTCAAGACAATGAATGCCTTTTGAGAAATATTCGATGACTTCCTAGACCCTAGCCAGACACAGGAGAGATTGGTAAATGACCGTGCAAACATCATGGAAAATTTCATAAGCAATAATGCCACTGATTTTGAAACATATCCCAAATTGATTTTGATTTCTTTCTAGAGTGAAAAAGGAAGAGGTTGAAAGGTGGGACAGTGCCACCCATATGAAATATGGAAGTGGAAAAGAAGTGGAAAATTTATATTTATTGGATACAAATATCTTGTATGAAGTTTCACAAAAAGTAGGGTATTGAACAACCTTACTATGTGACCATTACAATTCTCAAATACTACGCTAAATTGTGTGTGGGTAGGATTTGGGGGAACCTATTTCACTGTTTTATTCTGCCATTTCCTGATCAAAGAGGGGGGAACAGATTTTTCTGATAAGGTTATGCTTTCCTTGAGAAAATGTAAAGATTTTTAAGAAAACAACCAAACCAAAAGTACCCCAGAAACAGACAGAAATAGAGGTTTGATTCTGCCTGAAAGGAGTGCAGTAGTAGACTATAGAATTGGTACTTCCCTTCCAGTTTAGGAAGATCTGACACCACCATTCCCATCCTTCATTTTAAAAGGTTTTTAATGGTGTTGTAGGGTCTATCAGTCTAGACATATCAGTTTTTAGTTTAATTGCAATATATCACAAAAAACTGTGACATCAGTGGTGTTTCTAAACACACACTCTGGATAAAACTACCTCATCAAATTAGCTAATTATGATATGTGCTTGTCCAATTTCAGCATTTCACACTTTGCAAAAGAGTGGGCAAAGTCTCATCTACCATGTCAGCCTCTACTCACTCAATCTTTAAATCCAATTCAATAAGCTTGGATGCAAATGTGACTAAAATAATTTTACAAAGGAAAAGCTCTTAAAGAGAGTTTACTCTTTGCCATTCAGCTGAATCCTGTTTACACAACAACTCTGTGTGTTCAATTAATTTAAGAAAACCATCATGAGCAATGTGAGAATTGGAACTTGTCTACAGTTTGATTTGCTCCTGGAGTCTGGGGTACAGCTATTCCAACCGCACCGATTACTGCCTTTTTACACATGGAAATTGAGCAGAGGAGCACAAGCGATTCCACAATAGCTCCCCTTGTGGACAAATTGTTTTGGAATAAAAGATACTTTAGTCTGGAATAATTAGTGCAGCAATTATTCTAGGACAGAATAAGTGCACTAATTATTCCTACAGTGTCTACACAGGGACAAACAGAAAGCTATTGAAGAATGGCTTATTCTGCAATAGCTATTTTGGCCCATTTCCTCATATAGGCAAATCCTATTGGTGTTGTCAGCAGGTAATGAGCGTATAGATGGAGAATGTGGATGGATTGCATTAATGATCTCTTCCCATTAGTGTTTCTTTGTGCTTCACTTTTGTGTGTTTGCAGAGTTAATTGCTTAAAACTCCCTCTTAAGTCAGACACTTTTCTAATCCTAACTTCCCAGTTCTTAACAGAGACCCTTCAAACTCTTTTGTGGGTGATCCACCACCAGCCAGCTGAGCAAATCCATGCTCATATCTGACTGTAAAATTGTTGATTTTCACAATGTATTTGTTTTTCTGGTAGGTGTAAAAGTTTGTGCTGCATTAAAGACCATTTATGCATTTTCCCCCAGGACTGCTTTGCAAAATAGTTTTGCAATCATTTGAAAACCACTGGAAAATTCACCCTTGTGATTACTGTTTCAAGGAGACAGAAGATCCACCTGTGTGGAGAGCTGAGGGAATTACAGATGGAAGGGTAAGAGAAATGCCCTTTAGATTCCAAACTGTATTTCTCCCTTACAATAAAACAACATTTAACATTCATGCAACATTTCATTATATTAATTTCTGAACTAAACATATTTTTGCACAGGTCACATAACTATCAGTATCAATATTAGTGTATTTGGCTTATTATGCATGATCTCTGTTATGTGTGGAAGAGCACATTTTCCTGGAAGAAAGAGTTGTTCCTCCAGTGGCATGTGACATTCAAGGCACAGCTCTCACTTGTTACCTTGCCAAGGGGTAGAGAAATGCCCTGGTGGGACAGGGAGGAGGGGATTCACCTACTGACACCAGGGATGCACCAGACACACAGGGAAACCACTGCTTACTTTCAAACTGAAAATAAAGATAGTTTGGGGGGATTTTTTCAAAAATTAGCTAAGCACTTAGTTTGAGCCTTTTTAAGATGGTCTCAAACTCTAAGTGTAGGAAAGGAGAGACAAATAATCTCTGTTCATTTAAAAAGGAATCACCAGGCAAATGCAGCAGACTTTGTCTAAGCTCTGCATAGGTTCTGTTTATGTTATTGTGGAAACTTTAGGCTAAGTGTAGAACTGGAAGGAAAATAAACTTCATCTTTCCATTCTCACGCTAACTTACTGTATAAATTTAGGCAGCTCGTTCAGCCTTTTGGGGCCTCAGTTCTGCATATGTGCAATGGGCTAAAGATACAACCCGTAGCTGAAGCATTGCATTATAAAGAGTTTAATAGATTTACAATCAAATCTGTTATGGGGAAGTCTAGCCCTTTAAAAGCAGGAAAGTTGCAATATGAGATGAGTGAGAAGCAGAGTGGGGTTGTGCTATAACAACTGAGAATTGTGTGTGAAAGCTATGTATGTGGGTTAATGTTTATTTCATTACAAAAACCTGTTTGAAAAGTACTATTATTAAGACCCATGAGAAGATAGTTTGAAAGACAGGGATGTATCTGTTCCTCCAGACAATATGGCTTTTAAAAATGCTTCCCTCAATGACTAAATTTCCCTACTAAATTGAGTACTACATTCCCAGTTAAAATCAGGTTCTGTGTTCATAACCTTTTTTTCCAATACTGTGTCATAAAACTGTAATTTAGGTGATGCTAGCTTGCAAACATGAGTTTAGCAGTGTACCCATACTATGATTTCAATAGAGCTAATTCATCAGTGGTGAAGTGCAGCCTTTCAAATGAGATGGTAGATGATAATATTTAGAAATCTGTTTTCATGTTAAGAGAGGGGAAAATATGAGGAGAAATTTTTTTGTCCCTCTGTTATTATGCAGTTCTGCTTCTCTTTCCTTTGTGCAGTAATTGTGGAATAGGATGCAGATGGGTCCATAACTGGGAACATTCTAAAAATACCCTAAAACTCCAGTGCCAAGCGCAGGAAAAAACACCTTATTTCTCTTCACTGAGAAGCAGAGAAATGAGCTGTTTGATTCAACAGCAATTCAGCAAGAGAAAACTATTATTTTATTACTCTGATGATCTGAATAAAACTATGGGAATATATGTTCTACTATAGGAATATAATGTCTTAAGGACACAACGCCGCTCTGTCGCTAAAACCTTGAGATACTTGATGTGTTTGCAACTGCAAAAATGCTTATAGTTTGTCCAGCTGAAGTAACATTCTGAAATACAGCAAGCCAATCTGTTCCCTGGTGAAATGCCTCTTCTAATTTACAATGGCAAACAAAATTCAGACAATTGAAGATTGGTTTGTCTTGCACTCACAATTTAAGAACCTGGTCTGATCTTTTGTACTCTATTTCCATCCAAATCTTTTATGATGCTCAAAGAACAATATCTTTCTATATTTTTATCATTACATGCACACAAACCCAATCTAGGCAAGTGTGTAGGTTTAGACTTTCTCTGTAGAATCTCACTGAGTGAGATTTTGCAGTTCTCTGTGTAGAGTCAGTATATCAGGAATTTTCAAGGTTGGGATCCTCTCTGTGTTTGGGACAGGTCTGATAGAAGAGGGGTTAATTTTACTCTTCTCCTATGAGTTTGCCATATGCAATTTTATGCCCCAAAGTATTCTAGATGCCATAAATTAATCCAGGAATTTAAAAGATTAAAGATAGGAGTGTTTAGATGGCAGTACAGCAGAAACAAGGGAACAGAAGGTGGCGGACAGGAGGAGGAAGGAAAAGATGCATTCTCATTATTTATAATGAAGAGAAAAGCTGCAAATTTAACCAAGTGTTTCCTATCCCATGTGTTCTTTTTTTATTGCTCTCTAAGTGCAAAAAATGTTTATAGTTGGGTCCCCAGCTGGAACATTATTTAAGATCTCAGAGAAGAGATGAGGTTTGGACTCCAGGATATTCATAGGTGTGAAGCTCTCTTCACACATGCCTCATAGGCGTGAAGCCCTACCAAGCAGTCATGGGAATGTTTTCCCACTCCCCTTTCTGGTAACGTTACACATTTTTATACAATCAGGCCTTAGGGTGCCACGGATTTCTCCTTCGTGATGCTGCTGAGCTCAGCAGTGCTTTTTTGTTCTGTGTGAGTTTCAACTTGGAGAGAGGGAGGCTGCAGAACAGAAAAAATAAAAGTGACTTAGAGCATCATGAGCCTTGTGGGAAACTTCTTTCCAAAGAACTGTGAATGATCAAAAGATCAGAAGTTTGCTTTACCTACCTAATGATCTGTAGAGTCTGGAACAGAAGAGAGGGGATTTTCTGCTTGCAGAACCGAAATTTTTATTTGAAGTGATAAAAACTCTGGATGTGTTTTCTTCACTGTGGGCAGCACTGGTGGGCATTCCATTGTTACCTTTGCTTGAATTTATAAGGTTTGTACTACCTTTTAAAATAACTACTCTATCAGTTATGGAAATAAAACAATGGGGAAGCTGTTTTTTCTGTTTGGAGGATTTTTTTTGTTTCTTTGGGAGTTTTGTGTGTATGTGTGTGTGTGTGTGTGTGTTTAGGAAGAGAAGAAAAGGAAAAGGAAAAATCTATTCTGGAACGAGCTGATACAAGTCATGTTATGCAGCTCAGAGAATGTGGACCTTATCCAATTTATGTAGTGAACTCAAAAATGGTTTTGGTTTTGACAGAACCACAAATTTAAAACAAGGCAGGGTCAGACTTTCATAAATTATTTTATTATTTTTACAGAGATTCTCAAGATCTTTGTAAAAAACTTATCCCATTAACTAGACACATCATTCTGGCTGAAATCATGTAGGGACTTCACCAGTTTCTAATATGGTTTTGCTAGGGATTCCATTACCTGAACCTAGTAGTATCAAAATGGGAGAGAAAAAAAATTGTTGAACATATTTTGTGTGAGATGGTGAGTATAATTTGAATCCTTCCAGCCTTTGAGCTCGGTTGGCTGCTGTGTCACAGTAGGTCCATCTCTGGTGAAATGAACCTGCCTTGCTGAGTTCTCATTTCCTGCACCTTTGCCACCATGCCCACAATGCAAATGGTGCACAGGCAAGAGGAAGGACTGCACACCTGGATGTCAAAGACTCTGCCCCTGTCAGGGTCACCAGAGCAAAATTCTGTGGTCACAAGTGTGTGATTTTTCTGTCTCCAAGACTCATTTTCCCAACCTACACAATAATAAATATGCAGAGATATTCAGAACAGTGTGCTTCCTCTCAGCTAGTCCTTAAGGCCAGCTAGAACATGACTTAGGAACAGCCCCAGGGCACTTCAGGGCAGAGGCAAGCAGACAGCCTTAAACCATTTCCAGCATTTTAAGCAGACTGCAGTAGTGCTGCAAATTAATCCCTCTGACTCTGCCCTGCCATGGTCTGGGAAGTACCACAGCTCGGATGACAGCCTGATAGGGGATATTTTTTCCCATAACTGTTTGCACTGCACAGAAATATACTCGGGGAGTATTTATATGCATGTCACTGGAACTTGTCATAAAACAAGGTGAGACAGTATCAGAAAGGCTGACAAAACCTGACCTAATAGAAATTGGTGGTCCTAATGCATCCCAATGCTTTACCAAATTTTTCCTAATACAAAGATCACGTCCTTTTGAGTTACATTTGGATCATTTAAATTGACAGCTTTGGGTCAGATCTGTGAACAATTCTCTTTGCGTTCAGGCAAAATCCTCTGTTTCTGTATCTTTAGGGCAGCATTTCTAGATCATTATCCAAAGTAAAGGGACAGGTTCTGATTTAAACTGCATTGGTTTAGACTTACAAGGACTCTGTCCAGTTTTACACTGGTGCAAACCCGTGCTGAAGCCAGCTCATAAACAACTTAGATTTGTGTGATATTCTCTGAAGGATTCCTTGGTATAATGGTCTACATCTACATTAGGAGCCTGGGAGCCTGTCCTTGGCCACATCCCAGCTCCACACTGGAGCAAGACCTTGGTACTTGCTGTCCTTTCTCCCCTTTTCCTTGGACAGGAAAGCTGGGGAATGTGTGCTGGATGGAGCTGAGGCACATTTCGACAGCTGCTTGGTTTGATGAAGAAACGCTGAAGACCTCAGGGCACAGGATGGCACACAGTGGCACACGCTCAGAAATGTAGCCATACAATGACAGCTTGTGGTAAAACTTTGTGTGAAGTGTCTGGTCTATGAAGTGCAGACAGCTTGGCCATTGTAGCACATGCAGCAACTGGAAAACATCAGCTCTGTGAAAGAGTGAAGGTGGAAGAGGGAACTGGCCCACTCAAGCTCTGACCTTCCTTTCTGAGCTTTGCATGTGGCAACAATTCCTTGGTGGCTGGTAATTTCCTTCACAGAATTCCTCACCTGCTGTCACCTTAGCCAGGGAACAAGTTGCGCCTTTAGGTATAACTGACCATGCCAAGCAGTGCAGGCTCAGTGCAATTACAGACAAAACTTGTAAATAGACATTTAGAAAGCTACTAACTAAATGCATAACCTTATGGAGAGTAGAACTGCAGATGTGTATGTAACAATGTATTTTAAGTTGCCTGACTTGTCCAGAAGAAAAGGACCAGTCTAATACAGATCATGCAGAGGGTTGTGCAGCTGGTGGGAGCAAGATTACCTTGGGAAGTTGGAAAGAAAAATGAGCACATAAGGGTGAAAAGCTAGCACAGAGTCTGCCTGTGATACAGCAGGAGGCTACTCCTCCTGACTTGGAATTAAAGTGAGGCTAACTCCACTTCTGCAGTCTCAAGTTTGGAAAATGGATGAGTTTGTATTTCAAATGATCTTCCCCATGATATCATGTCTTGATTTCTCTCCTCACTACTTAAATATATTTTAGGGAGAATATAACTGCTCTGATGTGCTTCATTTTCCCAGTATTGAATAATGTTCCAAAGACTTTCAACTTTGTTAAAGTTTCCTCAAAATACCTCCTGATTTTGAAGCCCCACTAAATCCAGATAAGTTCAAGGTAGGCTGAGATAGAAATGAGTTTCAAACTAAGTGCAAATTGTTTGTCCTGAGTGCAGATGGTTCCTATTAAACTTCATAAAAACCTTAAGTAAGTCATGTTTTATCCCATAGGTGTGAACAAAAGCTCACTGAAGCTTCATTTGTGGCAAACCATTTGTTTATTGAACATGGAGATATTCTGTTTTTGAAAGAGAACACAATGCTGCACCAACTTGGGAGAGTGTCTTGCTCTCTCACTTTCATGCTAATTAAAGAAGTGGGGTGTTTCTTGTGTGAGTGTAATAACCTGGCTGGAGATGAGATTCTCGTTCTTCTGATGTTCACATTCTCCTGTCTCTGAGGGGTCACCTGAAATACTTAGGAAATACGATTGCTTCAGCAGAGAGGGAGATTTCAATAAATGTGAGGAAAGGGAAGACATTTACTGTATTTACCTGTTAAATTGTTCTCTGTTGTGCATAAGATAAAGCTCTGTATATGTAGGGAATATATAATTTCAATAGCTAAATGTCCTAATTATTTTAGCATCCTCAAGGTGTGTTTTATGAAGGTGGATATTGTTCCAGGTCTTAACTGTCTTTGGTTTAATTCCAGGAGACACACAGTCTGTGTCTTTTTGAATTTCAGTGTTACTTTTTCCTTTTCATAGCCAACTTTTTTTCTCTTTCTGAAATGTGTAGCTTGGAAACGAGGTCCTTTTAATGAAGCTTTTGAGTCTCACAAAATATGATTAATCTGATTAGTGGTTCAGACTCTTTTTATGCTTACATTAACTAACACAAAGAGCCCCCCTACAGGTTAAAGTTTAAATGTGGATTACCAGATAAAGCTAGTCCTGACGAGGTTTCTATGGTGCAAGGAAAAATTGAATTTGCCTTTCACCTCATTTCAGCCTTTGTCATCCTGGTTTTTGCCCTTCTCCCTCATTCACAGTGAGGATATTAATTTTGCAGTAAAATCTTCAAGCAATTATGCAGATAGCTTGGAAAAAGCAACATACAAACACACTATGAAAAGCTTAACTGAAAAATGGACCCCAGATATTCATTAAAACCAGATGGTAACATTCCTAGCAGCATAACTTTGGATGTTTGGACTAAATTTGTATTAATGTGTTGCAACCAGACAACAAAAATGAACTGGTCTCATGATTGTATGTATGTTTGTATTGTGTTTTATATTTACAAAGTAGTGAGGTATGGTACCTACTCTGTGAATGTCCTTTTTGATAAACAGCTAAGAATGGCTATCCTTTCACACACAAACACATCCATCTTTAGATAGCATTCCTCTGTGGGAGGCTTGCCTTCAATTTAACAGATAATGAACTTCTTCAGATGAATCAGAAAATTGATAGTGAAATGAAGTTTAGTATTTTGCAATGCAGCATCTACCAATACAAGGATGTTTATAGTTTCAAAATGTGTTTTATTAAAAATGCTCATTTTTAGAAAAATTTCTCATCAGTTTAGTAACCCTAGCTAATTTTTATCCCTAATCACTTTATTTTGCAGATTATTTGTGTTGTTGCTCTTTCAGAAATGGCTATAAGAAACTTGAGACAAACAGCACCTGTAAATAGCACTTAATTAAAAGCATGATTGTGTGCGGGGGCTTTCTATATATTTCTCTCTTAACAATGAAGATGGAAAGGTGTTTTTTCTTTTCTTATATGGCATGCTCCATATGATCCAATAAAGCACAACTAGCATAGCACACCAGCCAGGATAGACTACAGTTTCCCCTCAGTGCACACACATAATTCCCATTACTGCTAATGGGAGATGCATGTCCCCACACTGAGGCAAGAGGAATCTTATATGTACATGTCATACATATGAAAATATCTGGCATGAAAAGAGGTGTCTGGTCCTGACAAATTGCCAGGAGGCATTATTTTTTTTTCCTGTTAATTATAGTAATTATTTATCATGCATTAAAATAGTGCCCTAAATTTGCATGGCACAACGTGCAACACAAATAAGCTGCATTCAGTGCTGAAAGGAGCGTACAATGAGAAGCTGACAAACGTGCACAATGTGAGGCACCGGTGCATCATCTGGAGTCACAGGAGATAGTGGTCCCCTTCCTGGAGACGGGCATTTTAGAGGCTGGAAGGGCCTGTCTTGGGACAGGGGGCAGTGTGAGCCCAGCTGAAGAGCCCTCACTGGCAGGAGTGAGGTGAGGGGCTTGGGAAGAGCGCAGGGAACGGAGAGCCGGGGGGCTGTGGGCTGGGAATGCCGCTGCTGCTGGGAATGAGCGAGGGGAGCAGAGCGGGCGCTGCGCTGCAGTGCAGGGACAAGGTGAGCCCGGCAGCAGCTGAAAGGCAGGGCTCAAACAGAGAAAGCAGCACCGTGCACGGTAAAAGATGAAAGAGCTTTGGCTAAACCAGATGGAAAGGCAGACAAGTCTGATGGAGGGCTTAGTCAGGAGCCAGAGAAAAAGGTGTTTTTTGTGACAAAGAGATGGGGATGCTTCTGATTCACTGCTCTGTCAGTCCTTGAGTGTGTAGCCTTGGCCTTTTCTTATTGTTGATTTTATCTAGACCCAAGAAAATCTAGTTTTTGTCCTATATGTAAATATACTTTATACCATCACATAGGTCTGCGTATACTTTATATCTGTGTCAGTCTGTGCCCTATGGGAAATGAATCTGCTGACCAGTTGCTATAGATTTTGTGGAAACTGGGAGCAAGGGAAGATGTACATAATTTCTGATGAGGGAAAAGTATCAGGAGTCATTGCAGAACAGAGAGTGTTTCACCTGGAGCAACACTTTCCATTGGAGACTTGCACCCCCTGAGGTCCCAGGGAATCTAACTATGAGCACAAAGCCAGGGGAGAGCAGGCATCTTTCATTCTGCCGCTCATGAAAGTACTTGTATTGTAATTGAAATTTAATCTGAGTTCATGAAATGTTTATGAACCTGGAACAATTGTATAAAGTTTCAGTCAGTTGCACTGCAATTTTATTTGCATATTTGTTTTTGGAAAGGAACATGGGCCTTCAAATACTGCAAAGACAAATTTTTTTTTTTTTTTTTTTTTTTTTTTTTTTTTTTTTTTTTTTTTTCTCGAATCTTGAGTTGGTCTAAGGTAGAGTACTGGAATCTCTTGAGTAATCCCCCCTGGATTAAGAGGAGCTTCTTTGGAGTCCATTTTCTCAAAAGTTGCTGCAAGCTTTCAGCCCTTGTTTTATATTTGAATCAGTTGAAAATAACTGATGGCAATAAGCACTGGCAGGCCTCCCAAACTGTCAGCTGAGGGCTTCGTTATGTATTCTTTCCCCCAGGAGGATTACCCAGGAGAGTGCAAGGGGGAGTGCAACTGCCTGAGCGCTGCTCTAGAGATGCTGGAGTGTGTTTAATTCGGCAGAAGCTGAAGGCAGTTAGAATGTTACACATTTGTTTCCATAAGGGAAAGAAAAACATTGGAGAGATACTATGTGAGGACTTTAGATTATGTGTCTTCTTGAGCTACTCCGGAGATGTAGTTTAGAAAAATCTCTTGACCTTTTCAGGCTTCCTCCGCCATGATGGTTCGATGTAGCTGTGCAAAATGATAGGTAGCTTACAGCTTGCCTTCCCTGGGGTGAAGCTGATTTACAACACGCTTTGTGTATAATTTGGCTGTAGAGAGACAGTTTTACACCCAGCTTTTGCGTTTTGGCTATGATAAGGACTGTAAAAATGCTGTGATCCTGGAATGTGCGTGTTCTGAAATTGTTTCTTCTTGGAGATGCAGAGCTTGCTGAGGCTGGTGGTGGACTGAGGTAACCTGTTGACCTAATATCTAGACCTAGACTGATTAGATAATCTTCTGAATGAATGCATATTTCTTTTCCTGAGTCAATGGAGTTATTGTGCCTGAGCCAGTCCTGACTTCTGCTCAATGGAAAGACTGGCCAGCTGCTTCCCTTCCTCCTTCTCTTCCTCCTTCTCTTCCTCCTTCTCTTCCTCCTCCTCTTTCTCCTTCCTTGAGGTCACTAATGCTTCAGCTTAATCATGCATTGAGCGATCCTGAAGTAGCAGGCCATGCAGAGATCTTAATTATTTTCTGGGAAGCAGAAGGCACAATCCATATTGATGTGCGTCAACAAACCAACAGGTTTGGTGCCGGCAGTCCCCCACTCTCCCCAGCTCAGCCACAGCCATGGTGCTGTTGGTGCTGGGCTCCCTCTGCTTGTCATCTGCTGGGTGCTCTGCTCTCTTGCCTCACGGCCCTCAGCTGAGGCCTGCTCACGCAGCTCTGGCAGATGCTCATCATCCCCCCACTGATGGCAGCATGTCATTCCTGGGGACTGAAGCCATGTGCTAGGTCCTGGCAGCCACCTGTAACCAACATCAATTATCCTCTCCCCTTGTAGGACACAGTGCTGGTGCTGAGCTGGCCACTCATATTTTGGACCATTTGGTTGTCAAGGTTGGATAACACTGGGGATAAAGTCCCACATCTCATGAGCTCAGGATTCTAGCCAGGAGTTTGGTATTGCATGGGCTGAGTACAGACAGCTTGATTTGTAGGAGGGCTTGGAACAGAACACCATCCGCTATGAACCAAGAAGGCTCAATTTCTTCTCCTTTCTTCACACATACCTTCCATTCATCTAAACTTCAAAATCTCTGCCCAGAGAATTGACATGCTGGTGTCCTCTTGGACTGCCCCTAAGAATCCCAGAAGGCAGCAGTAATTACAGTGTATGTTATTACTGTGCTTAAATTTAATATATGTTTTTTAAAAAAAAAGGTAATGGCAAAGGTCTGATTATTAACAGGTATTGTCAGAACAGCAAAAAGCTATTGTACTTATTCTGGAAAACAGCTCTAGCATAAGACTGATGCTGATAAAAGTATACTTTCAAAAGTCTAAGCCTACTACCCTAAATATTCATTAAATTATTGCCTTGTGCATGATAGGCATTTGAAGAGTAATTTATATACTTGAAATAGAACAGAAACTGCCATATCAGTTATTTTTCCTTTCTGTTTCACACATACACACAAAGACATATATATATATTTATATAGATCTTGCATATATATATATATATTGTATATATTTTGTAATGACAAAAAAATTGTATCTATACATGGAGAATGCATGAGTCTGTCTCATTGTTGCAGACAAGAAAACTGTCTATAGGTTCATGCATCCTTTCCTGATTCTTAATTTAATAGAAAAGTCAGCCTGGCCTTTACAAAAATAATTTGCAGTATAATTGTTTTTAGAGGTGATTTTTTAGATGACTTTGGAAACAAGGTGTTTAAACCTCTTTGAATCTGTCATAGTTGGTCAGCATAATTGATGTTGATATTACTTGTAATATTTTCAGTAATGTTTGATAGAAAAATGGACACATGTTTTATAGTTGTGACTGCATATATTTACATTTAAAGAGGTGGGGAGCAGAATTTGAACTTCCCTTTTGGTATTAGAAGTGAAAAGAATTAACTCATCTGTGGGAAAGTTTGTCCAAACAAGCTCTACTGCTGGCAAGTTAGCAGCGTATCTTTCCTTCCCCTCCCCCAAACTGTTGATTTTATTTTTTTCCCTGTCTTGGCTTCTTTTTCTTTCTATCAGGTTATATATTCACATTTCTCAGCTGATGTTTCTTATTAAATTACAGACACATGTTATGTTGAATCATTTAATCTCTCAAGTTGGAGTCCAGTTTTCTTGCATAAGAAAAATCTCTTTTAATTCTTTAGGACAAAAAGCATCATGTATTTGAGTTCCCCAAAAAGCATTTAATAAAGCATGAAAAGATATGACATCAATCCCACTAAAACACAAGGGCAAATGAATGATGTTACTGTAAATCTTTACATCAATCACGCCCAGGACTTTAGAAACAATATAGTTTTGTTTGCATTTCAGAAGTGACAAACAACTCTTCTGACTGGCTTAACATAGTCACTTTCCATTAGTCAAGACCAGAAGCAAGTCAGAATTAAAATGTGGCCCTTGGTTGCCAGGCAGCCGAGTTGTCTTGACATGGTGGTTAGTTTCCTTTTCATCCAGTGACAACAGTGAAATGAAAGAAGTTTTGAAAAACTTGATAATGGTTTTCAAAGGAGGAGGATAATTGGTGGGGCTAGCTTGTGCGGCTCTGTGTGGAAACTTTCGTCTGTGCTAAGGGAAGACTGTCACTAAAAATTTAAACTCTTGTACACAAACTTGACCTGGAATCTTCTCCAGGTTTTCACTGGTTCATTTGTAGAACACTTCTCTCAGCCCAAGGGGTGCTGGGATGAAAGCGTTAGGACAGATGGGTAAAGCCCCAAAGGAAGAAAAGAATCAATAGTTGTGATTTAATCCATCAGTGAAAGGGAGGAATTAAGTAAAATCCTTAAAATGGGGAATTTGTAAAAGATCTTTTGATAGTACCTATAGCTGAAAATAATTTATCATCTGATCGCTGTTGAGAGTTAATGGCATTTGGGCTTAGAAAAGCATATTTTTGACTCATTCTGCCAGATACTGAGCAATTTTCCTGCTGTTATTTTTGATATTCTCTAGACAATAGATAATTTAATTCAAACAAATTTTCCCAAGATGACAAAAACCTTAAACATAACAGGATGATGGCAAGATAAGCTTTTGCTGCTGATGTTAATAATGCAAAAGCTAATGGGATATTAATATTAATACTAATATAAGTTGATATGAAGTAATATTTGTGTTAAACTGTTATAAGTCAAATGTATGCATAGCTGTCCATATCATTCATTTGTTAAAAGAAAAAGGCGGGGGGGTGGGGGGGAAAGCTCAGCAAAATGCACCCATAATGAAAGAAGGGACCAATTAGGGTTGGATTAACATTCATGGTTATTTACAGTTGTTTTTGTACTTGTTCTTGTGCTCTGACTTCCTAAAATTTCACAACCCAAAGATTTAGAAAAATGGGGTTGTTTAGACGCGAGGTGCAATGAAGTGGCTGCAGCCATTGTGCAGACACCACCTCTCTCATTATACCCTCTCAATCAACACTCGGCACACAGGAAACCGCAATAAAGCCCATCTGCCACGGTTAATCTGCAGGCAAACCCACACCCATGTCTGTGCCCGTTACTCTCCAGCCTTATTATTCTCAGATCCAAAGCTTCATAAGGGATCAGCCAAAGTCCATTAAAGTAAATAATAGCTAGAAATGACAGGCTTAGCAAGGATTGGGAGGAAGTTGAAGACCAATCTGAGCTGTGAGCTCTGATTAATAGAGAAAAGCATTAGGAGAAAAGGGGAGAAAAATGACCTCAGCCTGCTCCAAAGAATTCCTGAACCTTGGTTGTTAGGGCAAGTGCTACCATCTGAGACGTTAGTGATCCTTGAATTTCCTTCACTTTGATGCAGCTCAAATGGGAAAATTTTGAAGGTTCAGCAAGGCCCCAGACCTCAGCTGGAAAGCCGTCTGGAGTCAACCCTGTCAAAATTCTCTTGTGGAAAAGAAAGCCTTTATTAGCTAGATTGCAACAAAAAACCCACAGCCTCTAATAAGAAGAGAATGCATGCTATAGATTGCATATACATTAATTATTAGAGAGCATTTAATTATTCTCATCTGTATCCAGATCTGTGCAAAAGTTCTTTTAAAATACCAGTCAGAATGTGTTTAAAAAAACAAAAAAGCACAAAAACAAAAACCAAAACCAAACACCTTCTCAGACTGTTTTTCTTCGATCAACTTAATTTTTAATAGAAGATTCAATTCATTGCCAAGTGAGGAGATACCCTGCTTGGGAAGACTGGTACATAAAGTTGATGCTTGTGAGGATGTTGCATATAATGTTTGCTTTCCATTGTCTCAGCTGTGTGTTGTACATGAACAGAATATACAGAAACCAGCAGCAAGTCAACCCTGCACAAGGATTTATTTTTCTAATGCTAAAGAAAATCACTGCTCTAAAAACAGAAACTTGAGCAGTTATAAAAACTATTTTCTCCTATTTCTCTGCATATATTATCTACCTCTTTTCCAGCTATATCCTTGGAATATGTTTTATTTTGATTACAGGAAAGAATGGACAGATGTTTACTATTCATCAGAATGTTTGTTTTTACTGCTATTTAAAAGTCCATCATGCAGCTGAGAAAGTGAATGTGCCACTGCACCTTTGCAACTTTTGCTGAGCAAAGTGCTGACCACGAGGAGTTTGTAAGTGATTTTAGATCCAGCTAAGGAATAGTGTTTAACTGATCAATCTTAGACAGCAACCCAAGCATAACTATTCAGAAACATCTGGTACAACTGTACAGGTGTTTCTCTGTCCCTGATGATTTTTTTTTTTTGGTAGATATTAATGATCTGAATGAGGGCTTCTTGTCAGGGCAGCTCTTATGATGATACATTCCTTCTAAAAGTTTATGTTACAGTATGTGGTTTTCATAAACAAGATGAAGAGGATGCTGCTTAAAATGATGATGCTGCTGTGAAATTGCTGATAACTTGGCTAAAGCCCTGCTCATGTGCACGTGATGCAATTTTCATATTTTAATCCTAAGCAGAACCAAAAATGACAATTATGAAAAGACAAAATAGATACCACCAACAGCTGTAATTGCTATCTACACTGCTCAAGGATGGGCAAAAGACACAGTAAATCAATATTAAGATCTCTACATATGCAGGTATCACAAGGACATCATATAACATCATTATAAGAAAATCCTAATAAAATTTGGACAGTTATTCCAAAGAATACAGGATGAGCATGGAGTGTGTGTTTGCAGCTAACTAGTTCTCTGCAGTTTCAGCTGATGTCTTAATAGAAATGTCTGCCTTTATAAAAGCATAAGTGTCTTTCTATAGGAAAAAAAAAACCAAACTTATTACATATTTTAGGATAAAACCTTATTTTTTAGATTGATGGATACTAGCGACAGTTTTAACATTTTTCTGCTGGTCATGTAGGAACTATAAGATTGTGAAGGATGAAGTGGCACTGGCATTCTTCTCAAGTACATAAGATACAATGCCTTTTTTTTGTCCTGAAACATAGGTGATGTGTTTCATTTGGAACACTAGGCCTCAATGCTGAGACTGTGTCTTCTCAGACAATTTCATATTAAAAATTAAAAGTAGTTCCATGATCAAGAAACTGAACATGATTTTCAGTGGAGAGGAAGCAAATAACATGATGCAGCTTATGCATAAGGTTTTGTTGTAATTAAAATACAAAGAAATATGAAAATGTTGAATGTGAGCAAGATCTGTACACCACTAAATATTCAAGACACTAAGATAAAAAAAAGCAGTAAACAAAATGTGTATGAACAGAAAAAGCAAGCTAAATGCTTTGTGCAGTGGCTTCCTATTAAAAGGAACAAATAACCTACTTTGCTTTCTTGATTTATTCTAAAACCAGCACTATGATATTGCATAGAAAGCCTGCATGTAAAGCCTGACTTTAACTACAAACTTAGTGTTTTTATACCACTGTCAACTTTTCTGCTTAATGTAAAACAGAGTTAGCCTCTCATCTATCTCTAGTCATCCATGTGATGTTGTCCAAGAGGTGTTTCCTCCTGACCATACTCAGAGCTATCAAACAACATTTTCTGTACCCATCTTCCCACAGCACTTAAAGCAGGAGTCGTGTAGCACATCATGGTACCTTGGTGAGTTTTCTGTTCTTTGCTTCACTGAAACAAATGCATTTTAACATCTATTTTTTTTTCTTGTTTCCAAGGACAAGACTGGCTAATAGTAGTGATATGTACAGTAACTTCCTCTCAGAGCTCAGCCTCACACTGGAGATACATTTGGTTTTGGGTATTGTCCTCATCCAATGGATCAGGATGAGCTGAACAGTTTAGCAATGATGTTTGCTGCTTGTTTAATGAAGGTACTAAAATCCTGAGCAGGGTTTGGAATTAATTAGTTTACACAGGAATAGAAATAATTATCTCTCAGCAACATTTTATCAAATAATCTATCAATCAAAGGAGTCCATAGCTGTAGCCAAACACCTTTCTGTCTTTGAGGATTAAAAAAACACAGAAAACACAGGAAAACAGACTGTGGCATTGAATCCATATTGCTCCATATTGTTTATTATACAGGAACTCCAGTTTGCAGTTTCCTCATATGTTATTGGTTAGCCTCCCTTGGATATTTTCTGGCTGGCTATACTCCTAAATCTATCTGCAGCTCACAGATATTCCTATAAATTTTGTTTATTTTACTCTAAACTCCTTATTCTTTACTAGAAAGAACATTTTTAATGACAGATTTAGTGTAGGCTTGTTGCTTATAAACATGAATTTGTGAATGCAGAGACAAATTTGCCCAATTTCAAAATATAAAGACAACAACTTGTACTCTTCTGTCGTTTTCTATTAAGTTCACCAAAAAGCAGTGAGTTTTTCCCTGTAGATCACCAGGAGATTGTATTTTCTATAGCCCAGTCTGCAGAATGATGTCACCTCATGTTTTGTTTAACACCTGGCATATTGCACAGTCCCATATATGTTACACATAACTGGACAGCTTTAATGAGCGATTGCCTGGGTGTGTTTCAGTGTGGTACAAATGCACAAACTGTAATTCTGCTTAAAGTCTACTTCTTTAGTGAATTTCTGCAGGGAAAAAAATCCAGCCTATGCTGTTAAGATGATAAGGCTAGATATTTTTAATACAAACTGCAGTGAATAGAAATGGAAATCTATCCATTCTGATCAAAAGCTAATGACTGTAAAATATTCTGGTCAACCTTTGGCATAATTTGGGGAAGTTAGGGCCAATTCATTTGCCATGAGGCATCTCTGGCCTTTAGGTCTACTAGCATTTTTGACACCCATCACCTCAGGGAGCCAGTTCTCACTTTGCCCTATTTACTGGCTGCAAAAGCCTCATTTCTCATTCTGTTTTACTGCAAGGGGTAAACACAAAGCCCTCCTCTTCCTCTTTTGCTCCCATTCATCCTTACATCCAACAGCAGACACTTGTACAGGGCACTATTGCTAGAACCATCAGGAACTTTTGCATCTGCTGCCTTCCTGAAATAGAAGGAAAATATAAATATTTGGCCCCGAGATAATTTATTTATATGGGAACAGAAATTCATTTCAGAGAATCCATGTCAAGGACTCCCATGAGTCTTTTAGACACCCCAGGATTACCTCCAAGAGAGCAGGGACTTCATTTCTACTGTAAACATGCTTGCAGTTCACCACAAACATGTCAATAATGGTAACAAATGGCCCCACTATGTGTCGTACATCGAGAGCCAGGGGAAGCATGTGCAAAAAGCTATTTTTAGAGATGAGGCAGGAGGCAACTGAGTTTTTAAAAATTGTACCCGGTTCAGGGGGTGATGTATCAGAAATTTTTGGGAGTAAACGGGGAGAAAAAGGAGCAACGAAGTGCTGTTTATCCTGCCATTATCTTACCAGTCTGTGTTTCTTTGGACAGCAATCACGGGACCCAGATGCTAAGGGTAAGTGATATTTTCCCACAAGCAGTTTCTGGCTCGTTGGCAGCTTTTGTAGGCAGTTGTGTTGGCAGCCTTGGAGCAGCCTCTGGCTCTGTTTTGTGGCTTTGCTCTTGATGGGCCGCCTGGGCTGCCCTGTGCTGCTGGATGCCATTTCCCTCTGTCAGCCCATGGGCTTTAGGAAGCTTTCACTGTGCAAATCCCCTGTGAAATAGATAAATGGGCTCTTCTAGGGCAGAGAGGGAATCTGTTTCCTGGCTGTTGTAGACATTAGGTGAATTACTGCTTCAGGTACTTGGGGAAACTTTGGCCATTTTGCAATTTTTGGCTTCCCTAAGCTGGAATATTCATCACAAAGGCAGAACCAGGTACAGCCCCAGGTGTTAGTCTCAGTTCTCCCTCCAACCCTTCCTTTTTTTTATTTTTTTAACTCTCTTTTATCTCTGCTGCTCTATCTGTGGTTTTTGTAAACTCTTTAATTGTACTCTCTTTATATTATTAACAACATATATTTAACAACATATGTTAACAACACCACACCATCAGAAAGTAAACACAGTATCTCAAATATAACAATAAGATTAAAAATGAGTTCTGTACTTCATACAGAAATGGCACATTTTTTTGTCCCAGTTTACCTGTAATTCAATCATGCTTTAAAATATAAAGAAGGTATGTAAAATACAGTTTTAAGTAATTCTGCGTATTCTGTATTGAACATGTGAATACAAGTATCTTAAAATCTTTTCAAACATTATTTCTTCTATTAGATACATATGTTGCTATGCAGCCAATATAAAATATTTCTTTTACAAGTGTATTATTGAACAAAATTAGAAGAATTATATTTATAAAAGATACTCATAAGTAAGACTCTTGGGCTTTTTATTAAATCAACTAATAATATTATACATTTTTTGCATTGTTTCCCTTTTTTGCCTAGCTGATTTGAAAAAAAAAGACATTTCTTGAGTGATGATTAACTTCTCCTTTGTGGATTTCTAACTTCCAGTTTATTAATTCTAGATTGTTTGTTATAATTAGTAAATTGCATATTTATGAATTATTATAATAAAAATGCAGAAAATTCAATTGCATTCTACTGCAGCTTCACCTGCAAAAGCAGATCTGTAGAGGGGATTTTTCCTCCTGGGTGCTTCTATGTACTTTCTAGTGTGTTAGTTCCCAAAAAGCTGTCAGATCACTTGTTAGATTTGACTGGAATTGTGTATCATTTTGATATCACTTCTGTTCATAGAATTTCCTGGAAATTCATATACCGAAAATGTTTATTAATTGGCATTTCATATGCCGTTTGTTTGGATTTTTAAATAGTAATAATGAACTCAGTAGAAATAAGAAAACAAAAACCTTCTCAACCAATTTGTGTGAGCTCTTTTACACTTTGATGTCACCAAATCTGTGTAATTCTATCTCTGTCAGGAAATTACCACATGCCAGAGATTCCTCAATGAAATGCTGACTGTCCATATTCCTAAAAATATATGAATCTTAAAATTAATTTCATTAGGCTGACATCAAAGACCACTGTGGATACCTTAGCCATTGTGAATTGATTGGTAATAATTTTATCCAATACTAGTTCTGTGAGAATGGAAAGGAAAAATTGCTCTTCTTGCAAAGGGGTGGTATTGGGTTAAATTTGCAATTTTTTTCTCTGTTTTAATTCAAATGCAAGTAAAGGATATTCTAAATCTAGGCATATTTACAATAAGTTTTTCCTCCAATCCATTTTTATCAATTTTCTTTCAGGACACTGTGGCTTGTGACAAAATATCTTTGTGATGACCACTCCTCACTAGGTTCCTGCTGTTTGAAGATTAGTGCCTGTTACCTAGACTTTGCAGAACTGGACTTGTAGACTGTAAGCTATTTGTCCCATAGTTTTTAAGAGTTATGTAATGCTGTGAGACCAGTGGAAATTGCCATTTAAAATGTTTCCATCTTTTCTACGTAGGTGAGTTTATACTCCACAGAACCAAACCAAACCAAGAAACAAAGAAACTACAAACAAACAAACAAACAAACAAACAAAACCCTCAAACCAAACAAATAAACAAAACCCACTAAAAGCAAGAAAGTCTAATGTTAGCCCTGCGCTGTGGGCACAGTTGTTGGACATACCCCTAAACTATTTCTGGAACGCCACTTTCCAAACTGAATCCCCCTTTTTAAAGGAAATACCTGAAGGATACCATTAGTGTTTCACATTGTCCGTCCACATGGCCGCTGGCTGCTGCGCTTCCCTCACTAACCTGATGTAATTAAAGGGGATTGTTCATTTTCCTCCCTGCAGCGCTGCGGTCCCGAGGCGTTTCCCCGGAGGAGCGCAGGGCTCGGGGCGGGAGGTGGCGGGGCTGAGCCCCCGGAGGTGGCGGGGCTGAGCCCCCGGAGGTGGCGGGGCTGGGTCCCCGGAGGTGGCGGGGCCGGGTCCCCGGAGGTGGCGGGGCTGGGTCCCCGGAGGTGGCGGGGCTGGGTCCCCGGAGGTGGCGGGGCCGGGTCCCCGGAGGTGGCGGGGCTGAGCCCCCGGAGGTGGCGGGGCTGGGTCCCCGAAGGTGGCGGGGCTGAGCCCCCGGAGGTGGCGGGGCCGGGTCCCCGGAGGTGGCGGGGCTGAGCTCCGGACGGCTCCGCGCTCCCGGGGCTGCACTGAGCGGGAGGTGGGAGCAGGGCTACACCTCCATCCCTGCCCACAGCCCTCCGGGGCAAAGGCAACCACAGGTACAATAAGCTGGTGGATTATACGGACAAATAAAAAAATTTACAAAAAGATATTCAGTGCTGATATTCAGAGAACTGTAACAAATACAAACTAATCCAGGCTTGTTAAAATAGGTTTTTCTTCCCTATTCCTTAGGTGTTTATAAAAATCGTATTGGGTCAGGGAGAAATTATCTTGATGTAACTTTTTTTTTTTTCATTTTAATACTTTTGAAGTTGAAGAGCAGATGAATTTATGCGATGTGAGATTTATTTTGTAAATATTAAAATTTTACTAGATAATATTCTTAAGATATTTGATATTTATTAAATCCTCTTCTATTAAGGAAAAAAAAAGTATATTTACAAATCACCCATGGGTTGAAAATTTTTAACCGTAAGTATAATACAAATAACCTCTGTGACTTCCTAAAGATTTGTAAGGATTAACTAGAGACCGTAGACTTTAAAAAAAATAATAATATTAGGAGTTACCATGCTGTGTATTCTACACCGAAAAAAAAAATAAATTTCTTAGTAAGTTAGTCTAAGACTTTGGAGCAGCCTACCACGATCCAAGGTAAGTAGGTTCCCTTATAATTGTATTTTCCATCAATATTTTGCAGTTTGTATTTAGAATCAGTGTCTTCTTTCAGCCTTCAGCTTTGGGATTTATTTCACCAGATCTGTCAGTTTTCCCATTCTCCATGTGTTTTGGTGTTTAGAAGTTCCTTATCTTCACAGCAATAACTTAAAACCTAGTGAGCTGCATTCTCTGCCTAGTAGGTACCTTTTATTCCCATGGTTGATAAGTAGAATTAAAAAAAATTAAAGAAAGAAAGTCAATTTAGTTTTGAGTGTCTTCAAACTCACGCTGCATATTTTTGTTTAAAGGATACAGCAGAAACTCATTTATTCTCCAAACTGAATTGCTGATATTAACACAAGGCACACTGACCATTGCCTAAAATATTAAATTTTACCTAAAAGGGGTTTTTAAAAGTTCTTTGTCTTTATGCTGTCACTCTGGAAAGCCTACAGAAGCAGGGATCCTCTATGATTCAATAAGTTCCTTTTTTTGTGCTCCTGATTTCATTTCTCTGAGCTTTGATGTATGTTTTACTCCAGTTGTGAGAAATGCATATATAAAATGCCACATGCATAGGAGAATTTCAAGTGTAAATGGATTTAAGCACCAACTTTAAGGAGAGCCCTGTCCACAAAGAAAAATGATTACCCATTAATTTTTAGACGTATAATCTTAAAATGTCTCAAAATGTCATACAGGCAAACACATCACAGCCAGGATAAATCTTTCTAGTCTTCTTACTTTTTTAAAACAGCAAAGTTATACCTTACATGATAGCTTCAAAAAAGCACAATTATCCTATGTTTTGCACCATATATTTATCAGTAATCCGTTCTGTGTGCAACTTTAAGATAAAAGCTTGCAGCTACTCCACTGCTTGCTTTTCCAAGTCACTTAAAAATGGAAAAATTGCAGCTGGAGAGGCTGGCCAGTAGAGGCCTCTCTAGATTTGCCTTATGATTAAGAACTCTGACTGCCTGGAATCAGTCGCAGTGAGGAAAAGTACTTGAAAAGATTCTGTGGCGTGGAGGGGGAAAGATCACTTTTTAATGCCCTTTTAAGTTGCAAGATGTTGATTAATGTTGCCCTTTACATTAATGATGTTTCAAGTAAAAGAAAACAAATTTAAAATGGATAAATTCTATTGAGGATGCATTAATTAAACAGAGACTTTACCATATGCTGTGGCTGGAGTGCTTGCTGGCCTTTCTGTTGTTGTTACCTGTGTAAAATCCACCCCATCCTCTACATGAATGCCCAAGCTGAATAGCCATTTGAATGCAAGCTTTAGTTTGATTCGCCATACAAGGGGTACTGTGTCACTGTGTTTTCTTTCTAGGAGTCACTAAGTGATTTCTATATCTGTTGTCATGGTGATATAGCAAAGCAGGGGAAAATGGGGGCAACTCCAGGCTTTCTCTACACCCTCTGCACTAAGAACTAAGATGTTGTTAGCAGGCCTATAAAACATTGGGCTTTATCTGGGCCTTCTTTTTGTTCTCTGATTGTCAATAAAACTCATTTTAAGGGTAACAAGGACATCTAAATGTCATCTGTCACAGTGTTAGAGAGATTAAGTTTGTTTAGGAACTTGTGCTGGACAAAAGGCCACTATTTGTTCAGCAGATACAAAGCGGTGTTGGCCATCAGGAATCGTGATTTAGAAGGAGGCTGCATGGAGCATCCAGGGAAGATCAGCTCAGTTGCAGGTGATAGTAAGAGGCTCCTTGACATGACAGCATTTAAAACACTACCAAAACAAATAGGGGTTTGAGTCAGAGCGGGTTTATCAGGGTTTTGTTCTCTTGGGCTGGATATTTTTTTTTGTTGCTTATCAGCTTTGTAGACCGGATGTTACTGGAGTGGCTGCACAGACCTGAGGGAAGAAAACAGCCATTGACAGTGGATGGCCTGTTTAAAAACATGACACACACACCTGATAGGCCTTGAATGAATAAAAATAGAAGAGGGAAAGGAGGTTTTCCATGGAAAATCCAACAATAATAGGTGCTGTATTAACTCAGCATTTACTTAATAATGAGGCTAAATGGAAAGTACAGATTAATGAAGACATTGGTGTTATTAAAATCAAATCCTGTGGTTCATATGCTTTTCTTAATAATGAACATTGTGGCTATTGGAGAGGAAGAACAGGATTTTTTCTATTAATTTGGCACACATCCCAGATCTCATTCAACCAGAACCTATCCTGTGCAAAATGCAACCGATGGCCTTTATGTTCCACAGTCTTGCTGTTAATATTTTTGTTAATCCAAAAAAAAAAAAGGATTTTCTTTTTTCAAATTAAAGAAAAGGAAAGGGTGATCTTTGAGCCTAGACAATAATTAAATAACACAGACCAGCCATGTTGATTTAAGCAGAAAGGTTGGTTGAAAAATGTCCCTAGAAAGGAGATGTGATGCTGTTTATTGCACTACAACTACATTTAATTCTGACATTTGTGTTTTGGTAGTAATACAATGTATAATGCTGATTGATATATTTTGTGGCTTGTATATTTAGTGAGATCTAAAAGACAATATTCAGGACATCTATCTTGACAGGTAAAAATAATTTAGTTTCATTTGTTAAGGTTGCTGTAGTTCCAACACTGAACAAGCAGCATTTGAGATGCAGCTGAACAATGGAGTTGGCAGAGTTGAGCGCTCATTTTGCCATATGCTCAATGTGAAACATTTGTTTGACGTGGAAGGAAGCTGCATAAGCTGGTAGTGGGGCTTGTGCATCATGGCAGTATCCACTCCTTACTCAAGTGTTTGTGTTGTTGACCCAGCCATGTTCCCTGAGCACCTGCAGAGTGAATGGAGGAGGCAAACAGCATGGCATGGGAGAGGAAATACAACCCATGGAAAGGGGTCCTGGTCCTCTCAGGTAGGCCAGAAGGGAAGAGCATGACAGAATGTTGCTATCCCACTAATTAGGTCTTTCCCTCTAACAGTTACTCCAGATCAAGCCATCAGCTTGGTTCTGCATGTGGATGAGAATAACTTTGGCTGAACAAGTAAGAGCTCCCAGAGCATGCTCTGTTGGCTCCTGTTTTCCTCATATCATAAGGCTACATTCACAGTGAAATTAAATGCAAGCACCACAGAAAATCCCTAGGAGTAAACCTTGTCAAACACGGGAAGTAAATCCCCTGCTCTGGGTGACAGTAAAAATTAAATATGTGCAACTAGGTGTATAGCAAAACTCACTATAATATTTCCAGCCTTTGGACACTGTTTAAAACAGCCCAGCCTCTAAAAGGTGTGTTGAGGTTGTTGTATAAGGGACAGGAACACCCTCACTATTTATTCATCCCTGCAGCAGAGGGCAGGCGGAGGGTGCCCGATGGCAGAAGATCAGCATTGCTCCGTTGTCCCTTCCAATATCACTATGTCCAGGGAATGTAAAATTGTGGCAGGGAGCCTCTCTACCACCTACAGCTCCCTCCTGTGAAAGAGGCTTTCCCATCCAAGCAATTTACATGGTTTTCTGACGTCTCTGTGACCAGGCTTTTGCAAATTACTTATTACCAGGAGGCCAGAACCCAGGCTTTAGTGTTCAGTATTGGAATCAGTTGGCAGAAAAAAAAACATATTTCAAGGATGTTGAGAGAAAAAAAAAATGAGCATTTTTTCCTTTGCAGATTTTTTATGATCGTGACCTGCCACTCTTCTGTTTTCTATTATTTTAGGTATGTAGTCTGCTATTCATTCAGCTCCTCTCCACATTTTGCACTGACCTACAAGACCAGACTTGGCCCAGAAATCAGGAGATCCTGTCTCTCTCCTCCCTACTCTATTTGCTTTGAAGGACATGTCTCAGTTTCTTTCTCTCTAGGGCAATTCTAAGGTTTATGAAATGCTCATGGAACCTTGTTGGACCCTTGTGCAAAGGGCTGTTTGATGATGTGAAATGTCTTCTTACTGTGGAGCAAGCTAAGACAAAGGAATGAGTGACACTTAAGACTCAGGTATTTGGTCCTTGTCCAGTTATTCTATGATTAAATTTAGTTCTTACATTTTCTTTCTCTGCCTCTGCAGTGACAATTCCATGCAAGCTGTCACCTTGGCATCACTGGGACAGTTAAGTGCTACTCAGTGTGAGAGAGGCCAGCAGATTTGGGCCTCATTTAGGAAATGTTTTAGGGCCATCAAAAGCCTGACCTCTTCTCTGGCTTCAAAGAAGTTATTGCTAAGTATTATTAGAGTGTTCAAACTGGGACACTGGTAGTAGTGCCAGGAGCAGAAGGTGCTCCAGCTTCAATCGGCGTTTTGCATCGGCGAGGTCTCCAGGAGCAAGCTGGCAGCCTTTGAGCTTCCCTCGTGCTGTTGGGAATGAGTGGGCAAAAGTGCCTGCGAGTCTTCAGGTGCACAAAACTGCTCCACTGGGGCTCGGATGCAGATTCCCTCCCTGCCCTGAGAAGCACCTCGTGTTGTGTAATGTTCTTTTCTGATGTGAAGTAAAGCCCAGACGAGTCAGTCCTGTCGCTTGGTGGGTGCCTTCAGCATCCACTGACGTGAGCAGGAGCAGAGGGTGCTCGCCCACAGTGGGCAAGCTCAGCCCTTTAGTATTAAATAGTGAAATTGTACACCAATGACTTGAATGTTGTGGGACTATTTTAGATGTTATTATAGTAATGGCTTAGAAATTGAAAGCGGAATAATAAAAATTGCTTTGTGTTCTTACCTAACACAGATATTATATATATATACATATATATATAAAATATATAATATATATATATACACACATATATATATATTATATATAATATATATATATTACCATTATATATGGTAAGATCATTTTTTTGGTATAACTTGTTTCAGTGTTATTCCTGCTTGTGGTTTAAGTAGTAAAAGAGAAATGAATTAAATGCCTACACTGAAAGTGTGTCACCTTCTGTTGGAATAGCAGGGAGTCATAATATATTTTATTTTTATTAGTATTATGACTAATGATTATATGGGGGATGTGACTGTTCAAATTCCCTTAGTAATGAGTTTCATGTTACATTTGCAAAACAAGTTCAATGAAAGAAGTTATTGCTATGTAAAGTTAATTCTTAAAAATAATATGAAAAAAGTAGCAAGACAGCAAAAATGAGTTTTACTATAGTTTTATAACTGTTCAGTTACTGTGAATTGCTAAGATTTGTAAAGATCTTTGAAGATGAAAAGCTCTGTGTAATATTATTATACTGGCTTTGAAAAAGTAAAAGGAAAAAACCCAGTTCATCCTGTTATAATCCTTTTAGAAATTTTAACAAATCCAACGGCTTTCAAGTAGTGAAAATATTTCAGAAAGTGTTACCACCACTACTGCTGTTGCTCCAGGCTATGTTATCATATACCATAGTGTGCATGGAAGCAAAGCTTAACTAAGGTCATTCTAATGAATTTTGAACAGTTACATGGACCTAATTTGGCTTTCTGTCCTGTATGAAAGGCAGCCTCTTCATGCTGCAGCACCCAACAGAAACCCCTGAGTCGTCTTACAGCTTCATCTGCATTTTTCATCATCTGAAAGACCTGCAAGTAACGTTCAGCCTATGAACCCAGCACATGTGTGTGCTTCTTCCAGCTTCAGCACAGGGGGCAGACAATAGGTTTTTTCAATCTCTAAAGAATTGAAAATGTATTTTATTCTGCTATCTGCACTTGTGGCTCAGGTTTCATTCTCTCATTTTTGTTACCAAGATTTGAGCTCTTGGATACTAAACATCAGCGTTTGGTCAAATTCCTTTGATGTCAGCTCTCTCCTCCATTCCCAGGAGAGTTGCAAGGCTCCAGCATCATTCCAGGGAGCTGCTTCCCTGTTGTTGACAGAAAAGGGAGGTTGAAATCCTGAACTCATGGTTTCACTGCATGTCTGGGGAGCTGGTCTAGCTGGCCATGAGTCCATTACACTCAGTGCTCCTTCCAGCCCTACTTCCTTCCTTCTACAGATGCTACGGAGAAACAGTTTTAGTGGGCAAACACAGTAAACCACCTCAGAAACCAGGTCAGAGTGCCTGAAATTAAAGGAAGTCTCAGAGATTTAATGTTCTTTACAAAATATTATTTCCCATTCTGTCCAATCACTCTGCATATTCTTTCCTTTTTTAAAGTTCAACCGTTGTAAATTCTTGCTCTCAGAGAAATCCAGTGTTGGTGAGCTCCAAAGTAGGTGGAAATGAGAATTTCCATTTTGAAAAATATAAAATGAAAAAATTGAAAGAAAAAATTCTCAAGATTTCCCTGTTCCCATTATTGATGCAAAATATTAATTGCTAATCACTGAGATAATTTTCTCCAATAGTGTTTGATTGTTTCTTTTTAACATTTATCTCATATTGGATACAATGAGATGCTGAATCAATACATTAAAGTTTAAATGCAATATTTTACTTTCTCTGAAAAGTGCTTGTTGTAACATTTGTAAATATCATTATAGACACTTTATTTAAAATGCTTCTATTTTTACTACAGTGCACAAACAACAGAAAACTGAAAAATATTTTATTCAGCTCTTTATCACAGTTCAATTATGGAATGAAGATAGTAAGTTTTTTTTCATCATTATTGCATTTGCCATCTTTTCATTTCAGTAAATCTCTTGTTCTAAGGTGAAGTTTCTAACCTTTACTAGCTATTCAGTTTTCATACTTGGATCATGTCCTTCTTATGTCTCTCCTTTCTAATGTAAACAACCCTGTGCTTTAACTTTTCTTCAGGTGAGGGTTGGTTTGGGGTTTTTTAGATTCTTAACTATTCTTAATTATCTATTTTTTTAAATCAGCTTCCCATTTACCTCTGCATTGCACCTTTTGCTCAAAAGTGATCAGAAATACTGATGTATTTCTGAAAGAGCTTTATTATTGATAAAGTAATTTAATGATATTTTAATTTTTGTTGATTTTTTTTACTGCAATTCAATACTATCACTAATAATGTTTATGTCATTTGTCTTTCTGACTGGAAAATTAAAACATTTTAAAAATCACTAGAAGAAAAAAAATCCCTGAAAAAGCCCCATATATTTGCACATTAAAATATATTTATTATCATGGTAGCTCTTCACCAATCTGACTCACAGCTCTCCAAGAGTGAATGATAGTCATCTTTGGCTGCTCATGGTTTGTCTAATGAAACCAGGTGTGCTCTGCATTGTTTTTGATTCTGCAGCAAGAGTAGCACATAGCTGTAATTTTGCTCAAATCCCCAGCACCAATATGCTTAAATTGCTTTGTATTTGTGTACTAGCTTTTTACATTTCACCTACCGGCACATTCTTCAGTGTACTGAACATTGCCAGGCTGATAAGATGCTTAATGGATTCTTATCTAAGTGCCTCTGTCTCCTCCACAGTCTCATAAGAAGCTGAAGGGCTGAAAGCAGGGTGTTTGAAGGCATCTGAATGGGAAGCTCAGAATCGTTTTGCTTAGTTTTAGACGCCCAGCACTATCAGGTGGCTGATCTCTCTGGGTTTCCTCTCCTCCAGAAGGAATGCTCAAGTGCTGCCAGCTTGCAGAGACAATATTGCAAGATCCTGTGAGTAAATCTCGGTGCTACGGGTATGGGCAATGGTAAATTCTCACTCTTGATTTGTTTCACTGAGTAATAATTTCAGTGGACTTTATCACATATGTGCCACAAATATTGCATGGTGTTTTGGCTTCCTTGTCTGTACTGACATAAAACAGAGTTGCAAGATCAAGACATATTCACCTCAAAGCAGAGCTGCTGTTTCCAAGTACCAAGCATGAGTGGATACTGGATTATTTTGGTTCTTGGAGTCCCTGCCTACTTTATATTTTTAATCCAAGTCACTGGATACACACGGCAGTTTTTTAGTTGTCATCTTCCAGATGCTACATAAGTCAGCCTGATTTTTGCCCATACATTTCATGGCTTTTTGTGTGTGATCCCTTTTCCCTACATAATGAACCCAAAGGGTCTGATCCTAGACTACCCCTCTCCAGTGGCAGCTCAGGAACTTGCTTGAGATTAAATGCAATGTCAGTCCAGTGCCTTAAAAGTCTACTGTTTATTACTAAGTCCTCAGATCTGTCCAAAGAATTACATGGCAACACATACCCTCAACTTCTAAATGGCAACAAATGTTGAGCAAGAAAGATTTCAGAGAGCTGAATTATCTCGTTAAATTAACTGGAACATTTTAATTTTTACTAGAGTTGAGTGAGCTTGAGTAAATATGACGAATTGGACGCTCACTTCATTTAGCAGACATCAAACACACACAGAACGTTGCCCAATTTAATTTAGCCCTGCCAAACTGGGAAAATGCTTGTAAAACATCAGTGAAGAAGAAAAGGGGTAAAATTTACTCTCGGTTGAGAGTGCATGCATAAATTCCCTTGACATAAACTGGTGTTGTATATATATATATGTATGAATTATACCATAAACTTTCCCTCAGGGAAAATCCTCCAAACACCTGCCACCAGAATTTGTGCTACCATGAGTTATTCCCAGTAAAGTCAATAATAGCCTCCCCTTTTGTTCTAAATGGAATATGTAGCTCCTGTCTTACACCCCAAGGTGTATCTCCTTTTCCTCTGCTGTCTCTTATCAAACACATACCAGCACAGTAGTTTGTTCAGTCATGCTCAGTAGAGTGGTTGGCTTTTTTTTTTTTTGCTTTATCCCCTGAGCTTAATGGGCACATTTTGTGAAGAGTGAGCCAACCAGGTAAATAGCTGCTACTATGGAGCTTAAGAGCTACAGCTCTCAAATTAGGAGGTGCTTTTTGTCAAATAGGCCTCTGTAGCTCTAATATTAGTAACAAAACAAGGGCTTTTCAGACAAGAAAAAAAATCTTTTGTCTGACTCTGTATCACACTTAACTCTGTTGCCTTGTCAAATATGTCAATGTTCATATTATACAGCAGCATTCATCTGTGGATGTAAAAGTGCTTTGCAAATATTACCTCTTGAATACTTTTAATTTATATTTAACAACCAGGTTTGTGAGATGGTACTCAAAAAGAATGAGAGTGAACTATTAAAAAAGTTAGTATAAATAAATTATAGTGATTTATTTGCTTTCCTGTTGCTCTATAGAAAGTTGTTGGCTCGAGCTCTAAGGCAGTACTGCCTAAGCATGCTTCAAACAGCTTTTTTACTCCTTTTGTTTTAACACCCTGTCCACACATCTCTATGTGCTGCTTGAATTCTAGTTTCAGCTTCTCTGTTGCTGTAATTGGCAAGCATTTCCTGGTAGAGCACCAGGAATGAGGTACACAGAAGGCAGAATACAGCCCTGAGTAGAGGTGCTATGGTCTCAAATGCATCCAACACACAAAAATAGTCTTTTTTTTTTTTTTTTTTCCAACATTTTAACAAAATTTCTTTACTTTTTTGCATGCTTCAGAAGCATTAGCTGAAAACATTACTGAAGGAGTTCCTTACCTTCAGGCTATGCAACTTGTCCCAGTGTTTTAAGGGATTTTTATTGATTTTTTTAAGCAAATTTTCTTTGAGCACAGTCTTTCATCCTGTTTTCTGATGACAAGGCTGCAAGCCTGTTTGCAGAAGGCAAATGTCACAGACACGTGTTATGAGTTTTAAACTGATTTGTGAAACACTGCAAGAGGATGGCTTTTACTATAACATGTCTGAAACCCCAATAATAGTGAGCTACTTACCTGCTGTCTGAAAACACCCTGGATATTAGGCCTTCCTTATCTCAGTTTGTCAGCTAGTTTATTAGTTTAAAATTGTTATGTTTTGTGAGTAGTCCATTTGCTCATTATTTCTGTAAGAAATGTTAGTTTTATGTTAAAAGAATGCATTGGGACAAAGGGAAATGGAAGCTGCAGGCAGGATGTCTTTGGTGCTCTGCTTCTTGGGCTCCCTACTGGTCTGTCCTAGGTCTTGAGTACCAGAGCTGGTACATACTTACAACACTGCTTTGAGTTTTCTGACAACTGCAGGTGATTTTTCCCTTTGAAAACCAGGATTTTGGCACCCAAAGTTGGGTTCCCAGACTGAAACATTTAAAGTCTCAGGTCTTTGTTTTCATCAGAGATGTGCACAGACAGTGAGTGAGTGAAATTACATTTGGACTGTGTATCAAGGAATGGCTGTGCAATGTGAAGTTGTTGCTGTGGAGCACATTTATTCTTGTTGCCAATTTGGTGATGATGCTCTCTGCCTGCTGAGGAGTGCAGAGGTGCTGTTCATCCTGGAGCACAAGGCTGCTTTGGGCTGGTTTGTTTGCAGATCTGTTTTAGGATAATAATTCTGCAGACAGCTGTGCTGTGTAGGAAAGCTCCTATTCAGGTACACAGGGCTAAAATAATAAGATCCTAGGGCAGAGATAAACATTGCCCTTCTATTTTTTGAAAGCAGATGAACTTGCTAGACCCACCCTAATGCTCTGGGGTTGTCTCCTGCCTGATGGGCTGCCACCAAGGCTCTAAAACCCTCGCACACAAAGGCACCACGGGACTCCCACCCTCGACGTGAGCGCTCTGCCTGCCTCTGGCACTGCCTGTCAGACCCACTTCAGCTGGAATCAAGGTAAAGAATCAGCAGCACTAAATACTGCAGGACAAAGACATAAACCAGCTTTGTAACCCTGGGCAACCTGGGTGTTTGCTGACTGACAGTGTGAATGACAGCCCAGTTGTCACTCTAAAAGATCGTCTTCTAATCATTCCAGATATCACCCGACAAGATGATGGCTACTGAAAAGGGAATAATTTGGGAAAAGTCATAAAACCTATTATCTCCTGCTGAAACCATTTCTCTTTGCCATTTCTGAAGTCTCTGCAAAATAGCTCCAGAACATCCCATATGTAGCATGCTACTGGTTTATGAAGAGAGGGTGTCCACTCAGAAGTGCACAGGCTACCCCAGGACATTCCTAGAGAAAGCCACCCCTGAGCTATGCCACTCCTTCATGTCTTGGCAGGTGACTCCAATCCAGCCATACAGTGCAGCTGAAATATTTCACCTGTTCCAAAGCACAACAGGCAGCAAAAGGCTGTCATAGTAGCTGCTCACACACATGCACAGCCTGATGAATCAGAGAGAGGATGGAGATGATAAGAGCAGCAATAGAGTGCAGTTTCTGGGTAGAATTCTTATCTTTTGTCCTTAGCAAAGAGAGAAACATCTGAAAACATTTATTAGGACCTTTTCATTTTACTTAATTTATTAAATTACATTTTAATTTCAACATGAAAAGAAGACTTTCTTGAGTCTTCTCAATGAAGAGAAGAGAAGAAATTGTGTCAATTCCTTCTAAAATCTAGTGGAAGAGATTGCAGTCTGTGAGCCAGAAAATTCTGTATATGATTCATGTAAAATATCTCAATGAAATACACTGAAATGTTGCTGCCAAACTTTGGTAGAGAAGACTGTTTCTGCAAAACAGTACAGGGATTTTATGTTTGTAAACAGTTTTCTCATGTAAACAATAAAAATCCACTAAAAGACTGAAAAAGTGCTTCAAATTCATTCTTTAAATATACCAGACATAACCTGTCATTTCACAGTACTGGAGAGCAGGTTTTTTTTGTTCAGAAACTTCAATAATTTAATATGTTCTGATGACATTTTATCTAGAGTTTTGCTGTTGATTCAAAACCTGAAGTGCACTCAGAAACTTCAGTCTGTAAAATCACTTAGACTGGAACTTAGATCAGTGTTTGCATAGTCCCTCTGAAGCAATGGGTCTTATGGAGCTCTGATGTGGATGGAAAGCGTGAAAGGAAACACCAGGCCTGTAAGAAGTAATAGTGAACAGCAAATACTGAAAAAATGTCTGCGAGGAACCAAAGGCAGTCAGTTATTAAATTTATTACTGTATTCTGCTAGCAGCAATTTAAAAAAAACTAACTTCTCTTCCCTCTGATATTTCAGCTATCCATTTCATATTGTTCCATTCCTTAGGTTGTATCACTAACACCACAGCTCCAGGGAAGTTCAAAAAAACTCTAGGGCTGGCTCATATTTGTCACCAATTTTCTTTTATAAAATTATAAGCAAATAATAAAAAATGCTGTTTGTTATCTTTTTTCTAGCAATGTCATGCCCTTAAATACGGTTTAATTTCTCATTTCTGTGCTTTAGTGACTTGTTTTGAGCTCCCCATTTACATTTTACTCCATTTTCTGTGGAAATTGTATCTGGCTGTGCTTCCTCAAGACCAATAACTCACTAAGCATCTGAATTCAAAGAAGTGAAATTAACAAAATTGTGAAATTCTTTTTTAAAAAATAACAACTAAAATTTTTATGATTTGAACTGTATTACAGTGCTTTGGGAACTGGTGGTTGGAAAAGTACAGCCAAGCACAGGAATCTCAACATACAAGGCTGGTTCCTCACCTCTTCCTAGTGCCTTTTCCACTGGCTGCTGCAGGAAATAGGACTCTGCCAGAGAGACCTTTGCTCTCATCCAGTTGTTCTTACACTTAAATTTTATGCTTTGATTTTTCATCTCTATTTTGAAAATAGTTAGATAAAAGGATAAAAAAGGATAAAAGGACCAGAAGAAAGTTCCCTATTTTTTTTTTCGCACTTGTCTACTTCTCAGTTTACAGTCTCTTCACTGCCCAGAAGGAGGAAAGAAAATGAAGAAGAGAACAAATATTATGGCATTCTTGCTTTCCTGAGGCTGGTAATCCAGCCAGTTGCTGTCTCAGCCTCTAAGAGCTCAGTTTTCCCAGTAGCTTTAGGAATATTTCCTGCAGGCTTGCCTCTCTGATGTCACAGCTCACAGAGAACCATGGGAGATTAGTTGGTTAACAATCTCTCATAATTTATTCCAGGATCTTTAAACTTTTGTGTGCTTTTCCCATAAAAGACAGTTTCTCTGGAGCATGTTAGATGGAAAATATTTTGCAAGTTCATTAGAAGAGTTTCTATTAAAAATCTGTTTGAGGAAGCTCCTTTCTGATTCTGAAAATTAAGTTGTAAAGGAGCAGTCTTTTTTTAAGTTGTATTTGTACTGGGAATTCTCAGAAATCCCAGCCAAGAATTATTGTAACATTGTACAAGGCTGAAATTCCCTGTAGCTCTATGTTTAGCACTTGCTAAGACCCCATGGCAACATATGCTTTTCTAGTCACATATTTACTCTCTGTGACTGAAATGAATACAAAATTTGCTACCTAGTTGAGTGAAATTAACTATCTTTAGTCATCTTGGTCAAACTTAAAAACCTGATTTATTTATTATCTATCATAATACTTCTGTTTACCCTTGATTTTCTTATTTTTCGCTTGCTTGCTTAAGTACCGTGTCCTCCCGTGAAGCTTGGATAGGAATATGCTTGAATGTTTTGCTAATGTAAGTTCCAGGATTGGATCCATTGCAACAATTTTGGGGTTCTTTTGAAAAATGTGAGATTTTAATTGGTCTTAATTTTTCTGCGTAGAAGTCCAATACTGTAATCGACACTTTAAGAATGATCAAATGCTTTAACTGTACGATAGTTCCCCTCCAATATGTGTTGTATTTAAAGGTTAAAGTAAGCCTTGATGAAAGTGTTTGCCTTTAGCTGTTCATTGCTACTTTAACTATTGTTTCAGCTGTGAAAAGCTTTTTTTATTTGGTTGAGGTTTGTTTGTTTCTAGCTGCTAAGCTTTTCCAATATTTAAAAATTCTTCATTACATACAGGTTTGAATTTTGGCTTCTCTTTGGAGTATTTTACAAGGACAGAGATTTTACATGCTAAAATGCTCTCTGTAAAACACAGCTGTAAAAAAAAAAGTGAAGTCTATACTGTATGTCCTCTTGAAACTTTATTCTCTTTTAAAAGGATTTATGTAATTTTACATAATTCTTTTGGCACAAATGTTTATTGCCCAGCTGTGTGAAATTATTAATGTACCTCTCAAGATGCATTTTCAAAGATCAGTAATATATATATATATATATATACCCCTCTCTGAGGGTCCTTGATATGTAGGATTTTTATTGGAGACCCTTGTTCCACTTCAGTAAAAGGATGACACAAGATGTTTACTTTAAAAAGTCTCTGACATCCTCCTGAGAATGTTTTGATAGAATGGCATACATTTGGTTACAATTAGTAAGCCAAACAATTTTCCATTGTTATCTCACTGAGTTTGTCTAGACCTTGTAAGGAGCTTTCAGAAAATATCCATCTCCATGTTTCAGTTAATTGATATCATGTCCAGTAGGATTATTCTATTTTATAAAGCTCTTTGTCCTTTTAGTTTTATCACAGAGATTTTGCACAAATGCATGGGGTAGAAAGCAAAAGGGAAATACTGGCACAGTTAAGCATAAAGAGATATTGTACTTGTATCAGGGCTAATATTCCTGTGTGTGGGAAAAAATATCCATGTGCTGCTGCTACTTCTGTGTGCAAGATGTTATACCCGAGGGCTGAAAGTAATAGTAGCTGGTGCGAAAGTATTCACCAATATCAAGTGCAGATGAAAGCTTTTGGAGGCAGCTGAAAGCTGAGTTCCTCAGCTTAATATTTGAACTTGCACTCTGTCTGGCATAATAAATGATGGATGACTCAATTTTATTTGAATTCTATTCACAGTGTAATTAAAAGATGCAAATCCTTATCTGACATCTTTGCTGCGTTGTTTTGGTTATTTGCCATTTTATATATAGTCTGGAGTCTCAACTTTCCTTTTGTATGATAGCTGAAATACATCTTTCTGTTGAATATCTTACTTTCTGTTTAGAGACTGATAAGTCTCAGCCAAGATCATTGTCTGTGTGTTTGGGTAGTAGGCATACCTTGCTATGTACATCCCATATTGCTTGCAGTTCTTTGGAGGTTACATGATTAAACTGGCTGTAATGTGAATTAGTGTCTATGTCACAGAAATTCCCCATGCAATTATCACCCCTTGGAAATGCTGCAGTGCCAGGTTTAGTTCTGATAACAAGAACTGGTGCTTCTGTGCCTCCTTTAATCATCCTCTTTTGTTTACACTCTTTTTGGAGAAGCGACTGATCACAACTCCTGTAACAGTAGGTACACACTGGCAGCAGAAGAATGCAGAGCTTGTGGTGTTATTCTGCTTCATAAACCTTTGTCCTTGAAGTCTCCTGCATCCCTGCCCTGTCAGACTGGTAAAGTCGTGCTGCTTTTATGTATTCTTGGTGGGAGTGGTCAATACTGAATTGAATAATTCCCTTTTGAATTATATTTTTAACAAAACAATTCTTGAAAAGGTCTGCTGGGTTTCAGATGGGTGCACGGGAAGAAAAACTTGAGAAAGAAATTTGTCCTCCAAAGGAGGGAGAAGGGGCTGCCCTTGAAGCACTTTCTGCAGTTGTCACCTCTGCTCCTTCAGCAGGGAGGGAAAGGACAGACTTGCCCAGAGTTGTCCTCTGTCGTGTGCTGCCCTCCAAGCAGCACAGCGAGGGAAGGTCTCAGTAAGGTCTCAGTCTCTGTGGGTCTTTGCACCACAACACACAACTTGCACCTCAGCCATCTCTGCACCAACACCTCTGTGCAAAGAAATCACTGTGCCTGGTGTCTCCAAAGCTGGAACCAAGGCTTTGGGCCCCTCTGCATCTTGGCAGCAAAGCCAGCCCTTTTCATTTCCTTGTCATCAGAACTGAGTTATGTCCGTTCCTGTTCTCTACAGGAGTTGGAATTCAATTTAGCTGGTGATTAAGTTACTTTGTGCGAATTGGATGCTGGTAGGAATGTTTGTTCAAAGGGTTAACTTAACCTTCCCCAAGGTTGTAATGGACACTGGAAGATCAAAAGCTCCTCCAGACTCCCAAAGAGAGAGGAAAAAAGAATTGCTTGCTTTTACAGTTTTCAGTCAATGTCTTCCTTTTGGGAAGCAAGTCTGTGTTTAACATTCTTAAACTCATGGTACAAACAACTCATTTTGTCTCTAATCATAAACATAATTTGTCTGTTTTTTCTGTTCTTAAGATTTATGCAGTAGCCATGTTTGTCAAAATATTTGGCACCAGTGACATCATCTTTGTTGAAATGCCGGACAGCGTGATGAGTCCCAGATGTTAATGCACACCAAAGGCTGAGAAAGAATGAAATATAAAGATCAACTGTAACAGCTATGGAGTCACAAAAATTGATTCTTTTTTCTTCTAGTATTTAAAAATAATTATTTAGATTCGTTTGAGGTGCGTTTTCATACATGATCAGTTAGGGACTGTGCTCACTATTCTGCACATACATGATAAGGACAGACTGAGATGTGAATTTGGATGAACTCTGAATAAAGCAAGATTTAACTTCATAATTGCACTATTTCCTTTTGTGTTTTTTTCCAATCTTTTACACTTTGCTTTTGCAGATTATGATATATGCAGAATGTGTGTACTGAGATCTAAATGTGCCTCTTTAACTGCCAGGATTTAATTTGTCATTTGGATAAGGGTCTTGCATGGTTATGTCAGCACATCATGTTTTCTAATGCAACATGACATGCCAATGTAACCAAGAGTAGCACCACTTCCTAATGATATGTCATGTTGGTGAAATGTAGAAAGGATGTGACTTGCTGTGAATCAGGCTTGATATTTATTTTTTTTTAATTTTAAAATATAATCCCTCTCTGTGTTCCAAAAGTAGCCTTCATAGAAGTATGGTTTAGAGTCTTAAGGGGGAAATCATGAAGGTGCTTGGGCATGGTTTCATCATGACCACATATCTACCCAAGTGCCTTGTGCTGCCTGGTAAAGGAAGCATTAACAAATAATACATCCTGAGCATCCTCAGAGGGATAAGGCTGACCTGGCTAATATTTGCACAGAAAAACAAGTAGAGATGGAGCTTAATTTTCTACCAACACTTTCTTTAGATCATTCTGTTGTCTAGATAGAGCTCAATATCTTGAAAAATTTCCATATCCACTGTCAAAAATTGACTTAATTTTTTAAATTATTGCAGCAGTTCTCCAGGCCTTATAGGCATAAGAAAAGTTTTATTAAAGTCACAGAGAGAAAAAGAAATTTGGACTTTTCATATTGTGGTATTGTATCCTATAAAGATGATTAATCAGTTGAATGTATAACTCATATGTCATTGTCTTAAAAGTCTTCATATCAGAAAAAATTATAGAAATACATCAAAATATAACCTTGTTTTAGTTCTTCTTAGAAGATTATCCTTAATTTCTTTTTTTTTTGAGTTAATGTTTTTGCATTAGTCTCAATGCAAGTTTTCTGAAACCTGAAATCAGCAGTGATGAGGTTTTTGGAGTTGGTTGTGGTGCAGTTTTCACTGTGCTGCTCAGTTCTGAGTCAGCCATATGACATTGATATCTCTGAGTATGTGGGAATTATTTTGAAATTATTTGGATTTTTCTTGCCTTTTCTTTCAGACTGCATGCTAATGTGGGAATAAACACTAAAACCCAGATAACTTATATTGTTATTTCTGTTCATAGGACTGTACTCAGTTTACACCTGATGATGAATGATGCATGAAGAATATGGGATTTTTTCAAGGGTTCCTAAAGCTAAAGGTAAGGTGAGTCTTTCTGATACCCTTACTAAACCCAGCATGTCCACAGGACTCTGCCAGATCTCATTTTCAAAATTACCTATGTTAGGGGTATAATTCACAATTCTGAAAGCAGCTTGGATGCTTGGTACATTAGATCTCACTGACCTTCAAAGGGACATCTAAGCATCTCTGGTCAGATACTGAGTGTAAGGGGAGCCTGGTAGGATTCTTTTTATAGTGTTTCATCACCTCAGTCCCTTTGAAATCACTTTAAACATTTTCCTTCAATTTAAAAAATGGGGCATGGATTTCTAAATCATGTGTGTACTTAAGAAAATATTACCTGTAATTTATTTAAACCTTGTGAATACTCCAGGGAAAAGGTGTGTGGTGGATTATGTTAGTAGGAAATGTGTGCTATGAATTTTGGGACAAATCTTGGAGTTTTGCCACTGATGTGTCATTTTTAGTCATTACTTGCTGAGCTGTATCATTAGAAATCTGAGTCACATAGGCCATGCTTAAATTACATATCAGATAACCCAAGTGTTTAAGGCAAGCTGATGTAATTCAGCATCACTTTAAGCAATTTATGCCACTGAAGATCAACCCCCTCAAAGTCCTGCATCTTCCTAAGTGGAATTATTTCACCTTCTCAAGTCTTTTCTTACATCTCATCTTAGTCAGGACTCCCTACTTTCCTGTCTCTGGCTTATATGATTGGCTTGTGGCACTGATGCAATTACTGTCTCCATATCCAGTTTACTATTAGTCTTAAAAAATGAAAAAATTTCACCTGAAACACAAACATACCTGTTTTAGATAGTGTGTGAAAATGCTGAACAAATCTCAGGGGGCAAAACAGAGAGAACTTTGCTGAGGGGTGAGCAAAATGTTAGTTATATACAATTATGATAATACAGTGTCCTATCAGTCAATAAAATATCACACAACATAATGTTTTTTTCTCTGCTTTAGTGCCATTTTTATTTGCTGAACAATTAACAGGTTTTCAAACAGCTTTGCCAGTTTTGTTTATGTTTTTTTCATACCTCCATCCATTTTCCAGCAGTCATTCCCTTTGTGTTCCATTCTTATGGCCAGAGAACTATGCTAGGACATGCTGAAAAATGTTTGCTAAGGTGATTAAAAGTCATGTTCAGAGTTATTGATTATACACCCACTGACTTCTTGCCAGGCCACTGTATTTATGCCAGACTGTGTTATCAGACTCTCTGCTAGCACAGCTTTACTACAGTGGCTTTTCATCAGTTCTGCTTAAAACACATTGAAAAACATTTTCCAGAAGCCATGCATGTGATGTCTAATACAGGCTTTGCAGCTGTCTCTCTAGCTCTTAAAAAGGTAAAAAAGCAATGACTTAACATTCTGCATCACCCAAGTCTGATTTTTTTTGTCTAAGGTCACCTTATCTTTGTAGATCTTGGAAAATGATCATGAATATTTATGATGGCATCAAAAAATCAAGCAGCTGCAAATTGTTTACAACATTTTTAAGAATATGAAACCAGCTTCTACTATAAATCAAGTACATCTGCTAGAACTGGATGACAACTGAAAGCTCTTTGGTTCCATCCTATCCTCTTATGTACCTGAGAGCTGAAAATTCATCACTACCATGATTCCAAAACTCTAATGTGGGCTGTATAGATAAAAGGTAAAACCTGAAGCAAAGTATCAAATTAATAATTCTAAAGATAGCACATGAAAGTAGTTTAATGAAATATTAATCTGAAATAGATGCCATAAAACTTTGTGGAAACTTTCAAAATGTTGAATCACAGTCTATCTAAAATTTTATCTCATTATATTTCTTTCCCACCTTTAGAAAAATACATTCTTCCATCACACAGAAGTTCAGATGTGCATATTTGAAAAAAATGCACATTAAAAATGTGCACAGTATTGTCTTCAGTATTTGTTGGATTTTTCTTCTACAGAACCATGATTTACAATTTGCTCCAAATTTAATAGCTAGCTGGAGAAGTAGGCAGAAGTAAACAATTTTAAATCTTGACACTGCTGCCAAATTAGTATTTAGATGACATTTATTGTATGAAGACATCAAAATATTTGGTTTAGTTCAAACTGGAGGAATACTGTGTGTGCTTTAGATGAGACCCACTATATGCCTAGAAATTATCTTGAACAAAAAGGAAAACTGTTCAGTTCCCAGAACTCCGATTTTCAAACTTTTTCTTGCCGAGTGCTGCCACCAGAGCCGTGGTGACAGCAGCCTCAGCCTGCAGCTCTGCATGGGCTCACATGTCAGGGGACAGATCCTCGCATATCACTTGTGGTATGTGGAGTGCTGTATTGAAGCTCTTAATCCATTAAAATGCAACTGTGCTAATAAACAAACTATCTGATTTAGAGACTACAGTGTCATTTTACCTCTCTTTGGGAGGTTTCATATTTTCTGTATTTGGTTTCTCCATTTCTCCCTACTCATTAAATTGCACTGTCCCTCAGTTTTTCACTGAAATACTTTTGACTAGGAAAGCATGAGGGATTTTAGGGTCTTCCCCGTTTCATGTTTAAAGGATAATTCAAAGACCTGGATGCTCAGAGGTGCCTGTCCACTTTGCAAGAGGATTTGTTGTCTGTCCAATAAGTGGAACAATAAACTCCATTTCTTTTCCTGCTGCCCAGTGTTAAGGCTGTCACAGACCATCCATCCCGAGCAGCACTGCACTAAATTCAAGAAAACCTCCTTCAACCAGCATGCAAGCCTTCATCAGAAGGCAAAACGCAAGTCTGAGAGGATAATAACTGAGACATTCTTTTAATAAGGACCATTTTTAAATGTTAAGAATGACTTGTTTTAATTGAAGGAGAGGAAAGGAACTCCTACCAAGAGTCAAAGAGATCCCCCAGAGCTCTCTGAAGTCTTCAAATTGTCTTGCATAGCAATTTCTGAATATCAGAAATGAACAAAGGTTATAAAATCTTTCTTATAAAGCCGTCTCACTGTAAAGTTCATCTGAGGAGGTTATTCTCTTCTACAGTTAAAAATTTGGCTTTAGTTTAAAATTAGATACCTGACCACTTTATTTACTGAAGGCAAGTCATGGAGACTCACTTTATAGACCCAACTTTTGCTGAGTTTGTGTAAGCAGGGATGCAGAACAATTACCATTCATCCATTCTTTTCAATCTCCTATACAATATCCACCTGTTCTGTCAGACAGCAGGAATGTTTGCCACAAATACAGACTACTGCAGTGACAGCAGCAGGTGTATGGCAGCAACAACTAATCAAATCAGCTGAATCAGAGGTGTGAACCACATTGCACTTCTGTGCAGTGAAAATGAGCAGAAAGGACAGAGCTAAACGGTGGGGAATTTTTGTTTTGTTTTACTTTTAAATTATAGGCAGTGCAACTGGTAAGTGCTAGAAAAAATAATGAGGACTTAAAAAGAAAATGACACTTCATGCTTCCTGCAAAGGACGGGCAGAGTGACACAGGTATAAGAGACACCCATTGTAATCACTCTCAAAAAGCAAGGCATGGGTTTTGATTTTCCTAAAGAAGCAAATGCAAAAGAACTCTTGTCTGTACCATATGACTCATGATGCTTCTTTACCAGGCTTAAAGAGAATTGAACTTGAGTAATAGCACCATTAGAGCTCTTTACCAGGAGCTAGTTCCTGTGGTTTCACTGGGTCCAGCTGCTGATGACTCACAGAGGAAGTGGCAGAGATTAGGTGCACAGGGAAAAAATCAGAACAGCTCAGAAATAAAGCAAATCAACCAAGCATTACCTTTTGTGCACAACAGAACAATGGCTTAACAACTAAGGTTCAAAATGTTCTGTCTTATTCCCCTCATTTGTGCTATTCCTGTTGGAAAGACCACCAGGAAACATGTGAACCACTGTGGAATACACACTGTAATCCATGGAACATCTCAATTAATATTCCCCCTTGACTACAGCTAGAACAATACATAGCATCAAGCAGTTTAATCTCCGGCAATAATGCCTTTTGTAAGATCAAGAGGTCTTTCCCTTGAATTAAGGTTTAAGTGAGGATTTTGAAAATTAGTTAGATATTCTGCATGGTGTCTAGTGGTGGCTACAGGTTCCATAACTAGGTAAAATGCAAAGACACAGGTTTTCACTAGAAATATTGTTGTTAGTAGTTTGTAAATTGACATTAGTTACCTGTAGAAGACAATTAATTCCTGCAAAAGGCTTTGTCACAAACAAATATATCCAAGTCTGTATAAAATTTAAACATTGTCTTTGGTATTCAGTTTTTGTGCTCCAAAAAAGTATGTCCCTGGCAACAAAAAATTAAAACAACGAACTTAAAAGGGAAGATACAGGAGGAAATATTCTGGATCTAAGCTCTAAAATACTTGGGGAGGACTTCTATCTGAGTTGCTATAGATTGATAAAGTAGTTTATTAGAAAACATATGACTATTTTGACTAGATTATAGAAGTTCTTTAAAAACATTTTTAAAAATTAATATTATGTACTAAGAGCACCCTAGAAAAAATATTGCTAATTTTGCTAGATCAGCAATTCTTCCTTGTTTTTAAAATAAATTGGAATAGACAGTTTTACCCACATTCCACTTCTTATTTTCCATAAGCATTTCAGAGGCAAGATCAGTTAATAATTATTCAGAGACGCATTTTATACACATTTGCCGTAGTGATTAATGTGCAACAATTCACAACCACCTCTTTAGATTATCAAGTAATGCACTTTACTTTTGATGTTTACCATCAGCTGGCATTTCAAACCCCACAAGGTGACCTGGTGACATTGGTGCACAGCCTCTGCCACGCAGAGTTTTGAAAAGGCCCATGCTACCCTGAGATTCAGGTGTGCTCCAGCTTATGCAATAAGCACTTGAAAAAATATTGCCAGTAAAACAGATGCTTCTCCTGGTGTTTTCCTGTGTGGAAACCAAAGATGAATTCACTCTGTAGCCCCTGTTCTCCCCAGTGCCACGGCTGCATTGTGTGCAGCGAGCAATAAAGGCTGCATTTGGGATAATGAAGGTTGTGCTGTGCGTGGGGAGGTGCCAAGTCTGCAGCACGTGAGGTGCCCGGGGGTGTGTGGGGTGCTGCTGGCCTGGAGCACCAGGGGCCCTGGGGAGAGCTGCACCAGCTGTCCTGGAAGGCATAGAATTCCTCTTCCCTGAATGCAGCCACATGGCCTCCATGCACTCAGTGCCACGTGGATGGACCAGGTCGGTTCATTTACTTTTCTCTCTTAAAAGTCCGCTATTTCTGCTTAAATATTTTCTCTCATCTCATCCACGTTGACTCTTGGCACACGGGTGAAGCTTAAAGGGATAAACATTCCTATCAATGCCATAAATACAGATTGAGGGGGAGGGGAAGTGAAATGGAGTTAATATGCATTAGAAATTGTTTATTTGATATGGTTATACTATCTCTTTAAGATATGCTAATATGAACTGCTGTCAATACAACATCACTTAGTTGGTTTTCATCTGGACCTTAGAGCACAACAAAATTATTAGTACATAAATCTCTACTAATTTACTCTAGATTATGATTCTTTCATCAACATGCACATATAAATTATATCATTAATCATAATGATTTCTTTCAGTATTCATATGTAGTTTCTTGGGAATCCCACTGTAATTCAGCATGAATTAATGTCCACTTATAGTAAAGCACTACCTACACTGATATTTCTAGGGAAAAAAACCCAACAACTGTGATGCATCTTAAACTACAGCCTAAATGACCAGGGTGCTGGTAAACAGCCACCAAAGGAGCGTCGCCGCAGGTAAAGGAAAGTTGCCTTAAAAGCAGTTTGTTCCAAAGCTCATTAGGCCAGATGGCAGCCTGTCTTCCAGGAGCATGTAAAGCACTTCTAAGGGAATGGGGGGACTTCTCTCTCCTTCACCCTGCCCTGGGGAAGAGCAGTGTGAATACACAGAGTGAGGGGAGAGCTGAAGCAGGGAGGCATTGCTAGGCACTGGAGGAGGGAATGCAAAACCATCTGCTGCACTTTTTTGACGGGGCAGAAGCAATAATAACTCCATCAGTCTGAACAGGTAACACTTTCTAATTGGCCTCAACAATAAATTTTGCTGAGAGAAGCAGTAGTATTCACCCAGTTTTCTGCAGAACGGATTTTAGCCATGAATTTCATGCTTTGAAGTGGCTGACCCATAGATTAAAGAGGTCAAGGACCTGTGGCTGAGATGCCTTGGCCTCAGTTTCCCTCACCTAAGAAATGCAGCTGCCTCCTTGAGAAGTGCTGTGCCCTTTCTGGAGGTGAAGTAGGATACTACTTAATCTAGCTATCAAATATATAAATGGAACATACATATATACATATGCATGCTTCATAAGTGAGACAGTGAGGGGGAAAAAAAGGAACTTCTGACTATAACGAAAGATTCATTAGGAAAAATGAACTAATCAGTGCTCTCCAAGGAGAAATTCATTCTGTTTAGGAGGCCGTACCCTCTGCTGCTGCACATACTTAATATAATTTATATTATTATTTAAATCACTGCGTAAATTTTAGATACTTTTAAAAATCAAGTTAATGGACCATACTTTACTGCTTAGCATCATTTATATCAAGAATTAGTGTCTGTGGAGATAATGTACGCTAACACAGAGGAGAAAACACAAACAAGCAAATATCATAAAATTCATCTGCAGCATGGGCTTAAAATACAACTGCAGAAATGAGCCCTTGGAAGAGTTGTGTGTTGTGTGGTACAGCCTTTCCTTGAGCTGTGTGCACCCTTGTGTGTACAAGGTACTCTTGAACCACTTACCACCACACAGGGGTCCACCCTTTCACCAAGCTGGCATGGCAGAATATTTATCTTACTGGGAAAATATTGTTTATCTATTTATCCTCTCTCTCCTCACTTGAGATGCAAAGGAAGACAAGAATCCAGCATGAATGAAAGGAAGCAAGAATCCCATAGCCATCAGACAAAGTGGAGATGGCAAATTAAGGAATTCTTGGGGAGGACACAGACACCTACAAAAACTGCTTAGGAGCTCAAGAGAAAGGCTGAGGCACTTTAAGTAGATACAGCCTAGAAACAAAGATGGAAATAGAGAAAGATAATGGGAACCTGAAAGAGTGAGAGGATCCTGGCAGCTGAGATAAATCCAAGGCCTTCTGCTGTGGGCTCATTAAAAGACAGAATATATTCCCTAAAATGTCTTACCTGTACCAGGCAATAAAACAGCTGTGCATCATTGCTTCCTTCAGGATAGCTGTGCTGTATTTCATTCTTCTTTTTTTTTTTAACGAGGAGCCCAGTTTCTCAAGCTTTGACATAAAGTCTTTCAGAGCCCTGGATCCCTGTCAATGTCATGCTGAAGCTCAAGTCACTGAAGTGATCCATCGTGCTGCTGCAGGAAAGTGGTGCAGAGATGGGACAGACAAGGGGATGCAGGAGGCACAGGGGAGGAGAGGGACAGACCCTAGGAAATAGGCAGCACCTGCAGCAAGTACCAGGGGGACACAGGTAGTGCAAAGGGCTGCTGTTAGCACTTCTTATTTCACAGAACCATAAATAGTTTAGGTTAGAGAGAATCTTAAAGATCATCTAGTTCCAACCCCTTAGCCAGGGACAGGTACACCATTCACTTCTCTAATTCATTTTATGTTGCTTCTGAAAAATAGAAACCTAGGTAAAAAGAGAGTGATATTGTCCTTGGTGTGGGAAAAAAAAACCCCAGCCCCATAGCTGAGTCCAGAGGTGTGAGCAGGGGAATCTGGAAGGTAAAGGGTGAAGCAGAGACAGCACCTCTTGTCTCGCTGGGGAAAGCATTACTTATCCCACCAATGAAGCTTCCCTTTCTGTGGGGAGGACAGAAGATTTCTTCAGATTTAAGCATTACTTTCCGATTAACTAATTATGTACAAATTCATTAAATATGGTCATCCAATAAAAGACAGTTTGGAACTGAGACTGTTTTGCTTTTTCACTCAAGCCAAATGCATCCATATTTTGTATTCCCTCATTTGCAGTCTGCTTTCTTCCTGCCTGACTTGTAAACTTCCTACTCAGTAAAAGTTGTGAAGTTTATCCATCTAACAAATGAAGCCCAAGGCATAAAGTCTTTGTTGCAGCCACAGACAAAAAAGTAAGTTTTTATTAATAGAGATGAACTTGGGCCTCTGATGTCTTACAGCAGGCCCTGACAAAGTACATGTAGTCAAAATCTAATTTTAAACACGGAGAGTAAAATTCATAGGCTGCACTTCATCACATCCCCTTTGCACAGGCTAGAATTATGTTCTGCCAAGGGGACAGTGAGAAAAGCTGTTTACCATTGTGATGATTTATTCCTACTTAAGGTTGGTATCTTTGGGAAGTACAAATAATTTTTCACAAAGATGTGTTTTACCTTGAAGTTTGGAATCCCAAAAGCCTCTTATTCTTGAATGTGATGTTGGAAAGGTTTTTTTTCCTTTCCAAAAAAACTCCTAACAATTATGTTTTGGTCAGCTCATTTCATATAATAGCAATTGTTTAAACAAGTGCTGTACCTAAATGATTATGTTGCTGCCCCAGTGACTGCCTGCATTGCTGGGTCACCTGGCAGTTTTGTATGAGCATTTTCATTGCCTATACATAAATAATTTTCCTTCCTGATGAATTCACAGGCTGCTGCCTCAGATTCTCCCTATGTATCATCCATGCATTACCTGGTGTCTGAAGCTAAGTGGGTAGATTGCTCACAGCAACGTATTTCATCCATGTCCTCTGGTTTGGGGTGCAGCGTGCTCCTCCAGCTGTCCGGGAGCACCTCCATTACCCAGGCTCGTGGCAGAGCAAATAGCATTCTGGCCTCAGTCTTCAGCAGTAGATTAGTGACAGCAGTAGGCAGACAACTTTTGTCCCCAGGGAATATTAGAAATCTAGAGATAGAAATAGATGGATTAACTGAAATACAACCCAACCTCTGATCTACATTATTGTCTCTCTTCTTTATCTCACAGGGGAAGCAGAGATAAAGAGTGATAGACACTGATAATGACGGAAGTCCGCGATAATACACCGAAGTGATAAACTTCTTTGTGGCCCTCATTGTGCCCAGTTGTCTTCAGCTGGTTATGAGATCTAGCCTCAAGCTATTTACACCATGATCAGGCTAGTAATTAGCAAAATGTTTAATATAATATAGAAGCAATTAGGAGGTGATAACATGCAATTAAGATGTGTTTTCAGATTAAAGATTTTATAGTGCTCTCTTTCTTGAAAAGATAAAGTGCCTATCTCAAAATGTCAAACTGCAGTGATTTAATCTGAGTTATTTTCAATTAATATGCATGTATTCTTGCGATGTGTTCACCGTTGTTATTGACATTGATAAATTAAGCTCATCCCAGCAGAATTTATCCTTGAGTCGCTCTATATTTCCTGAATGTCAGTTCTTTATTTGTATTTTTTTTATGCCTACAAGCTGTGCACGATCTAACTCTAAGTCCCTTGATTCATCCCTGGGATTACAGTAATGTGTCAGTCTGAGTGGAACAATAATCTGAAAGGGCATTGTTATAAATAGTGTGTTAGAATATAATTGTTTGTCATGTCATTTCTCCCCTTTAAATCCCTCTGAGTCCTGTTTAAGTAATTTAGACAGCTAGAATGACAAGAGTCTTGAGACTTCACTTATAGAGTTGTCCAACCAGTCTTCAGCCGACCCAGTCTTTTGAGACTGTCTCATCTGCAAAGTAGGAAGTGCAAAGAACAGATGAGTTCCGACTACACTGCGGATTTGTTATGAGATTTTGCTCAGGCCATTTATAGAACAATGTAAATGCTACTGATACTAATTTTTCAGTGGCTAGTCAATGAAAATGCTTTGACAATAGAAATTAGGGTGTTTCCTATCATCATTTAAGAAGTTAAAATCCCAAGGATGCTTTTTGATTAAGTTCCTTATTATAAATATTAAAAAAAAAGAAACACAAAAAACATTACACAGGACAGACAGGTTTTTATTATTGTTTTTAATGGTGTCAGCTTTGTAGAAAAAGTAGTAATACTTCTAAAGAAAAAATTGCTAGAAATGAGTGTCCTATTAGATCATCCTGTCCAGTTCCTGAATCATGCAGGATTATTCTTTGGAATGTATTTTTTTGCTGTTTGATCATCTCTAGATTTTTCAAACATGCAATGAAGCACCCAAACATCAGAGGATTTGCACATAGCATGTATCAGAAAGGTTTTTCACAACTTAACAAGTATTTCCTCTCCTTTTTCTGCTAAGCATTTTCCCCATAGCTAACACTTACAGTTTTCAAATATTTGAGTTTATGTCTCTTCTCTTGCTCTTTCTAGGGTCAACTTAATGATATTTTGTTCATATGTGGTTTCAAAAAGGCAAATTAGGTGACAGTCATTGCAAAGCATTGTTTCTGTGTCATACGACTGTGATTAAACTTTTTTGAGACCCTGGATTTAACAAAGTAAAATGATATAACTCATCACAGCTTATTCTGACTGGTCAGTCACTGTTATCATGTGGTGAACCCTTCAAAGGGCTGCTTGAACGTGTTGAAATGTTGCTGTTTGATAGTCCCTGAGTCACTCTTGGTCAAACTGGGCATATTTGATTCTTGCCTATAAATAAACACCTGCAATATTCTTCATTAATTCTGCAGGCCAACTTCCAGCCTCTCAGTGTCTCTCAGGTAAGTCACAGGGGACATAGAACAAAATGCAGCTCTTGAATGCTCTCTGTGAATACCTGGGTGTCGTATCCTTCAGCTCACCTTCACAGAGGTTTTAAAAGACAAGGAAAGAAAAAACACAATTAAAGGAAGCTGCCAAAAAGTGTCATCTGGCACCACTGTTCATTATACAGAAAAAGTTATTGACTTTTACATATACAAATGATCCAAGAAAAAGCTATGTGAAGACTTGAAAAAAATGCTTTCTATTGCCAAAAGGAAAAAGGAAAGTATTAAGAACTTCTGCTGAAATTTATTGGTAAACATCTCACTGTACCTGACTCAATGGGGACAAGGTTAGCTTTTCTCAGATGATTTACCTTATGTGCATCAAGGGCAGATGTAAAGCAGTGACAATGTAGCTGACAAGTCCTAACATCCTGGTTTTTCTTGGATCAGCGCCAGAGGTATAAACAGTTATGTCCCACCTACACAGAAAACCTTGAACCACAAAGAATTATATTTCCTTCTCCTGGTCCATGGGGTAATTCTGTGGGAGTAGCTTTGCTCAGGGGACCATGGCTGGGACTTGCTGGATGCATCATCCAGAAGGGCTACAGCAGTGTGTGTGAGGTGGGGTCTGCAGGTGTCCCAGCCTGTCCCAGCTGGGTGCTTCAGCCAGTCTGATCCTGCACTGGGCCACCTGCACTCCAGCACGTGACATTTTGGGGGGATTCCTTGCAGGCTGACCAGGCAATGCGTGGAGATCAGTGGAGCAGCCAATGCCACCTTTCCAAAAATCACCTCATCATATTCATTCTGAAGCTCAGGAAAGCCTCTGGATTTCCATGTTCTGTCCCTAAACAAGTAGTGCAGTAGTCCAAAGATGTTAATAGAGGAAGATAGTAAATAAGGTTGGAAAAGCACAGGATCAGAATAAAAATTTCTAATGTTGACTATTTAAGACCAATACATAAACAAATATAGAAGCCACAGAAATGTGGTAATGACATTGGAATATGAACTGAGAGAGGTGTTTCTGTGTTGGATTTGTCTTCAGCTACAATTATAAGACCATTTGAACAGTATATTTTTGTTTAATATTTTTCTTTACAGGCAATCTATCATTGTCATCACTCAAAGATTACTGAATTATGCCACTTACATGTTTAATAAGAAATAATCTTTCCATGAGCTATTATGGATCTAATAATAAGTATGGTTGTAGTAAGGATATCCAATAGCTACTTTAACTTATACAAATACCCATTTTGTAAACTTGCAGACTCAATTATAATGCAACATAGCTATGTATCAGTTTTAGTTATGCCTCTAACAAGTTCTTTTAGATCTTACTAAAAACAATGTGCATTACAAAAATATTCTCAAATTGTGCTTTTGGTCGTTATATTATTCCCTCACAGATGATAAAGTGGCATTTAAAAGAATGATGCAAATGGTGCTAAGATGAATTTTGATTTCTTTTTCTCTGGGTTAATTTCTACATTATTCAGAGATTACTACAGAGATTACTAGATTTCTACATTACTCTGAATTCAGAATCAGGCCCATTATACTGTGCAAATAGTATTTCCTGTATGATGTAACAGGAAAGTGAAAAATCTTCACTAGATCAACGGTGTCAGCCAGAACACTAAAAGGTACTGTTGTTTTTTTCTTGTATTTGTTTCTCTGTTTTCACATTTATATAATACACATTTAAGAAAAAAGAGGAAAACAGATTTTAGCGGTGCTACCTTTGAACCTTAGAGTTGCTTTCCAGCACTTACTGCAGTACTAACAAGCCACAGGTGTACACTACAGGAGCGGGTGAAAATGTAATTGAAGGGTATGATGACAGTTAATTGTCCATAATGTATTTATCCCAAGATGCACTTATGCATCTGTTATATATTTAGGTATTTGTTACTAGTAGCTTTGGTGATACTTAAGCAGAGGGGCATCTATATCTAAAAGACAATAAAAAAGGAAAATGCTATCAAGAGGCTCTAAAGTGGCAAGACAAAGAAAGTTTGTCTCTTTTTCACTGTCTCTGAAATGAATAGGTCTATTTATTTCAAAGGGATTTTTTTTCCACACATGCCATATTAAGGTTTGAGTGCAAAAACCTTGACTCCTGTTTCTGGATGTATTACAGAATTACTTGATTACCTGCAGGCATTTCAGTGATGCATTTTGATATTTACTTTCTAATAGAGTTTCTTCTCTGTTTCAGCTTATTGTTGTTTAAAACAGCTTTGCACAATAGACTAAAGTAGTGTCTATTCACCCATTGACACATAGAGGATTTATGTGTGGGAGTAACCCACAAACTTCCCCATCTCTTTATTGCCTCCCTCCATGCATTCCTTGAGAATAGATGTGATAATTAGTATCTACTTTTATCTATATTTCTATGCCATCCAGACATTTAAGATGAGAACAAGTCACTGCATCGAAGCAGCTTCCTGAATTCAAAATGCAGTGATACAGCTTGGATGACTTTGGAGGATTATACATTTTTGGGCCCTACTTCTGCTCTCTGTGAAGCCAACAGCAAAACTGTCACAAGGGTCAGCAGTGAGGGGAACCAGGACACAAAAAATGAGGTTATTCTTTCAGGGGTTTTTCAGCAAGACTCAAATAGCTGAAACCAAACCACATCTCTTTAAAATTTGATATAGATTGGAATAATAACAAAATCATTTTAGGGCAGTGGATATTTTAGGCCACTCAGTGAGTAGCAGATTCTTGCAAGGGTTATGAGGTAAGTGGGGAAGCTGTTCAAGGGGGCAACTTGTCCCACATCAGGCAGCGGGCACACTGAGATCCCAACCCAGCAGTGCAGCATGTTCTCTCTTTGGAAAGTTGACCTTTCAATCAGTCTAGGTTTCCTGCCATGAAACTGCATTTTGGTTTGTTTGCACAGACTCCCATCAAGTTTAACAGTATTTTATAAGGGGGACATTTGTCCTACTACATATGAGATCGAGGCCTATATAACCACATTATCTTAAAAGACCAGATCTCAGTTTATATTAGAAGCTGTTTGCTCATTTGAAACTGCCTAATATTAGCATCTTAGAAATATTATCTGAAGTTGCTGAAAACTGATATTAACCTGCTGCATGGTTGGAATGCTCTGATAAAATGCAGTTGCTGTGGTAATTGTTATATTATGTTCAGAAAAGTGCCAAGAATATAATTGCTTTCAAAATGACTGCGCAGTTCAGCTTTAATCTACATGGCAAAATTGTTTACTAAAATAAAATAAAAAAAATCCAAATCTTTGCATAAACAAGTATATTCAGAAGTAGATTCTTTATTAAACTTTTAACACCAAAATTATGCTCACAGTCTTTTAACCAGATGCTACTTGTAACATTTCCTGTTTGTTAAAAACAAAACCAAAAAGCATAGAGCACCCAAGAAAACCCAACAAAAAACAAAACCCCAAAACAGAACTCAAACCACCATAGGATGATTTCCTTAAGAATGTTCTCTCAGGTATGTCCAGAATATTAATTAGGCCCATCTATTTCTGTCGGATAATAACAATGTCCAAGAGCTGAATGGAATCTGTGACCTGTGAAAGGGCCATTCATATGCTTTAGTCTGCCTTAGCGCATTCCTTAACAAGTGAACATAGACCTTTTTCACAGTCATCCTAAATGTTTCAACTGTGTGTTTCATGGTTTGCTTCTTGTGTCTCCAAAACACATAGCTCTCTCCCCCCCTGCCCCTTCTTTCTTTCTTTCTTTCTTTCTTTCTTTTCTTTCCTTTTCTTTTCTTTTCTTTTCTTTACTCTCTCTCACTTTTTTTTGGGGGGGGGGGGGTGGTTTTGTTGGTTTTTTTTTTTTTGGTCTAGTGGGAAGTATTCCATGCTCTCCTCATTTAAATGCTTATGCCTTTATGGTTATTTTTACTGCCATACCTATGGGGCTTCTTACTTTATTGCCTGTAGCTGAAGGATATTTTAAAGGAATTAAATTTATTCAGTTTAAATCTTCAGGGGGATACAACAATATCTTAAACAATTAGCAATAATTAAAAAGCATCTATTCGAACTGTGTAAAAAGCAAATAGATTTAATTTAAATACAGTAGTCAGGACTAAAGGTTTTTTTCATTAAAACCAGGGAGGGTTTTGCCTTCTCCCAAACCTTTCTTTATTTTAGGCAACTTTTCAGCAGTTACTTATTTTAAGTATTTTGTCAGTTGTTGGTTCAGAGCATTTCCCAAAGTGTTTTCATCAGGCATTACCAAAGTCTCCAGAGGTCTGGCCTGGGTACACTGTTTCATTGCCTAAACTGAGGGTAGAGGTTGAGCTGTTTTGGAGCCTTAGGAGCCTTTTCTGTTTAATGTGGGTCTTTCTATGTTTTCCTCACTGGCTGTACACATTTCTCTGCAGAACAGTAATCTAATGGAGATCAGATTAAATACATGTAATTGCTGTGTATCCCAGTACCTGTAATAATTAGAATAAAAAGCAAAATGACATCAGAAATATTTTACAAAGAAACCTCTTCTCAGTGTGTGATTGTTGGATTTGGTTGGATTTTCTGTGGTGACTCTCCTTTGACACAGTGATGTGTGGGTAGAACAGTATTCACAAGTGGTACGAGTGCCAGAAGCAGCTTGTGCTGTGACTGCTCACCAGACATGGTGGAAGCACCTTCAGATGGGACTCCAGAAGCTACCTGTGGTTACACCTCAGTCAGAGCTCCTTCCCAAGGCAGCCTCAGGCCTTTCTGTTTGGCTATAATGCATGCTAGGGAACGTAAAGTCAAATCTGGGACATTTTAATTAGTGCTGCTATGGTCGAATTAGGGTGCTCATGCTTGTGCCTGATCTTCTCCCCCACTCTCTGTTCAAAACTATGTTCACAAGTTCTTTGAGGGTTATAGCACAAAGTAAGGGGTTACTGCATCACTTAAGTACTTTTGGTAGCAGTTCTGAGTTAAAGATGCTTGTCCCAAACTGATCACTCTTGGTCTCACAGCACAGCTCACTGATCAGAAAAGAAACAGGTGCTGGAACGTGGTGGAGACCAGTGCTTGGCAGCCAGGGCAAGGGAGCATTTCATAGGGCTGAGGCTGAGCAGCAGCTGCTTGTTCCAGTGGAGAATAATGTCTGCAGAACTGCACCTTCCCTGGGTTCTAATCAAAATAACAGATTCACACTGAGAAAGTTTCTTGCATAGTTTGTCAAGGTGCTTAAAACACGTGGATTCAGGTTGCTTTTTTTTAATTAACCAAAAATGTATATACTTAGCTAATGTGGTTTGGGGTTTTTTTGAGCTCAAAGTCCAAGGATATATTCATAAGGAGATGAAAGGGAAGGGATAAATTCTAGACAGTTTGTTGTAAGTGCCAAAGAAAGTGACAGCTATCTACATGAGCAAAATTTCTAAGAGTGCCTCACATCCACTGGAAAATGCTTAAGAGTCCACAAATAGAAAAAGGTTGAAAACTACTGACCTAAGTAATTGGTTCAATTTTCAAGACTGCTGAGCATCCAACTGTTCTCATTGATTATAAACAGATGATGATAACGAATAACAGCTCCCATAGTTGATGAAAGGCATCTTTTCTGGGGAACTTGTCCACAGATGCTTAGAAGGATACATCTAATACAAGTCTTTGATAAGAAGGAACATTTCTCCCTTGGTTGTCTATTCTGTATGCATAGCATACATAAATATTTTTGCTTTCACACTATCTTACGCTTCTTAGAACTCAGTTTAGAATTGAACAGTAGCTGATAAGAAGAAGCATAAGACATGATCTTATTTTCATGTGTGGGTTTTATGCTGCCTCATGCTTTCATATTTACTTTATTGCTTGACCACCTTTTTAAAACTTAGTAAATTCAAAATCCTATAATACAGAGGAGTTAAAAAAAATTATTAGTAACATGTTACATTTTATACCAGCTTTAGATCTTTTCTTGGTTTCTACATCCAACAGATTTTGTGTTTTGATTCCATATTGTTGTGGTAAATACAGAAGAACTGTGTTGTTTACTGTGAGGAAAATTGTACCAAGTGGTACCAGGAGAAAATTGAAGCTTACACTTTAATTTAAAATTCTGAACACTCTCCTTAAAGTTTTTGTTTTTGATGTTGTGATTCATATACTTCAGATCTCTTGGTTTTTAGAGCTTTGTTTTAATTAATCTTTTGAAAGTTCCTGCAAGATTGATGTGGGCAGTGAATTTTGTCAGTCTTGTTTTGCAATACTAATGCTTGTGGCTGAGAAGAATCTAAGATGAAAATATGTGAGTTATTTGGTCTAGAAGGATTGGGTTAGAGAACATTTAGGCAGACTTGAGATCCAAAAGCCCATGGGTCTTGACAGGCTGTACCCATTCATAGTGATGCTGCCCACGAGCATCTTTGAAAGGTCGTGGCAATCAGGAGAGGGGCCTGAGGGCTGGAAGAAAACAAATGTCACCCTGGATCTCAAAAAGGGGGGAAGAAGGGGCAAGGGTAAGGTAACCCAGGGAATCACTGGCCAGTCACCTTCACATTAATCCCTGTAAAGTTTATGGGGTGTCTCATTCTGGAGGCCATCTCTATCCACATGGATGACAAGAAGATGATCAGGAATAGTCAGCATAGATTCTCTGAAGATAAATCCTGCTTCTCCAACTTGACTGCCTTCTATGATGGAACAATTTCTGGGGTGGATAAGGGGAGAGTAGAGGATGTTGTCTACCTTGATTCAGCAGGGCTTTAGATGCTGTCTCTGAAAATGCCATTGTAGGCAAACTCAGTGGAAGTGTGGACTGGATGAGTGGACACTGAGGTGGATTGAGACCTGGCTGACTGGCAGATCCCAGAGGATTTTAATCACTGCCACAGGGTCTGGCTGGATACCTTCAATAGTGGTGTCCCCCAAGGTTCAATACTGGCCCCACGACTGTTTAACTTATCCATCAATGGCTTGGATGAAGGGCCAGATGCCACCTCAGCAAGTTTGCTGATGACACAAAACTTGGAGGAGTGGCTACTACCCCAGAGGGCTGTGCAGCCCTTCAGAGGGGGCTTGAGAGGCTGGAGAGATGGGCAGAGAGGAAACATCTGAAACACAACAAAAGCAAATGCTGGGTCCTGCAGCTGGAGAATATTAACCCCAGGCACCAGGACAGACTGGGTCCTTGTGTCCAGCATGTGAATTAAGCCATACAAGGGGTGAAGGCAGTGACAGCTTTGCAGGTTCTGCATTGGCTCTCCTCCCATGCTGCCCTTTTAGTGGCACCCAAATCAGTTTCACATTGTGACTTAATAGTCAAAGAGAATTTGTTTAATAAATACTTAAGATCATCCTCTCCATTCAGAAGAGGGAGCCAGAAAACCAAACTCGGGGAATCCTGGGGGCTGTAGAAACAGGAAGGCTGCTAAGAACACACACATGCAAATGGCAAATTTGATTACAACGATGGGCTGTCTGTTTTGCAGCTCCTGGAAGCCCACCCTCAGCCATAAAAATGCAAAAATAGTGCAACAGGCAATGTGGCAGAACAGGGCTCTCTGTATTCATTCACAATTAGGTGTTCTATTCTGTTGTCACCAGATGCTGCCACGCACATTACACAACAGAAATGGGATTAGCAGGAATAACAAAAACCTGTCAAAGCACAAAACCATGGCCTAGTAGTCCTGACAAATTAAACAGCCTACAATGAGTGCCAGAGCATGAAAATCACTCACCCTTCCTCTACTATCTCTGAGAGGTAGGCAGTAAATGCCTTCTTACAGGCAGGCCACCATGCAGCCAACACTAGATGTAGAGGAAAAAAGGCGTTTTCATTTCTGATGGAGCGTAAATTAAGGACAAACCACCTTAACACAACTAGCAAATATCTGAAAGACAGATGTTTCCTTCTGTTAAATACAGAATAATTCACATAGTTAGTCCTGGCATGTCTTAAGTGGCCCTTTAATGTTACAAACCCTATCATACCTAAAAATTCATTCCCACACGTAGGAGCTTCCATGGCGTTCTGTTAGTTTTATTTGTATTTGTGTAATACAAGATAAAATAGGCTAAATAGCTATGTAAAACTCATGTTTTGCTAACCATGCTCACACTGGTGGGTCATCAGCATGGGATACTGGAAGATTCAGAGGGTGAGAGAAGACTCTGTACAGAAACTAGCTCCAAGGCTGGAAACCAAGTGATGAGTTGTGTATTACTCTGGAATGGCTACAGTGTTCATAGGCTTTTTAGATAAAACCAGAAAGTTCATGTCTATTAAAGCCTGTTTTATCTATCTTGAGTTTAATAATGGTGTCATTAAAGTGAGCAGCCAACGGTGCTTGAAATTTTTCTAGAGATAAATGACAAGTTGCTTTTTGTAGCACTGTTGTCCATCCTGCATCAAACTCATGTCAAAAGCAGTGACTTGTAACAAGCTTTTTCACGTGCCTTTCTCAAGGTTTCTTTTGGTTTTGTGCGTTTCCTGTCAGTCATTCTACCTTAATATTCCCTGTAGATGGTGATCATTGTCTATTTCTCTTGCATCTGTACCACTCTTCAGCTGGATGTTTTTCGCTGAGACACTCAGACATTATTTGCTTGTCCTAAACTTGGTGAACTTTTATTCTTTCCATAACCTCAGCTGTACAGCTCTTCATTTTTGCTATGTGTGATCTCTAAAAACAGAAGTTATATCCACATCTGCTATAGGGAAACAGAAGTTAAGTGTCTGAAAGATCAGAAATTTTAGGCAGTATTTTAGATGATATTTTCACAGTGTGCTTCCCCCCCATACTTCTTTAGCCTCACTTTTCTTCCTCCCTAAGGGGTGGCAGATAAGTCACTCACTCAGCTTTAGTGTTACTGTTTAGACGACCAATTCAGCAAGGGTAACAAATGCTACTTTCTTGCCTCTTTCCTGACCCCGTAAGATTTCCAAGATTTCTTCTGGGAATTACTTACAGAAGATGTATTTCTTCATCTGTGGCACAAAACCCATTTTTCCCCTTTATTTCCGCCCTCTGAGAAAGTCCTTGGAGTAATAGGTAAAATGTCAAAAATAATTAAGAAAAATACTGATGTACACTGTGGCAGAGAATTATACCTTTTGAGATAGTTGTTGCCATCATCTGTAATCAGTCCCCTGACAGATATAAATACCAGCTTTATCACCTTGTTTTAGATGATGATGTGTTGAATCAATGTTGATGAAGACTGTATTTTGGCAACTTCAGTTAAAGGGAAAGAATAGTTTCAATTGTGAAGCAGAGAACATGAGTTCAAAGTAGAGTAAGTACCTGACACTGAATACAGACATTCCTTTATATAACATCTATTTAATCCTGTTTGTAAAAAAATCTTTCTCGTATGAGAGAAAAGGGCTGACAATGGCACAGTTCTGTCCCAGAAAATTCCTTTTGAGGAGAGGTTGCTTTTTGCCTGGCATGGGGACCATGTATCCAGTGAGTACCCATACCCAGGAGCAATGTCACTAATTTCTGGGCTAAGTGGCCATTTGAATTATTAGGTGTTTTTTTCCTTAAGAAAGAACCTTTTTGTCCTACATCTCCAAAGAAATGATCATATTTATTTTCAGGGGAAATGTATCATGACTAGATTTATAGTACCTTGTGCTCAAAGACCAAATTGCACCACCGCAAGCATTTATATTTTTTTATTTATAGGAAATAATATAAAGGAGCAAGAAGCTTATGTGCAGCTTAAGTGTTTGGCATTTATCTCTTTCAAAATGCATTAGAAAGGCAAATGGACTTGGAGTGCCAGTTAAAAAGCTAGGATCACTCACTGTAATTTATTACTTTTTACATTTAGGTAGATTCAAAGTACAAGTTATAGTGCCTGCAGTTCAACTGCTCTACTATATTTTATGAAGTACAAGGTAGCAATTGGTTGCATAAGGGACTAAAGATTTGGTACTAAATCCTCTTCAACTTTTAAATGATACTTCTGTATTTGATTTTTTTAAAAAAGCTTTAAAAGCTATGTCTATATAATAAGTATGTACTTTAATCTGCTTTGGAATGGATCTCCATATAAAAAGCCTTGTGTCCACAGGAAAATCTCTGCAGACCACTCAGAATTTTTCCAGGAATTCTAGGATAGTGCTCAGGGCCAGAGATCTCATGGTCTACGTTACACTTGAAAATGAGCTGGGTCCAAAATCCTCAACAGGGACATGCTGTGTTCACATTATGGACAAACCCTCAAGCTAAATGAGTGTAAACAAATTAATCTACTCCCTCAAATCTTCTATATAAAAACTATACTCTTCCAGGATTTTTTCTTGAATTTTTCTGGTATGTTTCAACCCTTCTTTCTCTGCCTTTAAATGTCTTTTCTCCTTGCCTATCTATTCAAAGCAAAACTAACAAAGGAACAATTATCCAACAATTATTATTATTTGCATCACAGATACAGAAGGTCTCTGATGACAAGCAATATCTCACTGCTCATTTTCATTACACAGGCATGAAAATCCACTGAAGCTGACTTGGGAAGTCTACACATTGCTGCCTTCATAGAATTCTGCATTCTGGAAGCATGGAAAACTCCCTGATGCTTGAGATGTGTGTGGACTCTCATGGAAGATGATATGTGATTATAATCTAATATGTGTATCAGGGAGCTGGAGAGTTCATTGTCTTTTCAAGTAAATATATCAGCAAAGTCCCCAGAACTAATTTCTGGAAGCAATAAGGAAAGCTGACAGAGCATAGCAAAGCTGGAGACTTTTTCTTGTTGCTCAGCAGACTGTGTTGAGTGGCCGGGCTCAGCAGAGCATTGCACACAGTCAGTCAGTAAAAACTGTTGGCATCACCTGAAGATTACTGTTATCTCTGGAAGACTGCCTGTCATGTGGATAGCTTTCACGCACAATGTGACGCGTGCTATGAAGCAAGTTCTGTGTGTTTTCAGCAAGAATGCAAACCCAAGAGCTGCAGAGCATATCTGTGCAGAAATAGCCAAGGGGTAACAAAACATTGTCTCCTGGTGCCCCAAAATGTGTTTACACTGGAGCTTCTGCAAATGCTCCTTATCCTCACCTCACTGCTGGCTTCACATTGCTTTGAATCGGGTTCTATTCAGCTGGCGTTGAAAAGGCTGAGTCTACCTTTGAATTTTAGCTTGGATCAGACGAGAACTTCTAAAGTAGGTCTTGTGATCATTTCCATCATTTATGGTTTTGCTCACGTTGAGGAACTGTCTCAAGTGCATGAACTGGAATTTGTTTTGAATCAAAGCAAGCCAACTATATCTGATGCACTCCAGAGAGAAATAGGTACTTGGTCTGTGGGGTCAAACAAAAGATAGTCCAAAGTAGAAAGAAATTAATTAATTAAAATTTCTTGCAATGTACCTTTATGGTCCTTACTGTCAACTGTTTTGTTCTAAAAATTTTCCTCTGGTCTGCACTGTTTGCCAGTGTGGATGTGGCCTTAAGGCTCAGCTGAGCTTTATTTTCAGTGTAGAAAGATCTTTCTGATGGTTTCAGAAATTGTTCAGTCTATCTGTGGTTCATGTTCTTAAAGTGAAATGGGGAAGATAACCATCTTTATCAAACAGTATTCATCTCAGATGAAAGCTCAAGCAAGTCAGAAGTGTAGTAATATTTTAATTGTTACTACATCTCCAGGATCCTCCTACAATTCTCTGTACTATATACATATATTTTAAAGTTGCTAATCTGAACCGTAAAAAAAACCAAAAAACTTATGGCAGTGCACATAATCAAGTCTTCTTAATATAAGCTCTGCTTGGTTCCCCATATGATTTTTAGTGCCTGGTAATTGTTTATGGGTCAGTTTCCACTGAAATGCTGCTGATGTGTGTACTTAGAAAGGTGAAGGAGAACAGCAGCTTCTCTTGGGGTAGCAGACAGTTGCTAAATAAATCTCTCCTAGGTAGGTGCACTGTCACCCTAAATGAGGCATAAATAAAGAATAAAATTTTAGAAATAATGATCTTAGCTAGGTCAGTTTGGTGTTGTGAATGTTTAGTGAGAAAGCAAAAACATGAAAACAAAAACATGTAGTGTTTTGTTTGAGCTGTTTTAATAATGCTCAAAATTTTTTCAGTGAGAATTTCAGGCCAGATGGATTGTTTTCATTGAAATTAAAAAATAAAATATTATTATCCAAATTAAAATCAACTTAGTTTGTTTTTTTCCTCTTTTTGAAAAGACAGAGGTACTTAGTACACAACATAGGAATTGCTTAATACACTGGGATATCAAGCCATTTTTGTGGAATTGCAAGAAAACATGATAAAACACAATTTGCTATTACTGTTGTTGGAAGTACTTTGAACAGGTGAAAGATGCATTCCTTATTATTCAGCTATATTTTGCTTTCCGTAGTAATATATGATAAATATGCAACCAGTTTTATAAGTCCTTGAAAGATTTGAGATTGCCTTCAGTATTTTAAAATTAAGGTTGAGCCATCCTAAGTTCCAGCATGTGTTCTCATTGGCAGCATGATGTTAATAAATCATCAGAGCCCCATTGATCAACTGGCTTATTTAACACTGTACAAACAGTAAGAACTTACACTGGGCCACAAGCCCCAATCTTTGCAATTAGGATAGTTAATTATTTCACACTGACACATTTTTAAGTTCTCTCTAGCCGCAGAGTTAATACAAAAAATATTTAGAAGAGGTTTTTGGGCAAAGAAATGTTGGGTCAGGTCTGATCCCAGATCGAGGAGGTGAGACCCTGACTGCTAGCTCTATTCAGAGCCTCAGCTTCTACACCTGGGGGTGTAGAAAAAATGGGGGAAATTATCTTGGCCCTTAAGATGTGGTTACAGATTGACTGGGTCCCATTCATTTCAACCCATTTTCTACTCCTGCTGTAGGATAGCATTTCCCAAGTGCTGCAATTTTTAAGCAATTATCTTGGACTTCAGTCTGACTCGGCTCATTACATGTTTCTCTGCTCTCCATTCCCTGCTCATCTTTCTTTGATGTTGCATTTTTATACATTACTTTCCCCACATTCACTTGTAGGATTCAGCCTGTATTGGGCTTATTAAAACTTTCACTATCTTCATAATGAACTGGGTCCGTTTTCTCATTTCATGTAATGAAAAGAAACCACTGTCAAATAGCAAACATTAGTGCCACAAATTTCTTCATCTCACTAAACAGAAACACTTAGATCTTCACCTGATAAATTTAGTGCGATTTGATCTTACTCTGCCTCCTTCAAAACACCAGCCTGGTATCTAAATTAGGTCTTAGATTAGAACTGCCATCAATACTCTTTCCTCTGGGGAAAACCAGAAATATTTGGAAAATAATTCAGCTCATAAAAGGCAAATCATTAAATACAAGGTGAAGGTATGTGAACACTCTCCATAGAGCAGCCACAGGCCCCTGGATTCCTGACTTCACATCCTTTGCAGGAGGAACATCCACATGTGTCATATTCTTCAGCCTGCCAAAAAGGTAATGCAGAGAAGATAAGAAAAAGGGGACTGATCATGACTGCCATGGAGATGAACAAGTGCCCACTATTTTTTCTGATACCAGAAGAGTGAGGATTAAATAAGGCACAGCCTCAAAAGGAACCACAATGGTTCTGCACAGGGCAAGTCTGCATGCTGTGATTATTGATCCTTTATGGGGCAGGTCAGGAAGCAACTGGAGAAGTTTGTTAAAGAGAAATCCAGCAAGGTCTGTTAGAGGGAATCCTCTAAGCTGAAAATTTTTGGAGGCTGGCAAATTTTTCTGGCTAAGTATTGCTAAATGTTTGTTCCTTGCTTGTATTACTTCCCAGGCATCCCCGTGGTCACAGTTAAGGCCAACAGGGCTGAGCACATCTTGCAGAAGCAAGAAGAATATGAATATCATATTTTATGATATTCAGTGACTCAGCTGGCTGCCTTCACCTGGTAGACTGGATCTGTGTCTGTGTTCACAAAGTGTGGCTATGGGGTCTCTGTGGAGGAAGGGCTGTTCAGACCTACCCATGGGCCTACTCTGGCAGCCAAGTTGCACCTATGCAAAACCATTTGTTAAAATTAAGTTTCTAATACAGCATTAAACTGAGTTTGAAATGAAGGAGCCGATAGAAATGCTATCCGGATGATCACATTTCAGTTCAGCAAGACTGGATTTCTTTTCATTTGAGGGAGCTCTGATCTAATTTTGTGTCTTCCCACCAGCTTTTTATTTCTCCCAGTCGTCAGCATACTGGGATACATTCTGGTAAAACACACAAATACTTTCTAACTGCAAACCATCGTGTTTCAGTGGTCTCAGCTTTTCAGATTGTTATCTGGAACTGTTATTACTATGCTATTGTAACCACCACTTTTTTCCAGATTGAATGTGCTGCTATTTGAACTCTGATCCCATGGATAGAGTGTGAGCAGCGCCTTTAGTGGGATGGCAAATGCTGTCTGCTACACCATAGTATGTAATGTATAAAATGGACATTGTTTCTTTGTATATGTTGAACAGTGGGAAAAAAAAAAAAAAAAGCTCTTTTTTTTTATTAAGGGATTAATTATGCGAATTAAAATATTTAACCATTTTAAAGCATGGAGTGTGGATGTGCTAAGTTGTTTGTGTGATTGAATTTCTAATAACTTTTTTAATTGGAGGTTGAATTCAGGTCCAAATAGGCAGATCTTAATAACCATATAAACCAGTAATCACACCACTAGGCAGATCTTGATGTGTCTTCAATAATTAATCCAGGCAGATATCCTTAAATAATTCAGTGATTTTTAATTAAAGAAAATAGGGTATTTAGTTGATTTTTTTTAGTCTGGGGAATATTTATCAACATAATTCCATGCTTTACTTCTCTCTAATATTTTTTCTTTCCCTGCTTTGTATTTTATGTCTTTTGGATTCTTTCTTAGTTAAATATTTTTCTAAGAGCTGAGACTTTGATTTGTAAATGTGAATGCGATCAATAAAAACTTATGGCTTCAAAGTGTCCTTATTTATATTTAAATCCTCCCTCTCACCTGCTGTTTGTTGCTTTTTAGTTATGTCACCAATCCCACTGGAGCTCAAAAAATTTAGCTGGTCCTCTCTAAACTCTCAGACATGTTCTTTTCCCATGTACTCTTCCGTCCCTGCAGCTTCTGATGTAAAACAGATTTAAGTTTGTGTAGAGCAGAGGTCAACATGAAAGCCTAAAACAAAACAAAAAAAAAGCTGGCATTCAACTTTTAGCTCTGGTTCTTATTATAACTCAAAGCTCTATTTTAGTAATTTTAAAATGGTAGTATTGTTCTACATCCATAACCTACCTTTCACCGAGTTTCTTAATGACTGTGATGCCCAGTTTAGATAAACTTCTAGACTGGCTGATGAGCATTTGGATGAACTGCTGGCAGTTATGCCACAAGGTAAAACTGACAATTCTTTTACAAAATTATCTCTGTGAATTTTACATTTATTTTGCTTTAGATTACGGCCAAGAGCAAAGCTTTGAATTTGTATCTCCTATTCCTAAGCAGTTATTTGCAAAATTATGACTTTGGTGAACTTTGGTATGGATAGTGGGAGCAGTGGCTACATGAAATCCCTCCAGCGGCAGATTTCCTGAAAGTTTATTGCCAAGTGCTTAAACATTTATTAATTTTTTTTAAGCAGACCAACTTCTCAGTTCTGCATTTTGCAGCATCACATGCTTTTCTGAAAGCCTCAGTAAATAATCGTGAATTAAGTGTTGAATGAGGATTAAATGCTGCATGTTTTGGCTCAATGCATTAGTCCATTTACCAGTGTTGTATGTACGTACCCAGCCTTCTGCATTTTTCAGTGTTAATCAGATGGAAATAGCAATTGGAGGTGTAATTCAGTGTTGTGCTTAAGGTCATTAAACCCTGAGGTAATGGCTAAATCCAGAGCCTGCTGTGGCCTTATCAGGCAATTTAGCAAAGAAACCAATGCTGTTTTACTGAGATGATGCAAGCTGGACAATGACTGCATCCCTGCTAAGGGACAAAGCCCCACTGTATCAATTTGCTGTATTTTAACCTACATGGAACATGTCTAAACTGACGAAGATCTAACCTGAGTGCCCACCAGCCTCTCTTCTTCTTGGGAGAGAAGTGTACCCAGGGCAGCCCTAGAACTGCTCCTCAGTGAGTGGCAAGAGTCTTTGTCCTGATCTTCAGTTCAACAACCATCTTGGGACTAAATTTCTGTGGTAAAATTGCTTTTTTCTCAGGAGTTTCATTCATGCAAAATGAACCCTGAGATGAGATAGAAAGTAAAGGAAGGTATTCATGGTTATAATTAATTATAAATCAAAATAGGAAAAAGTTATTGTAAAAGTTTAGGCCTTATCCCACAGTGGGTTTGAAATCAGACTGAAGTTTGCAGGACACAAGAGGTATGAGCACCTTCACGGGAGCTCAGTAAAGACTGTAGTCTGCACTCTGCAAAGTCTAAGACTAAATAGGTCTCAGTGGTGAATTTTGTATAGATTTAGCACCTCTTTTGCTTCTGGATAAAAGTGATCATTCTTTCCTCAATGGTAATTTATTGCCCCGTGGTAGAGATGGCTTTTTTGTGAAGACAGAAGATAGGGTAGAATGTGGAGAGCAGATAAAAAAGGCACTGGTGAAACAGAGTCCTTTGAAAAAGTGGATGGAGGAATTTTATGCCTGATAGCTAAAAAAACATCATGGCCCTAGGGCCTCCAAATGTGTTTGATTCTTTGGTGTGCAATAAGGAATTTGAGCTCTTTGAGCATTTTGGGGAAGGTCAGGTGGTTAATTTTGAAGTGTTTGCCACAGCTGTGTAAATGTTAGAGAATCCCATGAGGCTTTGAAAGCATATTATAAACTCAGGAGCTCTGAGGTGGGCGTTGTAAGAGGCAGGACTTTATCACAAGAAAACTGTTGATGGAAAGGGAGAGTCATTTACAGATGATTCTGAGATGGAAGGAAGGGGAGAATATCATGCAATTTGGATCCTAGATGCCATGGGGTATTCAAGTAACAGACATTCTCTATAATCCACTGAATGCCAGGAAGTAGAATATTTCGGGAATTTCAACAAATGTTAGTGTTAACCCCAAAGTGCTTAAAAGTCATGAATTCCATTTCAAAAAAGCTTTATAAATTTAAAATAATAGAAACAATACATGCAATGCATGTTTGTGATAATGTGGAACATTTTCAAGCAGTCTCTGATATTAAGGGTTATATACCTCGTCTTTTTATTGTTAGACTTAATATATTGTGTATCCTCCATTGTAACAGAAAATGACTAAATAATTGTGTTTTGCATATATTTTTAAACTGGCAACATTGTCCAGAAGGCAGTAATTTTCCTTCAAATCTGGCAATCCTTCTTACTCTTGTTTCCATACTAATTACTTGTGCACATTATTGTATGCTGATTAAAGTTAGAAAACTAAAATATCCTGGTCCTATTTCTATCACTTTGTATTACAATATTGAAACATGGTTGCATAATCTTGAGGATTTTTTTAATTTTTTTTATTTTTTCTTATGTGATGAAATCACCAAAAAAGAAATTTTTATACTCTCTAGTTAGAGTAAAAGGTGATCACATCCAGTCTTGTGTATGAACTTGTCTGGGCAATGTGGCAGGTTACAGCATGGGAATAGGTTAAGCTGAAGAATGTGGTAAAAGATTTTGTAATTATTTTGGGGTTTACGCATAGGAAACCAAGATTTAAAAAGAAAAAATACTACCTTTGTTGATGTTGCCATTGTTTTGGAGCATATTCTCTCTACAGCTCCAGAAGTTAAGCTTTCCATTTCAGTGGACTTGCAATTCTTCCTTTGGAAATATGAGCTACAGCCTCAAAACTACTACAGCTCTTCATCTGAGTATTATCATCTTAGTATTATCATATACTGTTGAAAGAAACATTCTCTCAAGAATGTTCATTGGCTAAATTTCCACCATCATCAAGGGCTCAGATAAGACTTCACATGCTTTTGGACTCCTCATATTCAAGAAATATTGCATAGAAATATGGCAATGTGTTGTATTTTGTTTGCTTGAGTCTCAGATTCTGTCCCCTTTATTGTTCCATAATTACTGCACCAAAATAAAAATGGGTATTTACAGAGAGTTGGCTGTCTCCACTCACAAGCAGGACAATCAAGACACAATTATTTTCATGAAAATTTTTTTTTTAGTGCTTAAAAAAAGCTGCATTACAATTACTTAAACCTTTTTTTTTTTCTTCCTCTTTTTTTTTTTTTTTCACTGCAGTTGGAGTTAAGAGAAAATTCTGTCTTTAGAATCTCAAATTTCAAAAGAAACATAACTCTGGATTTTGGATGCTCTGACTTCCTTTTCCAGGGATGTGTCAAGTCCAGTATTTCAGTTTGAAACACTGATGTGACAGACTGCCATAATGCAATGTGTTTAACCACCTCAATGATGCATCAAGTGAAAGGAGTTCCCAAAGATTCAGTTCACACATGCACACACACACAAAAAAAATGAGGGATAAACAGTATGGGAAGCGGAACATAAATCTTTTTCACATAGTTTGGCACAAATTCAATTATAATTTGTAAATGTTCAATCAATTAGACCACTCAGTTGTTTAATTTATAACTTTGAAGGCAGATTATCTTTTCCAAGAGGAAAGCTTCTCTTAACCAAGACCTTTTTTGTTAACTGCTCCAGAAGGAAAATGCTACATTTGCCATAGAACATGAAGAGATTGAGGAGAAAAGTGTGTAATACCAGAATGTCTTTGGCTGAATTTCAAGATTTTCATAGGAATAGTCTAGATAAACCTTTAAACTGCAAAATGACACACACTTTCCCTCCAGAAGAAAAGAGAAACACACGCTTTTTTCCCCTCTTACATTAGAAATTGTAATCTAATGTCTTTACGATGTATAACCCTTAAAGTGATAATTCAATATTACTTGCAGGTACATTTGGAAGTCTAAGAAACAGCATGAAAGCCCATTACATTGTCTTAATTTTCAAATGTTTTCCAGAGTCTTACTTACACACTGATTTTACTTGTAACCTCTTTAAGTTCAAAACCTGTCAATTCCCCTTACAAGATACCACAGTCTTCCTACATTATCAATAGTCTCTTCCCAGGCTTTGGGAACTGCAGCTGGCACCTGGGTGCCATGGAGGAGAGGCTTGTAAATATGAAGATACAGAAAGCTAAGAATGAGAGGGAAGGGAGATCAATACCAAGTGATACACTATATGCACTGTTGTGCTTTTTGAGTTCCAGCTTTGTCATCAGGGCTGGAAAAACCCTTGTGTTAAACATTTTTTTCCTGCTGCAGATGCAGGGCTTGCCTGTCAGAGAGCAGGAACACTGGTGGGTTTGGCAGTCCTAAGATAGCACCAGCAGCAACAATGACACACAGGAATTGGAGGTAAGTCCCTTCTGCCAACTTGCAGTACTAGGTCATTAAATACACTTTATGTGGACAAACCAGAGCTTTCTGCAGTCTGGGGCCAAATTGGAGCAGTTCATGAGTGCCTGTGGTCCACTGACAAAACAACTAAAATATTGCTCAAATTGAAAACACTGCATTTACTCCCTTTCCTATTGAAGGCAGTCACTGTGTTGGCTGCACAAGAATTTTGACTGAGTACTGAACATGTAGACCAAAACTAAATCATAACCAGAGTCTGTCTGAAATCTTGTCTGCCAACAAGCACAACAGAAATGATGTCTGTCCAAGCACTGCTGCTGCTGGGTTAAGAAGTATCATAAGGCTGAGCTGTCTCACTAGCTCTGGCTGAGTGCAGGAGCCTTGTCTGCCTGCTTTTGATTGCATGTAACCTTTTCAAAAGCACCCAAATATCTTATAAGCCTGAATCTCATGGAAAGGCAGGTATCTGAGAGGTGAGTAACGTAAACAACAGCCTAAATGCGGCAAAATTGCCTGGGATGTGTTCACAAATCTCAGAGCTCTCCTTCTGCCCAAGTTTAGGTAGTTGTACTCTGTGGAAGCTGCAGTTCCCAGCTGATTGTTAAACCATGTTTAGTTGGCCAGCTGATTTTTGGAAAAGCGAGCAGCTGCTAATTTTTTTCAGCCTCCCTCCTGTAGATCTGCTGTGGGATTTTGCAATGGCCACGAGACATTGGTCTGCAGGTGCATGGTGCTCCTTGCCTGCTCCATGTGCCACCCAAGGTGCTGCTGAGTGTGGAGCGCTCCCACAAAACCTGTGGCATGCTCTCTTTAATTCAGTGAGGACTGGAAGATTTTTTCCCTTTGGATCTTTTACATTCAAGTCAGGCTTCACATAGCCCACAGTCTAAAAAAAAAAAAAAAAAAGGAAAAAAAATCCTTCGCTACAGAGACAAATAGCAACATGTGGCTGGAAGATAACAGAAATGTACATGCAAGTGCAAAAATTAAATATGGAAATATGAAAATGAGGTTGTTGGGGTTTTTTTTTAAGCAGAAGAACTGTTTCAGTTTTCATTGCTGGAAATTGCATGGGGTTTTATTTCCTCAGCAGCTGATCTCAGAAAAACAAAATAGAAAAAAAAAATCCATAGATAAGACGCACCACCACTGTACCCTGACTTTTAAGTTAGCTTTAGAAGTGGAAGTCTTTTGCAAAACTTTTGCAGCTGGCCTGAAAAACAACAACAACAAAAAAGATAAAGGCAAAAGAGTACATTAGAACTAAATGTGCAGAATGCAGATGTGCAGACTTCTCTGCTTTCCCTTCTCTGCTTTCAGTCTTCCTGCAGTGTCATACCTTTCCAAGGAACACTGGATTTATTTTAGAAGACTGTTTCTTCATTTTTCACTGTCATTTTCTGCATCTCCTCCCTCCCTCTCTATCCCTTCTCCCTGTCTGCAGCCCACATCTTTGCCAGATACTTAATGTAAAAATGATTACCTCAGCTTCTTGCAGGCTCTGTCCCTGCTCTGTGGTGGTTTAAACAAGCTGCCTGGTTGCTGAAAAAAAATCACAGTGCTCAGCAATGAGGCTGCCTGTCTCTGAGCCACATCGTCCTGGAGGTGGCTGTTTAGAGCCGCCTCCAGGAGCAGCAGAGAGACAGAAACAGACCCCAGTGTTAAAGAGGCAGACTGTGGGGATCACTCTCTTCCTTCTCCTGTTAATGACTCAGCCTGTATTTACAGAGGAAAAAAGTTAAAAAAAAAAACACCCTTGGTCCTGTAATTTTCATTAGTCCCCAACAAATGAAATTATTTAAGTATTCTTTGGAAGGGAAGAAAATGAGTTACCTATTTTTCTCTTCCTATGCAAGGATTTTGTATGATTTTTGCCCATATTGCATTTTAAAGTGCATGGTTCTGGGACTGTCCCTCACCAGGGGCCTTTGCTGTGTCATGTACAATTAGAAACTGAGGCTAATTGGGGTCAATATTCCATTATATGAAGCAAAGTGATAGGGAAATGAGCTTTCATTTGAAGGTAACTTGTCCTGGTCTGTGTGTGGAGGCAGTCCCAGCTGGAAAGAAACAGAGGCCTGTTTTGCACTTACAGACACCAAATTTTTGGGCTGCAAAATTAGCAGTGAATTATTGAGTTTTCCTATCAGAATACATCCCAAAAACTGCTAATGCTCCAAGTCTGAGATGCATTTTTTGCCCTGTAAAACATCAGAAAACACTTTCTATTAAAAAAAATTTAAAACACATAGAGTTTGATAATCAATTAACTTCAACATTATCTAAAAAGCCAGCTTGACAGCTTTCCATTAAACAAACAATAAATAATCTAAACTAGGGGTGTTTTATCAGTCCCATGCTGTACAACACGAGCTGCATGACAGCCCACCCCTCACTGAGGGCTACAGGGCTCTGCGGTGTACCAGGAAAGGCAATTAAAAATAATTAGGGAATCTGGTCCCATCTCTTTCCCATCTGACTAATAACAAGTTGTGTTTCAGACCATGCTGTTCTAAAGATTGGAGAAGGCAGGACCAAAGTTAAGCCTAGAGCTGTTCATGCCAGGCATACAGGGAAAAGAAAGGAGAAAAGAGTCTGGTTCTTTCCGTGGGTGTGTTGTAATATGCAGACTCCAAAGCAGAACTGAGACAGTCCCGGTGTCCTTGCAGACATTCCCCTTTCTAGCAGTCCCTTTACTTGGCTGTTATTGCTGTTGTTTTCCTCGAGGTTTTTTTGTGGAATCTCAAGGAGCCCCAGCCTGCAGGATGGCGTGAGTGCAGCCAATGCACCCCGTAGAGGCTTGTGCTCAGCAGGTCTGTGTCTGACGGCCTTCGGTGGTGATGTCTTGTGGTTAACAAGGTGCCCAGGACCCTGAGCAATGGGTATATGGACACAGAAGGGAGCAATCAGAGAGAAGATTACATGGTTTTTATAGTTCATATAAGTCTAAAGAAATTAGGTTTCGGTGGGGTTTGTTTTGTTTTGTTTTGTATTTTTTATTTTTGTTTTATTTTGTTTTATTTTGTTTTGCTTTGTTTTTGGGGTTTTTTGGGGGGGAGGTGTTTTTTGAGGTTTTTTGGCAGAGTAATATCATTATCTAAATGAGGCAGGCATCCTTGTGTTTTACTTTGCACAGGTACTGACTAATCTCAATTTGTCTTCACTACTTTGAGATCTGATTTTATCTGTTTCCTTCCCTTAATGTTTAGTTTTTCCTTACATTGCTTCTCATTAAACCTTTTCTTCCACTTGACAAACTGTTTTCCAATTGTTTTTACTCTCTAGAGAGAGCCTATAATTTTCCCATGCTAGTAATGAGCTTCTGATTGACCATTCCTCAGCTTTGAAGAGTATCTTTTACTGTCTCAGATGTACGAATTGTGTAGTTTAATTTATCTTCATCTCCAGCTTCTTCCACCATGCAATGCAGTTCCTTTAATCACTCATCCTGGTTTCCTCAGGTCCACTGTTCATGTTCAGAGATTCTGGAAGGGTCACCTGCCCCGAAAATTCATTGTACCTGCCCATTTCCTGTATGGGAAACTGTTGACTTTCATCTCCTCACTAGCACAAGTAACCGCAGGTCATTCAATATTCAATATTGTGTGAGTCAGAGGGAGATTATGACAGACTGCTTCTTTTGTTTAAAAGGTAAGCAAAACCTTTTCATTTTGCTTACTCCTGATTAGCTCCAAAGAGATAGGGAAATGGAGATACAGACAGTCCCATACCTACTTGGAAGGTTTCAGTAATGAGAGACGATTGCTCTGGTTTGTCCTGCACCTCTCCATGATGCAGTGAGGGCAGTGAACGGTTACTGTGAGCACTGGAGCAGATTTTCTTCCTGGCTTGTCAAGGGCTTGGTGGAGACCAAGTCAAAGTTATGTGCACACTTTGAAACCAAGGGAGAATCAGACCCTTCTTTAATACACTGAGAATTCATTACCAAATTTCAGGGGAAATATTCCTTGGAATGATAGCTTAAAGAAGGATGAGACAAAAACTGAAGGAGCATGATGCATCCTTTGTATATGACTTCTCTCATGGAATAGAGAAGAATGTAAAAATCTACACAAAATTAATATACAGTAAATTAAGTGGGCTTATGTGTCATATATTAAAGAAACAGCAGCTCTGCTAGAGAAGCATACCTGACCACAAGGCCTTTACCAGCTTTTATAAGAGCAAAATAGACTATATGAGATCTACTCAGTTCTTTGCTCTATTTTGAAAAAAACTTTGGAGTTATCTATATTAAAATAAAATTAAAAAATTAAAAAATCAGCACAAAACCATGCCAGACACAACCAACCAAAGGAAAAGAAAAAAAATAAAAAAAAAATAAAAGAAAACCACAAGCATTTTTTGCTATCTAATTCTCATAGTTTCATTTAAAAAATATACATCTATGAATCCAGCCCAAGGTGAGAATTGTTTTATATAGTATCAAGGAAGTGGCCTATTTCTTGCAGCACCATATGTCTGGCAGGAGCCAGGGTCTAAATATTCAGTTGAAGACAGAATTTTGTGATAGCAAATGAGGATGACAGTTTTAGACCCAGGTCTCTTATTTACCAGTATTTCAAATTAAGTGTTGTAATGCTGGAGATCCTTGTAGCATTGGATTTCTGTTTATTCTGTTGGATTTAATCTGACTTTGGTGAAATAATGTGATATTGCATATTGACAGCCTAAACATCCAAAGTGAGAAAAAAAAAGGGTTTCTTCCCTTTTTATTAGTTTTGAATTTGCATCTCTCTATTATCACTCCTTTTCCTTGTGTTATAAAACAAGGAGAACAGAATCACTGGATCTATATTCTCTGGACCAGCCATGGTTTCACACACTTTTTGTCACATTCTAGAGGACGCTGTGCTATTGTTTTATACAATGCTGGTAGTACCACAGCACTTCAAACAGGTCTGTGAAATGCAGTTCCTTCTATCCCTGCTGTTATAATTTTCTAGGATCTTAGAAAAGATCCTAAGCCCAAAAAGTTGGATTAAGATCTCCACTTCTCTAACAGCAGAGTTCGACATCTTCTGTCATTGGGTTTGCAGCTCTTGGTCTGTCTGGGAGAGGTTCCAAATAGTCTTTCTCCCCCATTCTAACAAGCAGGCAGATCCAGAGGCAGCTGTTTTTGCTGTTGTGCCCTCATGAGTGAATGACTGAGCCCTAAAGAAGGAGATTTATTTTCTCTTATCCATTATGTAGCACCAAAACCTGAACTCAGAACTTTCTGCGGCTTTAAGAGGTCTTCCCTCAGCGTCCGGGGTCTTCCTGAGTAAATTGTGCACCTGATACTACTCAGACCCTAATTACTGTAAGTCAGGCATTTCTTTCTTTCCACAAGAAACCCCTTTGTGTTATTAAAATACAAAAAATGCTTAACTGACTGACTTCCATATAAAGGGGGAGGGGAAGGAGCTGCACTCCTAACTTGAGTTACTCGAGCATAAGCTATTTTTATTCAATTGAGCCCTTTAGTTCAGATTAGCATCATAGCTTCCTTTGAATGTACAAGTTACTTTGAGTTCTTAGTTCCGTGCTGAAAAACTAACACTTCTAGACATCCCTGGCAAGTTCAAATAAAAATCCATTAGGAACTTCTGAATACAAACCTCACTGAAAAGTTGAACTTACAGAAGTGGCTGTCTGCAGTGAACATGAATCTTTACAGGAAAATAAGGAAACAAGCTAAGGTAGCAGGGGAAAAGTCTTGTTTGTATTTTGCATCTTAATATTGGGAGAAGAAGACCTGCAGGTTATAGCAACAAATTTGTAATGGATTCTGAGAAAACAGTGAAAAGGTTATGGTGATGGAGAGTGGTATGTGCATTTTTTCTTCTTCTATGTCTGTGTAGTAAGAGGAAATCTCACCAGGGTCTGATTCTCTTAGAAGACTATTGGTTGGGTTTTTTTATTTATTTGTCATATATTACAAGGGAAATATATTTTGTTATAGGCTAATATTCATATAATAATAATAATAAAAGACACCATTTTCATGCTGTTACTCCACGGTCTTAATAAAGAGGCCACTGTTTTAACAGATTGAAAAGTCAGAACTGACCAGGAAGAAAAAAAAAAAAAAAAAAAAGGCCAAAACTCTTCTCTAAAACTACTGCATCTGAAGGAAGCTGTAATTATTTCCTTCTCTGTAAGTTACAGCAACATATTGAAAGTTAATAAAGATAAATGTAACATTTACTGGGTAATAAGAGATTGTGGAAAGAAATAAACAAACGTAGGATATAGTACATCTAAGTAAACACAAAGGTTGTAAAACCTTCAAACTCAAATATCAAGAGCACTGCAAATTAATGCTGCACACAATAGACCCTTTGGAAGCTAACTTAATCCACCCCCATGTATCTACATGAGGGCCATGCATAACAATGCATGAGCTGGATTTCCATTAGAGTTTCCTCTGCAGGCTGTCAGTTGTTTGAAGAAATAACAATTTCCTAGGCATGAAAGCTTTTTCAGAATGTTCCCACTGATGTGTAATAAAAGTGACTTTACTTTTTTTCCTTCCCTGCTCTCCTTCAGCCCCTCCCCCTGAGATGTGACTTCTGGGGGAAGAAGAGGATGGACTTAGACCCTTGGCCCCCTACCAGTTTACCTTGCCAGGATTATCAGTGCAGGTGTTAAAATAATTGAAGGTGTGGTAGGAGATACAACCCCTAATAGCTTTTCCTATATGGAGATTACCTAGGTAGAGAATGCCAGAGTACCTGAAGAATAGGCAAGTGAGTACCTTATTAACATAGCACCATTCAGCGGCAGCTGCATATCTGGAAAAAAAAAAACCTTTAAAGAGCCTATTCATCTATGTTAATGGGCCCATTGCACAGTACATTGTGTGGGAAATTAAGTCTCTGGCTGTGAACTTCCTGTGCTGTGCAAGCTGCCTTGACTCTTTTTTATTGCTTCAGTGTTATTATCTCCTCCTGGAAATAAAAACAATCATGTTCTCACATTTGAGAAGCCAAAACATTCCCAGATAACAAACTGGTTGAAAGTTTCTTTTGTTTCCCTTATTAAGTGAAAAAATATGTTTTGAAATTAAAGTAAACCCTAAATTAACATCAAAGCCCATCAAATTAGCTGAGCTGTCATATGCATGACAATGTTGGGTTTTCTTTTTCCCCCCCCCTCCCCTGTAAAATACACAATTTAAATTGCTTTCGTATTTATTGTTCCTTCCTTGGAATTAATTTTTGCCACAAAATATGTTAATTTATTCAAATGAGACATGATTTTTGAATGTTTGACTGGCAAAAGAACTGCTTTCCTGCTGAAAGACTGAGGTAGAAAATTTTTATTTTTTTTAAAGCATTTCTCAAAAATATAGCCTCTTTCCATTTTAGCAAAGAGTGGACCACTTCTTTAAAAGCAGGTCAAGGCAAGTATATTTAAAAATTGCTTATTCAACTTCTTTTCAAGCTTTGTCATGAATTTGAGAGTAATATACAATGTTGTGCAGTCTGTACCACCTTCAAGAAAGAATTATGAAATATTTAAACAATTTTCCATCGTCTCTTTATGATCCAAGTGCTGCACATTGCATCATCGTCATCATTATCATCATTATCTTCATCATGCTGATAAAAGGACTAATGATCAATACTAACTGATTACAACTCAGTTAAGGAGGGTCTTTTCAGTGTAAATTTTTTTAATCTTGCCTCTTTTAGTCCTTCTATATTTTCAAGTTAACCTAATATGTTCCACTATTTAAGATGTTTAATGAGCATACTGGAATATAAGTAAAATCGTTATTTAATGTGCTGTATTGCTTTCATGGTACGTACTCAACTTCCCTTGGGCAAGAGGAATTATATAAAGAGCAGCTAAAAAAACCCCAAAAATTCACTGTTAGAAAATGGAAGTTCTTGATATGAACTGAAACAGAATTTATCTCTTCAGATAAGCAGCTGTCTAGAAGCCTTGTAGAGATGGCAAGGAGAAGCTATGAACAAGTTATCAAGCAATAGAGAGTGTGAGGAAGCCAGTGTGGGAGCAGCCTCCCAGTACAAATCATCATTTTATCCAGTCTGTTTGCACAGACAGCCCTCACAACTGTCCTGTTATTTTCCATCAAAATGTTATCTGTGAGCTCTTCAGGACAAGGATGCCTTGGCACACGTGGCACCTTGCTCTGTTTTCTGTGCTTGATAGTGCTCGACAGTGTTATCATAATGCAAATTATTGTTGTTCCTGGTAGGGACTGCACTGAGTGCTCTTCGCTTATCTGCAAGTCTGACAAGTGATAATACAGTAACATCAGAGAGGAAATCAATATTTCATATTAGTTAATGATTTAATTATGGAAATTCTTCCCTTAATGCCATTTGTTAACTAAAGTCACCATAAATTGTATTCTGTTCAGCTCATCTTTCAGTGACACTCTGAATTACACCTTCCTGACATTTAGATATTGGAATATTAAACAGATTTCTCTTTCCAGTCCGGTCCAACACTTTGTTCACAATGCAGGCCATCTGGGAATGTGTACCCATTAATGATCTGGGAGGCACTGTTAAGAGTTTGCATATTTTAAAAAGTCAGAGAAAATTAGAACTGCGGGAACACCAACATATCACATTCTCATTACATAAGCAGATTTTTCATCTTCGTTATTACTTTTTTCCAGTGGTATCTTGCATTGTATTTTTTTCCTCTTTGCTCATGCGTTTATTTTTAAAACAACAAAGCAACTTTTTTTTTTTCTTTCTTTTTTTTAAGGCTGGAATTTCATGCTGTAGTATGCTGTTGAGAGTTTAGAAATGCAGAATGAAGTCCCAGGCTAGCGATTCCCATTTAGTCACTTTTGCATGGCAATATTGTTTTTATATAGCAAGTATGCTGTTGGCATTTCAAGAATCACAGAGGCGCCAGTAATTTGGGTGCAAGCAAAATTTTTTGAAACAGTCCTTGTAAAGATAATTCAGATTAATGGGCCATTTACAGTCTTGCTAACTTACTAACTGGCTATGTGTTCTAGGTAATCAGGGTGACATTACTGCCGGCACAAAAATGACATCTCGTCATCAGAAATTTTCTTCATTGGCATGGAAAATGCCAGGCACATCACCTCTGACTGTGTGGCCACCACATCTATTAACCTTATTGATTTGGAGTCATGCTGTGCCACACTGGAAAACTACTCCCTGCTGAAAGACTCAAGTGGATCAATCCTGAACCATGAACAAAAACTCAATAACTAAATGTAGTAGGCACCTTTCTCCATTAAGTATTCCTCAAAGTAAATCAGATTAGAGAACATCACTGTGAGGAACTTACCTTGGGATTCTGTGATCTCCCAGAAACCAATAGGGTAAACAGCAAAATAGGAAGGCAAAAGATTGGACATTGCTAAATAAACTTTATATCTCTTGACCTTGTTCTCAAATATCTATCTTTATGTCACAATATTTTAATTTTATTCTACAACTCTGTTCCCCGTTCTAAACCTTAAAATATTTTCCTTGCTGTTTGTTTTTCATTATGATTGTTCCTGGTAAGTCATCCGATGACAGATGATTTTGAAAAAGAAAGTTTTCTATCCTTTATGAACCCTTCAGCATTTTCATGTATTTATAAGCATTCTTTCTTGAGACCCTCATTGTGATGGGGTTTGAAAATGAAACAAGCCAACTCCTTTCAGCCTCATACAGTTAACAAAGAAGGCAACAAAAGGACTTCCAGAGCTTCATATTTCCTGACAAAAGATAGAGGACGGCAGCAAGCCCCATTCATATTTAAATGTTCCTGGCTTTGGAATTAAAAGTCCATCTTTCATGTTACCATTTCCGTTCCTCACTTTTTGTTGGTGTTTGCTGGCAATGAATACTCTGTCCCAAACATTAATGTGACTCTTCAGTTCAGTCTGCAGAACTTCTGTTCTTAGAAAATATTCCTTGTCACAGACAACTGGAGATTTCTTAAACAGCACTTGCAAATCATTATAGCTTATAATTGTCTTGCAAAACTGATTTAGGACAAGAAAAGTGTGGGTGCAACCACTCTGTGCACACTGAGTAATGACTGATTGTAGCTGAGTAAGTTTTTTAAGGGGCCAGAGGGACCCTTCTCCTCACAAAAATTACTTACATAAGTAAGGGGTTCAGGAGAGGACAGGATCATTTCTCTTGATCAGTACTGTTACAAATTTGCCCGAGGGTCTGATCTGAAAACTTGACAGCATAACCTGAAAGCAAAGGGTTTAATTTTGCTTTGGTTTTGGTGTTAATGGGCAGAACTAAGTTCATTAAAAATACTCCTTGCCCTGTGTTGGAGCCTGCCTATCATTTGTATACATATCTGTATTACATATTTTACTATTTTATTTCAAAGTCAATTCTGGGTTATGCAAAAAAGGGAAAAGAAAATGCAATGACATATTAGGAAGTATTAACAGTTACTCGGGAAAAAAGTGATTTCTCAAAGCCATGTAAGTCTGGAAAGTACTCTTTTTATTCCTTAGGAAATAACCCTGGGTATCTAATTAATATAATGAAATTAAGGCCATTTATCTGAAAAACTGAAAAAAGATCTATATATGCACCAAAGTTCAGTGTTTGTCCCTGAGCTCTAACACAAGATATACTGTGTGAATGTCTAAGATGGGATACACCATATATCATCTCTATTTAGAGCCCCTAGGCAGGAAGTATGGATAAAAAAAATAATCAAAATTACTGTTTTTCTTTACTGAAAGCCCTCTAAGGAATTCATTGGAATGAGTTCTGTCTGCCCATCTAATTGATAATTATTTAATTAGCAATTTATAATGATAATGGGATTTTACCCCCCACCAGTCCATCTTGTCTGTAAGAAAAATATAAGTAGACAACCTTATGTATTACTTTACCACTTTTGGCAGTTGGCACAAGATATTGTGGGCCAGCGTTGTGATTTCCTACAGTTAAACCATAAAGGCAATGTATTCATATATTTCCTTTGCCTACAGTGTTTCCTTTTCTCATTACCGTGGGTGACTGGCACTCTCACAATGTGTGTGGGTGCACAGGCTTGTTGTGTCACCGTGGACAGTTCTAAGAGCAGCTTCATTAGTTCTTTTTACTACAAAAGGTAGGTTTTTTTTTCCTGCCTTCTCTTTCTTTCCCTTAGTTGGCATGCGGGTTGAATTTTTCTTGGACCCCCTGCTTGACTTTTTTTAGAGCTCCTTTTGAACAGTGCAGCAGTGTGAACACTAGGAATTGTAACTGATAGACTGTTTGCAGGAGAACTCATGAAAGTTCTCTTTGTTCACTTCACATCAACCAGGTTTATGCAGACCCTCCCCCATCTCAGGGAAAAGGAAATCCACTTTTAATTATACATTGATGGGAATCACTGTATAGTGAAATTGCATCAAGTGGAGAATGCCCACTTTATTCTCTTTTATCTGAGAATCCAAAAGAAGAACTGGTGTAAAAAAAAATGGATATGCAAGCATAGACTTCCCAATATAGAGCCAGGCCTGCCTAATTTAAATCAATCTGCCAGCTCCACTTCCAGTCCTGATTAGAATTTTCAGCTGAATCTTTGCACTGTGAAGGTGTCTTGTCTTTAATCCTTGAGCCAGGAAGGTCTTCTTGAGATTTTACAAAAATTTTTAAAAAACACCAAAACAATATTTTTTAATGCAAAAGGAAAAAGTTGTAAGCATAAGATACTTTCAAAATTTTAACTGAATGTATATATTTTCTTCCCTTTTTCTCCCTCAGACAAGCATATTGAAATTGTGTAGAAGAATCCTGAGGGCAAAAAGAAAGAAGATAATCTAGTGGCAGAATTAAGAGATTACATAACCTGGTGAGAAGTATAAGTAAACAAGAGAAGCACTTTGTGTCATTTTATGTTGCTGTGCCCAGTGAAATGAATGGAATTCTCCCCTCCAGGGGACTCTGAGATTATAAATCATTTGAGTAATCTGCTAATAAATATGGAATGTTAATTTTCTTTCTTTTTTAAATTAATATCACAAGATACTATGAATAGAGACAATGAAGCAGGATATTCAGCTTTATTGTGTATACTATCAAAGTTTATCATAGTTACATTTGCCTTTTGAAACTTCCAGTGCAAAAGGGAAATACTGGTGGTTTTTTCAAAACATTTAGTCAGGAAAGAAATAGTTTGGAAAATGTTCTTGAAGATATTTTTTTATAATCTTTCTTAAATTGCCTTATCTTAGTTTTTCCAATTAATTTACTTTATACGATTTAGTAACTGGGGTTTTTTTTTATATTTCCTGACCAAAAAAAGTTAACAACTGCAAAAGAAGTGTTGTGAAGACCAAAGAGAAATCAGCCTGCCTAGAAACTTTGTATGATTCTGCCCTTAGATGTTTAAGCACGCACACGTAAAGGGAGTTGGGTAAGACAGAAACGTTCTCCATGGATATGAGCAGGAATGTGGGCCTGGGAAATGAAAGAAGGTGATGTTGATCTTATCTCAAAGACAAAATCCTGATTACCTCAAGGTCAAAGACAACAGTGCAATTCTGTCTTGCAGCAACACCAAGAATGCGTTGAGCTGTTGGTGGGCCCTTGTCTTAGGGAAAAAAAAATGTGCATTACATCCAGGTAGAACCCAGGAAAACTCCTTCCAGTTTCCACCATTAATACTGGATACACTCTGCTGCTTGGTCAAGTCACAAATGAGTGACTAATAATCATTTTTGGCCCCATTCAGATAGAGATTTCTACTCCTCTGCTGTCTCACATTATCCCAGATTTTCTTCCATGAACCTTCAAATGTAATTTTATTTCTCTCCCAGCAAAAGTCTGAACAAGAGGAAAGCCTGTTGATGTAGCCTGGGGCGATGAGGAGCTGGATGAGGCAGAGATTAAAAGTTATGTAGTCTTAAAGAAACTGATTTGGAACCAATCCATGACTAATTTTCTAGTCTAGAATATCCAGTAAAAACAGCCATGAGCCTGGGAAGTCTCCTCTGAACTTCATTTCTTTACTCATTTACTCAGTTCTCTAAGTCATCTACAGATGGATGTAGTGACAGAGATGTTCTAAAAAGACCAGGAGTCCTCCAGAGCATTTTTATTTATTTGTCAGAGCCATGAGTTTCCAATTTGAAGGTAAGGCAGGTCCCAAGTCTGTAATATTACATGAGTCTGTCCATTAGGATTCTGCAATGCCAGAATGGGAACATCATAATTTTCCAGGTGGTCATAGTTTCAAAGAACAAGGAAAACAGGAGATATTTAAGAGCTAAATACTAATTACTTTGGATATTTTTTGGCAAAACAAAGGCATTTTGTGATGTTATACAAAATAAAGAGATTTGAAAAGGTTCATTAATCCCCAGGAAAGAAAGAAATTACTCTTAAAATGCAAATCCCAGTCAGATCCCAGGATTAAATCTAAAATTATTCAGAATAGGCAGCAGGTCAGCTTCCATCCAAATGAGATTTCACTGTAGCCAACCACTAAATGACACAGAAGCTTGGGAATTGAGGCCAAAGTCACTGGGGGGACTGATCCATGTAAAGGAGCCTCAAGAAAAAGACTACAGTGGAACAACTGATGCACAGCAGGAGTTGCCTGGAAGTGGTGCCTCTCTGCCTGCTGTGAGGGAATCATCCAGGGAGAAAAAGATGGGAATGGAACTGACTTGGGAAATGCTGAAGGCAGGAGCCTGAGAATCAAAAGGATAGCTTAGAAATATGGTAAAAAGTAAACCTTAGGTTTGATTGTTCTGGTTTGCTTCCTTTTTACATCCATACTGGAGGTTATTTAAGAGTCCTCAAAGACCAGTCTAAGGTTTGCTGCTGAGAATAAAGCTACTGAGATGGATAATGTTCTTACAACAAAAGAGTTTTAAAAAAAGTGGGAACATTTTCTTGTCATGGCTTCGTTGTCTGGATTCTCTATAGCTCTCCTAGAATAGACCAGGGCCACTCCTGCTTTCAGTGAAGTTGCTCATTCATTTACTCCCTCATTCAGTTTAGAATCAGGACTTTTTTCTTTAAAGTTCAGAAAAATGTAGTTCAGCAAGTTTCCTTCTGTGGAGAACTTAGGATCACTGTTTGAGAGAAAAGCCCTTGAGGCTGACATGCTTTAGTTGGAGTTCTGCTGAACTGAACTTGCACATTAAGTACTGTACCTTGCTCTTTCCTGCTGAAGCATCCCTTAAGACTTTGAGTGTGTAAATAAATAAAAATGGTATACAGCCTCAGGATTTATGCTGTGGCATCTATGAAGAGGCTGTTTGGGTTGCACAGTGAGCCAAGAATTGCTAGGTTGTAGATACACAAGCCATATTATCCATTCTCAGTGGTATGAAGTGGAAGACAGCCATACCAATAGAAAATTCACCAAGCCAGACTTCCACAGATGGATTTTTCTAGTTTAAGCTTACTTTGGAACCAGGGCTAATGTGAAGCTGATTTAAAATATGTTGGATGTAAGCCTATAGGTTCTTCAGTAATCTTAGGTCTCTCTGCATGAACATTCTATTCCATATAATGAGATATTATTATTAGCAATCAGAGGACAGATTTTTCCTACTTGTTCATGTTGATGCAATATTGCCCAAGTCCTCACAAAGGTAAGGATGGATTAAAAATCCAATTGGATTTTAGATTGACAAATAACACTAATGATTAAATGCTTATCTTAAGCAAATGTCCTGAATTCAATTTCTTCAGTCTTTAGCAACAGTTTTCAGGCAACCGTCACCATATTTGTGGAGATAGAAATGAGATCAGAATTTCTGTACTCTTCTTGGTTGTGTGTAGCTGCCAAGGCTGACATCTATTAATGGAAAAGCCTTTGACAATAACACATCTCTGTTCGTAAGAATCTGAATAGCAGTGACAGATCAGGAACCCCATTTTGATGCTCACTGCATATTTTTCTTTTCTCCTCAGTTCAGACATACTCGTTTCATTAAGTTGGGTCAGTTAGGTCAGGCAGCCTTATAATTATCTCCCAGAACCAAAGCTCTGGCTGAACTTTTAGTTCAGAACATTGTGTCTTTCCCGGGACCTCGTGGGGTTATCCTCCATTTCACTTCAAAATTACGAGGACGGATTCTTCTGTGCTTGTGTATACTTTGTGTACCTGCCAAGTCCTCGCCTTCCATTCCTTCAGGTAGTCTCAGAAGTCACTGATTATAAATGCTGATCTGACTCTGTAAGCTTTCAGCAGCACACCTGAGGTTCCCGTTTTCTTTCATGGTGAACAGTTTTTCTTTCTTTCTTTGACTTTTTTGAGGAACTGATTCCAAAGATTTTATTCACAGTAGTTAACAGGTGTGAATTGGTGTTTGCTAGCATAAGTGTCATGCTGGGTAGCCCTTTGTTCCCCTCCTGCTGCTTCCCTGCTCTATTATGGCAAAACTTACTTTAATAGGAGTTTTTTTAAATGGTTTGTACAGTGTGTATTTTTAAAGCATATTATGGAATAAAAGTGAATACCTATCAGAACAATGTGTTCCTCTGAACCTCTAACAATTGGGCAGATTTCTTGATTTCAATGGACACACTCCAGAACAAGGGACTTGTACCACCTGAGCAGGAGTGCTAGAATCTGGCCCTCAACAGATGCAGTTTTGTTTCCACCAGCATGTGCCAATTAAAATGATTCTGCTGTAATAAAATATCAGGAGACAGAAAAGGAACCGCCGTGAACTGAGGCAATACTGAAGAGTTAAACGCTTTTTCAGCTGACACAGATCCCCTGCTCCATTGGTGATCAATGGCAATAATGACATTCACTTTGCAAGGTAGTGCTGGGCTGCTGAGGGCTGATTCTGATGCCAGTGGCTGGTGTGAGTCGTTGAGGGATATTAAAAGATCGTGTTGGATGGGCGGCAGGAAGATCTGAAGCCACCAGAGATGTGGAGCAGAAATAATAGGAGGAGTGGTAAGAGTGACACCGTTTCCAGAATATCTGAATTAAGAAGGAAGGCAGGAGAAGCTGAGCTGTGTTTGAAATACGTTGTCATCTCAGTTACAAGTAATTGTAGATAGTTGCAGCTACTAGTGCCTCAAAAATGAAAATGAACTATTAAAATGAAATTTTAGTCTTAGAAGTCTTAGCAAGAGTGGGTTTAGCCAGCAAACAAAACCATAAATAATGTTCCTTCTGATAATTAGTTTCCTTTCAATGGGAATACATAATCTACTGGGTTAACTCTCTTTACACCTGTTTCGTGTCTTTGTAACATAATGCAGCCTCATGGATGTTTCTCCTGATGTCCATAATTCGAGAAGACACTGAATCCTGGGCTCATATTAAAAGACATATCTTATCTAAAAAAACCTATCGAGATAAGAAAGTCTATGCACTTTGGCTATTTTTTTAAAATTTTGCCTATTTCTCTTTACTGTGGTTAACATTACTTGTTTTAATAAGAATTCCAGTGCTTGTATTTGCTGAGTCTTTCAGTAATTACAACTTAATTTCTGTGCTGTGACACAATTTCAAGGGGATTTCACTGCTGCAGATTCTGCTACTTTAATTGCCCTTACATTTGCCTTTCACAGCTCAATTTCTTTCTGTTTTCCTGCTTGAGAGTTTTAAGTCTAGGTTTTTATATTTCATACATGTCTGTTTAAAATCTCATTAGGATGGGAGAAATCCAACATCAAAAAGTTAAAAGGAACCCCATAAGCAATGAAACAAAAATATAAAAACAAAAACAAAAAAGCCAAACAGAGGGGTTTTAAGAGCAAAGAAAAAAATGCTTATGAAAAAAAGAAGAAACTTTGCTACATCACCAATATGCCAGGGCACACAGCACTCCTGGATTCAACCACATTATTTTCCTCACAAAATTACACCTCTTTTAAGAGCTCTCAGTCTTGTATTCCCCATAGACATTGTAACAAACCTTGCAAAATGCCTGGTGCTGGCAGAGGCAAGAAAAAGACCTAGATAAAGAAAAGGTTTATCCTTGGAAGTAGAGAGCTCTTCAAGACTGAAGATCTTTTTATCAATCTGTAGAGGTCCATTCCCAGTAACCAGAACCCAAATATGGAAGGTTATTTGGTAAAGTCAGACATTGGAAGGCATACACCAATTTAGCATGTGGCAGGTGACATGAAAAGTTTGGCAGAAATGAGCTATAGCAGAAGTTATTTTAAAAATAAGTGAGTATTTTGTTGAAAGGGAAATATTTTGGGTTTTTTTTGTTTTGGTTTTGTTTTTTTTGTTTGTTTTTTTTAACAGGAAGCTTGCTTTTTCTCTAATGTCCAATTTGGATGCTGAAGGAAGAAGAAAGTGGTCCTGCAGTCCCTCCCCACATGCAACCTCACACATTAACCTCTCGAATCACTTTGTCTGGAATCCAGCACTTCAACACTAAGCATTTTCTCAAAAAGAGTCATATATATGTTTTCAAATATTTAGAAGAAAAATCAACATTTTGAAAGATGATGCAAAGCAACTTGTGTTCTCTAGATAGGTCTATCCGTGTATTCTTTAGCTGTCAGCAGTAGAACTGTAATTCAGCAATTACCTGCATTACATTCACATCTTCCTTTTTCTCTTAAATCATGCATACACATTTTCAATACATTAGTACTGGATAAGTGGCTAACTATGTCTAGAAGCCTTGTAATGTGTAAATTACTCTAGCCAGTTCTAAGAAAGATTATGTGTCCATGAAAGTGAATTACTCACAGATCACAAATGAAACCACCTTTTCAAAATTATTTCAGATGGTCTAATTATCTGCAAAATGTAGTTTTGGCTTTGCACTGTTGGCATTTGTTAATATCCACCAAAAATGCTTTTGGCATTTTTTTATGCACAGCAGGAAAATCAGTATGAAACTGGAACTTGTTGTTAATAAAACTTGAAAAGCACAGCTTAAGGTCTTTGTTGAACTATAAATGGCTTAGGCCTCTCAAGCCTATATACTGTCTTAGGGTGAGAACATATGGAAAATACACGTGAAAAAGTAATTACAGAAAGATTTGGGCTCAGGGTATTGATATTAATTAGAAGTGAATAATACTGATTTGAAAACTTGACATTTCAGAAATGGCAAAGCAAAGCAATCACTGACATGTCTGGAATTCGTATTACCTGTCCAAGCAATTTTCTTTTTGCTTCTGTAAGTGCATGGTATTGTTCATTTCAATAAGATATTACAGACAGAGACTAGACATTCAATTCCCCCTTCTTCAGACAACTGGGATTTAAATATCCATTCAGTTCAGTAAGTGGTATGTCTATCATGAAACTCCTTCCTAACTCTATGTCTGTGTTTGCATACGCATGGTTGATATATAATTAATAGGTATTTTGCATCCTTCTGAAGAGCAGAAATATGTACAGTAGTCTTTTGGTTTTTTTTTTTTAATTTGTGACACAGGCAGTGGATCACTGGCACTGAATATCAAAATGATAGTGCTACATATGTAAGAAAAAAGATCTTTCACAGAGTTAGATCAAAGACAGTGAAGCTGGTGATATACTCAAGATTATGTCTCATATTGAGTATGCTTCTCTATCCATTAAGATATATTCCCTTCTTATGCACTGATCTGTTTTGATTTAATTTTTCTTGAAACAAATTTAGTACCAATAGTATGTGTGTGCTGGGAGTGGTTTGCAAAGAAGAAAGACCTGCCTGATGGGTTGTGACCTGAGCCTGGTTTTGGGTAGATGCATTAAATCTGGTTTATTATCTGTTCATCTTCAGAATCAATACAACAGGTGCAACAGAGTCTGCTGAAAGTCCTGAAAGGAATTCCTGGAACTCAATTTTGAAAGTACAAATGGAACACTTAAGTAATGTCAGCTCACAGCAGGAAATAAAAATTAAACTTTAGAAGCAGCCTTCAGCACTAGGCTATTGGGAGACTCCGCCAGGTTCACCCTCACAGGGCATGAATATAAGACACTAATTTGGATTGAAGAGTCAATGGAAGAGATTTTGCAACAAATAAGAGAAAATAAACAGGATCCAATTATAAATATCAGATTATATGTCTCCAGACAGAATTCATCAGGGAAATTGCTGAATTTTAACTTTGATACCAGGTAAGTTAGCTAAGTATGAATAGTTTCTGTGAGAACAAATATAATTTTATAGGAGGTCAATGAACAATGTGAGATAAGATTGTGTGATCAAGATACTACATCTGGGTTTTCTAAAGGCCTTATAAAGGATCCCTAACCCAAAAGATCTAATTTTTTAAGAAATAGGAGAAAACAGCTTGGATTAATAACCAAATAAAAAAACAGGAGACAACAGGTAGGAATAAAATAATTTTTTTTCACAACAGTGAGTGGTTGCTCATAAAGCACAGAGGATTTTTGCACTCCTTATATTCATAAATAACATTTGTGGAGGGAGGGGGATGATTCAGAAGTTGCCACTGTTTACAGATAGTACAAAATTATTTAAGATTGATGGATCTAGAGTTGACTGTGAAGGTTTGGAATAGTATTTTCTAGCCAAATGAGAAACAAAATAGTATGGGACATTCAGCATGTGCTCCAGTTGCTAGAAAATAAGGACCTAGAGGCATCTGATGGGGGGACTTGTCCATATGATGATGGCAGAAGCCATGCACACAGCCAGTCCTTGGATGAGGCATTACATGTCTATGTTTGGAAACTGATATATTTTAACTTATGGAGGAAAATTATCTTAGGCATGTGTAAAAGTGGCTTGTGAAATATTTGGGTAAGAAGTGTTGAAATCAATGTGTATGGCTCTCTGAAAACATCAGTAATAGTCAAGATTGAAAATTGATTGTTAAGCATTATTTGAAAAAATAATAAAAAGAGGTATGCTCCTGCATAAAACAGCACTGCTCAGTACTGATCCTTGAATCTCTAAAAAGATACAAGAGAGCTGGGAAAGGATTACAAGGGAGATGGGAAGAATGTAACTGCTTTCATATAAGTTCAAGTACATTAGGAGTCTTCATCTTGCAAAAGCCATGTCAGAAAAGAGATATGACAGAAAACTATGAAAAAACATGAATTATGTCAGAATGTGAACAGGGAATCATCATTCACTATTTCTCACAGTATGAGATGCAAGGCTCCCACAGCAAATGAGCTTTTAAGGTTTAAAATGGAGAAAATACTGCCAGTTGTGGACTTCATTTCTATAGAAAACTATGGAGGTTAAAAGTATAGATAGACTGAAAAAACAATAAGGGGAAATAATGTAGTTTTGGTCCATCAGTGGTTCTTAAACAAGATGACCTGGCGGCAACACTAAGCTGAGTAACTTTGTAATCCTGTTTTTCTAGAATGCAGGAGGAAAAATAGCTTAATGCATACCATTGTCTCTGCTTCTCTCTAGCCAATGACCAATGCTGGAGCCAAGGAGCAACTATGGGAAATTTGGTCTAACCAGCATAACCAGACTGATTCTGCATTTTTATTAGGCGATCCCTCCCCTTGACCTGTAGTGCACTGGCTTTTCTATAGCACAAGAAGTGGAGTAAATAGGCAGGGTCTCTTCTTCAACATGTATACCATTGAAAGCCAAGAATTTTATTTTTTTTAAATCATAATATGCTAAGAGAAACAAAAGAAGCCTTCAGAAGGTTTGTTAAAAAAAAAATGCATTGTCTCATATTTGGCTATATTTACTCTGAATCATAGAACATTCATAATATTCCTTATGCTGACAGTTCTGACTACAGAAACAGCCTGAAATCATCACTGACTTAGAGAAACTGCTGGAAGAGAGCAGCCTTTGAGTAGTTACAGAAACTTTACATAACCAGTCGGGACAGCAGCTGTGTAAGGGAAATTCTGGACAACGGTAGGTACACATGCTGAATTCAGACATGTATGAGTTAGTTGAGAGAGTTGGGATAATACCACTATGGGAAGAAACAGAAACAGGACAAACAAAGGATTTTAATGACCAAAACTACAAGTGGTTGATTCTAGAGCTCCTATTTCTGGTTGGCAACCCCCATGCAAGCACACGTCCACTCTGCCCTGGAACACTTGGCTTGCACCCCTTATAGGTCCTTCACAGCCTTTTCCACACAAGCAAAGGCACCTAGAGCTTCTTCATAAAGCTCTTATGCTTAAAGCAGTTATGCCCAGTTCTGGTACATTCCAGAATATGCTGAAGGCAGCATCTTTGCAATGTGGCTCACTGAGTGAGCTCTACAGGGCTTGTGTCAAATCAAACACCACTAGGAAGGCTTTATGAGAAGTCATCTTTCTCTGACATGCCTGCTAGATGTTTCCTGCTGGCTGTGATTGTTAGGAGCTTTTGCCTGTCCAGGTAGATGTGTTTCTCTTTGCAAGGACAAGTGACATCAATTGACAGCCTTTAGACAAAGCTCTGCTTTACTCACAGAATACACATGAGCGGTGTTCAATTTAGAAATTGTTACAGGTTAAGGTAATATAGTGGTTACAGCCAAAATCCTAATCTGAGCCACAAACAAGTAATAGGATAAAGCAGGCTCCTAATATTTGATATGGCAATGTTCTTGGACATTAATTTCTGGAATCTGAATAAGAAAAGAGGAATGTGTCTCAAAACAAGGGACTAACACATGAGACCATATGCCTTAGCAGATAAATTACAACTTCAGATAATGTATGAGAAATAATAGAAGGCTGATGAGAAATGAAGGCAGGGTAAGAACAGTTTAGCAAAGAAAGGTGCTTCTTAGCAGAATCAGACCTTGAAAATCAAATTACACAGATGGCAAAAGCTTTCTCAGTCATATGAAGAGAAAATAACCAAGAGAATCACTGTGCACTGAGGACTAAATAGAAATTAAATGTAATCTAGGTGTGACCCAAAATCTAAATTAAGATTTTAATAATTAAAAAAAGATCAAAATGAGAAAATGAGATTAACTAAAACATGAATTAATTTTTTCAGAAGTCATTCAGATAAACTTGTTATCTCGCACCTTTTATTTTAATGACAACTTGATTTTTGAGATAAAGCAAATGCAATAGATTCAACCTTTCTGCTCTTCAGTAAAGCATTTGATACATTACTACATGGGGAATTATTAGTTAAATTGAAAAAGATAAGAGCAAGTATCAGGACTGTAAGATAAGTAAAGTGACTGAACAAGAGACGAGAGTGAGTTATGTTGAAAGGATTTCTCTCTCTCTCCCTGGAGGAAAGTTGCTTGTAGAGTTCCTTTAGGATTGGTCTGGGGATTAATTTTATTTAATATTTTCCTTAATGGCCTAGGCAGAAAAAGTAGGAGTGTACTAATTAATTTGCTGATGATACAAAACTGGGAGATGCCATGAATACAGAGGAGGATTGGAATATTATACAGGAAGAATTAAATGACCTTGAAGAGTGGGGTAGTAGAAATGGGATGGAATTTAAGGTTGTGCGCTGCAAGGTCATGCACTTAAGGACTAATGAAAAGAACCAGCTATGAACTGTAGGCTCATCAGTGGGAAGTGACAGAAAGAAAAACCACCTAGTTGTAACATTCAATCACAGAATTACTATGAACTACCAGTGCACAGAAAAGGAAAACACAGTTTGGAGATATATTGAGTAAAATATTTTTAATGAAGCAAAGAGAGTATTTATGTCAGTGACCAAGGTGCTTGTTAGACATCACCTTAAATTCCAAATCCCTATGGTTAAGGTGCAAATGTTCTGGGTTTTTTAACAGCTGCAAAGGTATGCTGACTAGTATGATGATCAGAGGAAAAGATGGCCTGTCTGAAAAGAAGCTGTGCCCAGCAAAACAGAGGTTAGAGAGGTAAAAATTGCTATCTCTAAGTATATAAAGAGGTAAACACCAGGGAGAAGAAAAAGCTCTTGAATTCATACAATAATTTTGACATGAGAACAAATGGACTTAAAGTGGCTATGAATACATTTGGAAAAGAAATGGAGGAAAGGATTGTGAGAGTAAATACAGAATGAGACAGATTTATTTGCTGGGCTTGCATGATGTGATTCATGTCCCGGCACATGCATGAACCAGACGACTCCTGGTCAGCCCTGTGCCCTATTTTTCAGGCAGCCTTGCTTACAGCCCTTTTCTTGGCTGACTATATTTTCTGGGACATTTTCAGTTGTACTTGTGGGTATATATTTTATAGCATACCCTCCTTGATATAACACAAATATTAGATGGTATCTTTAGCTATCCATTCTCTTCTTTCTTGAGGCAAACAACAATAACAGCCCATGTCTTGCAATGTCCAGAACAATGGAATAAAACAGAAATAAAATGGCTGTTTCTTTACAAAAAAATTGTTGTATTGAAGCAAAAAATCTAAAATATGAATACAGTAGTATAGAAAGTAAGCAGTTGAGTCCCATCAAATCAAAAAAATTCAGAAGAATTTCACTGAAACACAGTCTCTAATTTTTGTCTTCTTGTTCCCATTCAATATATTTGCACACATTTTTGTACGTTCCTTAAGAATGTTTCAAATTTAAAGCTAAATACATTGACCAAACCATTTTTAACATGATGTAATATTATTGTTACAAAGTTCTTATATTCATGTAGTTCCTTCTCAGAGAAGAATTATACTTGCAATATTGATAGGAATCTTGGGAGGATTACAGGCTCTAATATTTTATAACAATAAGTTGGTTCATTTCTCAGAATATACATATTTTATCTTAACCAGGCCACAATTGTGAGGTGATAATTCCTTGGTTTTATGTCATTGCTATCAACCAGAATAACTGGGGGGGAGGAAGCCCTCAGTTCTTTCTCTGTTGAGTGATGTGACTTAGTCATAACAAGTGGAAATTGTCCCAAGGTTCTGCACTGTCAGAACAGTCATATTGCACCATTAATGCCGTCTCAAATGGATACTCTTATTTCATTCTGAGAAATTCTCTCCCTAGTATGTCTCAAATCTCATTCTAGTGTTATAAATTAGCAATGCAGGGGTTGAGAAACAGCACCAGCACACTCTGATACTGAGTAAATGCCAACAATCCTGTGATTCCCAGGAAAGGCTTTTTCCTTTATGCTAAACTAGTAAATTAAACAGGTTTCTCACTGACTAAGGAGTTACAACTATTGAAAGTTTGAGATTATTTGTAATGACTGATGCATCTGACAAATATTGAATTATAACACTTAGCCTGTGTAACCAACAGCTTATTTCTTTTTGTCATGTGCTGTTGTGTTGTGTTTCATCAGCTTCAGAGACAATGCAAAATAATGCAAAGTGACACCATGAAATACAATAAGATGTGACATAACACATTAGAAATTTAAAGAATGAAAAGCTTCAGTCAATTCAGGAAATAGGAACCCTGTCCAAATTTATTGTGACAAGTAAGAACAGTGCAAACACTAAACACTGTTTTCAAACCAGAGGGCACCATTGTTTTTTGACCACCCAAATTGCTTGCAGATACTGCCGTCATCTTTATTTTTAGTTTAATTTAATAGCACAGAGCTGCAAGCTTTTTCAGTTTGGGTGGTGTTTTTGTTGTTTTGGGGTTTTCCTTTTCTCTCTCCCCAGCCTGCCATGAGAATCTAAATATCTAAATTGGCATCTGAGTGACTTGGAGTGTTTGTCGGCAGCTTTCCATTCCAAACAAACCCATTCCTTGACATTTCAAAAAAATGTATTGCTAACATGTTTCCAAGGATTTTGTAAAAATCCAGTTCTGTGAATACGGGCTCAAAATGGTTGAACAAAAAAGCATCTGTGTTAGTAGAAAAGAAGTGGTTTCAGTTCATATCTAGGGTATGCTAATTGAAAATCTAGAAACAGGCTGCTTTCCTGTAGAGTACTAAAATGAATTCAAATATGAAACAACTCTCTTAAATCTGACTACTCCAGACTTTTCTTTCTCACATTTTCACTGTCATCTATTCATATCTGTCTGGTGATATTTAGGTCTGCATTAATGGATTAAAGTCCACATTGATCTCAGTTGGAAAATATGAGTTGCTGTTGCTGATCACCCTATGCTATTGCCAAAGCCTTCTCCTTTGCTAGTAAAGTCAGATTCTATTGAAGTCTATCCCAAATAGTCATCTGTATAAACAATGATATGTGATTCCAAACTTCAAGCACATTTTCTGACCAGCTGTACTAACCATTTTTATGTAAGTTTTATTTAAGGGCAGCACTACCATGCCGTGAAGTCAGACAATGAAGAGATTAAAACTATTTTTTTAAAAGCCTTTTTAGGGCCTGGATGGCTCATTTGATCAGACACTGGCCTTTCATTGCAGGGAAAAGCAGCTCATATCTAGCCCTGACTCTTGTGTTCAGAAGTAATCTTTATGGGATGCTTACAAAATGTTTATAATGAAATGAGTACCAGGATTCTTGGTTTATTGTCAGGACAGTGAAGAAGAACAGGGAGCTGCCAACTAGTCCATGTGCAGGTGAAAATTAAGTTTCCTGAAAGGGATTTTTTAAAAGTGCAAAGCTCATACAGGCACCTAGCTAAGTGAATAATAGACAGGTGATTGCTAAAAAACACATCTTCCCTGGAAAATCAAAATTAAATTGTATAGCAAATCCTTCTAAATCAATAAGTGCTATAAAAATCTCTGTGAAGATTTATTTTTGTGCACAAAAGGATAAAATCCAATGTTCATTGAAATGGATGAAGAAATAAATGAATTAAATATATACTGTTCTGTCATGCTCCTGACACTTTAAAAAAAATAATAATTCTGAAGCAGATCCTTAGCTGAATGGTACATCTGATTAGCTCCAATAGCTAGAATTCATGTAAATCAGAAAGCAATATATAACTATATAACTATTTTTCAGAGATAAATCTGCCATTATTTGAGCTTTGTGTATTATATCAGCTGAGAAAGTGGCTCAAAAATGTTCATCTACATTTTAACATGAATTAGGATCTGAATTGGTAACATTGCAGTAGAAAAAAAAGTCATGTTATAAATTTAAGGCTGCTTCAGCAACTTTCTTGGATTTGTTACTTTCAGGTAGAATAAAATTTGATACTGATGCGATTTAAAGTCAGCTTTTAATGTATTTATGTAACTAGCCACAGATCATTTAGAATCTGGCCTGTGTTATTGTCTGTTTAAAGAACTACAATTGCAGTTGCACGATACTGAATTTCAGTACACCCAGAAAAACAAGCCCCAGGAAAGCAGTCTTCCAGCTTTCTGTGTTCTCTAACTGCAGTCAAAGAACAGCATATTTTTTTTCAAAATCTGGCTACAATTATTTTTTCCCTTAAAGTTTAATGATTATTAGAACTTGGCAAGTTAAAGCTGAGTATCAAAAATCTATAGGCTTTCCATGATCTAATGGTTGGCTGATACATTAATATTAATCAAATCTTAAAAATATAAGAACTTAGTTTCAAGTTTTATAAAATAGCCAAATTTTTGCCACCCAATGAGATACCACATATCGGGATATAAACATATGTATATGAATATATGTAAAGCAATCACATCACACAGATAATGTGTAACACAGGCTGAGTTTAGCTGGTTATGGAGAAAGGCTCCAAGGGGCCTCGGGCTGTACCTGTTATCCCATCCTATCACTTGTATGCAGATGCACTGTAGGGAACTTCTCCATTCCTGTACTCCACTTGGTCTGCACTCTGCAGAGCAGAGGAGGGACCCCAGGGATGAGTTTAGCAACGGGAGAAGAGCCGTGGACTTCAGCTAGTGGCACTCAGAGCTGGCTGCTTGCATTTGCTGCAGTACTGTGAGCACTTTTCCTCTGTACAGGGAAGTAATCTGGGAGGCTGCACGCCTCCTCTCACCCCCCTGGGATGGTCCGGCTTCAAACTGTGCCTTCAAAAGAGCAAGTTGAAACTGGCATGGCAAATTGCTTATATTGTAATTTATGAACTCAGTGGTGAGTAAAATAGTTGTGTGTTCTCTATTCTTGCAGTTTCTGAGTACAGGTTCCTCAGTAATAGCCTGCCAGTTTAATGAAAATAAGGGCTGGGAGAGAGGAGGGTTATGCCCATTTATTCCTTGGTTCCTCTGGTACAGCTGCCAAGAGAATAAGCTGAAGTGGGGTCTTTTGTGAAGTGGACGCCTTCCCACTGGGTGTGGAGCAGCCCACCAATATGTCCAATGTGAGTCACCAGAAACCCATCACATGGTAGTGACTTCCAGTAACCAGGGACCTGTCCAGATGTGAACCTGTAAGCCAAGGTGAAAGGTTTTCTAACTTAGCCTTCCCCTGGGCTTACCAGCATCTGACCATTTCACACTCAGAAAAGAATAACCCTCCTCAGACAGTACTGATTTTATGCACCAGATTCTGGAATCACTTTTTCAGCTGTGTTTGCTGCACTTTTGATGCCTTCAGAACAAATATAAGCTATATAACAAATACAAAGATGTTCTACACCAGCTCTTGGTAGAAACCATTGATTTTTTATTTTTTTTTTATTTTTTTTTTTTATGTGTACCTCTTCATGCTGGCTTCTGGAAAAAAGCTGCCTTGCATTTTCTAAGGATAACAAATTTATACAGAGCTGGCTATAGATGGGATGAGGGATCTTAATACTTTTCTGAACTGAAATTAATATTGGAGCAGGAAAGATCTGAAAATTGTGTGGCATTTTGAAGTAAACAGGAAACTGAATGGCAAATATTGTTTTCACATACACCAAAATGAATATGGATCAATTGGTCTTGGAAAGCAAGAAAAGCGTAGAAATTCTGATAAAGAAGCTGAATTCTCCCCACAAGTTTAAGTACTCCTTTTATACCTTTAAACTGCACAACAGTTGTGAAATAAGTTGCTAGTACTTCAAGCGATATTAATATTGTTAATGTTTAGTAATAGGTTTTAAGTTCAAATTCAAAGGATGGCATAGGCTTTTCTTATTTCGTATCCTTTCATGTATTAGAGGTTCCAAACAGATATTGGGAAACAGAACTTCTTCCAGCTTCAATAGCAAGGAGTTCTGAGAAAGCAATATTGAACCACTACCACACTGTAATGTGTGTATAGCTTCAGGTCCCATAAAGGCAAACAACTTCTTGCCTTCACACTTTCATTGATGGAAAAAAAGTTATTGGCCCTATATTTGCCATATTTAAGATTATTACAACATTCAAAGGAAACATATTCATTGAGGAAAAAAAAAGAAAAAATAATTAATGAAATTCTAAATTCTCAATTGTTAAACCACACACTCCACTTCTAATTGTTTTTAAATCCTGTTAGAGCTCAGTGTTGGGAGCTAAAAGGCTGAACGAAAAAGACTGTAAATCCACATAATGCTAGTTTCTGTCAAATGGCAAGGAGATTTCCAAATGGCAAAGCTTTTTGCATTCTCATTTGAGTATTCTGCATTAGTGTACAAATGAAGGGAAAATAAAAATCAAACAATAACTGAACTTTGCTGTGGTGTCCAGATGAGAACCATGTTCTGTGCAGAAGTGATGGGCATGTAAGCCCTTCGTATCAAGAAATCTGTCTGGCACTCATCAGGCAGTGTTACTTGATCACAGCTGGATAAAAATGCACACCCAGGGCAAATCTGTAAACACCAGCTTAATCTGCATGGGAAAAGTTACTGTCATCTCCTCCGACAGAGAAAGCCTTCAGGACATTCCAGCAGTAACAGTCACTTCAGTTTGTTACAAATGTTGTCAGATTTAGACACAAAACCATTATAGATGTCAGAAAGCTACAACTGAAAAAAAAAAAATAAATGCATTGCTTTTTAGGTATTTTGGGTTAGAAAAATGAGGCAAGTCAGTAGTTTTATCATATGACCAAAGAGTGTGTCTGGAGGGATTCCTATTATACAGTACTTGCCAACAAACTACATTTTAGACTGTAATTTTCTATTCTCTATGCCTTTTAAAGAGATTTTTCTTCAGGGGAGGGCTTGTAATTTAGATAATATTTTGCAGGAATCTTCTTAGTGCATAAACTAAAAATGACTGTGTCTTTAGGATGTGCCAAAACATGCTTCTGACTTTTTATGGCTCTGAAAACAGTCATATTTTCAATTGCAAGACCAGAGCCCATTGCTCTTGTAATCAGCCCTGAAAAACACCCTAAATCACTTCATCATCAGAATAGATATAAACTAATGCAGAAAAAAAGGGCTTTAATCAATTCTAGACAGTTTAGATAAATAATCCAGTTAGAGATCCATAGTTTGCTTGTCTTTTTCAAAAGATATTCCCATTTCCTTCAGAGAGAATATGCATCCACAATAAAAAAAAAAAAAAAAAAAGGGAAACTTTCATTTAAATTTAATGTGAGTTGGGCCAGACCCCAGAGTTCTCAATGTGAAAATCATAATGCTACAAATTCCCTCTCCGACCTTGTATCATCCCTTCTACCCTCCCATGCCCACGCTCATGCATAACAGAGATGTAGAGTGACTGGTTTCTGCAATGTGTTAAATAGAAGGAAAGGGAACATTCAGAAGAAAACTAGGTATTTGGGGCTTTCTTCAACCCAAGATTAATGTCAAGAGATTTTTCTTAGCATTAGTGTCAGTGCTAGCCAGGAAAAATGATCCCATTAAAGGGCCCCTCATGAATAATTCATGAGGCCCAATTTAGCGTTAGTACTGAGGATGAGAGATAAACAGGTGATAGAGTTTGTCGGGAAACCATTGCACTTGACATGGTATTTTGGTGTTATTAATATTTTTATTTTTTTTTAATCTTTATATGTATTAGAGGAAGGAGACATAACTTGTGTATTAAGACTCGGGTTACTGTTCAACTTTGAGTTGAGGATTTACGTGATCTGTGTTTCCAAATCATTAGTGATGAGCTATTCCCCCTAAGTGCATTAAAGTAAAAAGCTCCATAGACAAGCTGGTAATTTAAGGGCTGTGTTTGGTAACAGGATTCTTCAGTTCTTTGCTGTTCTCTTGTAAGTCCATTGTGAGTATGGAAGAATAGCTACTGAATATAGCAATTAAGGGCTTTTTCTCCCCAAATTAAAAGTTACAATATTTTTGCAATAATTGTGGTAGTTGAATAATTTATGTCCGTTTAAATAGGATTGCATTTAGCACTGGTGTTTACTGAAAATCTTTTTGTGTTTAGTGTAAGAAGGTGGAAACAAAACTGGTGTAGAAATACAGGGAGGCCTGTGAGCATGAGATTATTATCATGGCTGTGCAAACTGTCAGACTTCAAACTACTGATAATTGACTTCTTTAAATTATATCATGTATTGGTAGATTCCAATCAAACAGAAGTTACTAGAGATGGGGCTAGAGCTGGATAGACAGTCTCAGCAGGTCACAAAAATGCTCCTAGTAAGGCTTTAGTAAGAAGCCTTCAATTTAAGCCGTGTGTCCTGCTGACTTTCATGCTTTTAGAAAACCAAAAGGAAGAGAACAGATGTAGAGTTGCTCAAGTGACTGGGTGTTGTGCCCTTTCCATGTTGGCCCTTGGAAGGCCAGACACAATTAACATCTCTGCATCCATGTTGTGCCAGTGGTCTGCAAACCTCTCTCCTTCTCACCAGTCATGGAGAAATGACCACCAAACACTTCATGGGTTTGTTTCATATTATGTATTTTGCACTCCTCACTTTTAGTTAGAAATAGAAAGAGGAATTCTAAATCCCTAGGAGCTCTGAATACACAAAATTTGAGAGCTTACTAGGTCCATATGTGCTGGGCCTGGAAATGTGCTTGTTTTCATTTTAGCATACCAATTTTTGCATAGGAAATGATTCTGATTTTCACCAGTAGAATTTCATTGCTACTTCCAAGTTTTAAGGAAGGCAAATGAGATCAACATACCTCCCCCTGGGTTTATTATGATAAATATTTACTGAAGATTGAATTCTACCAAAATGCCACTAGGATTTTGCTCTAAATAAAAATTATGTCATTGGACTTGTGGCCTCTATTGCCATGATCTGTGATCTGTCAATCCCAGATGCTCATTCCCATGCAGTGGCTACAGATTGCATGGTTGAGCTGCTTTAATCCAAAACTAGGATGTCTCCACCAGTGAGTGACTGGCCTAGAGGCATGAAGTGACAGGACAGTACTTCAAATTTAATTTACTTAAGTGATGTTGCTGGTCTTTCTAGAGTGGTCACCTCTGTGGGACATTGGTTTTGTAAGCTAAATGCACATTTCTCAGTGTATAATAATCACTATCCCCTTAAGCCCCACAGTGTGACATAAATCTACTTTAAAAAAAATTCTGTAGTGACATGTCCATGCAAACGATAGTTTAAATTCATATAGTAAAAACACCAGCAACCTTCCAAGTTTCAGTTCTTGAAAAAACCACCAATATATCATGTTTATAGTAAAAAAAGTTGTACTTTTGTAACTGTCCCTCATGAGCATTGAAAAATTTGGGCAAATAATAATATTCTCTGATTTGAAATTTCTGTTTTACCCTCAAAGTGGTTAAAAAACGAAAGTGAAATGCAATCTTTTGATCCAGATGTTGAGGTGAATAATAATACAGAACACAGACAACAGGTTTAAAGTATCGGGCTGAAAATGTATCAACCTGATTTTGTAATTCTAAGCACCAATCAAACAGGCCTGGTTTCCCAGCTGTGGAAGATAAGGCCTCCTGCCATCAACAAGAGATGTGTTTTATCCTACCTTTGCTCTTCTAGTTGCCTGGGAGATTCAGCTCACGGCTCAGCAGGAATAAGGATAAGGATAAAGGATTCTTCTCTTTGCTTGGCTTCAACGTTTCCTCCTTCAAGGATCATGATCAACTACAGGGTTCCAAACTTGAGTTCACCCGGGGATCTGCTCCATGGATTTGTTGAGAAGCTAAAAGCATGATGAGGACACACTGCCTGCCCCGTGTTCCTGCATATACCTTTACCCTAAGGACAAAAAGGAGGAATGAGCATGGTCAATGCAGTTGGTTGCTTCCTTCTGGTGAGTTCAAGGTTCAGTGAGAATGGAGTAGGAAAGATCCACTTTTCACTTCAAGGAGGGTCTCCCTCTCTTCTTCCCTCCTTTCCTGCTTCTCTCCAGAGCTTTTCAGGCTGCTGGGAATATAATTTCTTGGTTCTCTGGGGAAGCACTATTCCCAAGGGAAGGGAGAATGGCTCTCTGACATACTGGCATTTGAGCATACCTTTCTCTTCTGCAAGATGACTGTGCAGCCCAGTAGAACAAAATATGTATTTGATTCTTTGATTAGTTGATAGTTATGTAAATTGTATGCTCTATGTCTTTTTTCAGGTATAAAAATTATGTGCTTTTACAAGTTTGGGAGTATCTGTATTTTCTGTTGCATTTGAGGTGCTACATAAACATTATTCTGTAAAAATGCTTCTACCTTGGATTACGTTTGGCACCAATTTACATTGTAATATTACTGCCATTTAATTTGCCTACTTGCTATGGTCTAAGTGTAGGTAATTTGCAAACCTTTAACAATGTTCAGCTTTCCTAAATGGTAGGGAGAACTGCAATTACACTTAAAATGCACTGGTGCACTATGTGTCAGCAAAAAAGGACCTACAAAAGACATAATTACAATGTAATTGCCCACAAGTTCATGAAGTAAACATACATTATTAGAAAGCACTCATCTATTCAATTTAAGTGACATTACAGATAACATATTGCATAAATAGGAAGCCATTTTGTGACTAGTTAGTATAATAATAGGAGTTGAAATTAAAATGTGGTGTATGTATTCCTAAAAGCACTTCAAGCTTAGCATCTGCTCTATAGTGCCTTGCATCATGCTCCATTTCCAGTTTTAAACATTTGAATATTCCTCAAGGATATACACCGATAAATAATGACACTATAAGGTATCTCCTTTAAAAAAAAAAGTTTCAAACAAATGTTTAGACTACCTAAGGCAATTCTTATCCAAGAAAAACATCAGAAGAAGAAAATGGTTAAAGGCAACAGGGAAAAATCTCAGGAGTTATTTTTGACAAGAAAAATTGTTCAATATTGTGCAAAATTTAAGCTCTATTTCAGTTTTGGTCATTTGATGAAACCTGGGTATGTAGTTCTCCCACATCGCACCAAAAGGAGGATCTAAGGTGCCTGAAAACTTTCATCCTAATTGCACATTTTAAATAATTTGGCCTTGTACCTTTCTAATGAATAGCTGCTCAATATGTATGTAGATTAGATTTTGGTCACTGGAAGTTGATGATCCCTTTGGATCACATCCCCTCTGGATCATCCCCTTCTTTCTGACAATTTCTAGAATAGGCTTTGCAAGAATTCAGGGCAAATAACTGGTTTATTCTCACAAAACCTCTGGAACACCCATTCCTCACATGATGGCAGCATCCATTCCTGAATAATTTTGTTGGTTTTCCAGCTTGCTAACAAAGTAATGTGTTTGTCCCAAGTTCCCAGTCCTTGAAGAGGGGTCAGCTTCCATCTCAGCAAAGCTGAGCCAGAATTGTGAATTTAGGGTAAAGTTACCAAAAGTAAAGATCTCCCCTTTGATTATGAATGTGCTGTTAAGGCCTTAGTTAGTGTAAAAAACAAACAAAACAAACAAATAAACAAAAATCCTGTTAGGCCCTTACATACTGTGCTCTCCCACTGAAAAACACAGTTCAGTCTGAAAGTCTGGCAAATATCTTAGGGCTGTTGGAGCCCCATATTTAATGTTTTGGTTTTTTTTGTATGACCTTACAAGCAGCCTGACACAGTGTAGATCCAGAGTAGACTGTTGACTTTTAATTTGCTCATAACAATCTTCTTTGCCAACTTTTACAAACAACAATGATATCATAGATTTTTACTTGGGATTCCACACTGTTGAACATGCTCACTTTTTTTTTTTCGCTTTTACCTCTTTCATTAGAAAAATATAATAGTGAATTACAAACTTGTTAAGTATTTCCTTTTGGAAAACATTGTCTGATATTTGATATTGTACCAGGACTCAACCTAAATTGTTTTAAATCCTTGTACCTGCTGTGTAGTTAGATGAGATCAACTAGACAGACCTTTCCCATTGGTTAAAGGTCAAAAATAGCCTAAAGACATGTTGTTTACAGCCCATCATATTGAGAAATATACTTTTCACAGAAGGTATAACCATATTTTCATTAACTGTGATAAAAAAGCTTAAACAGCTCTGTGGATATAACTACAGATTATTATTTTTAATCACAAATCTGTTTTTAAGAAAATGTAGAAGAACAAAATTCACCAAGGAATATTCTCATTATTATTTTACTATAATTATTACAGATTATGTAAAATGTTGTTCTATTTTTCCAGTATTTGAGTTCATTTGAGAAACTCCAGACACTTCAAAGCAAGAGTCATATTCTGTTGACATTTATATAACTATAAATAACTTTAGTGATGTCTGCCTTCTGCAAAATTGTAAAGGAGTCCCTGAATCCTGAAGTTATAACTGATATTGTCGGGTTTTCTCATTTTAATTATTCTTAGATGACAAGATGGAAACTAATCAATTTATTTAAACTTTTCAAATTATTTATTCCTTGCAAAAAAAAAAATAATCTAATTATTAACGAATTTTTAATGCTTTGGAAAGTTATTTTGTTTATGTTTTGTGATCTTTTTTAACAGAACTGAATGAAAAACAAGTCCATCTCTGCAAAGGGTATGAGCTATGAATTTTTAAGATGTCAAGTTAAAAAAAAAAGACCAAAATTAAGATATGCAGAGGCTGGGTTGGGATTTTGTTGGCGATATTTTGAATTTTACACTCATCTCTAGTAGCTGAGATTCAGTGGTCACCAAAATGTTGATATCCTCATATTATAAGGCAGTGATATTGCTTTTTTTTTTTTTCTAGGAAAAACTTTCAAGATCCTTTTCTAATTATATAAACTTACCAAAGATGCACAGCAAGCACTTTAACATTTGAGTTTGTATTTAGTATACAGTTTCCTAGGAAAAGATTTGTTTCTATGATATTTTCTGCTAAAGAGAGACAGTACAAGTTTTTCATCACTTATACTGGACCTCAGAATCTCAGGATTTCACTTCAAAACAGATTATATGGAACTACTAAAAAAATTTGAGAGTTTTCTTGAATGACTTAGGCTGGAAAATCACATTTTTATTGAGGTGAAATGTTTAACATGTTTAACATGTTCGTTGAAAATTTCAAAGCAAGCCAGGAATACTCTGTATTTCAGAATTTATGATCATTGGTAGGTGACTACCAATTAACCTGGAATTTCTTTCTTATGGGAGAACCAGGAAAGGCTCCAGACTTGGATGTAACCATTATTTCTTTAAAACTGAGGATTTTACAATCTCTGATCTTCAATTAAGGAGTGTGTTTATATTAACTAGAGTTTGAACAGTGGAAGTTGTTCTCATGCCATGATTTGAAGGGACCTGGATTTAGAAGCCTACATTCCCTCTATAACTGGGGTAGACACAAATATCTCCAGGACAAGATTCATAAAAGTTAAATAATGACAGGGTTTCTTTACAGTGAAAAGTCCATGTCAAACAGTGCATAACTAACAGACCAATAGTTATTTGTATAAAATATCAATAATATGAAGATTTTGTAGCATGTAATAGATGACAAAAAATTATGAGTTTGTCAGAGTAAAAACAAAGCAACCCTATAAAGCCCAAATGCAATTTCTGAAATAAAAATGGACATGAATTTTACAAACATAGAGACTTTGTCTTCTGGTGATGACAGCCTCCTAAGAGTCATATCTGTTCACACAAGTCCTGTCTGAGAAGAGGGAATAATATTTTAGAGCTTATATGGCTTGACATTGTCACAAAACTAGAGAGGGAAGATCTGGGAGATAGACAGGGTAATTCTCTCATTTACAACATTAGTTAATTAAAGCACTGAAGAGGAGGAAAGAGACACAAAATTATGGTGAAGAATGACTTTCAGATATTTGTAGTGGCAATTTACCTCTCAGGTGAAATTCCCAGAGTTTTCACAAAAGATCTCCAGCCTTGTACTTGCCTGAGTGGTAGCATCAGGTCCAATGATGCCCAAGCAGCTACTTGACAAAACATATCTTGATGCTGACTTTTGAGGTGCTTTGACAAATCATGATTTGCTAATGATCTGATGCATTTGTTGGTACTGGAAACTGCATTTGTCTCTAGATGTGAAACCAAAGTAATTCATAATGTCAGATACCTTAGTATTTTTGAATATTCTTGATGATACCTTCAATTCATAACTGTGCTTCATCATTCTCAGTTTGCCTTTTTCAAAAATTGTTTACCAAAAATTTGATACGTCTTTTAAAAGAGTACTTCAATGAAATGAGTGTACCTTAAAAATTTAGCAAGTGGAGAGTATATGGCTAACATGGCCAACAGAGTCCATGTTTGTATTTTATATGACAAGAGCACTAACTTGGTAATTAAGTAAATATTGTAATAAGTATGGCTCTGACATCCACTTGAAGGTTATAACTCCCCAGGGAACAGATGCTTAATTTGCAGCCATGATAATAACAACCTAATGAACCTCGCATCTCACTGGATAGCTTAATAAACTTCAAAGAAAACAAAACAAGAATCTATGAGTAAAAGTACATCCTTATCTTTTCATTAAGCAAAATGAGCATGAGTCAAGGCCCAGCATGGCTTCCAAAGTTAAAGCTACCAGCTACAAAGCAAATGTATGCAGAGAAATGTACAACAAAAGACATAGCTTTTAAACCTCCAGTTGAGTTTCCATAAATGTTGCTTACAAAAGCTACCATTCTCTATGTTAACAAAAAGTTGTGGATATGTTCTTCACTAAATCCTCTTTTCTCATATAATCCACCTTGTGCACTTTATCTCAAGTGTGTTTTATCTGATCTAATCCTGGGTTCATTCATTCTCAGATAGAAGCAACAGGATTATTTCACACTTAAACTAGGCCCAATCTTTCTGTGGGTCCATAAGAGGACACCTGGGTAATGAGAAATTATCTGTGGAACAGAAGATTAAGCAGGTGCTGGGGGAAAAAAATGTTCTTTAAAATGTAGCAATTTTTAAGGAAACGATAAAACATTTTTATTCAGAAAAAAATGTTCACAGGAGGCACTACATTTTTTAAGGGAATGAGATTACACCATTAGAACCAATGTTACTTGGCACAAGTTTTATTTGGAAAAAAAAAAGAAAATGTCTTTCAGTCACCCTAAAATGGCATTGATTTCCCTGGAGTTAATCTGGATTTTAATGGGTGTAAGTGGGCAGTATACAGGATATAGCAGAACATTAGTTTTCACTAGGTCAAAGAGGCCAGTCTTCTTCCTTATTCTACCAGACCTTATTTTAGCACACTTACAGTTAGGAGGAAGAGGAGGAGGAGGAGGAGAAGGAGGGGAAGGAGGGGGAGGAGGAAGAGGAGGGGGAGGAGGAGGGAAGCTTCACGGCTCAGTAAATTAACTCCATATTTTTTTCTTTGCAGTAGGGGGCAAGACAATTCAGACATTAAAAAAAAAAACCCTCTTTTCCACCCCCAACCCCCTAACATGGGGACATGGATTAGTACAAATCAATTTCATTCTCCTTTGCTTGACTTATCCATCTCTACCTATATCTATATCTATCTATCTATATCTATATCTATATCTATATCTATATCTATATCTATATCTATATCTAATCTATATCTATCTATATCTAATCTATATCTATATCTCAATATCTGTTCATCCCCATTAGCTTTCAGAAACCACAGGATCACCTCAAATTTTGTCTTCCATCTGCTTCCAGTGTATATCAGACTCTTGATATGAAGGTGTGAAGGCAGAGGAAAAATTTACTGGTTTCAAACAGTGTAGCAGTTCCTCAGAAGTCATAAACTGATAAAATAAATACTTATTTCCCATTTGTTTTATCCTTCCCTGCTGTCATCAGCCTCCTCATGGACCATTGTACAACCGCAGAGATTTCATCCCTTAATTCCACAAGCCCAGTGGGACCACGGACTGATGACTTGACTTTCTGCTTGGTGGCCTTTTGAGTTTTCTTCTCTACAAAGAAATACAACAGAAGAACAGTATGTAAATAGTTCCATGGGATTGAAATGAATACATTAGTGAATTACTACACTAGAGACAGAAACTGAGAAAGAAGAAAAAAAAAAGAAAAGAAAAACCAAAGAGTGGAAATTATCTAAATCCTCAGGACTCAGGATAGACTAATCTGCTCTGCTGGCTAATAGGGAAGAAATGTCCAGTGAGTTCTCATACAGCTGCATGATAGAAATTTATTTCTTTTTTCTTTTGTAATGTACAGTGCTACATGATATTTTTTACAGAACAAATGATTAAATGGGCAACAGATGCAAGAATTTTTTGGTCTGTGTCTTGCTCTTTTTCCCAATGAGTTTTTGGCAATACCTATACAGTTTCTTTTACTTTCAAGTAAGATAAGCTTTCCACACCATCTTGGTCTCCTCAGTCCCTTGCAGCTGGTGAGACAATCCCTGTGCACTGACCAGAAGGGTGGAGGCTGAAAAAAGACAGTAAATAAACTAAATATCCAAATATACAGTTAATATTATTTTCAGAAATAACTAAACATGAAGCAGCAATTCTCTGTCACATGCAGGAATTCCTCTAACCAAGGGCATGTCTAGATTGATTTGAGTAGTTATCCTTCTCAAAAGTGGAAGCAGTAATTCAGTACATGCTGTTTAGGGTTATTTAACTCAGGATGTGTTTTCCAGGACAGTTGTAAAAAAATATTATAACCATTTTTTGACTTGTCATCCAACAGCAATTTACAGAAATGCAAGCAAAGTCAGGCCCATTGACTAGGTAATATGAAATTTAAATTGAAATTAATATCTACAATTGCATATAAATTTCAAAATTTATAAAAGTTAATAAAACCCATTAAATATCAGCAGCCTCTCATAGCTTTTAAAACTGTATGTTAAAGGAAGTTTTTGCTTTTACCTATCTCAGAGTAGTACACATTCATCAATATAAAGTACTTTTATTAACCTTATGTATGTAGGTATTTCCACTTCTTTGTTATAATATGTCACTTTTAACAGAGCTGTGCTCTTGACTAACCCTTAATTTGTATATGGAAGACATGTGGCTGTAAAACTTTAGGCACAAAACAAACAGCCCCTCTCCATGGTGGGGGGTTGGAACTAGGTGAACTTTAAGGTCACTCCCAATGTAAACCATTCTATGATTCTGTTGCAAGACATTCAAGGCAAACAGCTTTCTGGGCACCAAAAGTACATTCATTGAAAAGGGACAGTCATAAAATATTTCATGGAACAAATATCAGCCTTAAGTACTCAAGACTCAACATGGAAAAAAACCCCTGTTTCCTAAGGATGGTAATTTGTGCACTAGTTGCTTCTCTTTTATCTGACTAATGCAATAAAACTAGCTATTTCTTTTGGAAGAATACAACTATATTAAAGCTGATGAACCTTTACAGTCTAGTTGGAAAACAAAATCTTTTGATCTTTTGAAACAGTGTTTTGGAACAATCATGAAAAAAGATACTAAACTGATATTGTCATACTTAATTTTTGGTAGTTAAAAATTATTTGCTCCTTTTTTCTCTATAATGCTCTTCCAAGTATGCAAGCTGGAACAAGTCATTACAGTTTCAATGTGAAGTTTAAGAATTAGAAGAATAACTTGCAAAGTGATGCATGAATAAATAAGACAGAGATGGTCTTACCCGTATATATATATATGCCTTTGTATACTAATATACAACTATATGTTATAATATATTTGTCTTTATGTTATGTACTTGCTCTTCTGACCAGCAGATAGTGGTAATTATCTGTGCATAGGAACATGTATGAGAAAGGGAGAACAGATGTCCATGATTATGTAAGTTATGGTAATTAATAGTACATAAATGAAACAAGTTTGTTTTTGTTGATGTGTCACTTGCACACTGCTCCTCTTGAGCATTGGGTTACATCCTGTACACGATCGCCTTATTGTCTACTGTCATAAAAATTCCAGTTCTGTTTCTGAGCAGTCACAGAATGGGACTTGCCAGCTGTCATGGAAAATGTATTCAGTTTCATTTCCAGTTAATTTATCTAATCTTAATTCTATTATTATTTTATTACAATTATTTAAGTGCTTGGGGCAACAATCTAAAGTAAAAACAAATAAACAGTAGGAGTTCCAGATAATTTGTAAGTGATCTGAAAGGTCTAATGGAAACAACATCATTATTGCAGTTTTATTTTTTGAAAGGTTAACAATATAGAAGCTTCATCATTGCTGCTATAGTTAACAGTCTGTCAACACTGACACGTTAAATTTCTGCTTCACAAGATTAAAGGCTAAACTATAAAAACTCACCCTGGACAGGGAAAAAAGAAGTTGTGAAATAGTGTTTAGATATTCAAAAACCCTGTAACTGCAGGCCTCACATCACCTTCGTTTTCAGCACTGTCTACTTGAAACAAGAAGAGCATTCAAGCCCGTGATTAAGTCTTCTGCTAAACACTTTCACACAGAGACACCTGCCAGCTTCCATGGCTGTAATGAAATCTGAACATACACTTAAAGATCCACATTTTAATGTGTCTTTCACCACACTGAGGTGAAGTTTGCCATCCTGGGCTTGGCTAATCATCTCCTCTCATCCTCTTCAGCAAAAACCGGGTGTAGCTGCATTCAAGTCATTGGTTTCTCAGTCAAAATATGGGTTTGTTTGGTTTCTGCTTAATCATAACCCTTCTTCTGTTTAATTGCTGAGCCCACTCACAGTTGGTCTCAGAGTCTATGTAAGCACAGAGACCTCACTGCCACTCATTATACTTCTCCATCACTGTTTTTGCCTTGCCTAGATCCTCCCCATAACATGACTGGTTTAGGGTACCTTGCAAAAAAATTTGTTTTCGCTTGTTTTCCTCTCTAATGAAATGAGCCATTTATTTATGATGTCCCAATCTTGTTTGAATGGGCTTTTTTTCTCTTTTTCCTTCTTTTTGTACTCAGCATTTAGATGGTATGGTACATGTCTCACTGTCTGAGCAATAAAAGTGCATAATGAAAGAAGGTGAACTCACTCAAAAATAAGAAATTATTAATGCACAATTCTAAACTTATTCTAGAATTTTCTGTTAAGTATGAAACTAGTAAAGTCAAGTATTCTAGTGGTCCCATAGTGACATAGTGGTTTAATTTAATCCACTGTGTAACAAGACATTTGACTAAGAAGATGCAGTAAAATATCCTGAGCCTGATCTAGCCATCATTGAATATGATGCAAGGTTTGCCACTGGTAAAATGGAAGGGGAATCACCATGAATGGCTAAATCTGAGGAAACGAGAATTCAAAACAAAGATTTTGAATGACAGCTTCTAATTTCTGGGATTTTCAGCAGACTTAGCATTTCTTTAAAAGAAAATTGTATTTAACTGGAGATAAGCAGCTGCAGATAGCATTACTTATCCAAGACGATTCTTCTCTCCATCTGAAAGGAGACACAGGAAAGAAGCAAAATTCCAGAGTGATAACTCCATAAATGGTTTATTTAGAAACTGAAACTAGGCTTTGTTTTCTAGCAGAAACCAAATGTGTTAGTTTGATTTGGATACAGTTTATTGACAAAGGGTGGGTTGTTTCTTTTTTTCATCTATCCCTGGTTGCAGAGATAGAGAAAAAATAATCTCTCCTATAAGTAAACAATGATCCAAACTCTTCGTTTGCTTGAAATGGCTGACCTTGCTCCGAAGATGTATCTGCACAGATGATGGTGCCTCCAGAAGGAGTTGTGGAATCCTGGCAAGCGACTCAATGTCTGTGCGAGCAGTGCCAGGGCTCTGTTCAGCTCTGACCCAGATGTGCAGCCCTGGTGTGCCCGGGGAAGTCTGCTCTCCGCAGCCCGGCCCACATCTCCTCCTACTGAACTGCTTGTGAGGGGAACTGATACTGCCTCTCCAAGGGGAGCAGAAAAGGCACGATAAACCAAATTCTGAGCCAAAATCCGAAGAGACAAAATCCGTACCCCCCGTAGTGGCACAGCCGCAGTGGGAGCTTGCTGAGGGCCACCGTGCCCGCAGGCCCGAGCTCTCATGTCCGGCCGTCTTCTGACGATGGGCACTACGTCTCCTCCTCTGGCTGGTGTGAGAAAGCCGTGGGGCTGTGACACAGAAATCACCTTCTATCTCGCTATTAAGAAAGTTTAGCAAATTGACTGCTGCTAAAATAAGAGATATGAAAGTTCCATCTGCAGTTCAGTCACACGGGGCAAATCTCACAGGCCTTACGCAGTCAGAACACCCATGGAGCGCGCCCAGCGGGAGCTGACCCGCAGGATAATAGGGATGCATACTGAATGAATTGGAAGTAACACCTGGCCTTTGTCTGGAAAATTACCATTTTTTTAGGCCAGTCTTCAAAGCTGAACATTTCTTTAGGACTCTGGAGCCATTGAGGAGGCAGACAAAAGGAAGAGAGTCATGGAGAGACATGTAAAAGCTGTAGGCCCAGCAGAAAGGGCGAGAGGGTATGGGAGAAGGCTGAGGGAACAGAAGTTAAAACCTCAGCATAAAATTCCAGTTCTTCCCATGCGGATCAGTTTTTCCAAGGGTGAAAGGAAAGTGGATTTTCCAATGCATTTAAGTGATTTCATTACACAATTATGTGCTTGCCTAAACTTTAACCACATACTGTTACCCACCCTTGCAAGTAATCAGTTTTTGGTCTGTGTTTTACAACTGAGTTTAAACATAAAATACACTCATGTCTCTGTGTGCAAAGAGACACATTCACCAAACTCTGTGCCCTGCCTCTCACTACAGAGAGAGGGAATGCATCTTTTCTGGGCAAACATTCATACTATATGTAAAGGTAAATAATGCTTTATTATTTAGAAACACCCAACATCCATTTACTACATATGTCTAATTGAGGATAAATGCCACTCTTCTACACTAGCATCCGAGCTTCCAAACAAATGCTCAACTCACTACATTCCAGTGCAAAAAAAAACATTACACAACCCAACTGAAGGGGTATATGCAGAATACTGGGTACTTACATTCTCACAGATATCTCACTCTAGTCTGAGACTGATCCAGCATAAAATGAGTAGGTTGAAGCTGGTAGAACTACCCAAATGCTTAAAATTTCACACTTTCTCAAATGTTTACTTTTCTGGATCAGACTCTTGTGAATAATTGGACCTGGAGCTTCTTGGATTATTTTTTGAGGAGGAGTGTGATCAAGTCATAAAAAGGAGAATTCCATCTTTATAGGGATTTAGCAGTCACAAAATGCAAGCTGATCATCAGCTTAATTGCATGTCATCCTCCCCTAAATCAGATTAGTCACAAATGCTTATCAACTGAGCCCTAGAATCCTGATATAGTTTGAAAACATACAAGTTTTTATGAAGGTTATCTTGGACACTCAATGAAAAAAAAACAAACATGGCAGCTTTGAATATATCTGGTGACAGTGCCTAACAGCCAAGAGGAATCGGGGAGAATTGCTATGTAAAGTTATAGACTTTTCAAAAACAAGCCAGTTAAATGACTTTCAGCTCTGGAATCTGCTGTCATTGCCAGTAGCCACCCTTAATATTTTTGCTTTGTTTTGTCTTCGCTAGCTCACAGCTTTGTGACAGCTATTAGTATTTTGTATAAATTATGCAGCTTTGATTTGCATGGGAAAATTCTTTCTCATCTGATGGTGGTATCAGGTCTGCCCAGCCTGAGCAGTTCTGTGCAGTCTGGTGTGAGCTGCAGAGGTTACATCAGCCTCCAGGTTGGACCATTTGTCTCAGAAAACCTCTACAAGCATTTCATGGATGACAGGACACCACTGTCCCAGGAGAGCAAGCCTGTGCATAGGTATTTACTCCACTCTGTACAATATTCTTCTGTTGTTTCAAAAAAAGGAGCCAAAGCCATTGGCTTTTAGCATCCCAGTGACAATTCTTCTACCAGAATTGATTTTCTCCCATATTGTCTCTAGGCCCAAAATTAAAGGAGCAGATCTATTTCTTTCCTGAGAACCTGTTTTCTGTTTTGAAATGTAGGGCAAGTGTATTTTTTTTCTTTACTTCTAGAGCACAAATAAGGTTGCTTATATCTGACTCAGGTGCCAGAACTTGGCATACTTATGCTCTAGTTATCCAGCTGACTTTCTGTATTTATTAGATTTTTAGTACAGTATGTGGCATTATAATCAATGCACTATTGACAAAAGCAATTAGATCACACACTATTTATTTAATTTACTATACTGACTCTAATTTAGTAAATTTAATGCATACATTGTGTTTTCCTGGCACATTCAGATACCTTATTCAGAAAGGGCACATGGATTGCTAAGCAAACCACTCTAAGTTATGTCAGGGGCCTTGCTTTGGGCTGTTGATCACTAACCTATTTTTTACTGAAAACCTTGCTAGCTGCACATGTTGGGCAGTACCTTGTGGAGTTTGGCCATAGTTCTGCAGAATTTTTTATGTCTACTGAAGTCATAGTACAAGAAGCATTTTACTGTAAACCGAAGGCACCATAAATTCTGAATCTCCAACATTTTTAGAACCAATTATATCAAAGCAATCTGATTGTCACTCTTTTGTACATAGGATTCTCCCATCAGTAAGTAGTCTCAAATTACAGGTATAAAACACTGATAAGCATTTTAGCTCTGGCAGACTAGCTGCAGCTGTGTCACATTTGTGTTTCCTTATTTTGTGTGTTCCAGTTATCTAGATTAAGGTTGGAATAGCATAGCACTCCACTAGATGACAGGCTTGGTTTAAAGCCAGGCCACTTAGTGATGTTTATCAAACAATTTTCAGCTACATACAGTAGCACAATTCAAAAACCTAAGAAGACCCTAAATTATCAGGCATGTCATGAGAGGTCATTTATTTTTTGGATGGAAGTTTAATACATTCCCCTCACAAATACATGGAGTATGCCTAGTCAGGGGCATCAGTGAAATAATCTGATTTCATTTTTTCTACCCAGTTTTGAATGAATGTGTGACCCTTATGGTTCTGAACAATCTCTCCTAGTCATTTGGAACCAGAGATGGAAAACGTGTCAAATCAGTGGCCCATGAACTTCAGAAAGTCCTGCTTTCAATAGCTTATTTTTCTGTTCTCTGTTCTTATGCTCATTTAGTCTTTGTTTGCTTGGTAGTGGTTTTTAAGCTGTTAATGACCAATTCAACTCCACGGGCTGTCCTCAGGCAATGGTGCATTAACTTGCAGGCCTATTAGACACAAGTTCACCTTGAGCTTCCCTATCGTTATGGTGAGACAATGTGTACTTGAGACCACCACAGGTATTTGCAGGTAGGGTATGACTGCTGATTCTGATATATCCCAAGACCAAATGCCTCCTGAGAGGCAGAGGGCAAGGTTTTCCTGATGCTGATGACTGTTTGGGCTGATACCTTGACTGGCTCTCTGGGTAGGCTGTCATAGGAAGGAAAACCTGATTTGACTATCCAATGCTAACATTACCTGCTCCAAGGAACTTCTTTGAAGATAGACTACCTTTTGCATTAGAATCACAATTGAAGTAAATTATGTGGAAGGTAGGCTGGAACTATGTCCTGAACTTACAGGTTTGCTTTTTTGCTTCCATGGAAAAGAAATCAAGAACTGTGCTCTGTACAGAGAAACAAATCAACAACCTGACTGCATCACTGCCACCTCTGTCCCAGCTTGGGATGTCTGTAGTGACCCAAGTTGTGCTTACAGAGACTTTCTTGCACATTGAATAGTGACAGTGAACGTGTCTTAACTTCAGTGAGAAATAAGACCCATTGCCTGGTCCTTCTGAAGGAGAGAAATAGCTGCTCACTTGCTTTGCCTACATCATGATTTGAACAAGAAAGCTCTGAGTTAGCAACTCATCAACATCTCTCCACTACTTTTGACTGAAGCACCTCTTCTATTATAGAAGAGATTTATATTATAAATAAGCTATAATCAACAGCAAAACCAGCAAAACCAGCTAGCATCAGCTGGCAAAACTCTATAAATGAATGGAGTTAAGAAATTCCAGTTCACTTGAGCATCTACAGCAACAACTTTACAATAGAAACCTTTCTGTGATAAAAGCAAACAAGTAAAATACACCCTGATGCTCAGAAAGGTTAAAGAGCTAATGGTATGATCCTTGCAAATTCTGGTTCATTCATTATTCTCTTCTCAGTAAAACTTGTCCTTTAGGCTTATGTTGTATTCATTTATATTTTAATATTGAGTAAAAAATATCCTGTACACTTCCCCTTAGCAATATATGTCTGTGTTTAAATATTACAGGATCTGATTATTCATATTCTGGAGTAAGATGTTTCCACTGATACCAGTGAAAGCAGAATCTGCCTTCTAATTTTTGGAGGATTGAAGCCATCCTTAGAACAGCATATGCTCTACTCTCCACTTTCTTTGATGACTTCTAACATTCTTTTGATGTGGCCTCCAAAATAAACCATTTTCTTCTTTGGATATATGTGTTGAAAAAGATGCAAAACATTGACTAGCAAAGTAAAATATTTTGTGTTTCAGGCCACAATCCCATTTAAACCAGAAGCTGCTAATTGCTGTTAGTTAAAAGAGAAGAAAACATAGAATAAAAATGCTGGTCAAATCTCTTTAAACTCATTGAAATCCCACACTGTTTGGTGTAGGTACTCATGATATTGTACTGACATAGCATAAAAATGTCACATATGCCCTGGTGTCTGTCTAATATGATGAGATGGGTATTCAGGAAAAGGTCTTGTGAGCATCCTGCACTATGCTGAGAGAGTAGTTGAACAAAATGGATAGATAGGAGAGTAGATGCCATTTATAAACACAGAAGCCCAGTGCTCTGACATGCTGATGGTGGAGGGAGGGGTAGAGGTGCATCAGGATTAGATTCACTTAGCATTCACTTTCTCAACGTTATGATGAGAATAAACTCTGATGAAATCTACGTTAAAAAATCCATCCAGTGGCTAGAGAATTGTGAAAGATGCCTGGCAGACCTGCATGACACTGAGATGTCACAGCTCTGATTGACTTCATGGAATATAGTTGATGGAACAGATGATGGAATGCAATCATATTGTTGAATGTAGTATTCTGGAAAGATGCTTCAATATTAAAATTATATGTGTAATGTAAAATCTGGGAAAGAATAGAATAGGATATAATTGAGTAGAACAGAACAGAGTAAAATTTCCTTTCAGAGGTTGGGGTTTTGACTGCAGCTCTGAAATTAATTGAATTTTCTGCTTTCTGTTTTTTTCTTAGTGATTAATTATTATCAAATATTCTTTAAGAGCTGTGACATCTGTTAAATGTAATTACTTTCTCTTCCATATGTAAATCAAGGTCCTTCTTAAAAAAAAAGAAAGAGGCAGTTTATACTTAAATTGAGTACTTTTATCTGCAATTTGCAAGTTAAGGTGTATGTAAAGCCCGTGGCTATACTAAAGGCTCAGTTGTGCCTCCTAGGCATGGTGTTAATTAAAGGGTGATGGGGATTCATACAACTCTGAGGAGAACTCTGGAAGGGATTATACCTTGGAGAGGCACAGTGCCTCCAGTGCAGCACAGCATGTCAGTAAAATGCACATGCTGTGCACCACCTGCGTTGATGTTGCTCAGCACCTCTGTGGGCCCATCTCCTTCAATACCCCCTCATCCTCTTTGCTGGGGTTCACACCCAGCAAACACTGGGAAGGGACAGTCCTGGCACCTGTGTCCAGCTCCTGCATGCCAAGGGAAAGGTGGTGCTGACATCCCTTATGTTGCTGATAACTATTCAGGCAGGATATACCTGGCCAAGGATAAACAGAAATTGCCAAGTGTCATTCCCTAGATATAGTTTCTCTTTTTACTCAGTGTCAGGTCTTTTAAAAGTCTGACAGCATGTATGATGTTTGACAGCTTCTTACATTTTATCTGAGCCCATCCTATATAGCTAATTTTGAATAATTCTATATCCATGTCTGATTTTGTTCTCCTTCATATTTTTCATCAGGGATCATTTTTCCCTGGGGCAGCTCTCTTGACACCAGTGTAGTTTTAGATATGATTTACTCCTATGCAAATAAGATCAGCATCATACCTATAGACCTTTGTTTAGAATATTGACAATATCCAAAATATTTATTCCAATCTCTAAGTAAATAATATCTATGATCAATTTAATCCACATTTAAGGGTTTTTCAAGGCCGTAGTATTCACTGGATTAAATGTTCATTTTGGTAATATATTATTGCTGTTGTACGTCCAATAGATCTAATTCAGCCCAGGGTGATTTTTTTATAACCAAGTAATAGACCACTGAAAATAGGATTTATTATAGAAATGCCAAGACATTTCTTATTTATAGTATAATAGTACAAATTGCCCCTATAATAAATATTCTTCAGTTATCAAATCATCAGTCTTTTATGGTAACACTGACAAATGATCCCATAGGCAGTATGATATTATTAATATAATGTATTAACTTTCAATTTAAATTGGCTATTGGATCTGGAACAACTGTAAATTATATGATGTAGTTTAAGCGGGACTTGTGACCTAAATCTGCATAGCTTTATAGCAAAATGTGACTACACAAAATGCTTTAGACTATCCTCATATACATGAAAACAGTATCACTCTGAGCCCACAATTCAACAGATCTGTAGATTGCACGCACTGAGAGGAAACTGTCACCAAAGAACATCTAAAAGAAAAATTTTTAAATCATGCAGAAAATTTTTGGTAAGTCATTGTCATTATTGGTCCCAAGAGAAAGCAGGTCAATTTTTAAGAGCTGATGAAAATAAAGACTAGAATGAATTTTCTTTAAAATTAAGCCTTTGAGGGTTCTCTTCTTACCAGCATGTGTTAGTTTCATAAGCTGTTTACTGTTACTATAGAAGAAACAACATTTAGTTATGTATATTTGATCTGGAAAAAGTCCAGAACCAGAGTCCTTTGTAGAGATTTTACATCTGTATAAAGTAAAACAAAAGAAGCAGACAGGATTAAGAAAGGGTTATAAAAGTAAGCTTTGCAAGAAGTATTTATGTGGACAATGAGATTGGCAAGTCAAACAATGTAAGAAATATATGCTTAGCAACTTTTCATAGCTTATATTTGAAGTACTCAGCAGATACATTTTTTATCCTCAGTTCAGTCCCATATTTTGGTACTAGAAATCCAAATAATTTAAATCATCAATAGTGTCAGAATGAGGTACTATTTAATTATATAAATTTTATGCTTCAACATCACCAGCAATTTAGTCAGAATTTTAACTGATCTTCTAATACATCAAAGCTTGATTGGAAATAAGCAAAAATCTTCTATTTATCTTTCTGGTCAGTTCGATCATTTTCTTTTTGCTTAAGAGAAATTTAGCACATTTTTTTCCTGCAGCCAGTTAGCCAGTTAAGTGTGGTCATTGTTGGTGCTTACATGCTGTAGAGATTTTAAAGGAAGGTAAATAGTTTAGACAAAAAAAAAAAATAGTAATCACAATGGGATGTTGGAAAGATTTTTTTTTTCTATGTCTTTCTTATGTAATGCATTTTTCTGTTGTGGAGAAAATCTTTTTTTCTTGACTTGCCTCACTCTCATTCCAGCACCCAGCCTCACAAGTCAAGTAGAGCAGCTAACCGGCTGATCCAAGTTAGGGCTGGATATCTCCCCAAGACCACATTATGGTATGGAAAAATTCAACCTGGATCTCGGTCAAAAGTCTCTTCCCTGTCTGTCTGTCCTCTCCAAGTCAGTTAACATAGTCTCTTTCCTTCAGAAATTCCTGCAACAGAAGACACAGCTTTATCCCAGGTGGAGATTCCAGTGTTTTTACACTCTCCACCTGAAAAACATTTATAGATATTTCTACAGTCCCTTTTACTCACATTTGGCCAGCAGAGCACATCTGTAATTTTATTAATTTACTCTGACATGGCTTTAGACTGCAGATTAAATACTCATTAATAGGCAGTAAATGTATGTCTATATATCTGTCTGTATTTGTCAGAAAAAAGCATCTCAATTTATCCCATCTATGTCATTCACGAATAGTCATTGGAAGTGCAACATCCTTCACTCATCCTTCACACATCCTATAAGAATGTTTTCTCTTCAGCTCTTCTAAACAAACTCTTCAACTACAGAATGCAGCAACTTAAAGTCCAGTTCAGCATCCCTTGTCCTGTCAAAGCTTTTGCCCAAACAAGATCTGAGGTGGCTCATGGACTAGCAGTTGCTATGAAAATTAAGAATGTGGAATCACCCAGGGCACCAAAATGAGCCTGAAACAACCCCTAAGTCCCATTCTCTGCTGTCTGCATAACAGAATTCCTCACCAAGATCAAACTTTTGATCTAGGTACAAAAAGAATTCATCACTGATTTATACTTGCAGTTACTTTTGGAGATGCAATTATATCCACTATCCCAAAGCCAGAGGCCAAGACACATTCTAAGAATCAGATGCTAAATTGATGGAGGTGATGTAAAGGCCTCAAACAGCTGCCCATGCTCATTTCACACTTGATCCTAAGCCTGTTGAAGGCACAGTGAATCTTTCCTTTGACGTCAATGGGCTTCAGATCAGGTCCTGAGCAATTTTTAAAAACCTCAGAGAAATCAAAACCATTTCTTTTGGAATGAGACTGTTCACACCCCTTGGTGAAGACTATTTCCTTTCCAAATACAGCTTTCATGCCCAAGACACATCAGCTGAATTTCTATTTTTACCAAAAGCTTCATTTTTTAAAGAAGCAGGAAGTATGTTTTTACTTATATTTCATCTACTAGCATCTAAGCTGTTTTTGTTCAACTTTCAAAAATATCCCCAGCTGGGCAGACCAGACCTACAAGAAAAAATGCAAAACATTTTAGAAAGTTATAGCCATTTAAAAACCCCTTTTTTTAAATGGACACTCCTTGCAGAGGGTTTGTCCCTACACACTGCAGCCAGTACACTCCAGTAGATTATTTTTGTCTAAAATGTGTGGCACCATGGCAAATGTTATAACCTGTATAACAGAACTGATACAACACTAACTGTAATACAGAACATCATGATAAATAGTATATAAATTGATGTATAAATGTTTACAAAATTCAAAATAAATTACAAAGTATAGTAGACCAGGGAGAGTAGATCTACCTGTCAGGGTCCAGTTCTAACCATTTTCTAAAAGTGATGGGGAGATTCTTGATAATTTTGTCCGTGAAAAACAATCCTTGTGATGACCAAGAGAAAATTGAGGTGCTCACCTTTTACTGAAGACTGCGAGAGAGACTTGTTCTATCCAAGTTCTACCTTGGGTAGAACAAGAGTGCAAAGACATGTTCAGAGACACCAGGTTGATGTGCAGAAAAGACCAAGCAGAGTACATGAATTTGAATTTATTCCCTTGTGTAAGCAGGTCTCCCATAAGGTTTTGCCTGCAGTCATCACTGATGAGTGGGCTGTGAATATTACCTGGGAGACTTTCTGTCCCTTTGCTGAATGCCAAAATTTCTATTTTGTTACATGAACACAAAAACTGACATATTTAACTGTTAAGATTCATGTGTACCAGCGTTTAAGTATATCGTCATTTCAAAGGATAAGTGCATAAAGAATCTTTGCTCTTTGACCTGAAATAACTGTTTATGGTGACAGAGGGACAATCTTAATAAGATTATCTGAGTTATAATGGGGAAAAAAGGTTAGCCAAGCTGTTTTTTCTTTTTCTGCTCAAGCATGGGCATGAAAACCCCACCTCAATGATGGCCATCTCCCATTTAATGTGTGATTACAACTTTACTCTGGGAAACAGCACTCTCTAGATAAGTTGCTTCCTGAAGAATCTCCTATGGACACTTCTTGCCAAGTCCACCGCTATGTTCCTGTTGTATTGGGTCTCCATCCCTTGTGAGACCATCTGTATAAAACAGATGGATAAGGTGATCTTCATCTGCAGTTTCCCCCTATTGTTTTCTGAGTATTCTGAAAAGATATACCTCTCAGGGGCCCCAGACCTGTGATTTTGATGCAGGAGCAAAAACACATGTTTTGCAGAGGAAGAATGTAGATCTTGTGAGATAACTTATGATGCACAGTAGTCCTGAGTAGAAGCTAAGTGAGACAAAACCAGATAATTCCCTTGGTGAAGAATAGTTCAAGCTATATGGTGGACAGTCTTGGGATGAGATAGAGCAGAAGAGCTCAATAAAGAAAAACAGTCTAAGAAACCTCTTCTAACAGCAGCTAAGAAGCCCGAATGAAAAGTATTGTCTGCTACTGCTTCTGGACTGCATCACTTTCTTCTCCTATGCTATTGGAAAACTAATTCTAAGCAAAATTATTGTCTGAAAAGGGCTTGTTCTAGAACCTCAGAAGAGGCCAGTAGATGGGACAAAGATGACTAGTTTGCTATAGTATGTGAAATTGCCCCCAAAATATGTACTGTGCCTCAGATCAAAAACAAGCAGACCAGAAAGTATAAAATAAGCTTTGAAGGCAGTGCAGGGGGTCACAAGTGTTTTTTGGTGTGAGGGTCTTAGTGGCCTCAGCTGATGTCAATTTAAAGAGACAAATGATTATACAAGAGGCAGAAAAAATAATGTGGTATTATTCCCTGAGGTATCGATATCTCATCAGACACATTTTTTTGAGTCAAGCAACGAGACAAAAAGGAGTTGAGGGAGGAGGGAAGCCAAAAAACAGCCAAAAACCCCCAAACCAAAAACACCACAGTTCCTCTGAGTATCAATTTAACCAACTACTTTCCTGGCTTTATTATGTTTTTTAATCCCTTGAAAAACCTGACTTACTTCTCTGGCTTATTGGGAGTCTTCTTGTATCATGACAGTTCAGGAAGACTTAAGAAAAGGGCAATAAATACATACAGAAAGAGAAGCAATGAATAGGCAGTCATCCTGTGGGTTTAAGAATTGCCCTAGCAGATACCAGACTCCCAGTTCTAACTCATTTCTTTAACAGCACTGGTGAACATCAAAGAGTACAGCACGGAGCGTACTGGGTCCCAATTACACACCTCAAAAGTAAATGTTACTTTGATGGAAAGTCTTTGGAAATTCAAAACAAAATAAAGGCCAAGATATCCAAATGTTCTCTAAAAAATGTACACTCTTACTGATAACAATTGTTTCCTCAAAATACAGTTATTAATATACAACACTACATGAAAAATTGTTTCATAAATGTGTTAAGAGCACACATGGGTATTATACACTGCAAGGTATCAGAAGAAGAAGTGCCAAATAATTAATTTCAGTGCATTTCTATTGTTTTTTAACAAGCTGTTTTTAGACACAGGAAATCTTTTCTGAGCACAGCTCATTTTTAAAGGAGAAATAGAGTTAGTACAAATAATTGGTGCGTGTTGAAGCTGGGCAAGCATGAGCTGTTTTATTAAAAAAAACTCCTCTTTAAATGCTGTGTAAACCCTCTGTAGCTAAATACAAGTTCAAAGAGTTATGTCTTTCACATCATTTAGCAAAAAATCATTGCAAGAGCCATCTTTGATTGTTGGGTTGGTTTTTCTTTCCTGCCACAGTAACAAACAGATTTTTCTCTAACACCTTAATCCAGTGCAAGGAAACAAATTTAGCCATGTGGCCATAACATTAATTCAAATAAGTAGTGGATAAGGAAATTAATAATTAAGTGGTCTTTAATTTCAATTGTACAGCCGACCTAACATTCATGACAGCGCTCACATGCACACTCTTGTCATTACACTTGCCTTCCTGCAAGTATATCCAGCATCCAATGAGGTGGCTATGGCATGCAATGAAAGTATAGAAGTACAGTCGCCAGTACACTCAATGTTACTTAAATGGAATTCTTTCCACAGAAGAAAATTGCTATGCCATGGTAGATATGCCAATACTACCTTGGGTAACGTATATCAACTGTATAAAAGGAGTATTTGTGTGTGAGTGCTTTACTAAGCTTTTGAATTAAGCTACCAGCAAGATTTTATGTCCTTTACTCCATAGGGTGTTGGTGTTTAGTTCTTGTTTTACCAGGTTCTACATCTAGGATTACAAGTAGTTCTGGTTTTGTTCTCAGAAATGGACAAGAATAAGCTTTTCCTAAGGAAAATAACATAAACCAGGATGAAGAAAGTGTGTCAAGCCTCTTCTACTATTATTTGGATTCTAGACTGGATGCACTGCAAATAAGATGTAGAAGATGTATCAATACAGAAACACATAGCAGGAAATTCATAATTAATATCTTCAATGATAGTCTAATTTTGCAAGACCAAATTGATAGGCTTCCTTTTGTCATGCAGTAAAAATAATCACCATATTTTCATTTCTTCAAACGTGTCCAAATTATTTTTTTAAATGTGCTCTTCATTGCTCTATAATTCACTTCCTCTCACTGTTTTTCTGATATTTCTTTTCTTGATTTTGTTTTCCATAGCTTTTCTTAATTCATTTATCTTTTTCAACCCATGACCATAATATCTTTCCTCACTGTAATGGGTTTCTCTATTATTTTTTTTCCTTTCTTTTCTTTTTCATTATGTCAGCCCACCATATTTCTGTAATTTACTTTTAAAAGAGTGGAGGACTGTACAAATGAAGGGAGGGAATTTACATTAGATTTAGTATTAAAAGCAAGAACTAGCGTTTACTACAAATGATCTAAAATTCTTCAATCACACACTTTTTAAAATAAGCACCTATGAGTAATGTCCTATAATGAGGACATCTGTAATACATTAACACTCCTTTGTGTGGTGAAAGATAGCAGAAAGTCATCTGGCTTGCCCATGTTGGCAGTGTCCAAGCTGCCAGACCTGAGCCTGGGTGCTGATTGCAGCAGGCGCCAAAAGACACAAGAGGAGAGATCAACGGCTGAGGTTGCAAAACCTGTGAGCTCCACTAAAGCAAACATTTAGATGTAAAAGGAATCATTTGGATATAAAAATTATTTGGATACATCTGCTTGATTAAGAAGCCATTATGCCTGCCCAGAGCTCCTAGACATCTCAGTGTCAGGTGTGGTGATCAAATGTGGGCAGAAGCAAGTTTGGCTACAGGGTCAGTCAAACCTATGGAACCTCTCCATTAAGACAGATAGCAGCCACAGCAGTACTGAAGCTAAAACAGAGAAATCACACAGCAGGGAAGCAATGCACAGTAAAATGTGAGGAGCTCTGAAGCGTGTGTTCTTCTCTTCACCCCTTTATTTTCTTTTTTTTTGCATGCTTTTGATAATTTTTAAAATAGTTCAGAACTGCCAGTTAATGCTGAATCTAGAAAAATGACAGCAGTTCGTGAATGTCTTAGAACATGTGTGATGATAAGGATTGCTCTAGGTACAGACATTTGTGGGGGTAGTTTTCCTCCCATAAGGGCTAATTTTTTATTTTTTTTTCCAGGTAGTCTTGAATTGTGGACCACAATTCATTAGTCATTCCTTGTGGCTCAATATCACCTTCAGCATGATCCAAACCACAAATGTGAGTCAATAATTATGTTTCCTTTGTTTCCTTAGACTCAAGCCTTTTTATTTTATTTTAAAATTATTTTATTGCTTATTAAGTGCTCAAAAAACAACATTTCTTCTTCATTGGTACAAGAATAGTTGCACATTTTTATTTTTTGTTGCTTGCTGTTTCAGTTTTTCAACAACACAGAATTATCTGCTTTGTAATGTCTCTTGCTGCTTTACAGTAAATCACCAGTTTCAGGACAGTTAGAATTTCAGGAAAATTTGTTTTCAGAGTTGCTCAAAAAAAGGATTTTTCAGCTCAAACTTAATAGAGTAGCCTTGTGCCTAAACAATATCACCATTTTTTTCTATTAACAATTATATGAAATTTTCTCTTAGTCCACTGGTACTAGGCTAGGACAGAGTACTTTTAGATTTCAGGTTACTTGGTTCATGCTGCAGTGCGCGGAACTTTCCACAAACTACAGCACAGTCAGACTGTTAAAAATGCTGATTTAATCCAGCTTTATGGATCACTGCTGTTAAAAACAATGATTTTCGAAGTATAGTTTTAAAGGCCTCTTATTAAACCTGTTTTACCTTTCCTTGCACTAAGAATGCCAAGACAAACTGATATATCCGCCTGTAGTTAGAATTGATTCAGGGAATATACACAATATTCCTGCATTTTAACCCTACAACAATTCTCCCAAATTGTCTGCATGCATGGAAAGCCCTACTTTAGTTCCTGTCAACCTAAACAAGGAATCCACATCAGTGCTTCCATATTTCTGCCCAGGATTTTCCAGACAAAAATATGCATTCACACACCCTTAAAATATTTGAGGTATGCACAATAGATCCATTACTTTCATAACACGTCAGATGTACTTGTGAATGTGCAGAAGAACTGGACAACACATACTAAGTGGCTGTTTAGCCTCCCACAAAACAGAGATACACTGTGTGTGTCACAACCTCCTGGCAGCACGATCCGGCACTTTCTGGAGTCATCAGACTCAAGAGAGCAGCCCTGTTGGAGAGGTCAGTGAACCTGCTCTCCCCAGCTCTCTTATGCTGCCACTTGCTTAGGAAAGAGAACATCTCCTCCACCACCCTGCACTGCACTGCAGGGCTGAGGAGCAGGAAAACCCCTGGGCAGCTGGAGCCCCCCATCAATGAACCATCAAAGTGTGCAGCCTTCCCATAATTCCCATAGAAATGATGGAGCTCTGCTGGTCAGGGCTAGGTTAGGATGCGACTCTGTCACTTTTTCTCTCAAGAAAAGATGTTGATCTTTGGAATTGGGTGTTCCTGTAGATCAACAAATGGAATCAACAAAGTGAAGGACACAAATCAGAATAAGGATAATGACAGGCACAGAAACCCAAGAACAATTTAAGCCAATGGAAACAAGCAAAGCCAAAATATCTACATCTGTACACAAGCAGTCTAGCAAAAGATAATATTTACAACAGATGTTCAGTTTCTTGTCCATTTTCTGCAACTCCAAATTTCAGGAGACATTTTGCCAGTGTCACCACACATATTTAATTTAAGGTATTAAGAACGCATGTATGCACTTTAGAAGTTAACAGTCATGTTGTGGGGGAAAAAAATTAAAAACAGAAGGAAAAAAAGAAAATAAAGAGAAAAACATAGGTAAGATAAAGGTGCTAGAATTGACTGTTTATTCATCTCTACATGTGAATGTTGCTGTGGTGCACTTCCTCAACCTGAACACACTGACATGTACAGACAATCAGGCACATTGAGCCCAGCAGCAGGGGACAGGGGAAGCAGCTGAGCCAGGGAGGAGACAAATTCAGGGCAGATCTCAGGGTGGCAGGGGAGACTATGTCAGGAACAGCAATTTTACGTCCTAGGAAGGATATTTTGTTTTTTCAAGAGACTTCTATGATATAGTCCAAAAATAGGATATAGGGTTTAATTGATATATTTAAGCCCTAAAAAAAAAAAAAAAAAAAAAAAAAAGCAAAAAAAACCAACTATGTCCCTTGGTCTCATTGGACTGCTATGGTAAAAATATATTACGAATGTAACATATCTTCCTTGTATTAGTATACAGTGTAAAGAAATAGGTCTAGAGCTCAGGACACAAATGGAGCTTTAGATTAGCTGTCAACAATGTCATATCCATGTTAATAATGCCCTATTCATGCCTGGGGCTGACAGTCTTTCTTATTTTTATTCACAAATTCCATTTAATAACAGCAATAAGTCACTCTAGACAGTGTATTTCTAAGGGATTTCTGCACTTCTCAGGTGGTTAAAGTCACTTGACCTTCGGCCTTATGCCTTAAAAACTCCCTAAGAGATGTGCTAAATTGCCCAGAAATACATTGCCTGTCATGTCTTGTTGGTTAATTAAGGGCCAACCTAGATGGCCTATAAGGACTGCCCTTAAGTAATTACTAATTGATCTCCTACTCAAGAAAAATGAATAAATTCCACAGCAGCCGCACTGTCACATGGCATTTACTCAAGTTCATATTCCTCCAATAGAGGATGAAAAGCACACAGTACAATCCACAGGGTGGACTGAGTGCAGAAACACCTTCAGAGCAGCAAAGCCCAGAGTTTGTCATGTCTTACTGGTTGTAGCCACTGCTCTCAGCCCTTCACTTGCATTAAGACAAAATACATTGCCTGAAAATCAGCATTTGTAGAAAATAAGAAATATCTAGTATTTCCCATATGGATTTAACTACTTTGAAAGATATTTAAATTTTGTTACAAATATCTAGCCAAGGAATCTCAGCAAGAGTGTTAAATTGTCACCTGATGAAAGGCTACCAAAACAGCCAGAAGAAACATATTTCAAAGGTCTTTTCTGAAGAAAGGAGTTAGGATTTAGGTTGGTACAGGAGGGGTTTTTGAAGTTTTTTTTAACCCCAATTGTTTATCAGTACTTATGACAGAAACTTCCTGGAATTATCTGTTTAAAAGAGTCCAAAAATCTGGTGTTATTGTCTGTTTTGGTAACACAATGAGAATGCTTTGAATTGCATCAGAAATCTGGACAATGTATAGGAAGATATTTTCAGGTACAAACAATATGAATACAATACTCTTAAAAAATGTATGCATAACAAGATTTATTAGCCTCCTGTCAGCCTCAGTAAGAACTCATTTGTATATTATCCTATCCAAACAATTTTCAGATACTGACCTCTCACACCTATATCAGCGCTTTTCATGTCTCAAAATTACTCAAAGTAAAAGGGACCCACCACTGAAATATTTCTCTTGGACTCCTTGGATGAAAAAAGGATTCATTAGGGCCAAAGATAACATTTCTGTTGACTTGAGTATAAGGCAAAGATTTTAGTCCTGTAGATATGAACAGTAGAAAACTTTTAAAACTTCAGGAGACACTCTAGTATATGATAACATGTGGTACAGGAGGATAAGCCAATATTTAGTGCCTCATATGAAAAGCTGCAGTGGTTCCATGCTTCAGCTGATGCTTTGTGCAGAGTTCTCCCCACTCTCCTAAACACACATTAGGGGAAGAGTAGCATTTACCCTGTTTGCATAAGAAACAGGGAATCTGAAATCTGGAAACACACTCTGATCACTGCAGGGGTACAAACACCACTGGAATAATGCTAGGAAACACATTAAGATACCTGTCTCACTTCTGAAATGTTTCACTGCTTTATCTTCCAGACCTTTTAATCTGTTAAATGTTGTGAGTCAGTGTATGTAAAACAGTAAGTGTTAGAGGTAGCTGAGACAATGACATAAATATACCTGCTGGTCATTATGATTACATAACTGATTGCTACTATTTGACTCAGTGTACTGTACTGATTGTTTTAAGATACCAAGAGATTGATAAATTAAATAAATGCAACAGGCATTCCTGAAGCTTTTTTTGAAACAGAGACAAACAGTGAGCTGGGAGGGCTGCTTCCCACACTTGGATAAATCCAAAGGGCTGAAAAGCACAGTCAAATCCAGCAACTGCCCTTTCAATCAGTCCCCTGGTACTCTGTGTAAAAATTACATCCTGACCTATTTCTGCAGTTGATGCAATTCTGGTATGTTTGATTAAGGTGGCTACTGACAAGATGTGTAAACATATGCAATGCAAGCTAATTTTTGTGATATAATATTTTTACAGTTATTTACAGGAAGCAACAAACTGGCATTTCTAGTGTGGGGTGTTTTTTCAGAACCTCGGAGCTAAACTAGATTTTTATGATGTTAAATTCATCTTTAACAAACATCAGTATTTATGCAGCCTCTCAGTGTAGCAGTAAAACATTCCTTTATAAATAAGGGAATAAAAATAGTGATAACTCTGATTCCTGGATGTACCTCCTTTTTTGCAACTGAAAAGGTCTTTGCTGGCATCATATTCTGCAATGATTTCTGTGTTTTTCTATAACATTTTTCTCCCTACACATGTGGATTTTATATCCTCTTCATGTTGGTATAGCATGAAGTCTTATGTGGAATTTAGAGGATCTGAACTAAATGTAGCTAAAAGGAACTTTTGGATGAACTGCCTGGGATTTGTTCAGATCTGTTAAAGTAATGGGGGAAAGCACAAAAGGATAAAGAAAGAAAGGCCTTAATCTTTGTTCCATGAGTGATAAAGCAGCATCACATGGGTGAAAATTGGCCTGACCTTCACCCACATGATGCTGCTTCTGCCTCAGCCACTCTTTCTTTGCTCTGATTAAGTGAAGATAGCCTCTTTCTCTGCAAGGAAAAGTCAAAGAACAAAAAGAAAAAAAAATCTGTCTTAACTATAAAAGGTTTATTTTTTTAATCACAGTTGGGCTCATACAAGCCAGTTTCTAATCTTATTTTTTTAAGCTAAAAAAGTGTCTTTTTAGAATTTCTTTGGCTCGGTTTCTTTAGCCCCCCCTTCAAACCTCAGGACCTAGATCTTAACTTGCTTCCCTTGGATGTGCTTTGTTGCTCATCTTCACTTTTACATGATAGCTGTTTGACTTAAATGGGTTGTGCGCCAAAGGATTGCCCCTTGGGGAATGGAAAAACTGGAGGGAGGGAGAGGAAAAGCAGTACTCAGCTGGTTTAAATGGCACACACAGTATATCTATTGGCAGGGTATTGCCAATGCTTCAAGGAAACTTTCAGTGCTCAGCTTTTACCACTGAATGCCAGACACTGAGACATGATTTTGTGTATCAGGTTACCCATGCTCGTACAGACTAAAAAATTTACTGCAACACTGTTGTCAAGCAGTTCCTGTGAATAGTATTTTTAACAGCAGGATGTTTAAAATTTGACAAGGATATAATAATTCATTGTCCAGATAGTCAACATGCTTAGAGAGCTGCTAATGTCTTCAAAGGTTTCAAGAGAGCACACTGAAATTAATCTCTTTTGCAATTTGTGTTACATAAATATTTTTGTTACTATTGTTATTAGGGTCAAAATGTATTTTTAATTGGACGTTAATCTACTGAACATCACTTAAAGTCATTATTATGTAGGTGTATGTAAGTGTGACTGTATCTGGCTGAGATTCAGTGAATTATTGGCTAAGTCCATGGGCTAGCTTCAATTTGCACTGGTCATTTTTTTCCCTCAGGAGCTAAGAATATATGATGCTGTGCAACATAATGGAATGTCATTGTAATGTGCAATGTCTGTTATTGTATTACATATCTGAGGTAGGGAATGAGGAAAGACTTCCCCAGCTTACCTACAGCAGGCATCAGACACTGGAAATACTCTGTATATTACTTTAGATGTGTTACATTATGAAATAACAACTTACTTAATAAGTTTACAGTAGTTTCTAAAATTGAAATCAGACATGCTGATACAAGTCTAATGTGACTGCCACTGATTAATTAGTGTTGGAATCAACAAACACCAATTCACTCTGTTTAGAAATTTTGCAGCAGCTATGATTTATGAGAAGATTCTTAAAATAATACTGATTCTAATTTTGATATATTAGTAGACTGATTCTAACATTTCTTCTTTGGCAGTGGTTTCAGAAGCATCAGCATGAATCCTTTTCTGGCCTGGACAGACTCTGTCTAACTATGTCCTCACATGCACAGCTGAATCAATTATTTTTTAGTGATATAACTGAGATTCACAAGACCTAGTTTTTCAGTGTGTAGTAATATCAGTCACACCATCCAAGAATATGTTTCCATTTGTTTTCCCAAGTAAATTGCACCATTGTGCCCACAGAGTGCCACACAAAATGTTGTGGTTGTAAATATGTTCAGCAACAGTTAGGATTTGGATGCTGATTCAAAGCCCATTGAAGCCAATGAAAAGACTCCTATTGATTTCAGTGTGCTTTGGCTCCATCACTTGATTCTTTGTTTAGAACTTCTAATGATTATTTAGTGGAAGAGGCAATACTGTGAGCTTTGGGTGCTGCAGAACTCTTGCTAAAAATAAAATTATAAGGAAAGAATCTTTTTTGGGGAAAATTATAATTTGTATAGCAAATTTAAGTTAGCTATTTAACACATATAATCATCAACACATACACATTTATAAACATTTATGGAGATTCATAAATTCTTCCATAATACATACAAACACACACACACCTTCCATATTCATACAAATCATACTGAGAATTCAAGATATAAACCTCTAGGTACAGATACTCAGGAGAGCCCAGGGATATCCAGGGTACCTGCAACACCCACTGACAAATGCATCCAAGAGTCTGTAGAGTCTTATTCTCTTCTGAATTGGCATTAGGAGGCTGGTGACATCCCCAGGCCTGGGCAGATGGCATCAGGTTCTGGTTTGAGGCAACTGAAGGCAGCCCTTAGACTCAGCAGTTAATTACCAACAACTCATTATCAAGGTTCTGTATATTTTCTCCATAATCATCTTACAGAATTGTCTTTAAGCTCAGTATTTTACAAACCAGCTGGTTTAAATTTTGTGGCTTGAATCATTATTTCATTAACAAGAGGACAGCATTCATGATGACATATAAAATATTGACGCAATAAGCTAAATTTAAAAAGATGGAACATACTGAAAACCACATTAAAAAAAAACAAGTATGTGTTTTTATTTAAACCAATAAAAATACTTTAAAATACATTTTTGGTTGAATTGTCTGGTTCTTCTAGTGTTTCTCAGTGCTAAGAGGCAGCTTTCACACACCCATAAAAGCTCACATTGTGCATATATGGTACCACCCTCATCAGTAAGGAGGCGACATAATTTGGTAAATTCACCTGCTAGTTAGTAGCTATTGACAGGACTAATCTGAGGCCTTCCAAACCATCAGAAGATAATGAGGTCCAGTACTTTTTTAATTTAAAATAATCTGAGCCAGCCATTGTATTTTACTGAAAATGCACGTTTCTACATATTAAATTGCTCTACATACAGCTTGTTTTGTATGACTTTTTCAGTTCATGGCAGCTGCCTTAAACAAGTTTGAAAGGCTCCATTATGGTCTTTTGGGTCAAAAATGATTTTTTTTTAAGTGCCAAAATACTTAGTTACAGTGAATTGGTAACACAATATCCACACCATTATATGCATATTGTGCATGACAAAAGGCGAATAATTTGTAATCCCCATTTAAAATAAAAGCATAAATACCTACTGTATTCAGCAAATCTGAAATATTCTACCACTACACATTTAAAAGAAAGCCAGTGTGTTCATGTGAAAGACAACAATAATCTGTACTTTTTTTTGTGTGACTTCCTGAAAATTTATAGCTCTTTTTAAATTTTTGGGCTTTTCCCGCTTCATTAACATGGTTTTCACTATTGAAATGTATTATAGGAAGTCAACAAATTAAAATTTATGTGCAAATGACAGCAACGGAGGCAGGAGAATCTATATTAAGTGCAACAGAAGTTCAGATCAAAATGGTGTCTCATCCCTCTTGGAGGGCCCATTTCAGGCTCTGTCACTCACACCAGGAGCATGCTAGTGCCTGCTGTAGCTGCACATCCACAGTCCTCTTGTCCTTCTTACAGTCCTCACTTGCCACAGATTTACTCCCTCTGCCTGGCGTTTCTCACAGATTTTTATTGATAACATATATAAACACCAACCTTCGTTCTGTTACATTTGTTTAGTGATCCAGATACACTATACATAATACAGGGACCTGCATTCATTTGCAAAGCCTGAAGATATTGTTCATTATATTTTATGTGCCAGAACAGATAAAAATTATTCCCAGAAGGGTGCATGTTTAAACTGGCAAAGAAAGATGATTGACATCTACCATAAGTACTTTTGTCAAAGCTTTGGCGTGTTATCAGTTCGCAAAGCTATTCTAATGAACAGTGTCCATACTCACCAGATGTGCTATCAAGAATATGCCAGATACTTGCAAAATTCTGCTGCAGCCTTAATGCCAAATGTGTAAGACACAAACAAGTCAGGCTACAAGTTCTAGATAAATTTGATTGGATAAAGAGTTGAGCCTAAAGGGTCAAAGAATGTAAATAATTCTAGGCAGGAGCGTACCCTCCTGGCTAGTTTCACTAAATGTGGATTATTATATCCATGCTCAAACACTAAATTGCCTTGGATAAATTTGCAGCTTTAATACTGATGCAGGCAGAAGTAGAAAATGCTTAATTAAAATAAGGCTTTATATCTGTATCTCAGAAATTAAAAAAAACTACAGTATTTAATATTCCTGTTTGTTTATCCTTTTATTCCCAAGTGCCCACTGCTAGCTCACAAACATTATTGTTTACATAGGGTACAAGACCTAAAACAAAGTCTGTCACAAACACATGAGGGGGGATTTAATTCTTTCAGGCTTTCAAGACACCAAGAGCTTGGCAGAGGTTTTCAGCAATCCTTTTAGTCCCAGTTTGAAACAAGTACGTACAGAGAGCTTTCCAAATTCCCAGCACATGGCAGGCCCATGCTTGGGCTGGGTTCACATCTGCTCTGACTACCTCAAGTCTGCACAGCAGTAGAAGATATTGGTGAAAGGGATCTTGATTCCTCCTGTGACTTTTTCAAGTCTTCCCTAGCCGCTCATCATTCAGATATACACTTTAAGTATAAAATACCAAATAAATTATTTTAATTAAGTAATTGATATAAAATATTTTGTTAAAGTTTAATTCTTTTGGGGACTGTTGTGACTGATATATTAGAAACAAAACATCAGTCTTTTGTTTGGCTGTGTTCCAGGAAGCAGGTAAAGCATATTTGTGGATTCAGGTGAGAGTTGTTACACAAACTGAGGATATTTCTATTTCATTTCCATGAGAATCTACTGGAAAATTCTGAAAAATTTAACTAGATTGTCATCACTTTCTTATCAACCTACCACCAATCATCCAAACACAGACTTTAGATAACTGCTTGAACAATCTTGAAAATGGGCCCAAGAAAATATATGTTTATTTAGTGATATTTGATTGCAGTGATTCCTCCACACCGTCCCTTGCAAAGTGAAGCTAAAGAAGATCAAGGTTTTGTACTGGAGACTGTACATCTGCCAAAATATTCATTAAAAAGTCTCCTTACTCCTTCTCTGAAGTTAGGAAAATTCCCCACTGTCATGTGATACGAACCTCCACGCTGTAGATGTCTAAAAGCTAAAATATGCACTGCCAATGATTGCAGGATTGCTCAGATGCTCCCAGTTTTGTGGAAGAGTTAATATTTGGCCAGTGTCTTCCCACTTGTCCTTGCAATTGGGAGGGAGGTCCTCCCTTATGGTCTGGGAGGCTCAGTGTCAGCACTTCCACCAGCTTCATGTCTTCCCTCTAATTCCATCTTAGCATTACTGTGCGTTCATACAGAATAATACTTTCAGAATGTAAGTGAATAAAACACCCCAAGTCTATTAGGATGTGTGTCAAAATTACAAACACAGAGGTTGGTATATATGCATGCTAATCATTTCTAGTTATGCATGAAGTTAATTTACAAAAGAAGATTTACATTATTTTAATGGCATTCTCCACAAATAATATTCAATTATTTCAGTTTGGTTTTGATGCCTTTTTATGTTTTGCTTGTTTGGAGATGTGTATTAATTTTCTTTATCAATAATATTAAAAATTAATGGAGCTCTTATTAAGGTTAAAAGCACCTCAGAGAAGTCATCACTTGTCAGCTTTGTTTTATTACTATGATTACAACAAAGTTGAGTTGCTATCACTTGACAAAATAGTTACTCCCTCTTCCCTGGCAGGTTTCAGGTTGCCTTCCTGCTTTTGCTCCTGGAAAGGAGCATTTGGAGCTGTCCTTTAGAGGTGCATGGATGCCCTTGCAGAGCAGCAGAGAGGAATGGCATCCATGTGCCTGGCTTACCTGGGAAACCCCAGCCTCCTCCTCATCCCCTGGGCACACAGAAACTCAGACTCTGCCAGCTCCTGCAGATTTGCTTCCCCAGCAGGACCCTGCCAGGCACCCACCTCCTACATCTCTCCTTCCATGGAGACACCACCAACCCTGGCTGTCCTTGGCCCTCTCTCTTCCTGAGCTCAGCTGGGTTCAGTTCACTGGCCTGAAACAGTAGCATAAATCTCACATTTTTTCCTTAACGAGGTCTAACCCTTCCGATTTCTTGAAGGTGATTTTCCTGTTGATTTCTGAAGATGAATGGTAGGATAATACCCATTTGAAATATAAATGGACAGAAGCATCAGATCAGAAAGGCAGTGAGAAGAGAGTGAAAGGAAATGATGACAAGGCACTTTTTGTTAAGCACTGATCCAGTGAAGAAGGTCTCTCTCTGGTTAATGCAATTTAGTGATAATTCTTTAGAAAGGAGAAAGGACTCTTTCACAGCTGTATCAACAATAGCCACTCTTAAAAAAAAAAAAAAACCAGCAGCTGACTTGACATGTCAAGCATCACATATTTGGCTATGAAAGCAAAGCATAAGCCATGCTGGCCAACAGCACAAACTTGGAATGATGCCACTGAAAAACTGGTCTGTAAACTGATGCTACCTTATTTCTTGAATTCTAAGAGGGCTTGCTGAGATTTAACAGCAATGCAGAACTACCACATTCCTCATAGATATTTCTTTTCTTGTTACATGAGATCCATGCGTGAAGTGAAAAAGAGCAAATGAACATCAGGTTTACATCACCACTGATATGTGAATGATTGATCACCCATTAAATCACATGCAGAGCCAGTAACAGCACACGGGGTAGTGTTAAAGCAAAATGTTTGATATTCTGTACTCTAATTAAACATGGAAATAATATGATGCAGTCTGTACTGTAAATGTTATTGCAGATTATAGACCTAGAGGAGAGGTGTTATGCCACCTTTATAGCCTCCAGTTCCTGGAGACTGTGACTTAGATCTGCCTCAGGGCTGCCCTCAATTACACCAGTTGGTAATGACTCCCAAAGGGCTGCTATGCATCCAGTGGTTGCTGGAGTGTAAAGTACTTTGGCTATGCCAGCAGCCCATCATTTCACAATGGAGGCTTAGAGCAGCTGGCATAGTGCTTGGAGAAAATCCCCAAGTAGTGGTTTAAGACATTTTTCTAACACTTTTTGTCATGAGAGTGATATAAAATAAAGGCCAGACTTCACAAAGACACAGGGGTTTTTCCATTTTTATTTAAGCATCTGTAGTTTTGGTTTGATAAACTTGGAGATGATGGTTTCTATAGGATTTCAGAACAGGTATCAACCTAATATTGCTTCAGCTTGGCAGCACTCCAGATATCTGCTCTGGCCCCAATTCCCTGCCCGTGCAGTGTAGCACCACCGACTGTCAAAGGCGTATTCCTGATTTACATCTGTGTTAGCAGAAGTAGAACTGGATTTCCCCTTGTATATGCAAGTTTTTCAGTTCTGGCCTATATTCCAGGCTTTGCTGGAGCTGCCAAAGACACCAGTTTGCATGAACAGAAGATCCTTTGAGTACATATCTCTGAAGCTTGTTCAAAAACTGCGCCAACTCAGGCAGAGGAGAGATGGGTACATTTTTTGTACAGTGTGTGGGCTGGGCCAACCATTCTTACACAAATATCTCAAAAGGTCAGCCATGAAATTATTACTTAGTACTGGCAGTTTGGGGAGTTGAATTTTCATCTATCTTTAGGATATTCTTAAGTGAACATCCTGAAGACAATAACCGTCTGCTGGCAGCAGAAAATCGTTACTCTCAAGCTAAGCTAATGCAGTCCAAAACTCAACTGATGACAGTGTTTTCATACCTCTGAGGCAAAAAGCTACCACTTATGATCTTACTAATTCTTCTATGAAACACAGGGAAAAATAAAGTAATTTACAGAGATATACACAGCACAGAAAAGTAACCCTCTGGGAAGATGTCCAGGGAGAGGGAATTACCAGTTCTGTACTAAAGATACCTTTAAAAAAATATCCATAAACCCAAAGAGAAAAATGATCTTATGAAATGTCCCTGGATGTGAACTCATAAAGGACTGAGTTTCAACTTAAGTGGAGAAAGGTGAGTGTGCATACAAGGACTGTGCTGTAACCTTCCTAAAAGGAAACAAAACATAGCATCCCCTTCTCTTCCACCAAGTCTCCCCTTTGAGCTAGTGCTGGCTGGCAGATCTGCACAGGGTAGCAAAAGGTCAAAAGGAGGATGGATGGATGGATGGATGAAAGAAGCTAATACTGCATTTTCTCTGTTCCCTACCTCTACATTCTCTGTGCAAGGAGGACATGATCTAAAACTTCTACCCTCTTCCTGGAAGGTTCAGAAAACTGTGAGAAAACTTCTTTAGTGCTCTATACATATTCACAGATAGACACATGATTTCCCAAAAGAAATGGAGGAAAGTGGATCAGAAAATCATAGAATTAATCATACTATAATGATCAGAAAGGGAGATCATCTAACTCATCATTTTGCCTGAAGGCGGGATTGATTTCAGTTAAGCAAATTCTGATAGTCTACTGTCATTCTATTTGTGTAATTATTAAATTATTTTTAATATTAATAGTACCTGTTACTATTCTCTAAGCAAACCATTCGGTGCAATCTGAATGATATCATCATATTAGAATTAATATAAGCCAAATACTAGGGGTCTGCCACAGTCCTAATATGCTTCATTTTTCACTAGATCCTTTCTGGAGCTTGGAAAGAAGCCTAACTAAACTAAAATGGCTTGTACCCTACGTATCAAAGGATCCCAGCCAAAATTTCTGTTCACTTTAACAGTGTAAACTTGGCATAAACCCTTGGCCAATATTTTACTCCATATTTCCAACAAAGCTGGAATACAGTACCTGAGGACAGGAAACTTTTGCTGTGAAGTAAAACCTACAGATTTTTCTGTCCTGTGTACTTTCAGAACTTGTTCTTGAAGGCAGGAAGGCTGGGATGGACAAATACATAATTAAAGGGAGCTAAAGCAGGAACAATAATGAACAAATGCCATTATTTTTACCATAGTTCTTGGGGAAGCTAAGGTAGAGATGTAGAAAGTCAGTGATGGTGATGCACTTCACTTAGCATGGGTTCATGCAGTGCAAAGAGCTTAATGCCTGCAGCTGAGCTGGGTCTAATGGGCAGCAGTTGTTTTCTGTGGAAATGGAGTCTGTGAGAGGCAGCCTGGCTACTGTACCTGTCTGTGGTGGCTAGTGGGATTTTCAACATGCTCGTGACCTTTTCTTACTTATTTTGCTTAATTTTCATCCATCATCTGACTGGCGATCCCAACCCTGAATTTTGGAGTCTGAGCCCATTGGTGAGGGTTTAGTGAGAAGAAGGAGGGAGAAGAGGGGGAGTCTGCAAAATAAATTTTGCAGAATAAATCTGGGGCTGGGGACAGAGGGGAGCTGCTACAAGACCTGTGCACCTGACCAGCACACACATTTTTACAATCTTTTTATATAGCTTTTATTCGTCAGTGTATGCATATGTAAAGCTAATGCTTCCTACACTTATTTCTCTCTCAAGAAACCAGAACCTGCTGTAAACCTTCTAACAGGCTAGCAGAGACCTCTGCACGCTGCCTTACACCGCACAGACTGAAAACCCTTTCCCACTCTACCTGTCTCACAGCAGCCCCACAGGTACTGAAAAGCTCCTGCAGTCAAATTCAAATGAGAATAACCCCACCAGTGTGCCACCAACAACCCCATGTCCTGCCAGTTTTGCAGACTGGTTCATTGTTGATATCTACCAGTAACTTCATGGCTCTTGTAGGACACCAAGCATAGGAAAGAAGATCTTGGTCTCACCAGAATTAGGGACTCCCAAGCCTCTGTCCTATCTGAGAAGGCTTTAAAGCAGGAAAGAAGGTTCCCTGTATTTTCTTGCCCGATACACATAGGCAGGAGTATAAACTTACCTCTGTGGAGGCAAGGAGTTTTAAGAATTTATCTCTTGAAACAAGCATTCGACTCAGAAAGTACTGTGAAACCCATCATATTAATCATCATAAACTTGAAATTTCTTAAGGAAAGAAATTTAGATGGTCTAAACTGATCCAGTTTAATAAGAATCTCATTTATTATTTATATGCCTTATAAAGCTCCTAGTGCATGAGAAAGCTGAGTAACTAAGTAAGGAAGTTCACACAGCAAAAAACTTTTTACCTGTTATCATTATTCCTTGACTATATTGATGTTTGCACGCTGTGTATGTTTACACAAAAAGTCAGACTCTCCAACATGATAGTGTGAACTTAATAGAAATGTTCTGGCTTAATTTTTATTGTACAGCAAAATACTGCTCTGCAAGGTTTAAGTATGGATAGCTGGTAAGGATGAGGTCACAAATACCAATACTCCATGGACTTGCAACAGAAATAGAGTGGCCTGGTAGCTCTGTTTTTCTAGATCCTGACAAGGCTTTGATAAAGTGTGAAAAGAAATACAATTTTATTCCAGACCATGCAGAATCAAGGTATTGTTTACTTCCCCCCCACCTTTTCTTTTTTTTTAAATGGTGGGTTTCTTATCAAACAAGATCAGCTTCAATCTTAGGTCACTGTTTGACATTCCAATTACATGGGTGTCTTTGCGTAAACACAGAGTATTTTTCAGTGAAGCTCAGCTCTATTTAACAGATGAAAGTGGATTCTAAAGATTGAAGTTCTACCAACAAAACTCAGAAGATCAGCAATTTAATGATATGCAGCCAAGTAAAATGCCTACACTAGACTGAATCCTGGTGTGCAGGACAGCAGGAGCAGGATCCAGGAGGCAAATCTGGAGTCTTGGGGTTAAAGAGAATTCTTTCTCAATAGTATAAGCACACAGATTTTAATTGCATTGGTTGTTTCCTCCAGGAAGGAAGATCTTGTTTGATCTGTGGGGAGGAGGTGATGGGAGGTGGAGCAGACGCATGACAGAATATTTTGGGGGTATTGTGGAAAAAAGTGTTTGCTAATCCTAGCAAAGGAAAGATGCTGCTGGTTTTCCCGGGTCTCCTGCAAAAAAAGGCTACTTGAAAAGTGTAATGATTTTTGACAAATTGTCAAAATCTTTGAGGTGGCTTAGATGCTGTCAGAGCATTTTTCTCTTACCTCACACAAAGCTTTTCAACTCCTCCTGTTTTAGCAATCCTAACAACAAAAAATCATCAGGTATTCTTTTGCTATTTTAAATCGCTATTGTTTCACTGTATTTAATCATTAAGGAACCAGAAGGGACACATTTCATTGAAAAATGTTGATTTGACCCTTTGTAAACAGAAACTTGAAACAATTTAACAGGGTCTTCAGACTGTTTGGGCAGAAATAAGGAAACATCTGGTTTGAAGCACACTATCATATTGCATTGTTTATGTTGATAGCTTAAGTTCTTTGCTGTATATTTTTATTTATGACAACTGAATGTAGAACATTTTTGATTCAGCAAAGTGCTTTCGTTCTACAGCATGGGAATAAGGCAATCAAAGCTGAGGTGACTTGACTGATTTCATTTAGAAGGTGGATTCCAGCAGGCCTATTAGTGTTGGAGAAGGGAGGGGGAAGGAAAGGATGGAGCAGGTAACTAGGGGATACAAATTAAAAAGGGTGAGAAATCTGGGAAAGAATCCTGCTGATGGTATGGACTACATGAGAAATTTCCACAAGTCACTAAAGCCATGGGAAGAAATTGCAAGAATCTGTCCAAACAAAAAGGCAAGAATTCTATATAGATGTTTATTTTCTTTTGGTTTTTTTATTTTTTTTAACTGGGAAACTTGCAAGGAGACATCAATGCTTCAATCCTCTTGTACTCGATGCCAATAAAACACACAAAAATACATACATTTAAAAAAAATTTTATTTGTGTTTTCTGTATTATTCCATATTTAAACAGCAAACCAAATGATGCATATTATAAATGTAAAATGAGTCAAATGTCAAAGTAACAGTGAAAAATAAATAAACAAAAATAATACAGAGTTATACCAGTAGTAGCAGAACCGTCACATGTCAAAGAAAGTTCCTAAAAAGGCTTTTCAGGACACTATTTTCACCAGACATTACGTATATATTAAATATATGTATATAAATTTAATAATATAGAATTATCAAAAGATGTCAACCCAAGTATTAAATTAATTAATTAATTAATCAAACCCTGATGTTGATATTCAGTAAGTGTAAAAAATGCAATAATGAACTGCTTAAGAGCAAAGTTTATGATTATTAAAGACACATTAAAAACCTCTATTTGCTTAGAAGGGAGTGCAGGAAAAGTACTCAGGCTCTAAGGAAATCTGTTTTCTAAATATTCCAGGGATGCTTTAAGGGACAGGAACAGGTTTAGAAACTCTAACAAGACTGCACATTTCCAAAGCAGCCCAGGAAGGCATTTATGGTTCTGACTTTTCTGTTTAATTTATTCTGTCCCATGTTTCTATTTAGTGTACAAAGTGCTGGTTTTGAAGCCAGAGCAGCTCAGTTAATTTGATTTCAGAGCTATTTCCCATAGATCATTCACTAGGACAGAGCTCCTGGAACAGCAAGCAGAAGCCTGACTAGCCCTAGTGCTTCCTCCCCGGCTATATGTTATTTTCTTAAAGACTCTTATTAGGCTTTCTGTTTTCAGCCATGTTCAGCAATTCAGAAGCAGCAGAATTCCAGTCAAAGGAGTATAATGCAATTAACTATTTTTTCCTGTTGTAATGGTAGCATCTTCAACTTGTGGTTTGACAGAGCTTTTTAGTCAGGGTGAATTAAACACTGTAAGCCTCTTTTGCCTGTTCTCCCCTCAAGACTTTGGCTCTCTGCTATTTAGCTCCTCTGAGGCTGTTTTCCTTTCATTTGCCTTATTAGTAGGTAGGTCAGTAGCTGATGCCACCTACTGTGGGCATCCAAAGGCTTTTCTTTTGTTTCCTTTTTTTTCCCCAAAAGCTTGAGAAGTTGCCTCTTTCTTTAGTAGTGATTCACAAAAGATATTAAAAAATAATTTAAATCTCTTATTAGGAAAAGGATACTGCACCTTCCTTTACAACTATGTATACACCTTTCTTTAAAGCATGTATAGTCCCAGTGCCTCATCCAAATATCTTAAGATAGCAAAGGTAAGTAAAAATCCAAATTTGTTACAGGTATATGACATATTAATTAACATTTTTCCATTTTCAGGGCTCTTTTCATCTAGTCTGGTGATTTTTTTTTTTTTACCTTCCTCTACTCAGAAACCCCTGGAAGCTGGGGAAGGTCAGACCTTGGCTGTGTTGTTAAGACAGAGGGACAAATTGGCATCCATATATCAGATCTGCGCTGCCTCCCTTGAGCATTTTTCCAGGAATCTGAAAAAATGCAGAAGATAATGTTGTACTCTGGGTCATGCTTAGCTGTAGAGGGGTGTGAGGCAGTGTGTACAGGTGCACGTGTACATATCTCAGCAGGAACAAATAAACTGTTGTACGAAAAAGCCATTAGTAAAGAGGGAAAAAGAAAAAAGAGGGTTAGTATGAAATGTGTTCTCAAATGCTCAAATGATCAGACAGGTCCTGTATGTGTCTTTTTACTTTGCAGTCTAAGGTAACTAAGAATTTTCTGATTCTCTGCCATTCTTGTCTTTAATGCTCTGCTGTCATTATATCTGTCCCTTTCAGTCAATCATTGGCTTTGAGAGTGGTCCCACTAATGCCCTTTTTCTATATTACCTCCTTTTTCCTACTGGCTACTATTTGAAACATTCTCTGAGTTCAAATGTGAAGCTCTCTTCCCCTGGCTTTCTTCTACTCATGGGCACACTATGCAGATATTACTCTGTACAGGATGGCTCTTATCCTGTTCAACTTTTGAATTATTGCCCCACATCTATCCCGTTCTGTGCAATATTCCTTACTCATGCAATATGTTTCTCTGCTTCAATTGCAGCCATTGTTTTGTCTATTTCTATACTTAGTTTTTGCCAGCTGCCATTGCTCCAGTGCAATTGATATAGGTATAGCTACAAAGTATAATGAATAGCCTGTTGCAGATTTCAGAGCATATTTTGGGACATAAATCATACATTTATATTCTCTCCTAAAAAGAGGTTGCTGACTCTAAAGAGTTATCAGTACAAAATCTGTACTGAGGTACTAATCTCTGAAGTTCATGGAAGAGTTTCTAAGCTTAAATCACCAATATAAAATGTGAAGTTGGAGGTCTCCAGATCACAATGTCAATAAATTTGTTAGTGAGAATAGCTCCATGAATTGAATTTACTGTTACTGGAATGAAAAGGAGCACCACACCTAATTCATTAGGTTGAATTTGTAGAATGATTGTGGTGATTTCCAGTCTGTATAATAATGTTCCCTCCTCATTTTGCTGGTTTTCTTTCACTTCAAGCCCTGGAAAACAGCTGCACAATTCAGTATAGATGCCCAGTGGTGTGTGGCCTCTGGAAGGCTTTCACAGTCATAACCATCTGCTCTGTATGTCAAACATACCCAGCCAAGCAGATACTCTGCTGCACAACCAAAGCACTGTCAGGAATTGTTTATGCAGCAAAACCAGGCCTAAAGCACAAAATAGCGCTCAGGCAAAAGTAAGTATGCACACTCAAAGCTATATTAGTAGACAAAAACTATGTCATGTGCAGAGAAATTGTAAAGGAGTAATGAATAGCCCTGTAATACACCACAAATCAATTCCTGTAACAGCTTGCTTGCAAAGCTCCATTCACCCTGCTGCATTCCCTCCTTCCCCTTCCAAACTGAAGCTGCACTCAGAATACCCATGCAGAATGACCACAGTTGCTACTACATCAGTGTAAACAAAACTGCTCCAGCCTGTTCACAAACGCGCAAGATGTGCCTTGTTATGTGTGTCTAAACATATACATAGCCATAAGCATACATGCAATCAAATCAGTTGCAATGTATTGCAATACATCCCCTGTCCTGACTGGTTTTCTCTCTATAAATACGATAGATTAGATAGATAGATAGATAGATAGATAGATAGATAGATAGATAGATAGATAGATAGATAGATAGATAGATAGATAGATAATCTCCTCATTTCATGCCTCTCATTTTGTGCATCCTAAACTTTTTATTCCACTTTATAATCTCATTTTATAGCATATATAATGTTCTCATCTTTTTGAGCACTTCAGGAGGCTCCTTTTTCTCTAAGCAGTATCTCATCTCCCAGTAACTCACAAACATAACAATTCAGATTTCTCTGTTGCTTCCTTACTTATCACTTTAAGGTTTCTGTTTGAAATGAAACCAAAAATAAAAACTCTCCAAACAGTGAATTAACTTGGACATGTAGATGTTCTCTCATGATGTTATTGCTTTGGGGACTGTATTTGTTAAACTTTTTTCTTCTCACTCCATTTCATACAAATTTTGCTAAATTTTAAATTTTCTGAAATTATTACCTTTCATTTGCTAAGGAACAGAACAGTCATATTTTCAAAAACATTTATGCAATAAAATTATGTCTTCGGCTGATTCTGAATTTTCCATTAGTCACTTCTTTCAGCTCTTGGAAACGTTGTACTGTGACTTACAGGAAAGAACTTAAGTATCTAAATTATTGCTGTTGGTTGGAAGTGAGGTCCCAAAATTCTCATTTAGAGAGCTTTACTGGCAAATTCTGAGCACATCATTTTTGTTGTGGTATTCATGTAAGCAAGAGGATAACAGCGCTTGTCATGAAGATAGAACTGGGACCAAACTGAAATGCAGAGAATAGAAAAATTGTACTTCTGATTCACTGTGAAAAGCTGAGTTACTGAGAAAGAAATTCAACTGCCAATACACAGTTCTATTCTGGCTTATTAGCAGAAACACCAAAGGCTACTATCCTGTTTCTACCAGTATAACAATAATTTGGACAGTAGGTGCTTGCATTTTTTGGGTTTGGAATCTTGACAGCTGCTGTTGCCAGATCCTGCCTTCTTGCATTGCCTTTGACACTGGAAAAAAAATAACAACCACAGCATGTTTAATTTTACTGTCTTATAAAGAGAAAAAAAATCACTTAAAATATCTTTTGGATTTTCATTAATAAGCTCAATAATCTCTTAAGAAGTCTTTGGCAAAACAACCAATAGGAATGAAGGGATTACAAACTTTAGATTTGAATGAGAATTGGTTGTTTGTGGTATTTCTTGTTCTGCCACAATCTATCGTCAGAAGATTGTGTATTAAGATTTCAGTGCCTAGAATCACAAAATCAAAGTATGGTATTTGGATTAGTCATGTAGGCTTTGAATTGGACTAGTCAGATTAATGGTTTTAAATATGCACATTTGATTTTGTTGGCCATTTTTCCCTTTGCTTTTAGGCAGCAGATTTTTTTGCTTTTAAGCAGATTTTGAGGAAGGAATTCAGTGGCCAGCTGCCCAAATTAAAGAATAGTGAAAAGATCAAAGTAGTGCATATTGCTACTGTGGTAGTTACTAGCATTTGTGATACCTTATTCTCATGACAGAACAGAAAGTGGCATAACATCAATCTTGTTTTGTTACAAAAAATAATAAAAAGGGGAATTGGTACAAGTACAGCTGTTTTCATTATAATCTCAAGAAAGTAATGTCAGAGTCCTCTTCAGAGGCTGTAATGAAAGGACCTTTGAAGAGCTGGGGTATTCTTCTGTTAGTCACAAAGGTACTGTACGCAGTAATTCCTTTTCTTAAGAAATGGCTGTTCCGTTAGACCAACAGGAACTGATCACGAGGGTCCCACTATTGCTGAGATGGGGTCATGTAGAGTGGAAATATGAGCTCTATAACCCTTGACCCCTTTCCCTCTTTATTTCGATTCCTTTAACAATGCATGGTTGGCAGACAAAAACAATGGAAAGTTCCAATCTCTTTTGTTTGGCTTGGGAAAAACTCAAGCCAGCTCAGTTTTGTTTTTACCTAAAAGTATGTCTGGGTTTCAATTAAAAGGAGCTACTTTAAGTTTTCTAGTCTGTGAAACTTTGAAAAAAGCCATTGTTGCCCATCCATGATCTAAGCAACAATGAGATACAGATTCTCACAGTGTGTCACAGTAAAACTACATCTCGCTTCTAACTGCAGAGGCTAAGAAAGGATGGGGTGCTAGCAAGCTGCACTTTTGAACTATACACCCACTCATGTCTACTTATTAAATAATTTCTTTTAAACAGGACATAGTATTTTAGAAAGTCTGTGTCAAGGAAATACTGGCAAAAGGAAGAACCACAAATAGCACAGTCACAAGGACAGGTACAACTTGGGAGTTTAGCAGGTGATGCCCTCAACCAACTGTCCCTTATAGAGATGTCATAGGTTTTACTGCAGAGGGACTGAGAAGTCAAAAGCAGTTGATTCAGGACTCTTAAAAAAACAGACACTGGATTTGTATTATAATCTAAGATTAAAAACACCTGTATCTAGTCTGCTCAGGGTTTTATGAACAAACACATTATTTTACAGGTCTAGACTCCTGAAGAGGTGACTATTTAACTTCATCTTTTCTCTCATTATTATACAACTCAGTGTCTCCTGGTGCATGAAACAGTGATTTCTTTTACAAACACCTCCTCAGGGTCAGCTGATAAAGAATTGTTCCATCCTAACTCACTGTTAATGAGCATTTGAAAGAACCTTGCATGATGAAGCAACTTTCAGCTGTAAGAAGTTTCCAGTGAAAATTTATAGAAAACACACACATTGCAAATCATCTGCAGAGAAAACTTTAGCTGACACAAATTTGTCTGGCATAAATTTGTCCAACACCGTGGGTATGATGAAATAAAGGAAGAGCACAACTGAAATCCTTATCCTTATAAAATATCCATGATTTTTATAAAGTCAGCAGTTTGTGCTCCATCTTGGTATTTACAGTTTACAGCTTTGGGTCAGTCCCCAGCCTATGAAAGTAGATCTCTTCCTGATCTCTCTTCCAGTGGAGGCACTGGAAGAGCCCTCCTGGGAAATGCATAACTGCTGCATCTTCAGATAGAGCACAAAGAATTAAACTATGAAGCAGCTATATGTATTTCAGGATATATAATTACAGCTTTTGAAGGACCACAACCAAATCTTTCTGAACAGCTTGTTATTTGTAGTTTTAATTATGCATTTTCAGCAAATATAGTTCTAGGCATTCAGCCTTCATTTGCTAAGGATAGCTCTGTAAAAGCATTACTCTCCAAATTGTTAGTAATTTTTTTTTTTTTTTCTTGCAGGAAAATTTACTTTTGCTTTGTATCATTCTTCAACCCTAAAATTAAGAACAATTGCTTGATGAACTTTTGCAGTTCAAAGGAAGTTCTTAAGATGGAGTTTGCAGTATCACACTGTGTCCTCAGTTCCAGTGTCAGAAAAGAATTTTTAAGATGCAGCTCTGAGGAAGAAGTCACTAAAAAAGAAAGTTTCAGGGTGAATTACTGTACCCATTCTTGCTACAGTTTCGTTACTGGAGTAACAATAATTTAATTTAAATCCAATTATAGAGAAATATTTACAATAGGGATTATTAAATTTAGGATTTCTAGTTGTTTCAGTTTCAAGCTCAGCCTGATATGGTAAGAATATTATGACTAGACCTAATCTAGCGAAAAAAGATTTGGTTTTTTAGGTTGCTTCTGAATAAAACAAAGCATATCACTTGCTGGTCATTGCCAACCACTTGACCAGCTGCAGGAAATAAAGAAATGTTGTTTTTAAAAATAGAGCTAAATAAAGTGGTCCACCTTGTGTGTGGGTGCTGAAAGGAAAACATTTGTTACCATATCCACACAAAACTGAGGTACAGAGGCTAAAGGTACCTCAGGATGGGAATTTCTGCAGGCACACCTATGTTTCTTGTCCAGAAGAGTACCCTCTAGGGAGTAAATTCCTATCAATGTACAATTCTAAGTATTATCATATTGTTGACACCCAGTAGTTTGATCAAAGACCACACATTATTATCTTGTTGCTTGAAATAAAAGTTATCTTTTTTTCTTTCTCTCTTTTTTTTTTTAATCAGAATTCAGGGAGGCTATGGACCAAATGTTACTTCTGGATATGTGCATGGCTTCCACTGTCTTTTATGCAATCTCTGGATAGGCCTCTGTAGGCAAAATTTATCCTGGTGCATGGTTCTGATTCACCCTGTATTCCTCTAATGTTCAAAATCTTAAAGATTATTTGGATGTAATACATGAAAGGGAAGACAATATCTGGAAAAGGATGGAGAACAATTATTCTGTTTCAAGGGTGAATTGCCTTAAGTGAGCAGAAATCAGTCACAGGAGGCTGCTTGCTTCACTTATTTTTCTAACTGCTCTAGGCAAATAAAGATTAAGCCATTCTTTTATCAGGAAAGTCCTCTCCCCAGTATAAAGACATAATCAATCTAAATTGAAGGAAACAGAGATGCACAGAGGGTTTTCTGGGCGACTTTAGGCTGTGTAATGACAGAAAAGTGTGGGGCTAATTTTGATTTATACTTTACTCCAATATATTCATAAGAAATTGAGGTCAAAGTTAAACACCTGAAATGTTTTATGATAATTTACTGGATAGTTGATAAAGGAGAGTTTCATGTCATTTGTATAAATTTTCTACAGAGAGTCACTGTTGTAAAAAACGGGCAGCTAAAGTACAAGCTCAGCTTACTTTCTCATGCAAAGTCAAATCAGGATGGATAAAAATAATTTACCCTACATTAAACCACTGCAACCCTTAATCAAATTTAATCCTGTTTCCCTCTTTTGAAAATCTCAACCAAGTTGTGGTTCAGAGAGAAGGCAAAAAGTTCCGGTACCCTGGGTTGTCAGGAGAGATTAAGAAGGCTAAATCTGATTTTTATACAAGTCTATACAAGTTCATGATTTTGATAATAAGAATGCTTCATGCACAACAATATCAGATTTTGTTCTGCAAAACCAAACTTAACTTATAAGCTATTTTCAAGCCCAACTCAAAATCACATTCATCCCAGTTTTCTCATAATAGAAATGACAAAAATAAAACCTTTTTCTGAACTCAAGAAAAAGTGTGATTTCCCTTGACCTCTGATGATCAGAATAAAAGTGAACAAAGACACCAACTACCCATATTCTGAGTTTTGAAAAAGAAAACGTGGCTTTTCTGCCCCTCTCCTGGTACTTTTTTTGGTTAGGAAAGTTTTGTTGAATCCTAGTTTTGTGTGTTTCTGAAACTGGGACACAGAACCAAGAATGCTCCTTGGTGAAAGATTTTATTTACATTTAATGTCTTATTAGTTCTGCCAGAGCAGTTCATGTTTACAAGAAGGAGAGATAGCAACAGGGATGGTGAACAGCACAAAAGCCACTGCACTAGATAGTTCATCAGTTAAGTAGAAATACATCTAAGTGCCCATGAATTTTACTTTTGTGTAAAGTCACACCCATATTGTGCTATCTCTTCAGTGATGTACCTTACTGCTTCCCAAAGGCAGGGATAGCATGGACTTTGTAGCACTGATTAACTTCTGAGGTGAATAGAGGTTTTAATAACAGCTGAGTAAAACAGAGGGACCAAAGAAGCACTGAGGAGCACTACTCAGTGCAGATTTCTCATTATACTAACAAAAGGACAGCTTCCACCCTAGCTTTTTCTTGGAGCCATGAAGAGCTCTTTGCAGTGGAAGTGTGCCTCGAGGCAAAAGACTGATGGATCGGAGAGCCTACATGGATATTTCCTCAAATACCAAATGCACCTAGGAGTTAGAGCCCCTGTTTGTGTCTCACTGCAGAGAAGATGGGGATGGATTTCACAAGTTGTGTTGGCTACAGAAGTTGCACTGATGGATTTACAGCCCTACCACAGAAGCTGCCTTGTCTGGAGGCAAGGCACACACCACAATTTCTCCTGCTACCTCTTGCCTTTGTAGTCCCAGATAAACTTTTTTCATGAAAACATGACATTTTGCAACAGTCGTTGAGCTCAATCCAAAACATGCAGCCTTTTAAATAAAACACAGCATCTCAAACACTGACAAATTCACCACGTTACAAATTTTTAATTGGACCATTCCATTTTCTTGACTCAGCTCTAGTGCTGAACTAAATTTCCACATATTATTAAACTTTTAAATACTGAATTTTCCAGCTGTTGGTATCAGTATTAAAATCATAACTGCATTTAGTTCTTCCTTCATGTAGCTTTATTGTTTGCTGTAAGTTTACTTCTAATGTCAATCCAAGATGAAGTCAACTGATCCTGCAGTGATTTTTTGCAGTGATTAGAGATTTTAGTGCAGATTTTCTTTTGTGTGAATTTAAGCATTCATAACAAAATAAGCAAACAAGAAGAAATCAGTGAACAGAAACACTGCTAAGGGTAAGCTAATTTTTGAAAAAGACTAGCATTCAGCAGCCCATATTTGTTAGCATGATGGTGTCTTTTGAAATCAGTTATTGTATTTCATTCCCACAGCAGATGAAGATGGTAAATTAGTTCAATTGCAGATGAGGACTCAGAACCTACAGGAAGCTGATTTGTTTGTCAGCATCCAGGAACTTACAGCATGAAGCACATCTCTCCCAGCCATCTTCTGTCACGGGGAAAGGAATACTGGGATGTGTGTGTCAGTTTGCTAACCTGAAAAATGTCCTTCACTTCTGGCTGTCTTCCACTCTGCTTGCATCAATTGTCCACAATTACTTCAAATTTCAAACATTTAAAGACAAATTGGTGATATGCGAAACTGTGACATGCCAAAGACAGCTCATTCTTGCTCATTGAAGGCAGGAAATTCACTTTTCTTAGGTTTCAAAACTCAGGGAGAAAAGCAGCTAGAAACAGAGGCTGCCACCCTAGGATGAAAGCATATGGCACATTTATTTTTTTACCTAATTCTCCACCATACTGTCCCATAACTGGGGAAGAAGGGGAACCCATTTTCAAATTATGCTCTTAAGCCTGAAGTAGGCTCCCCCAACACTGTACAAGGGGTACAGGAATGTGCTACTTACACTGACTGTCTTGGTGGATTTCAGGAAAAGATCCATTGGGGGGAAATGAAAAAATAGAGGGCATTTGGAAATGAGGGCTCTTGCACCTTAGTTCCACTGTTAAGAAATGGAAAGGTAATGGAAGAAACACGGATTGCTAGTCATCTTTGACACCCTCATTATCAGGAGGTTTTTAAATTTTATTCTTGTGGCTCTTATTCAACCTGACAAGTCATGTAGCGATTAAAAATTGGAATGCTGCAACAACAGTGTTAGAATTAGGATCAGTGACTGGTTTAACTCTCCCTGACAAGGAAAGCCTGGCAAATGACTCGGTTCCAGCCAGTAGGGAATCTTCAGCCTCACTGCGCACTACCAATGCATCCTGACATGTCTTGCCAAGACAGCCAACGTGGGCCTAGCAGATGCCCTCAGAAAGTTTTCTCTTCTTGCCTTTCTTGCTCCTATGCTGTTCACCATTGGACTCTGGACTAAATGTTAGGATGTGCTTAATGGTGGCTAGGTGCATTTTCTAGAGCTTGCAAAAAGCCTGGAGGTAAGGAATTGGGCTGATGGAAGAGCTTTTTCTTCCTCAACCTTCTGGAAAAACAGAATTTTTGCAATGACTCAACCACAAGTGTGGGAGGTTTCAGAGCCCAGATTCAGAGCTCTAGAAGTTTCTAGAAGGAATTACTGTGGAGCAATTACATGATCACAGAGGACTGAAACTTCCTTTACAATATGTGGGCTCTGCCATGGGTCCTACAGCAATCAGCCAGCCTCAGTGATGTATTGAGATAATGATTTTGGCTCCCCTGGTATTCTGGCTCCCTCTCTCTCTTTCTCTCTAACAACGTGCTGCCCTTTCTGCTGTATAGTTGCAGGACAGACATCTTTGACTGATGTGTTTAAGACATGGGTGGTTTAATAGCTGTGTTGTAATAATGACTGATTTTTGGTGTCCTGGGAGAACATCTCTCTTGGCACTTCAGATATAAAAAACAAGTGGCATTTTGAAATAAACAAGGTCTACAGGTGGTAGAATTAGCACTCAATCTGTCATCCTGCATGCAAGGCAGACCCACAGCCACCAGAGGACACAAAACAGAAAGTATTTTGAGGTAAGCAGACTAAAATTTGGGCTTTATTATGAAGAAACTAAAACTCGAACCTTTCTCTCCCTTTCTTCAAAGCTGTCCCAGTAACTGGCCATGTGCATCAAATGGCACTTCCTGGGCTGAAGGGCAAGGATGGGAGCAGAGTTTGAAGATCCACAGAGCAGGTCTTGCATTCCCCAGGCAATTTGAGGCTAGATTCCTTGGCAGGTCTCCTGGGGGAAGTTTGCAGCATCCATTTTAGGAGGTGGGCAGTTTTTTCACTTCCATAATTTTCTTCACCTCATGCAAAGGTTGCAAGAGTTGGGTCTTGCCTTCAGGTTTGTAGTTCTGTATCCTCTCTGTGCCCCTTGGGAAGGGAATTCTTTCCTTCCATACTAGAAGATGAGATTGGTGGTGTAGCCAAATATAACACCAGCAATACACATGGCTCTGCTGGCTAGAATATCTGAAAGCAAGTAAATAACAGTTTTACTGAAGAAAAATACATGAGTGTTTTGAGGGTTTTTTCAGGTTAGCAAAATTTATTTATAGATGAGAAAATCCAAAATTTTAGTTAAGGGGGTCAGTCCATACTCAGTTAAACTCATGAACCATTCCAGAGTAAACTTTAAATATGCAATTGCAGATATAATCTGTCTCTGATAAAATATTTTTGTGTAATGGCAGAAGAGATACTAATCAGCTCTTTATTAATATTCATTGTATACATATATGTATTCAGGAAATTAAAAGGCATTCTCAGACAATAAGAGAGCATACAGCACAAAAGACATTCCCAGGTAAATTGAAGCAAGCAGTGGACAAGGAAATCTCTTGTATTCAGAGTTAGGAAGAGGCCAGGTACTTCATTTTTTCATTCACATAAGAGGATCAAGAAAAACTGAGCTGATAGAATGTTGTGATCCCGCCCACTTTGGGTGCAAGTTTTCTAATTAATATGGAAATTTGATCAATTATCAAAATCCACTGACTGATAGAGATGTGCCATTCATCTTCTGTTTAATCCTACATGTGCCTTGGAAGCAAGAGGAGTTTTTCAGGTTCTGTACTAATTTAGACACTAAAAATGTCATTAGTTTGGGGGGTTTGGGGTTGTTTTTTTTCCACATTCAAGGCCATTTTTATTAGTATTTTTAAATGAGCCAAACCAAGCTACTGTCCTGTCCCCCACCAAGATCATGCAAAAATAGCACACACATAAACATATGCAGAGAATTACATATAGGGAGATAGAGATATATGACATCAACATAGTTATCTTTAAGTATCCTGGCATTTGCAAAGGCTAATCATTTCATGGAACTATTTGCAGAATCAGCTACTTCTCTGTGACGTCGCAATAATCATTAAAGTAAATGAAGAATTTTCCACAGCTCTTTCTTTCATCAGGGAACAGAAATCCAGTGCTCTACACCAGCTGCCACTGGACCCAGTGGGACTCCCAGGAGGAAATACCCACCCTCAGGAGGTGCTGGGCACACCCTCCCCTGCTCCTGCTACACTTCCCTCACACCACAGGCCCCCATTATGAACATAACTGAATTGGATTGCTGAGTAAAGAGCACAGGGCAAAGAAAACATTTTCACCTTTCATGTGTTTGTGGTAGTCTACTAGATCAAGGGTCATCTGTTGATGTGTATGCTTTTCTAATCCTTTTTTTCAAAGACCTTAAGAATAGGAGGTGGGTGGACACAGGGGAGCTCTGCAAGGATAACTGTTAGAGAGAGAAACGAATTAGTGAGCTAAAGTCTAGAAAATGGGAGCTGCTGAGGCAAATTAAGACTAAAAAATGTCAAACCATAAAGATGTAAATGAATGCTGAATGTTTACAGAAACACTTTTGGCCAAAATTTTAAATAAAAATAACTGGGGAGACCGTAACACCCACTGTTAGAGAGAACAAGAGCATGTGAGATGGCTGGTTAGGGTGTTGTGCTGTCCTAATCCCTCTCAGACTGGTTACAGACCCAGTTAAGAAAGTCTGAGCTCATACACATCAACAGCTCAGATGGCAAAGGCCAGCCTTAATGCAGTAGGAAAGCAGACTGTGAAAAGCCACTGTTAATTTTCTGCCTTCAGTGACAGGAATCTGCTGGTTCCCACCAGCCAGGCCCCAGCAGCTCAGCCTACTGAAAAAGTAGGTGAGCAAAACAACCATCACATTGAAAACTGAGGAGAGACACAGCCCAAAATGAAGCAGATGGAGTCTCAGAAAGCTCCACACATTCTGAATTCAAAATACAAGTTATGTTCTTCCTGTCATGTCATGCATTGCCTCGGAATGTCCTTCAAGTGAAAAACTGATGAAAGAGAGGAGCAGTAGAAGGCTTAAGTGAAAATTTAATCTCTTTTTGTTTACTTATATTTACTTAATTAAAGACTGTAGCTAGCAAAAATTGTTGTTTCAAGAGACAAGTATGTGCAAAACCCCAAGTCAAGACCATACCTTAGTGGACAAATAAAACTGACAAAGGCAGCAGGATTCAGATTATCCAGGTTTAGAACAAAACAGAGTGAGCTCCCTTGCTGGTTTACAGTAAGAAGGCTTCAGTAAATGACATTTTTTCCATGTTTAGTCAGAAACCTGCTCACTTGTGCTTCCATATTCAAGTTCCACTTAAATAACTCTCTGAAAATCATAAAAGTCTAGTCTTGTGCGAAGATCTCAAAGCTGCTAAAAGTGTCTGTCCACCCAGGCAGGGTGCTAGGACATTTTTCTGTTGCTGTAGCTCAAATTATTCATGAGATTAATAAAGATCATGTAAACGCACCATCACATATATCCCAATATAGGTCCCTGCCTAGGACCACCCTGCTGCAGAGGCTCTTTCACAATGCGAGGTGAAGAGCAACAAGTAAATGACAAATTTCTTGGTTTTTTTTCACCAAAGACTGTGCTGGGATCATTACAAAGTTGTTTTCCGTTGTCAATGTACAGCTATTTGGGATTGTTCCTAGTGTTTGTCCCATCTCCATGGGTGAGCAAGAGCAAGTATAATCTTGTTTGTTTGCAAAGTACAGTGAATTTATACACAGCTCTTTTCCAATGTTTAACACAGCTCTTTTCCAATGTTTAACATATTCTTTGTGGACAGAGTAGGAATGAGAGGAACAGGAGCCATCTCTTCCTGTCTTTTTTATTTAACTTCTTTTGTAAGAATATACTTTTGTCATCAATGAATTTCAGTGGGGATTTGCCACCAAGCTCTGTAGTTGAATAGTAATGGGTGAATTCTGATGGGTTTGATATCAAACTAGAATTACAAATAGCATGTTATGGTTTTATCTAAATTAGAAGAAAGGATTATAAAATTCCTTTAGCAATAACTTGGGGCTTATGCTTTTTAAATTTCAAATATCAGTTTGAATCTCCAGAATTAATGGGAGCATGTCAGAAAGAAACCATAAATTAGATTACTCTGTTTATTTTTGGATAACTCAAAGATTATTTTTCTATCTCACATTCACCAATAAAGAAAGAGTTAAATATAACTTTGGAAGGTATTTTAGTCATAACAGTAATCTCTTTATATATCAGTGGGTCAATAGTTCAGTAAAAGAAGGAACTATAACTTGAATAGACACTAATTAAAAGAATCAATTCTTATCCTACTACATATGTCCAGTCATATTAACACATTTCTAGATTTCTTACTCAGTGGACTAGTCAAGATTAAAGGATTTGCTAATATGGATGAACTGAGTATGCTTCCAAACTGACTGAGCAGATTTGTGAACAAATTAGTTCATTTAAAATTGACAGTGAAAGATTGATTTTGCACAGAATGAGTTACCTAAGGTATTCATCATTTCCTCTGTTTCCATGCACAAGACAGAGATCTGCTTCTTTTTCTTTCTGATTGTAATAGGACTGCTTACTGAGCACCTTTATTTTACAGCCATGATTGCAGCCTGTCATTCTTTTAATTTAGACATATTTTAGCCTCCACAGACCTTCAGAAATAACTTCCTTAAAAGCCTCAGTCTAATGACTCATTACATGAGTTGCTCAATTCAACCACAGTACTTTAAATTATAATGCAAGGGGAAAAATTGCTAATTACACAGAAAAAGATCCAATTACTCCTGAGACCATTTGATTCATTATTCAGATTGTTTTGGGGGTGGGGGCAGCAGGAAGGGTTACATGGGGTTATGTATCAATGTATTGTGAATGGCTCTTAGATGTCAAATTTGCCATCAGTTATCATCATTCAAAGGTATCCAACATCTCTGTATTTTCCCCTACCAATCAAAATAGAGTTTCCAGACTGTGATTCATGCATATGTGCCAGTATGCAGTTCTTCATCTTTAGCCATTAAATGACGTTAGAAGAAAGCTATAACCAATCCTTTTTTAATACTGCTACATGCTATGTCATTCACTGAGTTGCCAAGGGGACATATGTGACCACAAATTCAATGGGATATGACCCACAAGTCACGAATCCCTGGAGAGAAGAGATCCTCCACTGACGAAACATGTGTGGTGCTTGATTTTCTGCCAGTCCAGGCAATTTGTGATTTGCTCATGACCCGGTCCCTCCCATGGTTCAGTGTGATGTTTGCTGTTGTATAGGAGTTTAAGTCAAAGGGAATGACAAACTTATCAAAATTGTCCTCTTCAGAGCCAAAATTTCTGAGACTTAACTTGTTTCAGCTACCACCATAAACCCCTTTGGACTCTACAGAGTTAGACCAGATCCAGTCTAAACTTGAGTTTTGCTTATGGGACACTCAGGACGCCCTTACCAGGACTGCAATCTCCTCAAACCTGGCTCATGCTTAAAGGAGAAGGGAATTGAAATCAGCTAAACTACATTCTGTTCCCTGTCTAACAGTTCTAGTTACTAGATAATAAAATATTTTATATGTATGCGTGCTTTTAGTTTAGTTTGACCAGATGTGAAATGAAATTTTGATCCAAAGAAGAACATTTAATGTCATTGTTAGAGTGTTTTCATGCCAAAATTAATTATACAAATGAAGGTGATCGTAATGTAGAAAAATTTATAATATCCTACTCTTTTATCCTACTGCAGACTATTGTTTGCAGCTATATTAATGTGAGGTGGAATAATTTTAGGGCTCTCAAAAATTTCAGTTCTTTCAAAAACTTACAGTCTGCTCAGTCATAGCCCCAGTTTTCTAGACTTTATTAACTGATTCAGTGCTGCTATTGTTCCCTGAAACATGTGTTCTTCCTTAACAATTACTCTTGCAGTATATCCATTTTAGTCATCATTAAATCCATCTTGCCTACGATGTGTGAGCCAAGCATTCCCATTTTTTGCAGGATGTCACTTTCTAGTCCACACTTTCATTTTGCACCTAACTGTAATCAGCTCATTTTTTTTCTCTTCCATTCATGCTTCTTACTTCTTACTTAATTTCCTTTTATTTTACCTAAACACTTCAATACTAATTGCTATTTCTGATTGCAATACAGCTCTCCTTTCATTTTCTTAAATTTTACAGAACTTCTCCTGACAAGAATGTTATGTTACTTATGATGAATTATGCAAGAGTAATAAAATGCAAAATATGTAAATGGCACGATTGTTATCTCACTATTAAAGTGAGACAGTAACAGAATTTGAAATGTATATTAACAGGTTGTTCACATTTTTAATGCAGCAGAGGATAAGAGAAAAAATATATCTGGACTTTGTTCTGCAGTTGCAGGTGAGAGCAAGACATAATGAAGACACTCTCTCCACCTTCAGTGATTTGTCTTTCACAGTTCAATTCTGCCATTTCACAAGCTTGCTGGCTCTAGGGTTATGTGTCCTGGAAAATTGTTGTCTGTCACCTGTTAATGTATTTCCTCACTTACCTGATTGACAAATTCCCTGCCTTGGCCATTGATTTGTGCAGATACACATGAATGTCTGATGAATTCAATCAAAGGCCTCAACACTTTTGAGTAGTTTATCCTGTAGAGGTTTATCTTTAGTGCATTTTGAGAAGTAATCCATAGCTGTTGCCAAATATTTGTATGTGTCAGGGCCAGCAGTGAGAAAACAACTATCACCATTAATTTGTGCTATCTGTACAGTTCCTATCCCGATGACCCTGCCATGGTGCTCCACTGGATCACATTTTCTACCTCCAGCCAAACCTGACAGCTAACAGGCAACTTTTGCAGGAGGGTCTCCCATTTACTGGATTTAGCAGTGCCAGTGACAGTCTCCCCAGGCTACACAGTAGTCCACAGTCATAACAATTTAAGCAGATGCTGAGCAGAGGGAGCCCATCCTCATGTCCACCCCAGCAAGGAAAAGCCATGGGTTTTGACCAGCCCAGGGGATTGTAGCTGCACCTGAGTGCAGAGAGGCAGCGATGGTGATGAGCACAAGCACTTCTGTGCCAGTCTGATACAGAGGCAGTTCCCCCTCATCTGGCCTGACAGAGAACTCAGCCAGACTGAGCAGAGCTTAGCATAGGTTTGAGCTCTAAGGGGAAAGTCAGTGCTCAAGAGCTGAGTCCCAGGGTGGCGTGCGAGAAACAAGAGAATAATTTAGCAATCCTGAGTCTTTCACATACTATGCTTGTTTTCAAAGTGCATCTGGTTTCTGTGTTAAGAAAGGGATTTAGGTTTAAAAGCCAAACATTTCTTCATCTGCATGAAACTGAATTTTTGTATCATCTTTCGCTCAGGTCATGGTGAACATCAGTATGGGGGTATCAGTCTGTGGGACTAGCAACAGTTCAAACCAATTTAAATACTAGTCAATGTCATTCCTGAACTATCAAAGATAAATATAAATAAAACCTTCTATCTCATTTTGTTGCCTGGGGAGCCTCACTTTACACACAGCAATGTAAGCACCGGTAATTTCTGCTAAAATAGCAATCCTTTTGGCATGCCATTTACTTTGAATTATTCTGCTTAGGCAGCGACACCTGGATTCCTTTGGGACCCTCAAAGTCATCACTTTTTTGGGTGAGCTCAGTCTAGCATTGTTGTAGCCTAGGTCAGCTGTGCCTCTGCACTGAAATAGCAGCTTTAGCAGGCCATGAGCTCAAAACTGGGCAGATTTCATCCAGTCATAGCAAAGTCATATGGTGACAAGCTTGAGTAATAAAGTTATCCCAGTAAAACAGCACTGGCATTAGCCAGGATTTGCCTTTCTGTAACTCTATCAAGTTCAGAATTAAAAACTATGTCACTTCAAAAGAGTAGCCATTTTTCTGTTCTCCAACATGAATCCTTTCCTTTCCCTTTTTTCCTGGTCAGCATCATGAAGAATTTCTATTCTCTCCAGGAGCAGGGCCTGCAGCTTTCACATTTAAAAAGCTTCTCACTTCCATCAAAGAAATGAAGCAGGTTCTTACCTAAGCCTACTGATGACAGATTTACTAAGTCTGAGAGGGTGCAGAACAGGCTATTAGAATAAAAAAAATCAAGACAGATTTTCTGACCTGATCAGACAGGAGGAAGAAACCCAGGAACCTTACTTATTTGTTTGTTTGTTTTCTATTTAGAGAGTTATTTATATTTATTTCCATGAAGCTAAAGGATTAATAGTGGGAATATTAACTGAAGCCAAGCATAGTGTGAGAGCAGATGCTTTGCAAGCCTTTCCATACAGCCTTGCCAATCCTTCACAGAGCAGCTCTGGATTACCACACTTTTCTCCATTTTTGTGCCTCTTTTCAGCAGCCAGTGCTAGCCAGAAGGAATTGAATGATGGCTTTGTGATTTAAAGGAGTAATCAGAAATACTAAAACAAAGATTATTTGGCATATTTTTTTTCATCAAGACAGGCAAGAATAAAAATTGTTTATTATGTGTGTGTGACTAGGCTATAAAATGCACACAGTAAGAATATGAATAAGGATAATTTCAGGTTTTGATGATTTTTCAGACCTTCAGAATTCTTTCAAACCTAAAGTGGGAGATTTTAGGGAGCAGGGATTTCAAAAGAGTTTATAGACTAAAGTCTATATTTTGAGTTACACTTGCAAACAAATTGGTAGCCAGTGTATTTTAAGACCACGTTTTCCTCTTTGCAAATGGCCCCACAAGACAAATGCATGCTGATTAGCACACCCTGAAATAATATGCTGCAGCTGGACTAATTGCTACTAATTCCCATACTGGAAGGGGACAGAGTACAGGAATGCAATCCTGTAAATTGAGGCCCACACTTTCCAAAGGATATCAAGGCCCAGAAAAAGGCACCAAAACTGGTGAAGGGGCTTGAAGGCAGGTCCTATAGGAAGCAGCTGAGGCCACTGCGTTGGTCTAGTTTGGGGGAGGCTGAGGTGACCTCATTGCTCTCTACAGCTTCCTGAGCAGGGGAGGTCAAGAGGGAGGTTCTTTCTGTGCCTAGCAGGACACCAGTGGGTGTCCCAAAGCACTGGAGCCCCTGGCAACATCTGAGTGTGTTTCTTACGGCTGATTCTCATGACTCTACATGATATGGGCAGGGCAAGCTCTGCAGTGATCCTCACATTCCCATGGTCTTGTCACTGCCATCCAGGTGAAAATGCCTCATAGCCTCAGGCACCCCCAAGTGTTGGTGGTTCTTTTCATTTCCAAGAGCCTCCTGCAGCCTCTGGCCTTGGACCTTGGTGGCCAGGCAGCAGACACTGCTGCTGGGCATCCCTGAAAATTCACCCCTATGTTCAGCCTGGGCATATAAGTCATTTATACTCCAGATATTCATTAGGTTGTGGGGATACCAAAGGTGCAAGAATGGGTTTGCTTGTCTCTATGTGAACTTTGCAGAGGTGAAGAGAGCAGGCAAGATTTTCTCACCATTTCTTACAGTCACGACCAGCAGATCCAGCCCTTAAATCTTGTGGAGTCCTGTGTATTTCATGTTCATCATGGAAGAGTGAGGCATTAGCGCTTTGATCTGGAGGGTGCCAGAAGGGGGAAGTGAGTACACAGATATCCTGCAGATAATTTTTGCGTAGTCTCCTTTTCTGGTACGCAGAAATTATTACTCAGTTGATTCTTTTCATTTAATTTTGAGAAAAACATTGTCCCTTCTAAAAGTAAAAATTTAGAGTACTATTTTCTTCATACATTGCACTTGGCTGACAAAGCACAGATTGTTCCAGTTGAAGTTTCTGCTTTCATTTTTAAATTTAAGTTACATTAAAGTTTAAAAAAAACCCTGCAAAATATAAATCTCTTAGATATTGTTGCTCATAAGTTGCAAATGACGCCAAAGCCATGTAAGCTGTACAACAGGAATAAAACCTCTGATATGGATTTTTGTAAATCTCAGAGTCAAATTATTGAACAATATATATGCAATACACATATTATTGTGTTCATTTTTTTTCTTCAGTGAGGTTTTTCCACGTCAAGAAATCTCATCTGAAAATTTGGCTCAGTCCTGATCCTTTAAAATTCCACTAGCTCTTATACATTAACATTTTCATGCTTCCTATTTATCACTATGCTTAGAATTGTTGCAGTGTGATAGAAAGAATTATTTTTGAAGACATAAGTAAGCCTGTTATCCACATGAATAAGGAAGATAATACAGTGAATCTCTCTGAAATGCACAGCCTTAGTGTACAATCAGTGTATTTCTTTCATGTTTATTCCTTTGTCACATATTCATTTGTGAGGGTTCTACAACATGTTCAGTACATGTCATGAATTGGTTTACCACAAGTTTATCCTTTCAGTGCATTTTATTTCACCTGCCTGGTAAAGCAATCACTGCACATTGGCAGATTTTTATGCATCTAATATCTTCATTCTCTTATCAAAAATTCATTTAATTGGATTTCAGACCGGTTTCACATAGGATTTGGATAAATGGAAGCATATGTTGCAACCTATGTGTCCCTTAGCAGAAATTCATGTAAGTTAGTTCAATTGACATTTAATACACAATTACTGCTGTGCAATTTATCTGCTTGAGTGTTGCTTTTGACAGGACCACTTTAGAGTATGCAGACAGTAGGCTATAAAGGCACTGGACTACCATCATCAGCAAAGCTAAGCAAAACAGGCTAACTGAACCTTAATAATCTTATTTAATCACCTGGTGGTCCTTGAATCTTGTAAGTCAAAGGTGTTTAGCCCTTGGAGTTATAGATTGTCTCTCTTTGCTAGATCAATTTAACTCCTGTTTTACCAGAAAACAAAACCACCAGAAGCCATCTTCAATGACATTCAAAGAACTCTACTATCTCCTGTTAGACTTGGGGTGCAGAGTGGCCTTTTTCTGTCTTCCCTTTTCATGTCCCTCCCTCTGCAGCATATCTGTGCAGGAATTTTTAAAACTGCATCTATTTCATTTGGGTTATTTGCTGCTGCTTTTTATTTATTTTTTAATGAAGCTTTTATGAAATTCTATAGTGTACATTTTTCTGCCTATTGCAATTCCAAGTGCATTTATTATTAAAGTTGAATAACTTACTAACAAAAAAGGACATGAATTCAGCTTCAGGGTACTTTGTGTTTGGGATATTCAGCTTGCATGGTTATCCTTAGATTTAACCACACATGTTCACATCCATGTGCACACTTGCACACACAGACAGAATACCCATTGGGCTATACCAGAACATAATTTTCAAATATGCCATTTTAGCAATAAATTTCTAAGTTGCTTTTAATGTATCTCCCAGCATCCCCTGGATACTTTATAAGTCAAGATTTAGCCATGAAGGTGATTTGCCAACATTAAAATCCTGGAAAATGGAGAGCTTTTTCCACTCTGCAAAAGTTGTTGCACAAAAGTAACTAAGGACAGAATTTAGCCTCATGTATCAAAGATGGATTAGGCCTTCTGTGGTTTTGGTTTTGATTAAAATCATCATTGTTTAGCTGTACAATATATTTATGAAGAAAAAACATGAAAGAAAAGAATACATTTTGAACATTAGGAAATTGAGGCAAATAAAAAGGTTAAAGAAAACTATTTCATAAAATGGCATGTAAACATGTGGAATACGTTACCAAAGACAAGAGAGGTAACTTAGAACATATGTTTATGAATCAGTATGTTCAAAAGAGAACAAGATGAGTTGCTACACAAAGAGAGAATAGAGTGTGAGGAATGCAGGAAATTAGAGATGTGGGGGGGGGGGGGGTGAAAGCAAAAAGGTTGGTTTTATGAGGATTAGTAGCTTTTAACAGAGCAAGGCTGTGAGCAGGTGGAGTTCCCACCCTGGTCTGAATGACAAATGCACAGCTTGCACTTCAAACTCATATTCTTTTCCAAAGGATTGAATGGGCTGGGGAGAAGAGTCTTCAGCAGCAGTTGAAAACTAACAGCTAAATATAATGTTAAAATCTAACTATAAATCCAGGTTGCGATCTTTAATGCTCCTAGAGTTTTACTGTCAGCATTGCTGTCCCAGAACACTTTTTTTCTTCTTCTGAATGGGGTGCTCCTGCCCTTGCTGTTCTATAAAATTAAGTCACAATCAAAAAGCAGAACTGACCCAATGGCTTCACAGACAATAAACACCTGTTAATAGAAGACTTTGGCTCCTTACTATGCCCTTTCTGCAGGAAAGGGCAAAAGTAAGCCAGTCACTTTAAGTTTCCTCTTTCCTGCACAATCCTTTCGAGTCCCTGTCCAGAAGAGCTGTTCTATACACCCAGTGGAACACCTACATTTGGGGGAACATAATGCCTTGGGATCATCTTAGCATTCAGACAGGACTTTATGTCAGAAGAAAGTCATAAATCCAAAGCTGACCTAAATGCAGTCCAGAACACACAAAAGATGCTTCTTGAAAGCCTCTCCTTGCCCTGGTCATCTGGCTAAGTTTTGCCTCTCAGAACTCATTTCTGGAAAGGCCTACACAAGGACACTGGCAGGCCAGTCTGCTTCCCAGAATTTTCAGGCTCTGTGAGAAGAATCTGTTTTTCTTGATGAACATGATGTTAACAATCACTATAGGTAGGAAGAGTGACCAAGTGTTCCTCTGCATTCAGGATGTGCATCTGCATCCTTTTACCTCCGTCTTAGAAGTTTTATATGCTTTAATATTTTTCTATAATAAAGCCATTGTTTTTTCTCTCTGATTAATTGCCTAGTCAAAATGCAATAAATGGGTATGTTTGTATTGCTGGCAACTTCATTTCTATGTATTTATTTTCTGGCATTCATCCTAGATCGGTTTTGACCTGATCAAAACTTTTACCATTTCCTTTAAAAAGAAAACTCATGTTAAAGTAGGGAGGTTTTAATAAACCAGTGTCAGACCTTTTTATTCACTTCAAATCTTCTATGAAAAGAAAGGACATTTTTCCCATGGCACTGATGCAAAATAAAGACTTTAAATTTCCTTGGGGGAAAAAAAAAGCAAGAAAATCTTCAGAAAGCAAATTCATAGAGGGTAGGTATATAATCAGGCAAATCCCTGGGTGAGTGACGTTCACAGTATGTGTTCACTATCCACTATTCAGGCAGCAGCACAATATGGCATGTGAACATGTACATGGACTGACAGAAACACCAAAATACGGTGCCGAGGATCACCAGGAAATTCTGCACTGTTGAGGAGTGATGCTGTTGAAAGGCATCACCCTCTCTGCTGCTACACTTGGCTTAGTCTCTTTCAACATCAAACCCAATCACAGCAGAGGGGTTTCTCTGAGATGGGGGAGGCCACGCTCCCTCCCTCCATCCTTCCACCACTGTGGTTGCTGTTTGCTCCCCTTCATCTGCCTGGGCTGTATCAATCCTCATAAAAATGTCCTTGTACCTGTTAGTGACATCTAGGGGAAAAGCTCCCAGACAGGCTTACTTACAGTGTTTGCTGTCCTCTCTTCACCGTACATTACATGTGATAAAGTAGCACTGCCTTTATGCCTCCATTTTGTTGCAGGAGGTGGGATGCTCTAGGAGTGGATGCTTTTGTTCAGTGGTGGTTTCCTGTGCTGTTAAGTGGCAGCAGATGGTCGCCCCGCAGTGAGATGAGCCCTGGCCATGGTCCTACTGGCAGGGGCAAGAGCACTCAGCTGTCCCTTGCATCCGAACTGGTTTTATCAGGAAAATCTGGAGAACAAGATAAAGAATCAGATTTCACTAAAGCGGCTCCCCCATCCCCCTGCAGCATCTGTCAGGGCCTGCTGGCTAAAGCTCCACCACCCTGGGAGGCTTCAGACACCGAGGGAGAGGGTGTGCTGGGCCGTGCCATGCTCACTCCTGTTCCGAACAATATGGTTCTTGCCTTATGTTGCATTACTATGGATGCACAGTTTCCATGAAAGGGTTTTATTTTTTCATGGCCACCTGTCCTTGCAGGTCTCTCTTTGCTTTCCCTGAAGTGATATTTCAGAGCTGTCTGTTATTATTTCATTTCTGACTTTCTGCAATTCGCACTTTTCTTTCTCTGACTCTCATGTTAGATTTATTCTAGGTTCTCTTACATTTTAACAAAGGTCAGATTCAAGTTTGCTCTGTGCTGCTCTTCTGAGTACATAGTTTAATTCCCTGGCTTATGTCCATTCTTTTATAGCAGTCAATGTTAAAAGTTTTCTCATCCTTGCTCCACACTTGGTTTCTGACAGCCTTATTCTGGGCACTCTGTTGACATAAAAAATTCTTTCCTCTGGCAGTCATATTCCTGATAACGTTAAATCTAGAGCTTGCCATCTGACTCTGTGAGCTCAGCTCTTCCTGCTACACAATGCACTCCAGCAGGACATTGTGCAATACAAAACACAATTTCCATGGCATTCTCCCAAGATGTTGCTGCTGGTTTTCTCTTTGGCTTTTCATGTAAAGACCAAGCAAGTTCTCCTACCAGAAGTATCACTAAATTGATCACTACTATATCATAATTGCAAAGTGATCATTCAGAGTGACAGATGTCTAATTGGTAAATACAAGTGGTGCCCCCAACTGTTCCCCAGAAGTCTTGTTAGTAACCCCCTCCAACATCAAGAAAGCTTGGATCACTGAGGTGGGAGTGAGTGCAAGTTTAGAGGGGGCACACAATGTATTAGCTCACAGCACTTCATGATTTTCTTTTCCGTGTCTCAGCCACCAGTGTTTCAGGCTAAGCACCATTCAGAGCTGAGTGGTCAGCAAAGCTGCCTGGCATCATCCCCTCCTTGTGCCAGGTAAACCCTTGTGCCACCCATTTATGCACAAACCACTTCCCCCAGCCCCAGCATGTGCACTGGGAACACAGGCAAGTAAATACACCCCTGCTGAAAACCGAGACCTGACATTTTTGATGACAGCTTTTAACACAGCTCTTTGAATTTCATTTCCTGAGAAGGTTTCAGCCAGCAGAGCTGAGCTATTCATGCAAAACATATGCAAAAATGAGGCAAGCCCAGCAGATGAAATCACTTCTCATGAACAAACTTTGGTGGAAAATGCTTGCTATTTTTGCCATGATAATTGAAATTTTGTGCCTGAGAATCCAGTACCTGCTTCTGAGCATGGACACCCAAAGTTCAGGTCAAAATAATGACTGGAAGAGGCTTTGTCCACCTCTCAAATTGAACTTTTTTTTGCATGTTCAAAAAAGCAAGGGAAAGCTGTTATGCTTGTTTATCTGGATTATATGTTCATTTTATTGGGAAATTATTTGCACACCACTGTTTTCTGCATCAGAAATATTGAGCTAAACCAAAAAACCAAAAGTTTGTTTTCAATATTTCTGTCTAAGTTCAGTCCATTAAAGTTGAAAGTAAGAGCTTGTTCCTATGATAGTTAAAACACCATTTTTACTTGATCTTATTATGCTTTTCTTTGGCTGCACTTGGTACTGGGCTGTTAAAGGTTTTCTCACAGCTGTGTGTTCACTCATTAATTTGTACAGCCTAAAGAAGGATTCATTGCTTTAATAGAATGGGGGGAAATGGCACAGCAAGGTTTTTGTCTTTCAAAATATTCAGTCCTGGGTAAATGCTGTCCTAAAACTATTGCACCTTCCCCAAAAGTAATTCTGATTTAAAGAGGAAGGAGTGGCATAAATCTAGAGGAACATCTTGGTCTGCGCTGCAATTACATTTGCGTAAGGTTACTGAGAGCAAAAGTTGGCCCATTCTCTTCACACACTTTTTCTGTCATGTCACTTCAATATTACCCATTTATTGGTTTCCAAATGTGTATAGAAAACAGCTAAAATCTTCCAGTGAAGTTTCAGCTTTGCAAATATGTCATTTCTCACCTGAGAGTGTTTCTCTAATCACAATGATCAGCATCTGCTGCCTTTGCACAGCAGATACTTCCATTTCACATTAAAATAATTTTCATTTATAGAGAGTAAATTAAATATATATAACAATTAATATAATAAATAATGCATCTATACAGGTGACTTGGTCTTGAAAAATGAGAAAGTTTACTTTACAACACTTTAGTTTTGGAAACAAACCCAAAGAACAAGGAGTCATGTTGGAGCTGGTTGAGATCAAGGTTGTGTAGTTCTAAGTCCATTTTTAGTTCATCATCAGCCTCTGACTCGCAGCATCTACAAAATCTAGTTTTTGGTTGTTTTTGTTTTTTTAATTTAGGGGGAAATATCACCTTCAATTTATTTCCTTTTTTAACTCAGCAGAAACTGATTTGAAGGCCAGTCTTCTGCATCACAGAAAGACAAAGGCAGTGGTAGGATGTCATCCTCATATAAATTTTTAATTGAAAGACCAATTCAAAGGGTCACTGAGAGGGAGAGAAACATTGGTTGTTATGATCAGGTAGCAGTCAAAACCCCAGTGAGCAAAAAAACAATCCTCTCCCCATTCTTCTCTTTCAGCTTCTTATTTCAGTTTCCAGTTAATTCTGTTTTATTTTTTTTCCTCAAGAAGTGATTAGACTGAATCACATCATTTTGATATAAGCCTACACTTTAGATGCATCCAGCAACTGTGGTATCAACCACCTGGAAAGGTCAGCTCCAAACACCAACTGCAGTGATTGAGGGGCCTTGAATTTGGCAGAAGTCAGGAGCAATCTGACTTTTAATTTAAGCTCAGGGTCTTCTATATTAGACACCCATCAGCAGCTCTGAAGGTTAAATATAGATTCAAAATATTTGGGGCTGGATAGGAGCCTCTGCCCTGTGAGTCTTGAAATCAGAAAGATGGAAATAGTATTCCCCATCTTGCAAATATTTTTTTAGGCACCAAATTTTAGCAGTTCACAGCATTTTCTCATAGAAAATTTTCTTGAGGAAAAAGTAAAGGAAGAGAGAACTTTTTTTCCTTCAAAGCCTAAATTACTTGTATAGAGATATGATTTGAAGGAGAACTCAGTAAAATTTGTCTTATCCTAAAAATCCTGCACCCCTAAAAAAGAGAAGCAGAGTTTACCACAAGCAAGGAAACAGGAAAATAACTGTCAGACATTCTTTCAAAAGGCCCTTCAAAGGTTTTACAGCAGATGGATGAATAGACCACTCTGTATCTCTAGCCAGATTCAGATCAGTGCTTGTTATAGTCTGTAGATGCACCTTAACTCAGAAGAACTGTTTCAGGATATTTACTTTGAACAAAAACACCCCACCAGTGAGCCTTAGATAGCAAATTAGTCCTTACAGCTGTATTTACTGGCTCATCGGCAGTGTACAAAACATGATATGTGACTTGGGAAAACTAGTACTTCTTCACCCCAAGGTGAATACACTGTCCCAATTACAGCTCCAGTTTTCCACCAGCCATAAGCTTTTGTAGATTAATTGTTTCAGTGCAGTAAAGATTGCTGACTGTGGCCTTTAACAAGGGTGTGGGGACACTCAAATGCCTTGAGCACTATGCAACTTTCTCATCACTCAGATGCTATTGTAATAGCAGAAATCTTCCTGCTGCCACTCTCTGCAGACAGTTCTTCCACATCCATATGGGACAATGTTCTCATCAGTAGAGGAGGAATCTGTCCTTCCCATCTGTTTATGTCAATGAGCCGATCAGCAGGAACTCGTCTTCCCAGCACACTCCTCTGTCCCTTCAGTGTGCTTCTGGGAGGCTTGTCCCATGCCGTGACATGAAGGAGGCTGTGAATAATACTAACATTCAACAAGACTGTGGCTTACATGACTGTGGTCTAGATGAGATTCTGATAAACTCTTGATGAAATGCCCTGCTGTAGTGTCAAATTGTTGTGGTGTGTCCACAGTATTTCTGTTCTAGGACATCTGTATTAAAACCTGCAGTGAGTGCCTGAAAATCTTCAGTCTTTCCTTCAGAGTGCTGCTGAATTAATTTCAAGTACAGTGATTGTTGTATGGTAGGAAAGCACATCTCTTTAATCAATATAAAGATTGAACTGTTTTACTCAGCAGTCTGTCTTCTGCATTTGGGCAGAAAAATGTGGACATGCTCCTCCTAAACAATACCTACGCATGCCATGCTGGGGTGCTGACAGATGGACATTCTGTATTTACCAACTCCCCCCTGTGGTTTCTTTGCTGTTGGATGTGACATTCTTCAGATGTCTGTTTTATGAATGTCAAAGACCACATGGCTATTTTGCAAAGAGTGGAATTGTTTAAGCAAAATCTTGGCCTGAGTCCCTATTTTAGTTTTTATTTCCTAAGTTCTGCTACTGAGACCAGAGCAGATCTTTCCAAAAGCGAACGTTCCCCATCAGTGTGACACCTTTTAATTCCAGTAATGAATAAACTTGGTCATTTGCTCTGTTCCATACTTAATGTTTTCACCTGATCTAGTTTCTTAACAGCACTGCCACAACAGGAGCAGTATAGGATCTTACTTGATTTATCAAACTAATGAGTTAGTTTTATTGTAAGTGATTAAATGTGTTTTACTTTTTAAAGCACAGGAACTGAAAAGAAATGCATTGTTACAATCTGAAAATAACTAGAAAGATAAGTTCATTAACTTGCCTACACTTGTGCATCATAAAAACCTTGTTAAAAATTACTCCCTAGCCTGCTGTATTAGCTTCTTTATGAGGTAATTTCTCCATACAGTAATAAGATTTTTCTTTTACTCTCCAGTGCATATTAAACCCACTAATCTTCTTTTATAAACTATAGTTTCAGCCACTTTCTCAATTTACTCACTTTAAAGATATTCTCCTATTAATATTAAAGGTAGCAAGCACAGATACGAACTTTGCAAAACAGTCTTTCAAATTTATGGCACAATCATACCACTGCATTGCAATGGCACAAAAGGGACAAAGCAGTAACTGTCAAATATGTCTCATGACAAACCAAACAATGTTTGTCCCCGCAGAATTATTTTCCCATCACATTTATTATGCGAATGAACTATGGGCATGTTTTCCCCTCTCTGAGCATAAATACAAACTCTGAATATTCAGTTCTCTGAGGTCTGCACAATTTGCATGGATGTGGAGGATTAAAGACCTGCTCCACCAGGGTGTTGCTGCAGTTTTACACCAGTATCCACGCCTCTGATTTAGAATGGATGCAGTCAGGGTCTTGCCAGAGAGGAACAGGTTCTAGGCCACCAATTCTGTTTCCAATAATGCAGTGGCCAAATTCCCCTTGAGCCACAGTGAAGTTGTTCAATTGGTTGAGTATGGGCAAGAAAAGGAAAAATACAAATGGGCTATAAATAAACCTTTGATTTTTCTCAGCTATAAAATAAGAGAAGCCTTAAAATTCCAATAAATAATCTTTGTGCTGAGTACCAGTAATTTATTATTTTGATTATCATTAGCATTTTTATTATCATTTGAAGTGTGGCCATCTCTTGTTATGGCTAAGGAAGCCCTGGGGTCAGAAGCTGTGCAATTGTTGAGCAACCAGTCAATCCATACAGTACTTAAGAATCATATTAAATTCAATACTGTGTTCTGCAAAGTGTAAGAGTCAGTTTATCCATACTTCTTTTTTCTTCTTTTTAATATTATCCAATCTATTTTCGTGTTCTAACAGAGGCTCCTAAGACAGTGCTCTAACATCAATTATCATCTCAAATATCATTAGAATTGTTTCAATGTAGAGGGTTAGGTAGAGTACGGGCTATGCTGCACATCTGACACTGTGTAGGATAACCTGCAAGCACAAGTGTTTAGTACTGGCATAATTCCAGTCATTAACAGACACCTAACAATTAAAACATATGCAGTTATACTTAGAAAAAGATGTGACTAAGGTGATGCTTTCTCAGACAGGACCGAGAGACATTTCCTTCATTATGGCTGCACCACTCACAGTGCCCCTCAGCACCAGGGAACTCAAGCAAGGAGCCATTCCATTAGTTGTAGGGCAGATCCATTACCAAATGAGTCAGTGTAAGTGATAACGAAGAGGGATGGAAATCTGTAACCCTGTCTTTTTCGGAGCAGATTGATGCTGTAGCAGTGCATGCATTTACAAATAGATTTGAAGGCTCTTGCTGAGTTCTATGGAGAAGCTGGTGGAAAACCAAGGGATATTCAGGCTCCCATTACTAGGAAGAAGATACAGGTAATGTCGGTCTTACACAAATACACAAATTTTGATTGCTGTATTTTCTGAGGTTAGAAAATTACATTTGTCTATCCAGATTTATATTTCTTCATAGTGTCACGCTGTTCCTGTACATTTGAAGTCAAGATATCACAGAAATTCAGAGCTCTAATATGCACCAAATATGCTTTTAATTCATTAACATCAGCATCCCACCAAATTCAGTGTAATCACTGGTTTGAGTCAGAGCTGACTGAAGAGTTATGGAATAATAGGACAAGAGTAAGAATAAAGCCTCTTGTTAGTGTAATGTTTATATAACATCTCTAGTATTTTGGAAGGGAAGAATGTCTCTGTGAAGTCCTGCCCTTTCCCAGAAAAAACTTCCATGGATAATCTTACACATTGAAAAAGTCACTGGACTAATCCACAACATATTTGTTCAAAGTTCTCCTCTGGCAAAATCCACAGAAATTACATCATAACAGAGCTGCTTGCTCTCAAAACAGAAGTGTACTTACAATTTTAGAGGACAATCGGTCTACTGAACACTATTGGAGAATTTTTCAGTGTAAAGCTTTATTTCTATTCTTTAGATTTTAAAATACACCCTAGTAATTTGTTCATGCATTCAGTGTTGACTTGTCATAGAAAAACATACATGCAATCAGACTGGTGCAACTTGATACCTTACAGCTAAAAAATTGAAAAAGTGACTTGTTGAAAACCATTGTTTAAAGATGTTCCCATGACAGGAGAGCAGGGAGAGAATGAACACAATCTTATGAAATGAAGTGTTTGCAAAAAAGCAGAGCACGTGTATTCATTATTTGATATTTTCTGAAAAAATATTTCAAGTATTTAATTTCCAGTAATGTGCCATTTTTTATTACACACAACCAGATATGGGCACATTCCTTGTTTCCATTAATTAGTCTTTAAGAAAGAAATATAAGTTTGGAGAAAACTTATGAACATTTTTCATAACACTTGTTATGTCACACTTCAGTAAAAGTTTACAATCTCAAATGCATATTTAGTTCCAGAAGTTATTTGATATCTTTTTTATTATTCATATGTTTGTATATGAATAAAACCATGTCATGTGTCTAGACCTGAGAAATACATGTGGTCAAAAAAAAATGTTTCGTTTGATTTTTTTCTATCACTTCTCAGAATATCAGTTTGCAGTATTTCTTGAGTGAAAAAAATGTATTATGCCTTATCAATGGCTGTATCACCTTTCAAATTCTTAGAAGAGAAAAACAGTCACAATTAAAATTTTATTTTTCAGAAGACTAAATAAATCTATTTTTTTAAATCTGTGAAGACAAAGTAGAAAGGAATTCAATGAATTTGAGCCTCCAAAATTAAAGGTATTTGCAAAGAGCTCTCTTAACTAATCTGTCTTTTCATCATGAAAGAAGCTATTTTATAATAGTGGCAGGGAGAGAAGTCCATGGTGATATGAATGAGAAATATGTCATTTTCACCTCTGTATGGTCAAGACTGGCAATAATATTCCTAAAGAGAAATTTTGCTAAAGTACCAATTTCACAGGACTTAGGGGAAGTATGAACCTTAGTTCTTTCTTATTTTGGAGAAAAATAGCCTTGAATGAGTACCAAATCTAAAACTTGGTGCAGTTTTCACAGAAGCACTATTAAAAAAAGGAAAAGACTCATGCTGCTTCAGAGAGCTTTCACTTGCACCTTTTCCATTCCACACAAAGAGCTGGAGCAGTTCTGATGTAAGTAACATACGGCTAATTTGCTGTATTTATGTCACACTGATATGATACTGACAGTATTCACACAATGGAGCCATTATCTGTTAAGACATATGTCTTCCTGGTTTCTGGGTATGTGCAAGGGTCAGAGGAGAACCTGGGCTTTTACAGACAGTTTGAGAAATCCAGGATCATAGGAAAGTGGAGAGGTATAATAGGCAGAATTATCTCTGCCCACTCAGAGGTCATGAGCATGATTTTCAGACATTTAGCCTCATTTAGACACAAAGATAATGTAAGGTGCAAGCGCTCAGTTTTATTTCCATGCAAGGGTGGATCTTTAGTGTTTGCTGATGTAGGAAAGATTGAAGGAGCTTTGCTTTGGCCCCTTCCACTGAAACAAATATAAATCATGGTTAAATCTGTATTCCTACCAGTGAAATTGAATCCAAACCCACAGTCATGTACAAGACAAAGACCAGGAGTTTAGGCGCAGGGATGCATAAACTACTGGGGATCAGCAAAACACCCCACCTGAATGGACCCCTTGTCAAGAAGAGATGTATTGCTCAGCAGAGTTTAAATTGCTGTCTTTACCTCCTTCATTTCCATATTCAAAGCTGCCCTTCTCAGCTCAGAAGCAGCACACTCACAAAGTAACCCACCAGACTAACACTGTGTCTCAATGACCTGTAAGAAGTTAGCTGAGTTACGTTAATGGGTGATGAGCCTTCCTGACCTAAAGCACAGATGTTACTCTCTTTCACACATTTTATATCCTATGTGGACATCTTTTTAAAGGACCAAACAGTTCCCAACAGAATATTTGTACCAAGCCTTTTAAGGCTCATTCACATTTATTTTCTTTTATATTTTTTCACCGTTAAAGGTCATTTCACAAAAGAGATCAAAAGGAACCTTTTCCATTCCTCCTCTGCAGGTGGCCAGCAGCAGATTAACTACTAACAGAGACTTCAATATATAAATCTGAATGACTTGTTTTACACAGCAATGCAATGCTACTGTCATATGTCGTGTTTGCATACATTAAAGTATCTCCCCTAATTTCCTTCCCAAATGATCCCTCACTATTCTTTCCCCAGAATAATTGCTTGCAAAAAATCATCTGTTTTGATATTTACAAAAAGGTACCTTGAAGCTGAATAAGTACCTCATTTTACCAAAGAAACAGAATGCCTGCTAATAAGGTCCTGTAAGAACAAAATGTGCATCTAAAGTCAGCTGCCTTTGTCCCAGATAGGAGTTAGCCCCTGTAATCTTGTTTCTCCAGAACTCTTCCCAAGGCAAAACTGAGCCTGAAATTGTAGTAAGACAGATTCAAATGTGCTTTTTCCATTAGTTCTTGAAGCAAAAGTGTTCAAAACAAACAAAACTTTATTCATCCATCAAGCAAAAATGTGGCTTTCCAATGAAAAGTGCTGCCTTCAGTTAGTGGAAAATTCAGAACCTTTCTTTAAAATATCTTTTGATTTTGTTGTCAGCTATTAAAAAAAAAAACTTAAAGAACCTTTTTTTTCTAATTGGGCCACAGTTTAAATAACATTAGCATGTCCTTGCAGGGCTGAATACCACTGACTATTGTGCCCTTCAGCAGGTAAAATTGTGAATCTTCTTTGGTTGTGTTGCCCTATTTCTTTTAAGGTAAAAACTGGTGAAATAGTGAGGACTCCTCTTGTAAAAAAAATAATAAAAGAATGTCTGAGAAGGATTCTGTGAAGAAATCAGCTGCTTATATATCCATTTTGCTTCAAAGCTATAAAAATAGGATGTTCGCTTCCTGACCCAAGTATGTAGGGCAGAGAATAGAAATGGGAGACTTTTTCAGACTAAAAAGAACAGTTAAGAAATAGATTGGCAGTCTCAGAAGGCAAAGTGATTATCAAAACTTAGAGATAACTTTCCAAGTTATTATACACCTAAAGAGGGTCTATCAAATGATCTGCTCCTGCCCTAGACATCTGAAATTGAACTTTCCCATTGCACTACCCTGGTACTGTGAGTGTGCCTTCACTCACAATACATCAATCAGAGAACATATTATCTCCAGACTTCTGAGTATTTAGGTAGTCTGCATTGAAGCAAATTTCTCACTTCCCACCACTGATATTTCAATTAATAGTGCATCTCCCCACTGCAGGGTCTACCAGTGAGCTCCTTGACTTATTGTGCAGATTTGATGCCATCTTTTAATTTTAAAACAAAGAATAATTCTTTTCTCTTTTTTTTTTTTTATCATGTAGTAAATGTTTCTTCGTAATGTAACCTGTGCAAGACCCTTCCTTGTAGAGCCAGCATGTAACACCCCAAGTTGGTCCAGGGACATAATCACTTCTATTCATCTGGGATGGGCTTCAGTGTCACAGCATGTCCAAGCATGACTTCAGCTTGCACAAAAGGAAAAAAAAGGTTCTCTGAAAAACTGTTGTATGAAATGTGACTTTTAATGAACTATTCCAGGCTAGATTCACTTTTAAGGGAAGGGCAAGGGGGCAAGAAAAGGTGAAGAATAATTGGCTGCTCCTTCATTTCCTACCATAAAACGGTATTTGTGTAAGATACATGTGCCAGGGCTCAGGAGAAAGCAGTCTCCACCATCTCTCACTGGGAAGAGAAAGGTTGTGTTATGGCTTCACCAGGGCAATCCTGGTGGTGCAATCCCTACGGGAAGGACAAGCTCTTGGGCTAAAAAGAAGAAGCTGGGAAGTCCAGGACTGGCAGTCAGAAGAGTTCCCAGTTTTTCTTACCACCACAGTCCAAATCAGCCAGTGTCTCCTGGAGTTAGGGAACATTAGGTGTTGCTTTCTAGCTGGGTAGGAAAGTCCAACTTCTACCTGAGCTCTAGAGACAGTTTGGGCAAACAGTGTAATGAATAAGGAATGACACAGCTGGAGAAAAATGGAAGACCTGGTTTTCCTTATAAGCGGTATTTTGGCTGTGCCACTGTGTGAGTGACGTTCCAAACCAAGCTGTGTGTGACACGAGGCTAAACTCTAACATACATTTATGGGCTGGAGTTTTTCAACATGTTGACTCTCACCTGCAGCACCCTTTACTCACTACTAAGGTGACACAGAGCCCATTGTTTTCTGTTGCTTGCTGAATCTGCCTCGCATCTCCTGTAGTGCAGTTGAGCTTGACCTGTTGAAATCAATTGGAATAACTCCAGCCTGTTATATTTTCTCTGGCATTTTAGTGCAAAGCATGATCCCCTAGCACAATTACAGGTGTCTGTCTAACCCCACTGTGATGTAAGTCTGAGAAGGTGTCTGACTGGTTTTGACCTTCAGTGAAAGTAGGTCACTAGGAAATCTGGCAGCATTTGACATAAGACACAAGTGTATTATTTGTGTTTTAAGGTGCTTAGATAGATTCAGAAGTTAGTGGCAAACTGGTGCTTTGTCATGATGTAATACAGCTTAGGGGAATCTGTAAAGTCCATGAAGAAACATGGATTTTCATCCATGTTTCAGTAGCATGAAAGCTTCCTCATGGGAGTATTGCACTCAGGCAGCAATGCCCATAGAAACACTGGGTTTTGGCTATGCAGACGAAGATCAAACCGGGTCCTAAAGCAGTCTGTGTCAGTGAAGGCGTTGAGAAGCTTTGACTGTGTGTTAATTTTTTGTTATTTTTGTCACACGTACGTTGTGAACGATCACATCAATTAAATACCTGCACTGCACCTGAGACACTCATCACCTGATACTGAATTCTAGAGCCACAGAATTTTGATAGAAAATACTTGACCTTATCAAATTGTCAATAGGACTGAATCTTCAGCATTTTCTAGACTTATATGTATTAAATGACACTACTAAAATATCTGGTGCTTCTACTGTAAATAATATTTGGATTAAGCTAACATTAATAGCTGCTAAAAATACCTCACTAAAGCAGTGGGAAAGTGAGACAAATCCCTCTATTGCAGAATGGACAATATTCTTATCCAATTCAGCAGCAGAGGAAGAGATACTCTCTCATAGTGGAAAGGAACTATTTTTAGGAAACATGGGCAGCTTGTGAAGAGATAAAGCACAGGTATAAGTGTAAGAGGTTTAAGCTTATTAAGAGAGTGTATTTAAGATGACAAACATGAAATTAATGCTTTTTTATTTTATTACTTGAAGACTAATGCAAATACATGGAATATCATATATAAGTTAGATGTGTTCCTGCAAAAATGCATTCATGCATTCTTGCAAACCTGCCCACACTAGCACAAAGAGAAGATTGTTCTAGCAGAAATGGAAATAGCATGGGATAAAATTCCATTGCAGCCATACATGTCCCAGATAAGATCCTGAGATGTGGTCCTCCAGCAGCCAGCTACCAGCCTTGTCTTCAGAGAGAGAAAAGAGATGTTCAGCCAATGACTAGATAATCAGTGTCTACCCAATGACACATCTCCCTATTTAAAAATCAATTTAAGACAGCATTGACAGTTTCTGACAAGGTACCATAAAGAAATGTCCTGCAAAACTGATTTCTACATGTTTTAAATGTTTGTCTCAGCAAAGATGTGAACCAAACTTTAGGGAAGTTTGTAAGCCAATCTCAACTAAAAACTGTAATTGAGGCAGATGTAGGAGCTGGATCTTGCAAACTTTGCATTTAGTCACACTAAAAAGAAACCTAATCTATTAATCTATTATTAATCTAGCAGTTACAGTCATATCTGTGCTAACTTTAGAAAGTCAAAAATTGTTGTCATTCCCAATAGACATTGAGACTTTTCAGAAAGATTATTTTTAAATTTAAATTTGAAATTTTTTTTTTTTTATTTGCCTTTTTAAGTCCAGCCTTTGGGATGCATACTTTCAAGACTTATCCTCAATCAAGAAGCATTGAAATTTAATTTTTAGTTTTCTTAATGGAAACTAAGACTCTTAAACAATCACATATCTTCAGCAGTTGGGGCTTTAAGGAAAGTACCAAATGTTTTTAGATGTGCAGTAGTATCAACATGCATAATGATTTTCAAAGTCTGTCTCCTATCTAGAAAATCTAATGATAAATTTGTTCAAGACAGAAGATACTGCATGAAGTGTGTTCCATACAGAAAGAGACCCCATACTTGCCAATTGTTATTTGTTCCATAGCCTTTTCTAATTAGTAGAGTTCCTTCAATTAGTAGCTGGAATTGGTTTGCATACATCCTCCAAATTGCTGTAATCAAGCCTCAAAGTAGGGGCCTGAAAAATAGAGGGTGGCAGAGTGGTAATAGAGGGGTTGCTGGTGACTGACTGTACATCCAGCAATAGCCAGACATGAACCTCACAAATCCAGACATACCTTTGGCTTCCCAGCCACCTGGATGTGTTTTGTTGTATTTCTCCACTCTTTCACATGTTGCTAAAAGACAGTATTAGGTCTAGAGCATGACAGATAATATGGATTAGAATAAGCTGCCTTTTTCCAGGCAGAAATTCCCAAAAGAGGTACTCAATTCCTTAAAGAAACAGCTGTAGACATAAGTATCACTAATGACTCACGTTCCTTTGCCCATTTCCAGGGTTCCTAATGAAGGGCTACACTCGGTGCTCAAACATGTAGTTAGAGCAGGGCTGGGAACTTGGTTCCTTTTCATTCAAAACTCCCTTTGATAGTAATTGAACTGTTAAGTAATTAGTATAAACTCTGTCTGCATGGAAAAGAATGATCAAAATGATCAAAATGTCAAACAAAAAATCTCAAAAGCAAATATAAACAAAGGCAAAAAATCTTTTTTTTTTTTTTTAAATAGGAAACAGCAAATTCTCAACCCATGGAACAACCTACTTGACAGGTCTTTTCCATCACGTCAATTCAAATTGGACACACTGCAGCTTTTTGTGAACAGTCCAGCAATATATGTTATACTTGTTAGACCATTACATCAATTGGTGTTAATATTGTCTCATAGCCATGTCTCTCCTATTCAACCAGTTCATGAATGACAGATAGCAATTTTGTAGTAGTTTATATCAAACAATTCAGAATAACTTTGCTCACTGTTTGGTCAGACTGCTTTTCAGTCCAGGAACTGACAACCATCAGCACAACCAGGCTGTCAGGAAGAACTCAGCTGCCATTTAGGGCTGCATGAGCTTTGAAAAAGATCTCAGGAGCTACCAAGTTCCCCCCAAAACTGCAGTGAGTTTCACCCAGACTGTGTCAGCCATTACACAAAGAGAAATGTATGCAAAAGTACAAATATGACTGAGGTTTTGTGTAAAAAATAAAGTATTCAGAGGCACTCCTGCTTGGATGGCTAAGATTTTATTAATGACAAGAGTATCAGATGAAAAATAAAATAGGGTCAACTTCTGCTGTCAAAAAAAAAAACCCAGTAATGAACTCTGAAAATAATATTTGTCAATTTTCATGAGTGTTTGTCTAGTCCACAGCAGACCTGGGAACAGCCATGAACCATGACAAACCAAATTCAGCATGGAAATTGTACTGAAACAAGGTTTTATTATTTGACTTTGTTCCTCTCCCTTTGTTCATACACCTTGTCAGGAGAAACTGAATAAGCAGGAAGAACCAAAACAGCAAAGAAAAAATTCAAAATATTTCAAAAATAAATGGACTGTAGATCTTCAGCTGGCTTAAATTGACTTAGCTTCACTGATTCAATTGTTAAGCATTAAACATAATAATGTTTCTACAGATTTCATAGCAGGTGAGACTCTGCCTGTGCTCTTCAAAAGGGACACTCTCCAAATTTAATTTTTGATTTAGAGCAGTTAGACAGCTCCTGTTCTCCATCCAGGGAGCTTGCTGGGCTGACAAACGAAAACTGCCTGCGTGAGGCTGACTGCCCCCAGTCCCACAAAGCCATCTATATTCTTCAGTTGCTCTAACTCCACTGAAGTGGATGGAGTTGGAGCAATTTAGCAGCAGCTAATGAAACACGCTCACCTATCATAGCCCACAAAAATGTTCGTGCTGTATCTCTGCCGATAAACTGTGGACTATGTGATAATACTGACTGCCTGCAAACAGAAATCACTCGGGCACCATAAGGAGGGTTCGTCCTTAGAGATTTGCAACAGATTTTGCTCTCCAGTATTGAAATGCCATGAGCCTAAAAGGAGGAAAAGAACAGTAGGACTAAAGTGTGTTGGACATGCCAATAAATTAATGATAAATTATTAAAGCATGATTGGAAATATTGCCATTTTTCACAGCTGTCAGTTTAAGTATAAATGCATCAGCACATTAAACTAGTTACTGCTTTTCCATAATTGAGACTTTAGCTTCTAGCTGTGCCCTGCAGCTTTTCATTAATCACTGGGACTGAAGTTCAAGCACAATGACAGCTTAGAAGGCATTAAATGGGCAAAGTATTTTCCAGGTACAGCTAGTAAAGGCCTTTTAGTCCTATAATCCTCAGCTAATTGTTTTTCAAAGTCTCTAAATAAAATCTGCTCATGGCGTCTCCTAGTGACAGAATTAGCAGCAGACTGGTTCTTTTTTGTCTTCACATTCTTTCTTTCACCAAAATCTATTGAGTGCCTATATGTTAGCTGTACATAGCAGGTGCAAATGGATTGCGATATGTAAAACTGTAACCGATATGCAGCCGGGGACACATTGATTAGATTGCCTGGGAAATAAAACTTCCTGAATGCTTGCTCTAATCATACCATTTAATTTGTCACGAAAGAAGCAAGATGGCATGGAAGGCTTCTACACAATCTCCCTTTAAACATGGGAGAAGGAAATGTGCAGATTTTAAAATTCAGTAAAATTTGCATATTCAGTACCCTGGAATAAACAGACATTTCTTCTGCCGTAGCAGAGGCTGTAGGTTCCCCTTTTGGCTCCCTAGTATTCCCCCCTTTGCAAAGATTTGTACATCAGGACTTAATAGATGTGCCAAAACATTCTTCCTTTTGTATAACAAATTATCAACTGCACCGAGATTCATTAATTATGTCATCTAATTGGATTGAGGCAGGTGCAAAATACCTCAGATGAAGTGGTCACTGGCAAGAAGGCCTAAGCACAAGTTTTTCTATTAGAAATCAGCATGTCTCCAGACTCCTGGAATTACTTTGTACTTATTGATTAATGGCCATAATTTATTACAGTGCAGAAGATCTTGCATTGAGTTAAATGTGTGATTAATCAATTTTCCATCAAATTATGAACAGCAGAACAGTTGCAAGAAAGAAAATACCAAGTGAATTTTTCCCATGGTATATGAATAGAGGGTATGAGGACTTCTGCTTGAGGAGAGCTAATAACTGTCTAGCACTTGTTTAATATTTCCTGCCATACTGATGAATGCCATCCACATAAATGGGCCACAGGTAGCAGTGATTGAAAGACCACCAAATAGGTTTTATAGCTGCCTCTCTTATATAATGAAATATTCTTTAAGCCCATCTCAAAACAATTTATTAATGCAAAATGCATTTCTGCCTTCAGCCTGAAATATATCATTGTTAAGTCAACAATATTATATTAAACCGATAACTGATATTGCAGAAGGAAAAATCCCTAGGCAATGTAGAGATGAATTTGAGATTTTGTGTACAGAAGCTCATTTTTATTTCCATCAGAAACACAGACATGTGACTAATTGATGTCACTTCTAATCAGCTAGTAATGCACATTACAAGTATAGCATGAGAACATTTGGGGCCCAATTGGAGGGGGAAAAATCCCATGGTATTTCTATGCCTTTTATTGAGTAGAGTGACAAGCTTCCTTTCCCTGGTGAAGCAGCATATGCTGTTGAGTTTTATATTACCCTACATCTTCCATAGGCTGTTTTGCTTTGCTATACACTGAGAAGATGCACCTTCCTCACTGTAGGAGAATGGCATGAAATACAAGTTGAAAACACTTCCAGAGGGCAAAAGAAATTTAAGTAACTTTTTAAAAATATGAAAAGCAATATGAAGCATTTGTAAAATGAAAGTGCAAAGGATTTTTTCTTAAATGTCTCTGTGATTGATCAACTTTTGTTTTTCAAATCACAGTGCCAGATTACTCACAGTGGTTTAAGTTGCAGAAGCTGCCTGGCCGCTGTGCAGTTCATGTTCTAAGGTATACAGGAGTAATTTCTGCTAGCTTTGGTGTCTTTCCTTGGTAACTGCCCAATTTCCAGGGAGTAGAGTCCTATTCATCCCTCTTGCTACAGACTACAGGAGATGGGCACTTGTGACTTGTCACTGTTTCATATACACAAATTTCCTTTTTGCTGCACTCAACTTCCCAACTAGGACAGGGACCTTTCTTCTCTGTTTGCTGCCTCTGTTGGCACTGCATCTGAGGTAAGGACTTCTGTTTTTAAAATCATGACCTCCAAAATGTCCTACCAAATCCTGTAGATGGTGCAAGGAGGCCGTTCAAATTTATGCTCATTTTTTTTGTTGGCCAAAAAGTCACAGGGCCAACTCTTCAGAAAACAAGTGGAGAACAACTTGAAACTGTGTTCTTTTAAAATATCTCCAGTAGTCTAAGCTGTCTGTAACACTCAAAAGTGACTATTTTTGGTGGCTTTTCTGGGCTTTTTCGGAAACTAACTGAAAGTAATTATGCTTGGCAAACAGATGGCTGTATCTCAACATCCCACCAAAATCAATATTCCTTTCCTCTATTTGTATCATCACAGAAAGATAAATTCAATGGATCTAAACTAGATTTGTTGCCAGAAGGAGAGGTTAGAAATTTAAATCTGAGAAAAAAAAATTGTAAAATATGTTTTCTATTGTATAAATAAATTCTAATGTGGTATTTAATCAACAAATCATTAACTGCTGCATTAGGAATGTCAGATCTCACTTAATCTGCATGTTGGAGCATTGCCTGTGGGATGTGGGAGAGCTTGTTTAGAGCTTCACCCACACCTCAGAAAACTGAACCTGTGGAGGAAGTTCCTTTCCCATTCATGTTGTCTTTAATAATGGGAAGTGTGGGATGATTTCACCCACACTGTGTTTTTCTGTGACACCCATTAAATGATGTTTGCATTCCCTGAGTGGTTAATGTACTGAACTTACCTCTCCCCTCCAAAGAGAGCTACCATGCAGTAGGGGATGGATGCTGAATCCATACATATATACTCTGACACATAGTCTATGATTTTTCATGTGTGTGATCAAGAAACATATGGAACATATTACAAAAAGTGAAGACTGGAGGTTACTGCTACCCTGGGAAAGTTCAAAATTGCATTGCTGTCTAGATGAGTGAAAAATTCCTGAAGCATACAGAAGAGCAGTATACGAGGAGCACAAGTGTTTCACTGTGAAAAGTTGTTTACAGTCACAAAGAGCACAAACATGTCTCTTCTAGCTGCGATGCTGGCATGTGTGGCCATAAGCACAGTCCAAAAGGCAAAAGCTGATTGCAGGAATAGAATATTTCTTTTAAGTATTCTGAACACTCCCAATCCCCATTGATTTAGTTTAAGCCCTGGGGCCAGGTTTTTCCTAAATATCCAGCAAGGTGAGAAGGAATTGTCCTCATGTGCAGTGTAAGGCTTTCTGGGAGGACTTGGGGATTTCAGTCATCTCCATGGCTCATCTGGGAGCCCAAACCAAGCACCGCACTGGTTACCCAGCAGCTCCCTGCTGGCCCTTCATTTTCTCCTCGTGAGCACAAGGATAGTGCTTAGGACTTTCCTCTGTGGGCAGCAGGGTGCAGCCTGGCCATGTTCCCAAGCCTGCAGCACCCGCAGTAACCCAAGCGGCACTCCAGTAATATTTTTGATCAGTGTTGTCTTCTGCTGCTTGTATTTAATACTCTTGCACACTCCAGTGTGTATATGTTTTCTCATTCTTTTTAAAATATTAATATTGTTACTAATTAGAAGTCTGCTCCAATTAAATGCAGTCCTACAAGTGAACTCCCTCTGAGAAAAGTCTTTTTGAGTAGTTGTCTATTGAAGCTTCTAGAATTTGAAGATACAGGAAGTCTAAATGTTACAATATGTACCTAAAAAGAAGAAATGCAATTACTTATTTAATAAAACTAAAAGCACTGCATTAGCACTACCAAAAAAAAATTATTTGAATCCATTACTAATGACAGTGAACAGAAAGTTCATTTTGTCAGCTGTAGGCATTAGTCTGTAGCATGTTCTGAACACGTGTATTTGCCTTTGGTTACTCAAAGGAACAAACAGATGTTTCTCTTGGAGATATTAACTTTAAATGTATTTATTTTGTTGCTTTCCTCTCGCAGTCTTTCATAGTTCTTCTGAAAATCTTTGTTTAAAGGTCATTTAGGTACAAAGGCTACAAATGTAAGAAGGTGTTGAAGGCAGGACTGATGCTCAGATGTGCTTCATGGCTTTCCCTAGACTTGGGAAGAGCTGTGGGAGATGCTTCCAGATGAGGCAGGCAAGGGAACCATGGGGTCATGGAAAAGACTGTGGATAGCAGAATCAGAGGGAACAATGTGGAAAAGACTTACAGGTCTAAACTGGGAATGGCTCTGGGAAAGGACAGGCAGCAAAATCTGGGTTTGGGGATTGAATATGAAAGAGTCTGATGTAGGTTTGTATTTGGGCGACTAAAGCTATGTCAATAGATGGCTGGGAGTCAGATTACTTCAACCACATGAGTCTATGTGTTTTTTTTGGAGCAACGGAGCTGCAGAAATTGACACAATGGATACATGACCAGATGGGGGAAGCAAACCCTTTTACATCACAAAAAAAAAAATAAAAATACACAGCTATATTCATCAGGCAGAATGAGTCCACCTAAATCTCTTGAAATGAAAACTTCAAATAAGTATTCAAAGTCATTAAAAAAGCAATCTGCATGTGGTATGTCAGCAGAGTTATATCAGCACATCTATGGGACTGTCTTGGCTCACATAAACTGAGGCTCCTAAATAAAGTCAGTGCATCACCTGGAGTACATGAAACTAACGTACGGATATCATCATCCATGTTAAAACCAGAATTAATTAAGTCCCTTAAAAGCCTTCTGCTTCAAAGAGTAAAATGCATTTTACATACAGCTTCTTACAGATACACAGATTTCCAGATCTCAAATAAAGGCTAAAGTTCCTTGAGGAAACTTAAATTAAAGTCATGAATGCTTCTTGCAGTTGACTCATGAACTGGGAGGCAGTATTTTACAGCTAGGATTTCTGAAGAATGACTCCTCTGGCAATTTTATCTGGAACTTGCCTTTATATGATATTTGTCTAGTTGTGTCATTCTGAATGTCCACTGCCATATCAGATCAAATAATTTAGATTTGGCAACTATATATATCAATAAAAATTAGGTATGGAGGCAAGTTAAATGTTTGACCCTTAGCTATATTTTCTACAGTTAAAGCTGATTCTTTCAATATTTACACTCCATCTGTATTATTTGTCATAGAGTGTAAAGTCCTTGCCCAAGAACAAAGCAGAAGCAAAAAAAGAAGCAGCAGTAGTGAACTTTGTAGAAACAGCTCCTGTAGTTCACAGCTTGGTCCTCAAAATACTGAGGAGGAGGAGGAGGATGTGCTACCCTTTGGTTTATTGATGGTCACCTCTAGGCATGGTGCAAGTCAGCCCCTCCAGCTCCATCTTTAGCACCTCCCAGCCAATTGTGCCATGCCACAGCAGCTTCAGACAGCTGTTAGCTCCATCCTCTGCTGCTGTTTGGAGAGTCAGATTATCTAACTTTTGCTTTAATCCTTAAGAATTTAAGCCCGTGCTTATGACATGTCAGATAGCTCTCTGCAGCCAGACCTCTGGAAACAGCAAGTTCAGCCATGAAAGCAGCTGCAGCCCTGATGTCCTCAGCCTCTTTCAGGGAGTCCAGTGAGGGGGAAAGGCAGCTCTGCAAAACTCATCCTGGCTCCCCTGCACCGCTGCCAGTGGAGGCTGGCCAGGGGCAGGGCCTCTCCCCTCCCGCTCCCCTCTTGGCTCCTGCGCTGTTGGCACAGGCTCACCTGGCTCCCAGCCCTGGCACCGGGTGATGGGCAGGTGGTTTGTGCTGCTGTGACCTTGCTCCAAGCAGACTTCCTAGCACCAGGGGTCGGCAACCCAAGGAGCGGAGCCGGTCCTTGAAATGTAACCTCTGACTTTTGGGGGTATGGTGCCGCTCACCCGGGCCTGAAACAGGCTGTCTTTGGGCGTCATGCTCACCCTCAGACGCACACAAGGTGCACGTGCCAGTGTTAGAGGCCCCAGCTCCAAAAAACCCCCTGAATGTTCAGCCAGTTAAACCAGCATTTCTAAGACAACCGGCACACAGCTAGTGAAGCATCCTGCTAAAACTGGGAGAACAAAATTATTTGTGACTCTCTCAAAGAAGTGTGTTTCCCAGACGGCATGAATGAAGGGGATAGGCCGAAAATTGGTGCATATAATGGCAGCAAACCACAAGCATGTAAATATGCAAGACTATCATTTGAAGGAAAATTTTAAGCCTCATTAGTAAATGTTTTTTACATTACTCACTGTATTTACAGAAGACAATACAGGACAGCTAACAAGGCAGAGTATATCTGGGGGTGCCAGTACACCACGCTGTGAGGGGCTGTCAGACCAGTATCAGACCAGTTCCATGCGCTGTCCCCAGTTTCCGCTGCTTGGGCAGCATCCAGCACTCAGTGAAGTCATGAAGAATCCTTGTCATTGACTCTGGTCAGTCCTTGCCCCCTGGCACTCAGGGAGAAAGCAGCTCCTTCAGCTTCCTCAGCCTTAACACCCCACTGGGTCCCCTTGAGATTTGCTCTGGGGAAAACCTCCAGGGCACAAGGCAAGAAAACAGGAGGTGGAGGTGAGGAGGCGTCTCTGAAATTCTCCATTCTCCATCCAGAGATACAGGAAAAAAGTGTAGTTCTACTACAGGGGATATCTTGTTATAAATTTTCTTTACTCTCCCTTTGGCCAACAGTAGCATTAAGGAAAGTTGATTTTTTTTTTTTTACCCCTGCAATCCATGAGGTGTTCATTATTGCAAACAGTAGGAACTCAGTCTCCAAAAATATATTTAGATGTTAAGAAGAATAACACAGACTTTTAAAGTTTGGACATCCATTTTAAAAGAAAAATATGAGTAGGCTTAACTGTAGTTCTTATGTGAATTTTATATGTCCCATACATTTTTTTTCATATGGTTAATATCAGTCAAGCATGGTTGACATTCTAGTAAAGCAGTTTCTTGTTATTTTTATTCAAAATATCCTCCTGAAGGTAAGTTAAATGCTCCATAGTCCCAAATCTAAAATTAAATTTTAGGAAAAGGCCCTTTAAAATGGCTTATTGTGTTAAGTCATAGATGTAAAATATTATTCCTGGCATGACACATCACCATAAGTAATAGAATTAATTTTTCTTTTGCAGAAATTACTAATTAAATAAACATAATATAAATCCTTACAACCAACTTTTCCCCTCAGTAACAAAATCTGGACCGGGCTAAAAAGACTGAGAAAAATTGTTATGATAAAAGAATTTTGTTTTCAATTGCACTCAAGCTTACTTTGGGCCAGATAACCCTCCTTTTGGAGAAAAGCAAGGAGCTGAAACTTTAGGGGACTTTCAAGGAAAACATTTTGGTTTTGCTTGACAGGGAAGGGGAGAAGAGTTCCTTATGGCAAAGGAAAGCAGGCTGGCCCAAAGGGCCCTCAGCTGGCCCCACAGAGCCTGGGCTGATCTCAGACCCAGCCTCGGTGCTTTGAGCCCATCCTGGAGACTTTGGGAATGAGGCTGAGCTGCTCTTCTGTGGACAAAAGGAGATATCTGTTCATAGACAGACATTTCCCCACATGCACCCAAGGAGACTCCTCCACCACGAGCCAAGAGCAATCAGAAGAGAAGTTGGGGTAACCCCAGGATGAAAGGGCGCTAGAACACTGCTAACACGACCTCATGGCTCTCTACCTTGCATTTTTAAGACTGCCATTCAGCCATTTTATGTCCCTTAAACTCTCTACTGCCTGCAAACCATATTTTATCCATCCCTTATCAAACACTTTGTGGTTACACTTCAGGCCAGATCTAAGAGAAGTTATTAATCATCTGTCAAATAAAGTTGTCAGTCTGCTCCATCCTTATTCTTTTTCAATAAAGATCAATTGAGACTGTGCAAAAAATGTCAACAAAGTAAAATCTTTTAAAAAGAAAGCAAAATGAAAGAACTGTAAGCTGTGGTCCACCACACTTTAAAGTAACTTTAAGCTGTGGTTTTGGATTTGGACATATCTAAGCCAATAAGGGTGGTATTTGTTATTATTTATTGCTTAAATGTGAATCTTTGTTTTCCTTCTAATATGCCTTACGGAAGAAAAAGAGACATCTGTGCTAAAGTAACCAATCCTTATGGGTGGGGAAGAAACCATCTGGGTTAAAGTAACCAGTGTTTCACTAATTCTAAATCAAGAAGCAATAGCTACATGAAAAGAAAACAATGGTGTCTTCTTTAAATTAAAGCACTGAATTTGAAAAGCAGCATTCTAATTTTTTGGTACAACGGCTTTATTCACAAATATGTCTCTAACAAAAATCATTTTGTAATGCAAACCCGATGTGTGGACAAGCTAAATCCCCATTTCTATTTTAAGCTTTGTCACACAAACATTGAATAAGTTTTGGACACATAAAAATCAGCAAGAATGGCTATTGTAGTTACAGTGCTGAAACTACTCAAACTGACTTCCAATTAAAAGTCAACAGGATTTTTATGCTGAAATTTATCAAGTATTTTTGAAAAAAAATTATTGCAACATTTGCCTTTCAGTTGTTGTTGCCTTGTTGCAAGAATCTCCTTCCCATCTTCTGTGATCTGTGTGTGTAATTGTCTTTGTCTCATAGGGTTACCCACTTGGCCTCGAGTCAGGCAATAATTCCCTAATCCCATTGTCAATGCTCCATTTCCTTCCACCATAAGCAACGTGGCATTGACTGTCTTCTTGCATGCATGTTCTTGCATCTTCTTGTACCAGCAAGACTGCAACCCTCTCTGCAGCTCATCGGGATCTTTCCAGCAAGGTGTCCACAGTGCCTTTTACCCAGGCTGGGGAATGTTCAGGAGCAGAAAAGCTCTTGAGACACATAACCACATTTCCCAGCCCAGGCTGTGTCTCCCTGCACTGCCAGCAGCCACAGGGGTCACTTCTGTTTTCCTCCAAATGGTATTTTCTTCTGTCTCCAAGAGCTCTGAGCCATCTCAGCCTGTCTTTGATAGGAATTAAGCCTGTCTCTCATGATGTTGAAGTACCAGTTGCTAGCCACCACTTCTTTACTTCTGTGACATCATTTCTCTTCTGTTTCATTATCTTACAAGGTAGGTTTCAAAGCAAGGATTAACCATTAATCCATGAAAATAAGTGCCTGATATCTAGGGAGAAGTTATATTTGTGGAGAAAATGCTAGTTTTGGAGCAGCAGAGTAACAGCAAAGATGAGCCCCGAAGAGGTCTAAGCCAGGGTTTCTTTGTGCTGTGAGGAGGGAAGGGTTTAAGACCCGAGTAAATGAACAACTTAGGAGTTTATCCTGCGTCTTTGAAAAGCTCTGAGAACCTGACTATCATTCCTCAGCTTCAAAGATAGTGATAGTGACATGGGAACTTTATGATAGTGACAGGGGAACAAATTAGCTGCCAGATAATATCAAGCTAGTGATACATTTCTGCCTTTTGACATCCTAAACCAGACCTTGGTTTCTTCCTTCTCCTGTAATTGTAACCTACATATTCTTGTACAGGAACATGCTTCAGTGAAACTCTGCTTGACCTCTACAACATAAGGCCCTTCTCTGAAAAGCCAAAGCCTAAATGTATATCTGGTAATTTTTGCACAAAATGCTTCAAGAGGAAAACAGCCTTTCCATCAAACTTCTTGAGGCACAAAAGTACCATGGAAAATTATTTATTGATATGGCTTGGATCCAAAATTATGCACAAAATAAATATTCATATCATCATTATTGCTCAGCTTTGACTGCTGTTCTCAGGAGGCTGTAACAAGCTTACTATGACTAACCTGGCACAGGCCTTTCATTGACAGAACTGTATGTTTGCTCTGTTTTATACTGTCAGTGATGTATAATCAATTGCTGCTGCTTGATTTGTACTGCCTATGGCACTAGGGAAAATTAAAATTAGCATAAATTATAACATTTAACCTTTCAGTACTAGCATGAGATGATATATAGGCAAATGGCAGGGTAAAAGAATCATTTCCACAATGTACGTTTGAAAAATGCATGCAAGTGAAATGAAAGAAGAACTTATGACAATGTTAATTAACATTATGGCATCTTAATGGACTCATTTCATTGTAATGTTTAAAAAATGAAAAATCAGATTATTAGTCAGGTAAAATGCAGCTGAGAAAAGTGCTATCTGGATATCTTCTGCCAAGTGGAGATTTTGCTATGAATCCACTGTCCGTGTGGTGTTGCCCTCCCTGGAGCTACATATCAGAAGGCAGCAGCTTCAAAGGACTGCAGAAATAATGTCCTTTTCAGATGCTCTTTGGTCCTCATATTTAAAGCAAATGTTGGGACAGAATTGGCCTTAATTAAAAATAAATGTGTTTCACTGATGCTTCCTGAGGTATGCTGAAAAGTTGGGCTGAAGCAATTGCCCTTTTTTGTCAGGAAAACACCTTGCTGTGGATGAACACTGCTGCAGTTCATGGCATTCATGCTGTAGTTCTCTTTTCTTTCCAAACATAACTTTTTCCATTTAAATAATGTTTTCTTACACTTATGATTATTACTAGATATAGAAGGGGAAGAACAATACAATCTGATCCCCTTGGCTGTTAAAAAGTGAAAATGTGATTGAAAAGTGGCTATAAATAAATATAAAATATATTTCGTTTTCCACATAGTTTTATTCCTTTCATGAACGTCTACAGCAGTTAAAGTATGAAGCAAGTGATCTAATCCCACTTACTTCTGGAACATATAAAGGATAGCCATAACCTACAGAGAGACAGACAGATATATGGATGCACAGACAGGATAACATTTTCAAGGTTTCTGGTGATAGAATCCTTGCAACAGATGTATTTTTTAATTTAGGATTTTCAGTAGGGGCTTAGATCATTCATAATTATACCCTCAGACAAGGCGGGTGGTATAAATAAACTTTAATGGAAAGGAAACAGTCTGTAGAATAAGCATTTTCTTTGAATCACAACAACTCTTTGAATTTAAAAAGAGGCTTTCCTTGAGGGATTGGGTGAAAAGCATTTAAAACATGGCAATCCTTCCCACTTTCTTCTTTGTCTGAGCAGATGGCTGCTGGTCAGAAAAGGCTGAATTTGAAAAATACTAATTTGTCAGGTTGATTCTGGCCCTCAAACACATAACAAATGACCAGCACAGAAATAACAACAGCAGAGGGAGGCAGGAAATCAGACTGGTCTCTGAGATCTGGTGTTCCTACTAAAGAGCTGAAAAATTATATAGAAATTTAAAAAAAAAAAAAAAGGTGCACTAGAAAAATAGCTCAAAGAAAGTAATCATAGGACCTTACTGCTCCAGACTCTGGCCATATACAGGCACTGGGACTTCCTTTGAGCTGGAAGGATAACAGCTTTAAATCTCAGCAGAGGGAAAGAGGGTGCCTGGAATCAGGCCTTTTTGCTGGGGGCTCTGATAATCCAGAGACAAAAGTCAATACTGAATTCCAGAGCAGCAGCTGTGATGTTTCCATCTGGGGACCAGAAAACATCTGAATGAATGAGAGAAATGATCTAACAATCAATAACTTTTTTCAAGGCATCACAAGAAGCCTTTGAACAATATCACAAAAAGGAAAAAAAAGAGAGAAATGCTGTTCTAATGGAGGGGAAAATGAACCCACAAACAAGACCAAATTGACATACAGGATAGCACTATGTTCACAGGAGTAAAAAGGAGAAGAGTCTGGGAACTGAGAGTTTCAGTCCAGAAAAAGATTATTTAAAATGTTCTTAGCAAGCTTGACTACGGAAAAACAAATTCACTGATTGTGGTGAGGAAGTGTTGCTTTATTTAATAGAAATCAGAAGTTCTTCCAAAGTCGAGTTTCATATTTTACTAGACCAAAATTTTGTTCTATTATGCAGATGATTACATCTTGATCAAAGGAAAAAGGTAAGATGAAAGATCACCTGTCTGTTAGGGCGGCAGGGGGAAAGGGTTTAAAAAAGAAAAATGTCAGCAGCAAACCCGAGATCCTGGTTCTTTCTCCCTGTAGTCCTTACTGGGACAAGAATGCCCAGGCTACACCAGTGAAGTTTTATAAATTACTCTTCCAAATGCAGTGTGGGGGAAGTAGAGGATGGTGAGGTCAGAAACCTTTTCCTGTCATTTCATACCATTCTCATAGGGAAGGTGAAAGCTGAAAAAGCAGACAAAGGAAGAAGAAGAAAAAAAACCAAAGCCTATTTCAGAGCAAAGCAGGCTCAACAGTGGAGCAACCTGCAATAGAACAGAAATCAGCTCAGGTATTTGAGGTTGAACAGAGTTCTTTTATAACTTACAGATGGCTGAAATCATTCGTAGGATTTAAGAATTTGCTGGTCTTGGTTAGTGTCCAGAAAGTCAGGAAACAATAAGAAAAAACAGCTTTTATATGTACTCCTGGTTTAAATAGTTTCCAGGGAGAGTTTATGTGCTGTCTAGAGATGAACTTCAACCCAGAGTGATGCAGTTGCAAAATACTCATCTCCCTGCTAAGGTGGGATATTAAGTGGAGGTGTTGTCATGGAATAAATGAGACCTACTGCTTTGTGAAAACATCACAAAATATCTGCCCAGCCTCCTCATAGACAAACCTTCTGGCAAGATAACTGGTAGAGAAGCCACAGAAAAAAACACAGCCAACAAAAACAAATTAAAAAACTAAATCAGCAGATGTCAAAAATCCCCAATGCAAAAATATTTGGTCAATCTCAAAATTCCTCAGAAATTCTATTGTAAATTCTCTTGTTCTTTTCTATGTGTTTGCTGTTTTTTTTAAATAACCGTTATGGTTCTAAATAAGAAACATATTTCATACTTCATACTTAGTAATATCACTCTAACATACTCTATTTATAAGAGGAACATATGTAATGTCTAGTCTGTATAATTACACCAAAAAAATTCTGAAAACCAAATGAAATTTTGACAGGGTTTGCATATAGCCTTAGGGGAATGGATTCCTAGTTTAGTTCATTTAGAGTCCAGCAAACTCTGCTTTCTTCATTGGAAAATTGCAGGTCTTCAGGACCCTGTGGGTTTGGTGAAGCCTTGAGTCTCTAGCATTCTGGCCAGGACTTGTCTCATTCAAGTGAGAGATAATTACATTACAACAGATAATGGCATCCTCACTGCTTTGCAGAATTATGCAAAGTAGGAGATGAAGTATTGTTTGAAAAAAGAAGAAAGTCAGTTCCCAGCAGCCAGGTACTGTCAGAAGGCATGAGTCTGTGGGGCAAGGGCAGGCAGGGAGGTCAATTTCTGGGAAGGATCACAGGAGCTCCTGCCCAAAGACCAGAACTGCTCTGCCTAGTAAGCACCCTGAGAAACACTGCCTTGAAACACAGTTGAAAATAATAGTCCTCATATTTTATGTCAATGGGTAATTTCAAAGATAAGCCACAGATCTCTGTGTATTTTTATGAGGGTAGGAAGCAGGGAATTAAATATTTCAGAGCACTAGAAGATTAATATTACTGTGAGATTCAAAAGTTCTGGTGTAGAGTTTAAACACTGTTGTAATGAAACTTAGTCTCTCTGTGCTGTGAAATACACACACATAATTATTTCATGACATTTCTCACACAAACACAAACCCAGAATATTTTATCACATTAAATAATTTAAAAAGTCATGGACAGATGAAACACCATCAAGTATATGAACTTTAAGCAACATCTTTGTGAATTACCTGAACTCTACAACCTTCCAATCTCCCCCTGCTACAAAAGCATAACTTAATGTTATGCTTTTCAATTTCTAAATGTAAGGCAATTAAGAATGCTGAATTCCATCGCATGGGATTCTGTGATCTTTCCAGAATGGCTCAAGTCTTAGAATTACAAATTATGTCTTACAACTAAAGACATAATTCACATGTTTAAGGCTCCTGAGATGCTTAATCAATAATGCTCTGAGAAAATGTGTTTTTAGAGTCTATTAGCCATTACCCATCAAAAGCTGTAGGTTTGTAGCAGGAATGTTGCTGTCTTCATGTGGAAACTCATCAATGCCTATTGACATCTCCCTGTTTAATTGCAATTTAAATCATGGTGTATTTCATTAGATCTTAAAATGGATTACAATGCTCCATTAATTTTGTAGTTCTGTATGGGAAACTTCTACTAGTGACTGTATGGGTCATATATAGGCCTTGGTTTGTGAAGGGAGCTCCTATTGACATCAGTGTGAGTTCTACACATGGACTGAAGGCATGACACGGACCATTATTCTCAATTTTCCATAGTACAGTTCTCTCAGAGAACACATCACAATAGAAATTGCTTATCTGGGATGCATCAATAAATATATCCCAGGTTTATTAGCAAGACTGAAAAAATTCAAACATTTTCTGAACCCACATAGGCATACTTTTTCTAAATGATATTGTCTTTTTATTCCTTTCAGATATAACATACAAAACCAACCGCATGAAAAAAAGAATCTGCTGATGAAAAAATGTATCACATTACCAGAAGAGGAAATCAACAATAGATCTTAACTAACTACAACTGGGAGCTCTGAAGTTGATTTCAGATGGAAAGAAAACATTGCGTGGAATTTTTCTGCTGTTCTATTTCAAAATAGTGAGAAAACCTATTTTAAGAAAATCTTAGATTCGTGTTGGCTAAAGAGGGACTGGAAAGTAGAGGAATGGACTTGAATGTATTCATTAAGGGGAGGCAGAGCACAAGGTGGTGCAAAGCAGGATATAATTAAAGATGATGGTGTAAAACTTAGTAAACAAAAATATACACAGAGTATCCATCGGAAAAATTGTAATGCTGAGATTTTTTTAAACTGTGAGGTTATAGTGGTGATTCTGTTCTCTGTGCTATACACATGGAGCTCTGTAACACAGTGTTAGAAGCCACTGATGTTTGGTTAAAGACCTTTCACCCTGCAGCTTTCATGCCACACATCGGGAATGAACTCCAAGCACTTGGGTCTCATCCAGACCTTGACGACACAGCCTTCACTGGAGGCATGGCAGTGCTTCACCTCAAACTGTGCTCTTGCCAGTTAAAATGTGGGAATGGTGCCCAGTGCTGCACACTTCTTTGACCCCACTGCTACGTGTGGAGTGGCAAACCAGACTTGTATTCAAGGCAAATTATACATCATCCTAGCAATAAAATGTGAGGGTTACTGAAGACTTTTAGTCAACACTCAGTAAGTTCAGTTTAGCAAAAGAAATAGGGCTTGATCCAAGGGAGGCAGTGACCAAAAGCAGGACTTTTTGTACCTGCTGATGCCAGGGCAGCTAAGACAGAGGAAGAAAATAACTCATCCTTTTCCCAGAGCTGGCTCTCCACACCATTGGCACTGCATGCCCCAGCATTACACCCTTCCTTTCTTGCCCACAGTAGTACCCAAAACAACTGCTTCTTTGCCCAGAACCAGTCCTAAGCTGGGGCAAATCCAAAGATTCATGGCATGCACACAGGACCACCTAGGTGCAAATACTTTTCTTGCCCTCTTTGGGTGCAGCTTGGGAAAATCAAGAGCAAACAGGCTGTTCAAGTTAATATTCAAGCTCTGGTTTACTATCTCAGAGGCAGTGAGGCACATTTTTAACCCAAACTAGATACTGATTTAAACTAGGACAGAGTGACTAAAAACGTACAGGCAAAACCTGAGAAAATCATAAAAGTGCCTTTACAAGTATCCAAGAAAGTCTGTAAAACTTCTAATATTTCCAGTCAGCACATTCATCAGTACCAAAGACACCCTTGGCCCCTCCCTACTCCCTTCAGAACATTAGCACTAAGGCCTTTTGGTAGATATTTTTCAGAAATATTCCTCAGATTCACCTCTGATCTGAGCAGGGATTTGAGGTGGATCCACATTCCTTAGCCAATTCAGAGACCTCATGAATGGCACCACTGCCTCCCTCACCCAGAACCTCATTTCCTCTGATTATAGCAAATCATTATATTCATACTCATCCCCCTGACAGCCAATGAAACCCGCCAGTAAAGCTGAAGTGACTTTAGCTTTACCTGACTCACCAAAAACTTAAAAAAGTTGCTCGCACATCTCCTTTTATCCTAAGTGGAAGATGGACTCATCAGGGATTGGGAAAGACTTTGCTTGTGTTAAATGCATATAATTTAAGAACTGCATGGGAGGAAAAGCAATGGACTATGACAGTGCAGAGTTATTTCCTATTTATCCAACTGGTGTTTTCCCAGGAAGGATAATCCATTGCTTACTCAGTATATTGAACCTGTTAGTCACTGTGGTATAGATCAAAGAAATTTCCATGGCTCAGCAAATCACTGCAAAGGTTTTTATGGACTAGACACTCCTGTGCTGAAATATCATGGCCACATCTTTGATATTACATGGAGGAAGAAAATAAACCCTACGAGAGACAAACAGTCAATATGAAAAATGCAGATAGCTTTGAATAGTGTTCCGACTTGGGTAAGAATTTTCCCAGTAACAAATTCCATTGCCACCACTAACTCCAGCTGGAAAATGGAGGTTTTGAACGCAGTCAACAGTTGAAAAAATCACTGCACCTATTTAAATCCACATCGTCTTGTGTGATCCATTTTTACAAAGCACATGCTGAGTGCTGTATATGAACCAACAAAGTGGTAAGTAAGACAGGAAGTGCAGAGAAATCTGATACTGGAATAAAGAGAGCTGAAGCTACCAGTTAGGGTAATGTTGAACCTAAATGCTTACTGCACTTCCTTATTAAGGATTGGGCTTAGCTGCATTAGAGCCACCTACTCACCACTGAAACCCTCCTTCTCACCATTCTCCTTAGCCCTTTCTGTCTTGTGCTGCAGAGGAGGCATGGGGCAGTTTGGAAAGGTGCTTTCTCTTAGTGTCAAGAAGCCTTCTCATCATCACCCATTGTCCCTGCTCCTTCATTGTGCCTGTGCCTGGGAACCTCAGAACTTCTCAGCACTCTCATGCCTGGCAGAGCTGGACGGGAGGAGCACAGTGCTGAGCTGTAGGATGAGCAGATGAGTGGAGCCTCTGAAGAAGACCTCAGTTCTCTTTCTGCTCTGGTTAGTGACAAATTTCTGTAGAACTGGTGGTTGTCAGAAGGACTATCCTGTCTTTTGGCAGTGCTAGGATAGATAGCACACTGGCTATCTTTCAGCTGCTGCATTCATTGTTAAGGTAAGGCAGCAGCCTTTTTCATTCAGGAGTGTCTTAAAAGTGTAGATTCTGCCCCTACTTTAGCTCAGAGCCTTTTCTCAGGGCAGGATACACCTGGGACCACCAAAGTCTGTTCCCCCACCTAATCAAGGAGCAGAGGAGCTGTGTAGGAAGCCCATTCACAGTAACTAGCAGGCAGAAATGGGCCACTGGAGAGCCTGCCAGATCTGGGATGGATCCACTGCTCCACACCAGCTCAAGCTGTCTCATCTCTTGGCAAAGGGATGAGAACAATCCAGAACCCTCAGGGGAAGGGCTCTCATTTCAGGGACTTGTCACACATTTGAAACAGGAACTGGTAAAGCACAGAAGTCTTAGTACAAAGGTGTCAGTGTCAGAAGGGGAAGGGAAAAATTAACAAAACATTCACATTTAAGGAAGTATTAGCACTTAAATGACTGTAGCTGTGGTACCTGATATCCTTTATTCTCTTAGGCAGCAGTCACAGAGGAATTAAATCTGTTCTGTTGCAGTCTGGGTAATCGTACCTGAGTACGAGTTACGTAGTGGATCCAATCAGAAGAGCAGAACACTTTAGGTGGTGCATAGCTGTAGACTAAGCCTGGGTAGAAAAATTCTTATTTTGTCATATCTTTTTTTAAAGTACATGGAAATATTAACAGAGTTTCTTCTGATTTTTTTCTTTTGTGACTGCTTTCAAAAGCCAGTAAATAAATTAGCCTCTATTGATCTTGAAGCAATAGAGTAGTTAGTACTTTTGATCCATGCAATTAGCATAAAAAGATAATGTGTGAAATGCACGAAGCATGTGCATCATGAGTGAGTGTTGTCATCAGTAGTCTTGCTTTTCAATGAAGAAAAAATCGTTTCGGGAAATTGGTCAAACAGCTATTGCTATTGCATCCACACACTGCTGATTTCTAATATTTTTTCTAAAGATCAGTAATGGTATTCTATTAGGGTGATGAGACCAGAATTAATTTAAATAACTTTGTGCCTGATTCATGAAAAACAAAAAAATGCCTCCACAGCCAGGGGCCATTATTACTGTAATTTTTCCATGGAAAAGTCATGATCTGTATTCAACTTCCAGTTCAAAAAGAAAAGTTTTCGATTTATACAGATAGGATTTTATCTTCACAATCAGTTCCAGAGGAATGACCAAACTGCTAAAAGGGAAAACCCCTGCACTGTCTAGCTCAGAAATACACCAGTCACACAGCAAAACTCAAAAATATTTTCTTCTAAAATTTATTTATCCACACTCACTGCAGCTGCAATCAAAGAGTAAAATAGGAACACAGAAGAAAACTGCTATATTGATATATTAATAGGTCGTTTGCTTTTTAGACAGCAGTAGAATTCCCATTACTGAATAAATAGAAATGCCAAAAAGTTTTTAAAAGCATGAATCTAAATAAAGATAAGACTTTAAAGGGAAGTAAAACACGGAGACGTGTTGCACTTCTGTCATGTTCGAGCGGTATGTTCCGTTCAGCAGCTGGCATTTACTTGTTTGCTCACAGCACATCTCTCAGCAAACTGCAGCAGCATTGTAAATACCGCTTTCATTTTGCTCCTTCGCTTGCAATCTTTTATTCCATCGTGAGCAAGAGCTGTGTACCTTGGAGAGATATCCCAGCCAGCTGAGAGACAAATGATGTGGGCAGTGTAACTTTATGAAAGTGCAGTGGTTAAAGGAACTGTTTGAGAGATTCTGCTCAAACAAAATCATATGAGTATTTCCTGCTGGTTAGAATATTCTCGTGAAGGCCAAATCATATCATATTTCAAATCTGGCAAAATATTTACAGTATTATCTTTACATTTTCTGGGATGATTTTTATTAAAGTGTATTCTTGTTCAGTAAAGAACAAGCTCAAACCACCTACCACAAAGATATTATCCACACTTGTGCTGGAAAGTAGTTTGCTTTCTAAAGTTACAAAGAATATTTAAAATTAATGGAAGAAAAACAACAGGGAAAAAAAAGAACTCCTCAGTTTGTTTATAGTGTGCTTTTGACAGTGTTTCTGTGTGGTCAATGTTAGCATTTCCTTTAGTTTCCCTTCGTTTGTGTGCACAACTTTCACAGCCAAAGAGAGATTATTTGTAAAGATATAGATATATGTAATTGAAAAACCACAAAGCCTGGCCAAAAGATGTAGCAGAGGCCAACTCACTGAATTTTAATCCTGTTTTTAAAGGAGTAGATTGCAAGTTTTTAGGGGTAGCTTAAACTTCTAGTACATAAAAACCTGCAAGCTATGATTTTTTTTCTTTTATTTCAGAAAAGTTTTCTTTCCACTTCAAATAATAAATCTCCATGGGGGAAATTTTCTTCAGGTGTAAAATGTTGTCTGAAAACAGAACCTACTCCCTGCTTTTCAAGAAAGTAACTTACTGATCCCAGAGGAGAGCGAGGATACAAACAGTAAAATCTCTTTCACAACATTTGTTTAATGAATTTTAATAACACTTTACTGTTTTTTTTATTTTCCATAATATACATTTCTTTCTAAATGCTGCTCTCGGCAAGATAGAAAAGTGAAAAAGAAAAAGGTTCTTATTTGAGTATGGATTGCAGGATCAGGCCCATTGATCTTGGCTTACTTTCTGCTTAGCTTGCAATACAGAAAAAAAATATTAAAGACTCCTAAGCCTTTTTTCAGGTCTATATGCTACAGTTTCCTGCAGCTATAAATCCTTTTTGTTTAAAGAATTTCATCCCAATTACCAAAAATGTACATCCAAGCCCAAGGCAAATTCTTTCTTACTTTTTTGTTTGTAATTTTAATATTAGCTTTGCTTCCTAAATAATTTCTTTAAGATCTTCAGGCAGTTTTACACGTTAGTATTCCCTTTTTATGCATTTTCTGTGCTTAGATTTCTATTTAATACTTGTTTATGCATTTCTCAATAATTTTAAAACATAACCTCAGAAATAAAACCATACCTTTTCTGCTATGAAAACCCTTTGCTTTAATACAAATACAGTGATTTAAGCACCCTTCTGGGGTTTTTTAGCCGTTAGTGTTCCTGGTCTCAAATTTTAGCATCATTATTTAAAATGAAGGAAAAAAATCAACTTGCAATTTAGACAGTTACCAAATTACCAAAACTAGTGCAGCAACTCTTAATGAGTGAAACCATTAACAATTTTCTGACTGCAGCCCCTGTTCAAATACCTTGGACACCTTGTTAGCACAGAATGAGGTGTTCAATCAAGACACTGGGAATTGGAAGTACCAGGGCACAGTTTTGAGTGGTGATTACAAGGGCATGAGTGTGAGTGCCAAAGTAACAGTCTTCTACACTGCAGGAAGCTGAGAAACCTTCAAGTCTACATTTGTAAATCAGCCTGGATGATTACAGCAGTCACAAGCAAAGAACATATGAAACAATTATTTGCACTGTTCTTTCATTCTTTTAATTTGCTCTTAAAATGAACACAGTGATATTAAGAGCCATTAGTGCTTTGTCTTTGAAAATTTCGTGAGACCTCATATCTTTCCAAGCAGCATCTTAAATTGCTTAAAAGTAGAAATGTAACAAAGAACTATTGTTTTCTGATTGTTAAATCCCTTTCACATCAATAATCTAAGCTTACATTAGCATTCAGATATGTCTTTGAATTTTCTTAGAAAGTATTTGGTTCATATGCAGAAGCGATATGATTTTAGGCTTTCTACTTTTCTGCTTCTGAATTGCTGTGACAAAGACAGTTTGCCTTTCTTAAATGAGTAAATTTTAAAAACAAATTTTGTCACATTAATATTATGTTGCAGATGTAGATTTGCTTCCATTCTATCAAAGCAAAAGAGTACCACTCTTTGGTGTTAACTTCACTACTTTAATTTTATAAAAAGAGTCCTTTATAATAGTTTCCATACAATCCACTCATTTTTTTTCTTTAAATCCATAAAGTGTAATCCGTGTAGAAATAACCCAGAACATTTCTAAAACTCATATTTCAGACACAAAACTTGTAATTAGGAGCTACTCTCATATTAAAGATAAGGAATTATTGACTAAGTAAAGGATGAGAAAAAGCAAAGAATTAAATTATCCCCAGTGAAAAACTGGAAAAAGATAATCTATTTTAAAAAATTCAAAGTATCCTGATACATTTTTATATTTCATGGATATATATAATATATATACGTAATTCTAACATTTCACTACCTCTGGTTTGAAGAAATAAATTGTGGTGGAAAATGTATAAAAACTCCTTCCTTAATTTAAGAGGAATATAATGTTTCTGCTGTGAGTTTTTTGGACAGCTCATCTAATGCCTTTTATAGAAATAAGCAAAGTATATTATGGGCTTAATTAGCATTTCAGCTGTACTAATTGCTTATATAAATAGCACATAAAAATTAATTTTTGTTCTTTTTGATCATCAAGAAATATTATGCAAGAACTTTTCACACTGGACCTTTCTCTTATATGTATTATTGTAGGAACATAAAATACTTATTTCAAATTAATATATTTTTGTAATAATAATTTCTTTGCATAATTCTATTTAGAGCCTTGAAAAAATAGCTAGTTCTCCAGCTTTAAATGCATCATTATGTCTAACAAATCCTGAAATACTGTCATATTAGTCTTTGGCTTTATTACTGGTTTCTGGAAACTCCTTAGAACCAATCTTTTAGCACTAAAAGAAACAGATAATTCTGATTCTGTATCTACTATTTGAAGACTCAAAAATTATTAAAACAATACAGCCAACCTGTACTAAAACAAAACTCCAGACTGTGATGTACTTCACTGCTAATGACACTCTGGGGAACTAAATTATGCTGCAGGGAATGCAAAAGTGCAGCGCTAGGGATCTAAATTATGCTGTAGGGAATGCAAGAGTGCAACATCTCTGCTGCTGTTCTGCGCTTGGTTTTTTCCTTACGTAACTTTAAATTATGTATTGCTGTAAATTTTGTACCTAAGGGTGCTGAAGCTTTCAGGTAATATTATAAAGTTACATAGCACTTAAAAATATAGCTGAATATTCTCACCCCTCCCCCGCTGCCCAGCTATACCTACCAGCAGCTGAAAATAGCAGTAATTGAAATGAAAGGCTCCTCCAGCACGTAGGAAAGTCTGGGTTTAATAACCGGAGGGGTTTCAGGTGCAGAGGGCGCTGTTGTTCGTGTATTCTGCAAGCATTTCCTGAGCAGGGAGAAAAACAGGGATCCACCAGTTTAATATTTTTAAGCTTTCCATAAAATGTCAATGGAATTGCTGACATATAGATGCTACCTTCCACAGTATGTGATGAGTTTCCTGAAATAAATCCTTTTCGTGGCAGTCTAGAAGGGAGATGCCAGCTATCGTCACCAAAGTGAAATGTTTTTCACTGTTTCCACTTTACAGTCCATTTACCAAGATTTTATAACCCAGCCACAAGGTTCCTTCCATCACACATTTTCATATAAGGATATTTCAGTTATTTTCATTTCAAAAGCACACCAGATGTGTTTAAGTGTAACTTGCAATGCAAAGTGTGAAAACAATTCGAAACACATCACTTCAGTGGCATTCTTCAACATTTCTTTCTTTCTTTCTGAAATATTCTTTGCAGTTCATACCTAGTTGTTTCAGGTGTTTTGCCCATAACAAATTATTAACTACTTTTGCCCACAAAAACCGGTAGAATATACCATTTACATCTTGAAATAATCTTCTGAACAATAACTTTTCTTTTGAGTTTTACATATGCATTTCTTAGCATTATACCTCCACACATGTAGCTAACAGCTTTAAAGACATCATTAGTTCTTTGTAATAAATTGTTTTCTAAATGCCTGTACAATGTTCTATATCTTCTCATACATTCATATTTTCTCTTTTCTCCCCACTGATGGAAAAAAACTACCGTGCCTGAAAAAACAGAGTGAAAAAAAAAAAAAAAGTAAAAAATTTAATGACAATTTAGACCCACAGAAAGCCAGAAAACTTACATTTACAGCTGAAATTTTGGTTTGAACTTGAATAATTATACCTAAGGCGTTTGGCTGGACAGGAAAGGATGGCCATCCTGCAGTCCTTTCCTGGAGTCACTGGAAGTTCGACCTCAGTGGGAATTACAGATTCAGGCATCAGACATCCTGGATCAGCTCCTGTACTGAGTTTCCTGTGCTACCTAAGCCCAACAGGGTGTATTAAAGCCAAAGCAACAGGCTTTGTCCAGTTCCAAGTTGTGACTTTAAATCAAACTGAACTGCTCAAGCAACTTAATAAAGTTCAACATTTATTTACCCATAAAATCTGACCTTACCTAAAAAGTTATTACTTGAAAGAAAGGAATTGAAGAGGATTATGTGATATACTTTACTTTTCTTCTCTAATAAATTTTATTGATTCCTGTATTGCACTACAGTCTAATGCATCTGCATTTTAAAGTGTCTGCAAAGCATCCACCTGGGAAATCTGATTTTTAAAATGAAGCTACTAGGTTAAACAATAAATTTTGGGAGAAATAAATTTCTCATGTGTCACTCCTGCCATGGGGCACTCCAACATTTGCAAAACAAATCCCACATTTCAAAGAAACAAAAAACCATCAGAATAGGTGGCTGACAGAAATTGCTCTCTGCATGAGGTTTGTATTCCCCATTAACCAAAATTTTACCTGGTTAAAACAGTGCCTACATTCCAGTAAAAACCGGCCATTGATAGTTTTTGAATCAATGCTCATTCAAAAGTTCCCCACCTGATAAAGGCTTTAATATAACCGAGACAAAGTTGCATCTTATGATTGGCAAGTTCTTTGCGCCCCAGCTACCCCCCAGCCCGGTGCAGTGGGGCTCCGAGATGCATTTTGGCCCTGTCTTTATGTCAAATCACTGCCATCAAAACAATGGCACATATTACATGAAAATCTTGTGCAAATGAGCCATAATGGAAGTGAATGACAATCTTGTAAGACCGTGCAGCAGGATTCTCCTTTGATCTGAAATATTGTTAATCTTTCTCAAACATAACACTAAGTATACTTGGCAAATCCCGGATGAGAAAGTCCCCGTAGCGCGGCTCTGTGGACAGCCAGCCTGAAGCCAAGCACACCCCGCCACAAAAAGAGGCACAGCCACCAGAGAGGAACACGCCGACGCTCAGCCATGAGCTCTGCAAGTGCTACAAATTTGTTTACAATTCAAAGGCCTCTTCACCCGTTTCCTTTTCCCGAAAACAAGCTAAACAATATGTTTATTTATTCTTAATAATGGATATTTGCTGCTGGATCACAGCTTCATTTAATTAAGAAGCTGCAGTATTTAAGATATTAAAATCCATGTTTTGGAAAAGGTTTGCTTTTACAAAACACAGGCCTTATTTATTCACAGCTTAAGAAACAGCCTCACTCTAAATTATAGTTTTAATATGATGTTGCGGGGGGAAAAAAATTCCAGCGACGTCAGGCGAGATTTTTCATTGGTAACAAAAGCATGATATAGGAGTTTATACTTTCCTAATGACGCTTAAAGCAGAGATGTGGAACTTTACATCTCAGATGAGGTCATGCATCAACTTCAGGAGAGTAAAAACCTCTCCTTGGACTATTTTACAGCCAACTCACACCTTTTTGTTGTGCAGCCAAATATGCACAGCGTATGTAGACAAATGCAAACAGAGTAAATCATGTTGATTCAGTGCTAGTAGGAAATATGCCTCTTCAGTTGTGTGCTGCTTTTGAAGTACTGCCTAAAAATCAGTCTTGGGCTTCAAAGAGAGGGGATTATAGCCTTTATCCAGCAATTAATATGGCTGAAACTCAGAATGTCAGCACCTGACGACTATACAGGCTGGACAGTAGCCTAGTAGGGGTCCAGTCCCCCTCAAGAATTGGAATTTACAATAAAAATGAGTGCATAAATGATATAAATGATAATATATAAACTGAAATATTTTGGGAAGGGACACAAAATTTTAACTTCTAATGACCTGTCTATATTTTGACATGTGGGGAAGAGGGGGAGTTGTGGTGTCCCTTGACCTTTAACCTGCCTTATCCACCTAGATCATTTTAATCTCCCACCAACTGTTAAGCAGAAAAGAGTGCTATTAAAGAGAAAGCTATTCCTTTTGCCTTCTTACATAGATCAGATGACAACCTCTCCAAGTCCCTCCTCTCTGTCAGAGTTCAAGGGTTCAAAAATGGTCAGAATATCAAGCAACAGAAAGCCAGCAGGACTGCTGCAAAAAGAGTTTAAAGACTTTATATTATGCAAAGGAGGTTTTAAAAAAAAAAAGGGAGATTCCATTATTTTGAAGTTGTACTCCCTGAAATTTTTAATTTTTTTTTCAAATAGGTTTTGAAGGGGAGCAATATTCCTACATTATTATGACATGCTCCCCAACTTGTACCTACCTAATCATCTTTTCCATATTAATACTTTATATGTAGTTTCTGGGGTTTAGGTCACGTACACATCAATAGCATTGTACTGTAAATAAAATGAACACTTAATGCTCTAGTTCTAGCCAATGTGTCAGGGGAAATAAAGCAAAATAAGATAAAATGAAATTAAATAAATTGGAGCATGCAGTCTTTTTCTTCATAACCATCCTCAGATGGCATTTCCACAATGCTACATATAGCACCCTATTCCTCAGGGAACATCCAAGCTTTCTACTATTTCTCATTCTTAACCATAGACAGTTGTTATAACACGTTTCTTCCCAGAATTTCCACTTGCTTTGAAGAAAATATCCCCTGAGTACCCATGCTTAATGTACTTATGGAAAAGCAACTCTATATCATGACAAGCTAAACAATATGGTTCTTTAATAAAGAATGTGCGATATTAAATGCAGAGTTCTTATTTCAAAATGGTAAAAAATCAGTTTGAGGGAAGGAATATAATTGCTCAACATAATATAAATGGAATGGGTGCAAGCTGAATGTAATTTTTAACAGAGCCCCACTTTCTAAATATACATATGATGTGTTTGTGTGCCTGTGTACAGAGACATGATAAACAATAGAATTTAGAAAACTGCGTTAGATTTTGGCTTTTGCATTAGGCCCTTCATATCCTGTGTATCCTTAAACTCTTAACAATGTTTCCATTGTACTTAACTAAATACAGTAATGGTGGTGCAACAACACAATGGCCTGTGCTCTGCCTTGGACAGCCCAGCCTGGCGTGACAGCCAGTTTTGGCTGGGAAGGAGGCTTAGCCAGCCTCTTTCCACAAAAGTGCCACGGCAGTATTGCCTAGACAGGCAGCAGGGACAGGAGAAAGGGATTTTGGATTAACATCTCATCTCATGAAGGACGGCACCTCGAACAGTTCAACACCTCCGCGGTGCTGCGCTGCCATGTCAGCATTAAGAATCAGCCCAAGTCCTGGTGGGAGACTTAAACTTGTGACCTCCTAGCCAAGAGGTAAGAGCACTGCTGGCTGAGCCACACTGTCATTATCGATACGTGCTTGCGTGGGCTGACATCAGTGTTGACTACAGTTTGACCTGAGAGTGGAAAATTGATGCCCCCACAGATTTTAGAAGTAACCCCATCTTGCAGAAAAGCTTAGGGTTTTTTCTGCTTATTGGAATTTACCTCTTCTACCAGAGAGCTGCAGTTTCCAGCAGATGTCTAATCTCTAAATACTGACTTCCTAAACACCTTAAAGGAATTGGAATACCTTTCAGATATATCTGGATTCACAGTATTTAAATGAAAATTTTTAGTTTAGCTTATAGTGTTTTCCAGGTAGAATGCATTTTTATAGCAAAGTTCCTGGTAGAGGAGGTGGATTGCTATAGTATTTCCAATAATTAAGATTAAATATATATTTACATTTTACATGGTAGTGAAAGACCTTTAAGGCACCTTGCACCTATATAAGCCAGGGTATTTTTCAAGGACACTTTAATATCAGTAGATAAGATACAAAAAGGGGTAAGAAAAGTGTTCAACTGGTATCATGTGCTATGCACAGCAAAGGAAATCCCCTTGGGGAGTGTTTTCATTACATTACAACATACATAAATTTGATAGGGAAGAAATTATCCATCTTGATTCTGCTTCTGCTGAAGTTGCCATTACCAAATTAGACAGTTGATGATTGCAGACTTGGACCCAGTCACTGAAGACTCATTCCAATTTGACAGTGATGCTAACCCTATTTAGCAGATGTTAAAATTTAAGCATCTGAAGGCTATATAGATTTGCAAAGTGATGTAAAAAGAATTTTCTAGGGATGAGGTACATTGTGGGTGTAGATAAACTTCGGAATAAATCTTTAGGTAGTTGTCCAGACAGGTTTAGATTTATAGTTTGCTTTTTTTTTTTTTTATCAAAACTTATAATTGGTGCTTATCCCAAGCTGCTAGCACCACACCAAATTTAATTTAGAAGCACAAATCATAGCAGAAAGTGAAACTCTGCCAGATACTAGCAATAACAGTGCCAGCTAATTCTTACACATAAAAGAATCTCTCAGCAGATATCTCAGGGCAATCACACGTTCCTAAAGATACACTGAAAAGACGAACCAGTGATTTGATGGTGGGTTATATCCAGCAACCTTGTTTAATCAGATTTTAGCCTTCAAATCCTGCAAAGTCAGCTGGTTTCACGAGTTTCTGATTGCTTCAAAATCAGAGTGAAACAATGAATTAGAGCTGATCACGTAGAGCTCTAATTCAGGACCAAACACTGGCAGTAAATGTTCCAGAATGGGAATGGGAATACAAGCCTGAGCTTTATTCCTCCAGCCTAGATGGGAGGCGTTGAACTGCAACATCTTTTCTTCTATCTATTCTCTATTTTTTTGTTCAATGTCTTTGCTTGTTTATTAAAATGTTCACTGCTGTGATCCTGTTTTTTACCTGGGGAGTTGAGTGGATTTAAGATGACACATAGCTGTTCAAATCTTATATTTACTATGCCTTCTGTAAAGATCTGCCTGTCTGACCAAAAATAACTTTTATAAGCCAAGGTAAAGTAGTGGAAAGGCAGGGTGAAGGAGACCAAGGGGGTTATGTGAACTGCTCAGTGTGGTAGATTTACAAGCCATGGTGGGAGAGTGGAGTCTCTTCCTCAGGAAGCCAGCTCAGTCCTGGAGAACAGTCCTGTAACCCAGAACTCTCACTGCTGGGTTCTGTGCTCTCACCCAAATGTCATTTCGGTTGCTCAGATGACGTTGTCCTTAATCAGACAGATTTAAATCATAGTCACACTGAAGACCTTTTACTGAGATATTTTTTCCAATAAAAACTGAAAAATTCTTTGTGACAAATGACTTGAATGGATTTTGAGAGGTTTGGTCTCAATCTTTGTAATGATTCCATAAATTCATTTTGGATAGATGTAAGTTCTGTGTGTGAAGTTAAAGAGTCCTGACCTGCAGTCCTTAGTTCATTGATATGATTTGCTTCTTGTAAAGAGATTCTTCCTCTCTGGAATTCATAGCCCAATTCTATTATTATTATTGTTGTTGTTGTTATTGTTATTATTGTTATTATTAATATTAATAATAACAATAATAATAAAAGCTATTCACGTGCATAATTCTATGGATTACTGTACAAGGGCCTTTTTTCTTAGAAGTGGGTCCCTTTAAGTTTGTGGGAAATAATAAGAGGAAAAAACTTTTATATATTTCCCAAAACGAAAGTTTCAAAACTGGACATCAAGCAAAATATTAAAGTAAATATCTCAGATATTTTATTTATACCAGTACTCATAACTCAAGGCAATTGAACTCCCCCACCTCTTAGCATTGCCTTTTTTTCTGGGCATTTTCCTTTCACATCTCCAAAGTGCAGGTCTAGAACTCTGGCACTACTTTGGAATATGGAATATCTACATCTTTCTGAGTGCTGCACCTCAACACCAGGAATCACACCACACCCATCATCAAGAGCTAACCACTTGTGTGGAGTCCTTCCATGGGATCCCTGAAATCCATCTACCCTTGCTGAAAGGCAACAACCTGAGAGGCAGCAGCCTCCAGCAGCAGAATCTTCCCCATATTCTGTGCCAGCCCTTTTCTGATTTTTTCCTCTACACCAGACTAGCTCCAAAACCTCATCTTTCTCTTCAGATGCCCCTGCCCTCCCCCAACACCTCGCCAGCCCAAACCTTCCCATCAGACTCATACTCGAATCCATCTAGGGCACCTAGTCATCACTTATTTTGTAGTTCACTTCCACCTGGTACTGTCTCTATCTGTGCACCTTTATCTTCCACACTGCTTCTGCCATTACCTCTACCTCTGTGCTGGAGATCTTTCATGTCGGAGCCAATTGCTATGGTTACAGGCAATCTGCTGTATGTTTCATCTCCAGGAGCTGTAAATGAGGGAGTTTTAACAGCATTTGAGTAAGCACTGCCTCTTCCTTACATGGAGAACACAGCCCCACTCAAATTCATCTATACACTAGTTGCTGTTGCATCATATATATTACACTAATTCTACCTAGATGTACAGATTGACAATGAGCTCACATCTTGTGAGAAACAACAGCTACAGGACTTTTATTTTATGAGCTTTTTCATTTTAATGGCGTACAGCTACCATTTCAGTCACATGCCTTTCTGGTTTGTGTACACAAGCTCTGATTCTGACTGAAGTACAAGGGAGAAAAAGATTTAACTTAATTTCATCTATATATAGGTCTGTAAAATGTTAGTGAAATAGAATGTACACACTCTGCATCCTGAAAACAAATCCCACAATAAAAATTACACAGTATATTCATTCTTTGTGCCTTAAGAAAATATTACTGGTAGTCTGAAGTTTTAGTATCATTTGTAACAACTGAAAATCAACTAAAATATAATCTTAAACACCAGTCATTCCATTTTGTTTAAGGGTGTGTGTTTTTAATAAGGATGGGAGAGTAGGAGGCATTTCATCCTCGTCGTAGGAGGAGATTTCATCCAATCTCTGAATTTGGATATATTTGTACCAGTCTAAAAGATGGACAAAACTGATAATACTAACATTTTAATGTTTTAACAGGTGCAAATCACGCTAACTAGAAAAACTCTTTCCATAAATATAAAACATGCCAAGAAATGATAGTTTCATACTGCTACAATTCTACATCAGAATCTGATAAAAACAGTTTATCTGATTTTATTTCACAGGTAATCCAGCCGCAAACTCTTCCCACGATTCTGTGTTAAAAAAAAACAAAAAAAACTGCCAATAAACCTCAGTGGAATCAGGATGATCCCCGCACTGATTTTCACACTTTCAGCTCAGTCCAGGTGTCAACAGAGTAAATTCTTGTCTGTCCACCCCTCAGATAAAATATTTAGTTTCTCCTGCCAGACTAGATGGGCACAAATCCCTAAAAGATTGTGGGCAGGAAGCCACCAAACCAAGCAGTCCTGGTTAAGGATCAGGCCAGAGCACACGGCTCCTGTGGGAGCTGGTGGAGGCTGCACGTCAGCACTGACACATCAGCTCTCATTGATCTGCGAGGAAAGTTCCTGTTTTACACAGTAGTTGCACTGGGTATTCTCTTCTGCTCTCTTCCTCTGCAGCACCTCAGTCCCTGCGTTGTCAGGACCTGCAGCTCGTGTCTCTGTGCATCAGCACACAGAGCAAAGCCTGCTCCTGCACCACAGCTCTCCCTGCAGGTGAGGGGGCTGCTCATGGAAACCTCATTCCACGCTGGCTTTGGCTGCCCTCCTTTCCTCCCACGGGGGCTGTGTGAAGCCCCTCAGCAGTGCTCCCACCAGGAGGGAGCTCCTCCCTGGAGACAGGCTACAAAAATGCCCTCTGACACCTCTTACTCCCTTGTCCTCTGCTGTCCCCTAGCCTCTACTGCCCCTCACCCAGCTGGTGATGCAATCTAGTCCAGTGTGAAACTGGAACAATCAATGAGAAAACAATTCTCATTTGTAATAGCAGCACCATATTTAGATTTGGTGTAATGCAAAAATAAAACAAAGTTGGGCCTGAATTTGGCTTTCCGTCTGTAATATCTTACAAAGGGATGGTGACAGCTGAATGAAATCAATATATCCTTTAGGAGAATGACTTTCCCTTCCAAGAATAAATCTACAAAAATATTACACATAGTCATTTCAAGGCCCCAGAAAGAACATGATCCACAAATACAATAATTATTTGATTATATATTTTAATAAACTCTCTTCCAGTTGACAATGTGGCCTTTTAAATCCCTCCCTCCTCAGAGTTTAATTACTCATCATTCACCACTGACTCTGCTGTGAGTAGCACATTGAGGAAGTTATCACTCACACACCAAATTCCTGGAACTGGCAGTACAAAGCTGACCTCAGAAGGAGATGAACCTAGAACAGCAGAAACACATTGTAATGCACCACATTAGTGGTGCACAGTGCAGGACATCCGTGGGGAGCACCTGCTGAGTGCTGCACCCCTCAGCTCAGCACCTCGTTGTGGCAAGGGTCTCTGGGAGCCTGTGTGTGCCAGGAGAAGGGCAGAGCAGGACAGACACACTCTGCCTAGGATGGGGCTCTGCCCATGAAGCCAACGTGGTGCTTGGTTTTGCCGTGGGGTACGGGGGTAGAACAACTGCAGCGCAAGTCTTGTTGTACCTGACAACAAATAAATGCTCTCATCAGCTCCAAGTCTGTGTTTTTTCATCAAGGTTTTCAGCATAAATTTACCAATGCAGTTTGGAAATTTTCACCTAAAAATATTAGGCCTGGTTTTTTGTTGTTGTTGTTGTTGTTTTTTTAGCATCAATTGATGCTTTTGGAGCATTTCATACTTTTTCCTGCTGTGGTCGTCATCAGGTCTTGGCCACTGGATCTTGAGGAAGCAAGGCATGAATGGCAGAAAACCCTGTGGCTGTCCTTATCTACAGAATGGCAAACACAAGCTGAGCTCTGTGCAAAGTCTGCTGGGCTGTCAAAGAAAAATTACAAAGGGTTCCCTTCTTTCAATGAAGTAATATATTTCTGACTTTGCAAAAAGTATTTTACTTAGCCACAACTGCATCATATCTGAAATTATTTTATGGCCTGAGGCGTGCGTAGCAGGCCCATCTGTTCTCTCATAGTGGCTCTGAGAGGACTGCCACCATTTCATTCAGTGTTTAAAAATGCCAAAAATGAAACAACTTCCATATTTGTTAATGAGATTTACCAGAAAAAGAACAGCACCAACAAAAGAGAACACAAATACTCTCAATTTGTATCTTTCCAAGCCAACATTTTAACTTTTCAAATATAACCACACAAACCCATGACTATTGTCACTAGAAAAGCAACTGAAATCCAGCTAGCAATGAAAGGAAAAGTGGCTGAAGGTTAGGAGCTATTTGGTAAACTACAGCTAGCTTTTATACTTGTGATCTTTAAGAACAAACCTTTAATTTTGAAATTCACAGTCTCTCCACCATTACCAGCCCCTTCAGGGCAATGATCTATCAAGTTCTGACTGTTTCAAACTGTTTGTGCTAGATTCAGCATCTATCACTCCTCAGACTTGCTGCACATTTAACCACAGAGCCAAGAAACAATAATTTTCAATTAAGAAACCTGGAGAAGACTTGGGGACTTGATTTATGGTGCATGACTAATTATCAAATAGCTAGCCTAATGAAAATTAAGCTGCTGGTTACTACAAAGATTTAACTTCATTTTCTTGAGAAGAAGCTGATATGACCCAGAATATAATATATTGATGTTTTATTATATATTTTAAAACGGACAAAACAGCAGAAATTATCTAATTAAATTTTTAAATATTATTTAAAATTTTCTCATTTTTTACATTGTACACTTTAATGAAGATAGCTGATGTAAACTTATATCTGAATTAAAAGCTTTTTATTGCCTGAAGTTGAAGTTTCCTTTTGGATGGTGATGAAAGAGATAAGAATATGAAGGGCAATATGACAGAAATTGCTTTTAAGGCTCAGTGCATTTACAAGCAAAAACAGTGTTGTTTTCAGCATAGAGTTGATGCACAAAAACGAGGTTCAATACCTAGAGTATTTTATATGTAAAATCCTGGTTAAATATTCTGTTTCAGAATTAGTTCTGGCAATCTTTAGAAAATAAGTAGGCTAATGCTCTCTCATTCTTATTTATTTTTAACTCTTTGTGGGTGGGATTCACAGCTTAAAGAAATCAGTGGACTTTCTTCTCTCGAGTTTTCCTTCCTGCTTATAACAATCTGTTTCAGGGCTCCAAGGGTCCAGCTCTGTGGTTGTGAGTAGCATACACTCATCTGAGCAGTCCCACTAGAAACCTCCGTGGAGGAAGAGGAAGGTTTACAATTAGGCACTAGGAGTGAAGGTAGAGGTCTCTGAATTACTATTTCTGCAGCAAACTTTTGGATAGAAATTCACAACACTATATACTTAGGGTATCCAATCATGCAAATATTACATTATTAAGCAGGAGGAATTAGCAACCTCTTAAGTACCCAATGCAAACCACTCTGTATAAGTCAGTGGTCACTACTATTTTCACCCCACACATTCACACTGATTTTCTCTGGTGTCCATGGATCTATATAGAAAAGGAAAAATGAAATAATAAATTCTTCAAATAACACTCTTTTGCAGAAGTTAAAAACTGAAGGTATTTTTTTCCAAGGAAAAAACAAATTATTCCCATGGAAGAAGCCAGCCTTCGTTTGATGTGTGTCACTGCAAACAATTCTCCCTCTGCTCTGAGCCCTGCACGCAGCACTCATGGGCTTTGTTTTGTGCACTTAAGCAAAACAATGGGGAAAGAAATATCAAGGTGAAATGACATAACCCCCTAGATTAGAGCAGCTGGTAACAAGACTGCTCAGGATCGTCACTAAAGATACTATTCACTGAAAGGGAGAAAAAAGGGAAGGAGGAAAGGAGAACTTGATTTATTCAGGAAATTGCTTGTTTCTTCAGAAGCCTTTATGGGGACCATCACTTTATGTTAGAAGACAGCTGGTAACCAGAAAGGGAGTTGGAATTAAATTAATTTCCTATCTAACTCTTTAAAGATCTGGGTTCTGTTCAAGTAGATGAACAGATACATACAGAGAGCAACTGATGCTTTTCCTTCAGTTTCCCAGTTGCAAAAACTGCCTAAACCAAGACTGCATATTTTTAGTATTTTCCATACTGAGGCAGCACTAAATCCTGAATAGCTCCAGTTTGGCTGGGAAAACTCTACCTACACTAATTTCCTTGATGTTTTCAAGACCCTGTGTGCTTACATGTGTTTACAGACTTTGTAGCTCAAATGGGGGACTTTCTCACAACAGGTTTGGTACAAGATGAGAGATACAACCCCAGACACTAAAGTCAAGTAACAATGCCTTCCTTGCACTAGTCCACGAGGGAGAAATCTCTCCCTTTCTCTCCCAAGGTGTTCTCCACTGTCCTTCTGAATTACTTGGACTGGCGCTGGGAGAGCATGTTGTCTTTGCTCTCCTAAACCCATTGTGTTCAACTGCTCTGTGCTGTTAAACAGCTGCCACAATTCATCCCTGGCCTGGCCATACTTCAATAGTGGGTGAAGTGATTCATGCATCTACGGACTGTAAAGTTTGTAAAGCACTTCAGGATCCTTTAACAAAAAGCTGCTACATCACTGTAATTTATTAGCTGAGCGCGTTAAGTCTTAATGACAATACCCTCCGAGGTAATGCAGCTCAGACTATTAGGCTGAAATGGTCTTGAAAAGTTTACACACAAAACTAAATGTATACTGTAAAAGCTTCCTCTGTTTGCAGTCTGGGGCCACTGTCTGTCCACAAAAAGACTTCCTTGTCATGGTTGTTTCTTTAGGTTGCATGGCATTTAGGAGTTGGAAATAAACATATATCCAGATCTTTCCTTGCACTGTGCTGCAGTGCAATGGAAGAGGTTGCTGCACCCAGTACAAGAATATTATCTTATTTAAAATGAGGGGTAGGTCTGTGAACTCATGCATAGTTCAAACAATGCATGAAAATGCTGAGTACCTTTGTTCAAAACTTCCTTTTGTCTCCTGATTTACCACTGTCATCAAACTTTCAAGTAAGGCCATATAAAAAAAAATTCTGCTTCAAGTGAAACCACTTCCTGTGGGGAAATAAAAATACAGGAAAACAGGGAATAAGAAAAAACGATTGTAGTCTATTTCAGGTCTAGGATGCAACATTCACATCTCCATGTTACCATTGTGGAGCTTCATGTAACCTCAGTCACCTGATCAATGGTAGATAAAATATAACACAGTACTCAGGGGGACAATCCTTACACATATACAGAATGAGTTTTCTGTATCTGTAAGATGTTGGAAATTTATTGGAAAAAGAGAAGGAAGTTTATCTATGCATTAAAAGATGTATGGTCCTTCATTACAGAGACCTTTCAATTAAAATTTGAAAAATGTTATTTTTTCCCTTCCCACAAAAATTTCACAGTTCTGGACCTTCTCCTCTATTCATTGCTACTAACATGCAATGTCTTCTGATTCCTATAACAGATTCATATCCCAAGTAGCAAGTTAACAGAACCTGAGACAAAGAGGAGAACTGCAGTAATTTAGTTTGACCTATATAGCTCAGGCCACGGCTGAGGTACATGGCACTGAATGTCATGGGGACATGGTTATCTGGGCCTCAGGTCTGGGCCTCTCACTGTCATTGCCTTCCAAGGCACATTTTGCCATCCTGGAAATCTTTGGTCCTAGATATGAGAACTGGCACCCAGTCACTTTAAAATTCATGCCATTGAATTGTTTTTCTCTCCAGAAAGAGTCGAGGGCTGATATGTAAATACACTCTGTGAGTCACCACCTCTCTGCTCACACTGGAGGTTTGAATCAAGAGCGGGTTCATCATTTCCTAGGCTTACACAGCAGTGTGGTTTTCTCTGTAAAACCAGCAGGGTAATCAGTTAGATGCATCATGGAGTATTATATCTTACAAACTACCAGTAGATTTTTAAACTCCATCAAAAAAAAATATGGAGGTTTTTATCCTTTTGTCCCATTGATCTTTTCCTATTGGCATCGGCTTCTGATACAGGAATCTAATCCAAACTCTGTCTGTACCTTTTGGAGCTACCACACCCTAACAAGCAGAGATGCTGAGGCAGCAGATAATGTCTGATGTTACCTAGGAAATGTCCTGTGTGTTTCTTCTTTAAAGCAGTGGGACCCAACCTCTGCTTCTCACTGGGCACTGAAAGAGCAGCATCTTCCAGTTTTCTTGATTGCTAGTGCAATGCTTAATAATAATAATTATGCAGGAATGAGAGGAGATGGAAACAATGGAAGAGAAAATACAAGCAAAACAAGGCTTACTTGAGATTTGAATAAATTAGTTGCTGAAGGAGGGAGATGGAGCAGATGGTCAGTCAGAGCAACCTAAGCCCAGGCAGTCCTATGAAAAGCAGCACAAAGCCAAGCAGGCAGCTCGCAGAGGAGGGCCAGCTCAGGCATCCAGGGCAGGAGAGACTGGCACCATCCAGTGCTGGGACGGGCAGGTATCCCAAAGCCCACCAAAAAGAAAACACACAGCCTACAGTAAACCCTCAGGCAGACTGCTAAAAAATACAACTAGAAAGCCAGCTAAGTATCCACAGCTGCTGAGGCAAAACAAACTCTTAACTAAGCACCCACCACAAGATTCACCTCAAAAAAAGAAGAAACGGAGCATCTTATTTGTCCTTTAATCCCTGCTGGACCGAGAGGCCAGACGAGTTAAGAATCTGTGCTTTGGTATGGTTGCACAGGTTGGAACAGCCGAAAGAAAACAAGTTCAGCGGTCTCAGATCATTTCCCAAAGGGCCTCTCATGCCCCTGCTGGCAAGAGCTGCCTTTCTCCTTGGCAGCCACGGCCAAGACAAGGACAGGGTGGGTCTGGAGGTTGCCCACATTTTGCTGGATAATATTTTGTTAGCTCAGAGAAGACTGCAGGGATTATGAAGCGGAATTTGTATTTACAGTTGCCCAGCCTCAGTTAAGGCAGGAGTACAACATGCAGGCAATTGCTTTAGCTGCCCCTTTTAAAAGCATAAACCCAAAACAGATTTTGCATTTTATTTTATTTTTAAACAGGACATGGCTGCATGAAGCACTAAATATGTTTCGAAGGGAGTCTTTATGCTTTGCATAAAAAATTCAGTGAATGTCATCTTTAGCCCTTGCAAACGCAGAGTTCGTATTCAAAGAAACTTAATGAGAAGTGTGAAGGCTGATGCTTTTTTATTAAGGTCACTTACTAAATTTTATATCAAAATGCAACAGATAATTAGTGTCTCCAACTAAATAAAACAGGTCACGGATTCAGGAAAATTGTAAGTACGGCTGTAAAAATATAGTGTTTATAGAGAAACTGGTTATACCTTCTAAAATGCTTAAATTTTTAAAAGAAATGTGATTACCCTCAATTTTCCCTAGATACTAGATTATGGACCTGAAGGTATTGCTAATTTCAGTTATATTCAAACTTAACGGCTGCTGCTTCAAGCTGGTGCTTGATATGAACAGCATGTTTTCCCACTCCTCAGACTACTGTACAATACAAAGTTTATGCTTTAGACAGAAAGGCCACAGCAAACTGACCGAGGATAAAGTCCAAATGCAACTCCTTACATGGATCACTGGAGAATTCTCAGCGGATTCTGATAGACAAGGTCTTATCAGGGTGTTCCTGTAGTGGAGTATCCAACAAAGGAAATCAGTAATTTCAGGAGTTTTTTCTCCCTGCTTGTTGCTGTTTCCTGTTAGGAGATCTATCAGATCTCAGATAAAAGTGTTAGTAAGCCTAAATAACCTTTACAGGAAATGTAAAGTCATCCTGGCCTCCAGTTCTGGACCACATAAGGCAAAAGGGACTTATCTACTTAACAACCACATATAACAACGTCCTTGTATATGTGGCTTTTATTCCATATTTGATTTAAAGCACAAGTTAATTCTGGAGAGCCTGTATTTTCTCTGCAGTTAAAGCAAAACATGCTGAAAACAAAACAGTGCAAACAAAGTAGAAAAATATAATAGTATAACTATGGAAAGCTGAATCATCAACAGTGTTCTCATATTTTATTGAGATTTTTCAAAGTGCTAAGTTTCTCTATTAGAAAGACATGGAGATCTAGTTTTACAGCATATTTGAAACACAGAGAAAAATGTTACATGCTGGGCAATGAAATTGAATTTTTTTTATTCTTGAAAGAGACCTATCCATTTCGTTCAGTTCTGCCATATTTTTAAGTAAAAAAACAATAGGAATCTACAAAAATATTTGGGTAAAATTCGTGAATATCTGCAGGGGTTCTGGAACTAAAAGTGATATTTCTTCCAACCTTCATATGAATAACTCATCTGCTAGCTCCATTTTATTTAGCACAAATGAAATAATAAGGCAGAGACACAGAAAACTGTTTCTCTGCTCATACAATACTTGTCACTTGTTATAGGTCCATTAATACAAACCAGGCACTTTTTGTGTTAAAGACTGAAGTGATGAAGCAGCTCTGTGTGCTTGTGGCTGAACATTTTCAAAAGAGTCTCTGATGAGATTTTTACTGTGCCATTAGAAGGAGCTGTGTCCTGAAGAGTACATTGGGGCAAGGCAGGTGAGCCTTAGGGGGCAAAGGCAGGGCTGAGCACACCAGAGCAGAGCCCTTGACCCTGGGATGGCTCCCAGGAATGCAGCCGGGTGCCAGCATTACAGCTGGCAAGGTAATTCCTCCAAACCCACAAAGATCAACAAACAACACGGCTCACACACGGCAGCTGGGTATTTTCTTAATGAAAAACGAAGGGCAGTGCTGCTTTTTCACAAGACAGACATTAAACAGTCTGTATAGAAGCTCCACTAATGATTTCAAGAGAAGTGTGGTGGTAAAGCAGAAAGACCTCAGGCCACCTTTTGCAAATGATGTGTTTCAGGTCTGAGAAGATAGAAACTGTGGGTTTTACTCTTGCATCTTGATTATTCAAAATAAAAGCTGACTTTATCAACATTTCGATTTAAAACATGTATCCTGCCAAAATACAATTTGTTAAATAAATTTGTTAAAGCAATCTTGAATATGTTACATAATTTTAGTTTTGAGTATTAGTTTTCCCTTTTCTCCAATTTCTCTAAATTAGCCTTCTGCCTTATTCTACCTCTGTCACATAACTCAGGTGAAACATTTCTTGAAGAAACCACATGATTAGCATAATCTGCAATGGATGGGATGAAGCTTTACAGCTATTAAGATAAATCTGGGTAATGACACAAAGAAAATATCACTACACCTAAGGTAGACTGGGAAATAGCCAAAGGTTAAATGTCTTTCTGTATGGTTACAGTAATGATATGCTTTTTTTCAGAATGTTTTAGATTGGTTTAATGGATGAAAAATTAAGAGTGGTTTACCCTCCCCACCTCCACCTACAGTGTAGCGCAAATTAAACAATGTAGTGTAAATTTAAGAAAATAAAATTTTCCTCTGGTTTCTCAAGCTTCCAGTTTCTAGCAAAAACTAATATTAACATACAATCATCCATAAAGACTGCACCATGCTGTGCTAGGTTTGTTTTTGTCACATCCCACCTTAAATTGTAAACCACCTTTGAGAGCAGCCTTGTTAATTCATTTTCAACAGGTCATTTTAGGGCCAGACCGGGATTTGGCTTTTGCTTCTGAAAATTACATGTGAACATAATGCCATACAAATAATGAAAAATGTAAATATTCACCACTTGCTGGAATATCCTCAGGTCAACCAAACTCTTGCTGCTTTGTGATTAGTGGTCTATTAATGTGCACTGTGGCTATATCATCTTGCTTTCCCATGGTGACATTATAAGCCTATTAAATGACTAGGATATACATAAACGTCAGGGGTGGAGGAGGAAGGCATTAAAGCATAAAGAGGAATAAACTTCTTTGCTTTTTTTGGTTTTTGCTGCTGTTCTTAGTAAGGATGCCTTTTTAGTTCTCAGTGTAGCTCATGTCCCTCACTCTTCAGCAACTTCTCAGGGCAGCCAGAACAAGCATCCATTGCAAGAACCTTGTTTGTTGGTCTGGCTACCCACTTTGGCCAGAGGACCAAGGTCTGTCAGGAACTGGTCACAGAGGAAAAGAGAGTTCTGCTCTATGCCTCAGACTGCCTGAGACCACTTTCCTTCCCATGTAGCACCATACAGATCTCCTGGGCTAGTGGAAAATGTTGGATTCTGATCTGCTCTTCAGCCCTTTACCAGGTCTGGTTGGTCTGCAATGTGCTACCACCATGATGACACCATCACTGACCTCCCTTCTCCCCCTGACCCTCCAGCTTCCACACAGTGCGTTGCCCATCCCACAGAGGATATCCATTCATCTGACACATTGCTCCTCATCAAGGCAACCCTGGCCTGCTGCTCCTCCTGGAGAGTTTGATGCATCCATCACATCACTCCACCTGCAAAACCTCCCCCCATCCCACAGCTATTCCAGCAACAGTGAGGTTCTGTGACTGCACACAAGGCTCTGACTCCTCCTGTTTGACCAACACACTCTGGGCACTCAATTTCTTCCTAAAAGCACTCTCCAGTGGACCACTCATGACTTTTCCATAGGGTTGCACTATAACTCACTCGTTAAGGCCTTGGGATTTGTTGCTGGACAGTGCAGCAGGGAGAGGCATCATTGAGACTGTTCTTCATTGTGCCTCTCCAGGAAATCCACAAGCTAAGTCCAAGGCTCTTGCTCCAAGAAAGAGCCCTGGCAGGGTGGCAATTTCAAAGTAACCGTGCATCTCTTTGCCATTTTGGCTGGTATCTGAACAGTAGTTTTCTGTGTGTCCCTGGGAGGCATAAAAAACTAAACATGCAAATGGAAACCAGAATATGATCACTGCTAATTTATGAAATCTGAGTTATTATAAACAATGCACATTTCCCATTAATCTCATAGAAAATATGTTTTGTGTTAGAAAAGCAGAGTAATTCACAGTTTCTGGGGCAGCAAATTTATGAAATTGAAATATAATTTGAATTCCTGTAGGGTTAACAGATATAATTTTCACAATTCATTTAGCTAAAGTCACATTTTCTTCTTTTAACTCTCCTATTGGATGACTAAATTATGATGTATATTAAGTTAACCTTTAATCACTAAAAGCTGTGTTCAGACACTTTGCTACTCTGCAAATGTTAGCCAGGAGCAAGAGCTTTGTTCTTGTTAGGTGTGACCTTCCTGTGGGAAGAAGCCTTTTCCATAGCAGCAGCATGCCGTGCATTTTAGGCAAGCAAGGGTTTGCCCTTATATAGCCCTGGAAATACCTAAATACAGCACTGTGCTGTGAATCTGCTTGAAAGGGAAACCTCAAACTCCCAACTTGGAAATCCTGACTTCCATCTGTCATATCCTAGTAAAGGCGAACATCTTTTCAGGCCCTCCCCTCCATAATGTGGAAGGTATTTATTAGATTTTTCCAAATTAATCCAGCCCAGAGCTGGTTTAATAGTGTCATATTCTGCTAATTACACAGTCTTAACATTCAATGTTGCTGGCTGTGAAATGTACCCAGCCTCAACATCTCCATTTGATGGACTTACTTTATGTTTTGGCTGCTGCTGTTTAGACCCATCTGCTTGAATGGCATGATGCCCACTCATCAATTGGTTGGACCTTTTCATTACAATATAGATGCCTATCATTTATGAGTTTATGCTGGTTTTCCAGCTAGCTTTAGGCTCAACAGCCATGTAGTGAGTGCTTCATGGAAAGCAAAAGGCACACGTAGTGACACAAAATCCTGAAATCTGGTTTCATTGACAATGAAGATAATACAGTCCAGGTAGATGTATATTTACATCATTCATTGGGAAAAAAATTATCAGCTGTGTTTATCCCTTATTCTTTCTGTTTTGAAAGAAAATTTATGCACAGGCAAATTTTCCCCCAGTCTATTCTTCTCTGGGTGAGCGGTAAATCTGTAAACAATTGCAGAGCTTTCAAAGTTCCACTGTTGGGTATTTGTATCTGTTTCATCATGGTTTGCTTTTTTTTAAATTCATATTCAGCTGTTTGCATAGACAGACTGCAAGAGGGCAACTTGTAAAAATGAACAAATAATTAATGTCTAATAATGAGTAATTTGTTACGAGGAACGATCTTCAGGCCAGTGAGAATCTGAGCCTTCAGCTAAAGAATATTTGTTCCTGAATGTTACCTCCAGGAAAATCCCTCTCAAATAAGCATTCACAGGCAAAAAGAGAGATGACTGTAGACAAACTACACAGCCACTTGGGACTTTAATTCAAGTTTATGAACTTCATTAAAGACAATTTACAACATCTGTGGATATTTTCAGTGTTTTTGCAGAACTCATTTTACTTTATTTAAAAATAGACACAGTTTTTCTAAATGAAAGATCAAAATTTTCTGTCAACATCATATGTTATGTTAAGTGCTAACCAAATATATATCTGAAGACAAAATGGTGATATGGAATAAACTAATAAAAGAAAAGCAACCAGACAGATATTATTACTGAGATTATTTTAGATCCTCCTGCACTATTTTCAGTGGTGACATCATTCAAGAGTCTTCAAACAGCTATTTTCTCCCCTTTCTGTTACCTGACAAAATAGCAGCACCAGGAAAGGAATTTCAGACAAGCAGTGTCTGCTTTGTACCACTAATTTAACAAAATCATTCCAAGCACTTTTTAAAATAAACAGTCCCACTCAAAAAAATTTTTGAGGAAATGTCACTATATAGGTAGGGGAAGACTATATGAAAAATCAAAATATAGGGCAGGAGAAAGGACTTTTGAATAGTGATCCAGTTCCTTCCAGGTTTGTCAACAGCATTATGCTAGCATTTTGTTTCCTTGGTTTTAGAGCCCAGTGTTATCCTTGACGTTCATGGAGAAATCCAGCTTTAACAGCTTTCATGTCACCAGATAGGTCTGCTCAGTAACCAAGCCCCTAGTCTTACCCTTTTCTCTGTCTCCTTTCCTTTTTTTTAGGACCCAATCGATGTACTGATGTGCTGGGGGTACTTGTGACTGCAGTTCTGTGACACTCAGCTGTTATCCCAGCTATGTGTGGGGCAGGAGCAATGCACACGCTGGCTTTGCTCGCTCTCCCCCCAGCACAGGCACGGGCAGGACCTGGGCTATTGTTTGCTGCTGCTCCCCAGGAGCTGTGTCAGTGTGCACTAAACTATTGCACAGGCATTTATAGACTGATTTTCAGCCTAGGGAATTTTCACCAAGGCTGGCTTTTGTGGGCTGCAACCAGGGAATTATCCTTACCCCACTCTGCAAGTCGGTCTTGAGCTGTCACAGAATTCCAGAAGTGCTGATTTTGGAGAAGAGTCTGTCTAAAAGTGATGACACTGTCTCCTCTGGAAAGTCCTCTTTGCACTGAGATACTACTGAAGAAGGAACACTGATTTCTTGCTTACGCTTAATCAGACTTGTTGACATTTAGATGGAGGAAAAAAAGTGGCTCCCCTGAATACATTAATGGTGTAGAAAAGAAAGATATAGATTACACGGGCCCTCTATAGAAGCAAATCTTGCATGAAATTCTTGTCATTTGATTAATATCTCAAATCAAAAGTCTTACCACATTGCAATCTGGGAATCAAGCCAGCTAAGAAACTAAAACATATATTTTCAGTATAACTGTGTTCATAATGACAGGACCACATGGTCACTGCTTCAAATTAAATAAAATCTGTCTATTACTGTCCTTTTTTCTAGGACACCAGGCAGTACACTTAAAAACAAGACAAACCACATCTGCTTGTAGAAAGAAAGATATTCTTAGAGAGCTGGTGCTAGAGACCTGTACAGTGCTGGAAGCTGGAATACGGTGAGGTCCCTTTGGGATTTCCACCTGGTGGGGGAGGGAAAGAATGACTTCCAATAATTTTTCTCTTCTGAAAACTCTGAATCACATTTTTTTTTTAAATGGAAGTGACTGTTTTACTGGCAAAACCAAGTCTCATCAGCTTATCACATACCTCTGCAACACTGCACTACGCCTGTACAACACCTTCCTAATTAACACCCCACCTCTAATTATTCACCTTGCTGCTAGGACTGCAGTTACTATAGACTTCTTTTGCTGTTGCCCAAAGCACTCCTATTTTAGTAAACATTTCTTTATGTATCAAGCCTCATGCAGTTTGGCACCATTAATGATGTTGTTATTTAAGCACTGTCCCAGGAAAAGAGAAAGAGAAAAGCTGCAAACCTCTGCTCCCTCTCCCTCTGCACACTCACTCCAGCAACAGCCCCTGCCCAGCAGCAGCAATTCTGGGCAGCCCAGGATCACATGTTGAGGTTTGTGCTGAGGCCTTTCAAATACAAAGGGATGCTCCTTTCTGAAAAGCAGTTATCCTGCTCATAATCATAGCAAACTTGGAATTTCTTTCATGCTCCCCTAGTGGTGTTTTATTCTAGCAGGAATTAGTTCAGTAACTCAGAGAGCAACAAGGGGTGCATTTGAAGTACCAAAACCTTAGAATTTAAATTATTGTGCAAATACAGGTCTGCATAGAGAAAAAACATTGCTTTAAGTAAACATTGCAAAAGGAGACAAACCTGGACATTGTAAGATTTTTTTGCTTATTTAACTTTATATAAAGTATGAAAATTAATGTGACATGTGGATAACTTGTTCCCTCCAGAAGGTGCTTTACAAGTCATAGATTCTATATGATGTTGCTGTTGCTATAGTAACTCTTTTTTATGGCATAGCAAATACTCATACAAAACGTTTTGACTTTTAGTAAGAAAATTTGCATTCTCAAAATGTTTTCAAGTAAACTTTATGACCTAAAAATAATAGATTCACTGTCTTTCCCTTCTCCCATCTCTCTCAGCTAGATATAAGCAATTAAAATTATACTTCCTTGGTCAAAGACTTTGTGATCTAAAAAGTGATTTCATCTCACAGCTATATTTTATGCAATCCGGTAACTTTGAGTAAATTCTAGTGAGGCTTCATATGTTAACTACTGTAGTAGATTTCCCTCTTTTTTCCCCTTTCCTTTTTTTTTTCCTTTGTTTAAAGGTGATTAATTACTCAAATGCAGTGTGAACCATTCACTTAATACACGGTGTGTAAGCTCAGTCCTTTTTATCTTCCCTGTTTTGAACACCCAACCGGCCAGTTTTACCCCACTGAACTAATGCAAGACAAAAAAAACGGAAAAAAAAAATGAAAAAAAAACCTCAATGGCACACACTTTGGATAAATACCTCTACACTGTACATTTGCCAAGAGAGCTTCTAAGATCAGCTCTGTAAATGTCATGATCCTTAATGCTATTGTGGTATAACTGAAGAGCGTTCCTTGAGCCCATTTGGCTGGGCTGACTAGCGCACTTTGTTTTCCCAGGAGAAGAAAGCAGAGTAGTAAACCATTTTTGCAGAATGTCATTCTCCCACAACAGTTTATGAAAGAAACATCTGTGACAAGAATCTTTAATGCTTTTCTCAAAGCCAAGCTGACAGTAAAAGAGCATTGCTAAAAGTGGCAAATCAATCCCATTCCACTCTTTCTAGAGCAGGACACCTAATTTGCTATGTATCACATGTATTTTCTTCGCATGTGCTGAGAGGCTGTGACATTGATGTGGTGGCTGTCGTCCAAGCTTCTGTTGAATAAACACTTTGGCCATATAGCAGGCACACTGGCATGTTTAGCAATGTCTGCTGTCCAGTGTTGAGTTTACTTCACCTCAGGGAAAAGTTTGTTTAATTTCTAGATTGCAATTTGGGGATAAAAACTGTATCTTTGAAGGCTGATTTGAAAACCTTGAGGGATTTTTAAACTTAGCTTGCTTAGTGAGGGGTTTTGTACTACCTGGAAACACAGACATGTGAGACAGAAGAAAGTAACAACAAATTCAGTTCAAATTCAAATTCAGTTCAGCAGCTAAAAATTATTTCATTACTGGGCTTGTGTTGATTGTGATATAAAAATAAGACGATTCAGCCAAAACCAGCCTCAAAAAAATATATCTAGACCTGAGAGAATAATTTTTATATTTAGTTAGTTAAAATATCTGAAAGCTTTTACTGACATTGGACAATGAATCAAAGCTCTGGTGAGTGTGTGCTGAGGAAACTGAGAGCTCAGCTGTGAATCAGAAGGATCTTTCTTAAGTTCCTGTTGGTTTTTTTTAAGATGCTACACTATTGAAAGTTTTGATTATCCCCAAATTAAAGTAAATCCTTAAATAAACTTCTAGCATTTGCTACATTTATATTATTCTATTTTGAAGCTTTTTGCAAAAGAGAGTAAGGTAGAAAGGGGATGACAACTTTTGGCATGGCTCATATACACCATAGCATTCTTCTTTCGTGTAAGGATGTTAAATGTAATTCCTCTCTTGTCACCCTTTTGGCATGAACACATGGGCCAAGCCATGCAGTTATTCAGCACTATCAGATCTCCCTCCGAATCCTGTGGAAGTTCTGGCTGAGACTGGAGTTCCCAGTGTAATGAGATGGATCTAGGTAGTGAACTGACACCTCCAAGAACCCTTCCAGACAAAGAGATGGGTATCCCCACACCTGTAAGCTGAGCGAGGTTAAAGGCTGGAGTGACAGGGCTGCAGTGAGAACACCCACAGTGCACAACAAAGGCAGATGGCTTGTACCTCACTCATTGCCAGGGGAACGGTGGTAAAACTGCTGGAACACAAACTTAGAACCCAAATTTTGCACTTAAAATAAGGGAGCCCTACAGAGGGCAGCCATAAAAATGTCTTATGTGCAGGGAGTTTTCTGAATTCAGGCTCTGGCACTGGGGCTGTTGTACGTTATAAAGCTGAGAAAGTTCCAAGTTCCAAAGAGCCTTTATTCCGTCGGTTGCCATGGATAACACTTGTTTGTATACATCTTTAAAGACAAAGGAGTGGAATTGCATAAATAGAGGGACCGGAATTCAGAATACATTCCAAAGAGATATAATTGGCATCTCCATAGCTGTTCAATTAGTGGCACTTGATCAGATAACCAAGGCAGTTGAAGTTCTCCTGAGTGTCCCTGTCAAAGTCAGCTCAGTGACTTGCGGGCAGAGTGGAAGGGTGTGGATGAAACTCGAACACTAATAATATTTAGAATGATAATTCACAGCACCATGGAAAAACAGAAGACAGACTCACCCTGAGGCCATGTGAATGGAAAGCAAGGGTAGTTTCCAAAGCAAAAGGCAGACCTGAAAGATTTAATCCCAATGAGAACAAGCCACCTGTTCTGCTAAATGAATTTCCTTCCCATTCTTCATACCACCTGCCTTATGCAGGGGAGAAGGATTTCATGTCTTCAGGAGGCACAATTCTGCTCTCTTTTTTTTTTTCAGAAAAAAAGTGCTTCCACACAGTGAGAAATGTCCCTTGCAATTTTCAAGCTCATTTGAACTTGAAAATACTCTCATCTGACTTCAATGGGACAAATCTTCAGTAGGGCACGCTTGGCTGGGCTGGATGCTTGTTGAGAAAACCAGTCTGCAACCACCTGTCGGCTGCTGGGTCCTTTTGTGAACATTCAGCTCTTTGAGAATAGGACCCTGTTTCTGCATCTGTACAGCTCCGAGCACATTCTGTCCTTGTGGAAGTGTGGAGCTTCAGACACTACCCAAAACACATGATTTTTTTAAACATTGCAATAGATGCAGTAATACACAGGCAAGTAAACAAATCCCTGCCAGATTAACTCAGAGCCCTGAATTTGCCCAGAGCACAATATAAGCAGGTAGTTTGAACACTACTGGGATTTTTAAAGCAAATGTAAATGGTGCAGTAGATAACAAACTGCTTTTTTTAAACTTGCTTCTCGTTTCCTTTTGTGTCCTCTCCTCCCATATAGTCAATATCCAAAACATCAAAACACAATTTTGTTTTATTTTTCAGAGTTCATTTACTTACACTCAAAGGCTTTTGTTACAAAGAACAAAGCACATGTGTCTAACAGTTTGACCCTTCCTCCATCCTTCCCTAGGGGCTGCAATTAAACTTTCATTTAAGTAGTAATTTGGTGTGTGGGATACTATGCTAAAATACTTTGAATCAGTGGTTTTTGTAAGGCCCCCAGCTGCTCTGTCTACAGCACCCAGTTACTCTTCTGATCGTATTGGAAAGACTTTGCTAATGTTGGGCATGCTTGGGAGGAGTGATTATTTAGATAGAAGAAATGAAAATAGAGAAAGGACTCTTTTTAGGGAAAGGCACTGACTGCAAAGGACAACTGGAGTGTGTATTATGTGTCTGTCCATTTCTTGCCCATCATTTTGTTTCTGCCATGGGAATACATCAAAATATTGGCTTCCTGTGAATAAGGCACTTATTCATGACTTAGGACCTTGTAAATTCCTTATGTGATTGTGTTAAAATGTCCTTCCATTTCCCATGCTCATACTAGATTTTTATGTGTGCCAGCACATTCTTCCGGCCCCTCCTCTGGTGCCACTTTACATGCACAAAACCAGAAAATTTGTTTTTCTAAAAAAAATTGCAGTCTGAAAAAAAATAGTTGGTTGATTTACAGCAAAAGAAGGAAGAGGCCTCTTGCTCCCACCTATACCACCTCTTGTCCCCTTGTCTTTGCCATTATTTTCCACGTTTTGTAAGAAACAATAATCATATTTATTTCTGAATTATTTTGGAGTTGTTCCCCTTCCCTCACTGCACCCTGCCCCAGTTTGGTCGATTTTCTTTCTCATCTCATTCATTTCCTTGAAAGCATTCACACCAGACCAGTTTCATCCACTAGCCTGTGGTTGCAAACCAGATTCCTCTGGAGAAAACTAAGCCTAAAGCCATATGCCGGCACCAAAGTGGTACTTGAGTCACAACCAGGAGGGCTGCACCATCAGCCCTCTTCCAGCACACAGATAATACATTCCTTACAGAAAATTTTACATCACATGTGCAGTGGAGGCATTCAAGCCAGAGGTCCAAACTCTATTTAATTAAAAATAAGTCCTGTGAACCACATGAAATGGAGTTGTAAGGAGCCTAAGCACGTATCAATCCAGTTTACAAGGTCTGTTTCTATTGCAGTGAATTGCAGGCTAATTTAATGTCTATTTTTTGTAATGTCTGCCAAGTCTGCAGCCTCCCTTTCAGTGGGATCACTAAGAATCTCTGTGCCCTTTAAGGTTATTTTCACAAAGTTTGAGACTTCATCTCTACAGGTTCACAGTTTCTGGAAGGATGAAATACCAATATTTTCATACAAGCTGCATTTCTTCAGAAATCTAGCTAGAACTCATGCCACTCATGTTGAGATATAAATCCCTGTCTGCACAGCAATACCAATAACAGTTCTTCCCAATTAAGCCAAAATGCTTTTGTGTTGACATTGTAGTTGTCAGCTCATATGTTTCCACCAAATGTGCATTCTAGGACTAAACTGAAACTGAATTTAGAATATTCTAAACTTTTGGGGGCAGGGCAGCCTTTTGAATCTTGTATGTGCATTTCATGAAGGGCTTAATCAAAACTCAACCAATTCCCACCTCACCAAGTTTAGAAAGGGATTAAAATCCAGTACCAGATTTGGATCTGAATTTTGTGCCTGGGGGCTCATTTCTGTTATCAATTAGCTGTTGCTCTTGTGATGTATCAAAAGGCAGTAGCATATAGGCTGTTGTTTAGAGATGTACATAATGTAGCTTTAAATTTCATTGGGAAACTAAACAAAACCTCTGGCCTTAGGGCTGCATGTTCAAATGCTACAGTCCCATAGTGCATTACACCAGTCAACACTTCTTTTCAAATACCACCCGCATAACAATTAACCTCACTTCAACCTTGAGGTCTCTGATTAGTGATGGCCTATTGTTTAAGTTCCATTAACATAGCCCCTGTGTTGCCCTATTCTCACTCAAATGGACTAATCAAATCAGTCACCAAGGACTTAAGCTCAGGGTCCAACTTCTTTAGTAGGCAGCAATTTTCAATTTTAGTAGAATGGTGGATGTCATCAACACAGTCACAAATTAGTATAGCTCTGACATGGAAAACATTCTTAATGATCCCAAATTTGTGAAATATCAAGGGCCCCAGTAACTTGCAATATGAGAATTTCTATGTATAATAGAAAAATTACAATATCAATAGGGTAGTCGATGCATTACCTTGTACCAGACAAGGCTCTGAAAGGACAAACCACAATCAGATTCCATTTAATTTCAAGAAGCAAATGGTGTTTTGAACCAGTAGAAATAAAAACATGTTATGGCATTCATAAAATGTTATTTTTTGCTACCCACACCATATTTATTATGCAAAAAAGGAAAGAATTGTTTATTTTTCCAAATCCAGTTACAAAGTTGTTATTCTTGACATATTTCTTACTTGGATTACACAACTATGTTTTCATTCACATTAGCTGATACTTGCTCTTTCAATCATTTGGAATTTAAAATGGTCTAGTATTATTTCTTTGGATTATTTTTAACACTGTCTTCTTTTTCTGTCAAGGTACTGGGTGATTGGAGCACAAACCTCTAAGAAGATATAGTGGAAAAGTCATGGAAAATATTTCACTGGTAGAATTCAGGGCCAAATCTCCAAAGGCCCAATATGCATGTAATGAGAGTTACTGCTTCAGCACAGATACCCATGGTGCACGGGCAAGGAATTCTTTTATTTTCATGCACATGCAGTTACTGCATGAGCAGTACATATCTTTTCCAACTATTCAGATCTTGCTCTTCTCTGAATAAGCAGCAAGAAGGCAAAGTGGGAAGCCTCTGGCCACTGAGCAGGAGACTGAGGGCATCAAGGACTTTCAAAATGGAGCCTTTGTGGCAGGTATGATTTTGCTGTGATTATAACTGGTAATTCCTACCTAATCAAAAAGAACTTTTTTTTTTTTCCTATTTCTCTTGCCATCTTTTTTTCCTGCCAAATTGTTTCAGTTTTCTCAGTCTAATACTTTTTCAGACCATAGTGGAATCATAGTGTCTCATCTCCTCAGAATATGATGAAGTTGCTAGATAATGTTCACACATAGCTTTTCTTTTATGATCAGCTAAAACACTGTGCACAGAATAAACACTGCCAGACACATTAAGTGTTTTATTTTTCTGCTTCAGAGAACAAAATTTGGCAGAAATATTCTCTAATTTAAATCCAGCTTTTGTCTGCCTCATTGCTTTACACACCATGTAGTGAAAGAACTGGCTTCACACTGCTCCCACACCACCAGTCCATCTGACTGACAATAGATCCAATCTGCATTACATGGGAGGCCATGTGAGTGGTCTATTCTGCTCCTCCATCTCCATCGACAGCTGGAACTGGACTTGGAGCAAATACCAGGAGAATTTGCATGATAGTCCATTTGGAGCACATATGCTATAAATTCACCATTGCTGCAAAATGGCAAGCCATAGGCCTCGCCTACCCAGAAGTTACATGAATTGAAATTAAAACCAATTTAGTCTAAACCAGAATGAACTTCTGCGTGGATGCTCATAATAGTTTAAAATCATCTCACTCCAGTCTATCCAGCACCACTGGCGTTCCCTAACAGCCAATTAACCAAGTGCAGGAGAAGCACAGACACTGCCAAGCTGTCTCCATCTTTAACTGAAGTCACTTTAAAGCCCACCTTTAGCCCCATCACTGTGGGGGCTCTGCCTTGCAGGCTGGGGCTATTCTGCCACACCTGTCATTCAGAACCGGGTTCAGAATTCAGAATTCTCTCGCAATTCCTCAATTCTTGCTTGCGTTACCCACAGCCAGTCATTGCCTCCTCTTTGGAGGGCTCCAGAAGTGGCACACACTTGCCCAGCACTGGATCAGGTTTGCTCCTTGCAGTCCCTCAGTGAAGGCACTGGGGCAGCAGCTTCTGGAGTGGCAAAGGCTACACGCATTCTCCAGCCATTGTTTTGGTCACGTTACCCCTGGGCACTGACCCCCTGCCTGCACCACCTCCTGTTGCTCTTTTGTTCAAGAGAAAACTTGTCATTTAGAGGCTGATTATTAGTTTTCTTTTCTCTTCCCCACCCGGAGTCTCCCTTTTACTGGATCATCATCAGTTTTAGAAGAGTTGCCCCTTTCTAAAGAAAACAAAACAGAATAAACAACCTCTTTCCAGTCCCTGCCAGAGCTCTCTTCTTTTCACCAACATCCATTTTCTCCCAAACAAAATGAAAGGACAGGGAGAAAAAAGACAGCTTCTTCCCTCCCTCCACAATGAAACAACAAAGAGCACAAACAAAATTAAAATTAGGCATTTAAGCTGATTTTCGCCACTTAACTTTTGACATGTTTTTGCAAATTTCGTTCAAGTCTCCTCTGAAGATTCAGCCAGTGAAACCCACTGTATCAAGTGGTGTTTCCAAGCCTTTTTCACATAACTTCCGTGAGACAGCCCAAGTGTTTTTTGGAGTGGCAAAGGCACCTTTCTGCTAGCATGAAAATCGGAGGCTATGACACAACAAAGTATCTGTTCTTTGGGGAGAAATCAAGGTTTAAATGCATAAGTTTTCAACTTTATATACCGCTGAAAATATTTGGGGTCTGATACACTCAAACTCACTCTGCAGAAGGATCTCCAGGTGGGTGATTTATTAGAAGCTAAAGCCATTACCCAAAATTTCTGTTCTATTTTATGCCCATGTAGCGTCGGTTCAGCTTCATTGTCTTGCTTTGAGAAGTAATTGTTTTTCCTCTTCAGAAATATATTTTTCTTCTAGTAAGTCTGCATCATATTCATCATCTGGAATGTATTGGGAGCGCTGCACTGGGTTTAGCTTGCAGCTGCTCCCAATCATTTCCGATGTGCTCAGAGCCGACCTGCGAGAGCCTCAGCGGGCGAGGATGGGACCGCCGGCCCTGCCACCACTCCTCCTGCCCATCCTTGCTCCCGGGACTCTGCCGCTCTCTGCTTCATTTCCAGGTGTAATTCAAAATGCCTTTTTTGATCCACAGAGCCATTCACTGTTTGAGAGATTGTATTTCTTTGAGACGGTTTCTCTGTTTCAACATCGTGTCTCACCTGGCAGCCAAGACTGGCTGCAGTTGCATGAGATGAATAGTAATGTTGACTCTGTAAAATACATGACAGTCTGAAGAATGACAGGCCATTCTCAGTGGATGTACAGCAACAGAGCAATAGAAATATGGGGAGTGTCTTGTTTCACAGAGGAGAAAATAAAGGATTTATTTCCATTGGAAAAAATTAATATTCTTCATATTTTCGTAAGAATGTCATAAAGTGCCACCACTCCCCTGAAAATATTCTTCAGTAGAATTGCTAAGAACTGTGCTCATATTTGTGTTGTGGGTTACACCAGCAGTAGTTTCTTTTCCTTAGAAACTGTTTGGTTTTTATTGGTCTCATTAGATTTGAAAAACCCTAAAGAAAAAAAAAATCACACATACATGAAACTCATGAGATGTTACCACCATAGGAAGTCATGCAAATAGAATATTGACTACTGGAAACAAAAAATTAGAATTTAATTTACTACAGGAATTAATTTAATACAACAACAACAACAAAAATACAGCATGTGCTAGTCAGGTGCTGAACATTTCTTGAAATGAAACAGGTCTAAGCAGATCCATAAGGGTATTTCTCCATGGCTTTGCAATCATCCAGCTTCTCTTGGGATTTATCTCTGGTTTCACAGCCTACCTGACTGAGGCAAGGCAAAGATGTTGCTGTAGCACACTCAAGAGATGCCTCCCTCTGTATAACCCCAGTGCCTTCTACCTCCAGCCAATATCCCCTTTGCCTTTCCAAAGAGCACCCAGGTCTCTCCACACGCCCTTGTTCTCTTCTCCCCAATTCCCACCTTCCCACTGCTCACCTTGAGGTCTCACCTTTGTTGTTGATGTGGCACCCAGCCAAGAATCCTAACTAAGAGAAAAGTACTTTTCTCTGGCTTAACCAAACTAAATGTGTTGAGGTTAAATTAGCAGCTGAGTTACAAAATACATAATATTGTTGATGGCTGTGATTTTACAGCAGGTCAAGAAATATTCTGTTGTTTCCCTATAGATGAAAGGTCTTCATTACTCTGTCTTCTTGACCTAGAAGAAAAATTCATGGCTATAAGAAAAATATTTAGTAGAGGACTTAAGAGCATTTCAGAAACAGAGGACAAATGGAAAACTAATAGCTTTCTCTATTTTATTTTTTTTTTAACAAAACACTTTTAAAATAAAATTATATGCTTTTTATGCTGGTAACAAGCTGTCATATCACTTCACTTGGGGTCTTGTTTGGAACTGTCCAAGCTGCTCACAGCCCTGTGTAGGAAACAGTTCAAGCAAGCCTCTGAGTTGTATAATAAGCTGTGCCCATTGCAATAGTTTCAGCAGCATTAAGTCAGCTCAGTCAAGATAACTGAACATAAGAAAATACCATTTTTTCCTCACTCAGACAAGACTTGAGTGGAAAGGGAGAGTGAACCCTTAGCACTACATACAGCAAGTGGATAGGAAACCATCTGCTCCACTGCTGCTGGCTTTCCTGAGCCCGGGGACCTGAGAGATGCCCCAGGCTCCTCAGCAGCAGTTGCTAAGGAAACATTTTAGGGAACCTTTTTCATAAATTCATAGTAATCTCCATTTCTCAAATGTCAAGGCTAATGACTCACCCTTTGATTGCAAATGGGATTTACTACCATAGAATTGCTGGCAGCCTTCAAAGCTAAATTGTATTTGTCAGCATTTGAAGACTTTTAGTACATTGGTTACCACTGCTCCCCTTGAGTAAGTAGAAAATGTAGATACATGAATATCTGGCAGAATTCCCTCAGATATATTTCAACCCTTTCCTAAGTTTCCACACAGGAAAGAAGACAGGTATTGGTGTCTGAAGAGCTCCCACAGCAGGGAATCCCCTCAGCAAAGCCTGTGCATTGGGGGTTTCTTGCCTGAGGTGCAGCCAGCCTTCTCCTGGGGAGCACAGACCCCAACAGAGGGGGGCTGGGACCAGCTGAAAGCTGTCTCTGGGGGTGACCAGTACAGACATGCACCCTGCCTTTCCCCCAGGGGTTACTTCTGCTTGAAGGCAGCCGGATACATCCATGGATTTTCCACAAGTCACACATGAATCCGTGTCCTTGGTTTCCACCGATTGATCGCTCTGGCAGTCTGCAGCTTTACCCCTCGTGCATTTTGGGTACCACCTGAAACGAGATCTGACACTACAATATTTTGTGCCTTCACAATTCTTTTTCTGCCAAGTGCCAAGTTTGCAAATGCATCCTGAGGCTTCTTTCTTCAAAGTATTTGAGAAGTTATCAACAAACCAAACTTCAGTGATGCTGTCTATTGCTTTGAAGGCAATACGTGTTTAGAACAAGATTCTCTCTCAAGTGATACAGACTTCACTCCAGATGGATCTACTTCCAAGTTAAAAGCTTGTAGCCCAGAATACAATTTCAAAGGTAGATATAATAACTCCTAGTACTTTTAAAAATACATAAAAGAAGCTCAAATAAATACAGACCTAACCTCAAACTTTCTACAAATTAATTTTTGGGAACACTTCACATTTATATAAATGCATATTAAAAATCCATTTGAACAATTGGTTCATACTGCATTTAACACATTTCTACCTTATATAAAAGCTACAGAAATAATGTACTTTGAATGGATTCATATTATAAATCGCTGTTACTCATGGAAATCCCTTCTCTCTGGAATTGTCAGTGATGGGTGTATGGAAGATACTGATGAGACCAACTTGTTGTCAGTAGCATCACATTGTTAGGGGACACATTCCTTGAAATAAAATCAGCATCCACCCATTTAGGAACTTAATTCACTTAAAACATACAGAAATTCCTTCAGAGGAACACTTGGATGTTATTTTGAAGTGTTTCCTGGTCACCTTGAACACCATTGTCCAAAACAGGCAGATGGAGTAAACACTTACCCAACTTTTGCTTTCTCTGTCTAGGGAAAAGATATCCCTCCAATGCACTTTGTATCGCTCTGTCTAGACACAGACAAATTTGCCTTCCTGTTGCATCTGGCTACAGGATTTTACAGTGTAGATTTGCTCACTTTCCACTTACATATTTATCCAATTGCCAGAATGCAAGTCCTATTCCAGGCCAGGTACTGGGAGAAGGTTCCACTCTAGAACTCTTTTTGACTAGAGTACAGAAAGGGGAATTCCTGCCTCTGACATGCTGACACTGGTGTTCTAAGGCCATTTTGTTCCTCCATTGATTGACTTTTAATTCTGTACTCTCATAGAATTTTGCTTTTACTGATACAATAAAATTAACTACTGTGAGTGTAGAAGTGGTCTTAGGCAGTTCCCCCTTAGTTTCCAGCTGGCTCTATCTAAAATCATAATTAAAAGAATACAGTTAACTCAGAAAATAAGTCTCCAAATCTTGACTGAAAACATGTGGCCCCAAAATGTAGATGAAAAATGAACAAACATCTGCATTATCATACTGTTTACCAAATGCTGGAATCAAAGTACAATCTATGCACTATTTCCTCTTTCTGTAGCCAAAAAGTCTGCTTAGTTATTATACAATATAGCAAAAACCTGATAGCATATTATTTAACACTGAGTGTTCTCATTCAGCTAATGATTATTTACATCATTTATAACCAGAAAAAAAAAATCCTAAGCTAACTAGGTGGATCTTTTCTTTAGTTTCAGACTCATCAATACCTAGAACTTCTGTACCTGTGTGCCTTTTTTGTGTGAAGTTTCACACAAAACAGCCATGATGCTGCACCATGTACCACAGTGGTTCTGAAACACCCTGCTTGATCTTTTACTTGTAAACACCAAGATAGCACCTGCACACTTCAGAACATTCACACAGTTGCATGGAACCACAGTACTTGTGATTGTGGTTTAACCTTTTAAAAGAATTGTTTGCTTGGTCCTATTAAAAAATAGAGACAGAGACTCTGAGAGGTTATGACCACTTTTATTCTCATACAGTAAATGTAAAATCCTGAGGACCTCGAAGCATTCCATAATTCAAACAAAGTTTTATTATTTCCTGAAATGCATCATCAACAACCATCAGAACATCATCTGTGTAGATTAACACTTAGTTGTCCTTCTTCTTAGAGCACTAACAACCTGATATACCAGCACAATACACATTCCTAATGCTCCCTGTTCAATTGAAGTAGGGAATTTCCTCTAATTTTGGCAAATGATATGCTGAGAAACGTTACTTAACTCACCACACAGCCATAAATCTGCTTTGTAAATCTTGCACTTTTTGGAAGGCTTATTGTTAAAACTTTTGCTTCAGAAGCACATTTAAGGGGTTTAGATTTAATAAGGTTAAAAACCATCTGAGCATTTTGAGACTACAAAGAAATAATATATCTGTAGTGTCCCTTGCGATAGATTAGAGACAGGACTGGGTTGCAGTAATGAATATAAATGGGATTCTTTATTAAAGCCACTGGACAGAAGCAGGACTGTAGCTCTGCTCTCCAGCTCCCAGGCTAACTGCACACAACCTATGCTTTCTAACAGCACCATGCAAGTCTAGCCTAAATCCTGGCCTAGATTCAGCACTTTTGGAAGGGATTGCCAAACTCCATGAAACCTAGCTGCTTAAATTGTTCAGCAGTGGATACAACTTCCACAGCATGCCCTGCCAAGGCTTGCACAATCCCTACATTTGCATGCACGTGAAATAAACAATGAAAAGGCTGGAGATTCTGCAAATGGGAATAGAAATCTTCTCCATGCAAAAAAGCTGGGTTTTCTTCCCTGCAAGTTTAAGGATAAAAATGGGTCTGGGACTTGAAAGCCTAGATACTCAATTTCTTTAATGCCATTTTAATTACAAAACTAACTTGAACAATAAATGTATGTATACAGTGGAGAGAGGCAGCCACCTCTCTGTATGCCATAGCCAACATTACTGACTTTCTCCAGGTGCTGGGGATCCTTTCATGGGGGTTGGACAGGGAAGTTAATGAATGTTTATGGTCTTTGCACTGAATCCAGAGCATGCTCAAGGCATAGGCAAAGTAGGTAATGGTTATCATCTGCTCTGCTTTGGGCAGAGGAGAAAGGAACTGGATCCTTGACCCTGAAAAGACCATTCCTGTGGATGCAGCTCTTCCTCTTCCTGCCAGGCCAAGGGAAGCTGAAGGCTTGCAGCCCACCAACTGGCAGAGATAGAGCAGAAATGTCCTCTCCATCCCACAGTCTGGTTGCCCTCATCCTCCCAGCCCAAGGCACACGGCACATGCAGGGGCTGCAGTGCAGAGCTGGGACAGCCACACAGTGGAGGAATGGAGTGAGGGAGGATGTTGTTTAGGTTATTAGGTCTCTCCTCCCTCCCCAAGCCTCACTGGCTCCTCTGACCTCCCTGTTCCCACTCTGCAGTCCCAAATCTGCCTTCAGTCTGCCCTTTGTCTCTGCTGCCCACCTGCCCCAGCCCAGTGCCACCCTCACACTCTTGCTTCAGGTGGCAGACACAGCCCAGGACCCCTTCCCTTCAGGGGCTGGGCTGCTGCTCATACATTAAACCTACAATCTAGAAATCTCCTTTGAAGCAGGCCCATCATGCCATTTGCAGACCACACTCACCATTAGGGATGCTTTTATCCGAGGAGCAGCAAATACACTGTCTTTTCCCAATATTTTGAGGAGTGGAGGAGAGTGTTTTCTCTGTGCTCAGACAAGCTGACTGGATTCCAGCCTAAGGAGTATCTGCCAGAAACACCAAGATTCCTGCATGAAAAATGGACTGCTAGAGTCAAACACATTAGACTCAGCTTCAGAAACTTCTCCAAAAAGGGCTATGGCAGACATTCAGGCTGTGGCAAAATTTCTGTCAAAGGGGTTGTGACCTCCCTTGTGCCTGCACAGCCACATACCTTCCTGGGACAAACCTCCAGAGCCTTCCCCAGCAAAGGACTCGATGGATGGAGAGGCTGTAGGAATGCTTGAAGGGTTTAATATCACAAAATAGGGACATGACTTTCCTATTTAACTGACATGAAGACAATGGGCTTTGGAGGAAAGCGTGTGGTGGAAGACATTCAAAGGCCTTTCACTTGTACAGTGATGACTCCTGGCAGTAGGGTTATCCCACAGAAAGAAAAAAACAAAAAACAAAACAAGCAATCAAATCCCGAGACTCTCAAATTAGAGAATGCACATAAAAATGTTGTCATGGGATTTCTGATATATTCCCATCACCCCCTCCCTCTTCCTCCCTCTCCTCTCCAATACCAGTGCTCTAGTGCTACCTTAGCAGGGATAAGCAGGAGGGTGCAGTGTAGGTGTGGGATCTCGGGGTATCGTGAGGTGAAAGGGTGACACTGCCTTCTGATTTGAAGAGCTAACTTGAGGAAAGCCTATGATCACATCAGTGGGCCACATGTACCGAGTGTTGCACATGTCAGTATATTAAACATATGTGGTTCTTATTTCCTATGTTAAAGGAATACAGTTTGCAAACTTCGGGGGTGTGCTGTTATTTCAAATGAAAGGTAAATGTGGATTAAGGGTATTTCAGGATTCCCATGGTCTGATGACAGTGAATACCTGCAAAATCCAACTTTGATTTTAAAGTTTTCCCAACATTTGAAATGTCTGCCTCACAAATTGGTGTGGGACTTGGTCTCATTTTAAAGGCTCGTGGAAACAACCAGAGCAGCAGGAACAATAACAGCACCCTTTTAGAAAAATACAGGAAATCTTTTCAGCCAGATGCACTGCAGCACTGGGGCCACCATGAAAGTCTTGCAGTTAAAGAAACCTCACAACATCTTCTAGGCAAAAAGGGGATCATCACGTCTCCTAACACTTCATCTTGCATTAGAAATAATTCTTGCTTGAGGAAGCAAAAAAGAGCCAATAAAATGTTCCAACTTCATTCCTTTATTGACTTTTTGTTGCCTTATGTTATTAATAAGGATTTACAACCTAATTTACAGCATAAGGTTTTAGCATGGACTATGCTTGTATGCAATTTGAATTTTAAAAAACTTTGGGGCATCACAAATCTGACAAGACCTTTTAAGAATTAATAGAGTTTTGGCTGGGGCCAGATTTTGTAAAAAGGTCTCTAAACTCGACCTTTATACTTTTGTGTGAGAGGAAGTAGGATCTCCTGGGCATCTTATGACTGGGGGTTTGGGGTATGAAAATGAGGGATTTGCATGTTGCAAACATTGCTCATGGCAGGGTGCAGGTAAAGAGCAAGGGGCCAGCCACTTTGAAACAGAATTCCTGATTTGCAGGCCCCATGAACGCACTTTCAAATGCCAATTTGGTAGGTGGGAAGGCTGTAGGGAGGCTTGGGGGAATGAATATCAGTGAATAATAACATTATTGCTTTATCACTTATCTGACAGGGAGATGAAGACAATGATATTTGAAGCAGTTAATGTGGTGGAAGACATTCAGAAGCTTTTTTTTACTTGTACTCTGTTGACTCTTGGTAGGGTTATTCTGAAAAGCAAAAAAAAAAAAAAAAACAACAAACAAACAACAGTCAGAAAAAAAACAGAAAACAACCCAGCAGCCAAAACCTGAGGCTCCTAAATTAGAGAATAGACATTAAAATGTTGGCCAGAGGCTTCTGATTTGTATATTCCCATCTCCCTCTCCCTCACTCTTTCCTCTCCAATACTAGTGCTGTATTGAGTTGGAAACGTATAAATGTTACATGTAAGATGCAGCCTTACTGTTGCATCTTTATTCAACATCAACTTCCAGATGGGAACTATTTTTCATGGTTCATAAAGCCAAATCCAGCTGCTACATTTGGACCTACATAAGGAATCCACATTTTATTGCCATAGCAGCGCATATAAAACAATTGCTGTTGTTTCTCCAGTACTGGTGCACCTCACGTTTCTCAATACATTTTAGATATTTAAATTTTTAAAACTGTATTTTATAGTTCCTCATTTAGCCGTGCACCGTAACAAGATCCTGCCTTTACAACATGTTCTAGATATCTAACATAACTGAAAGAAAAACGACCGTGGACAAGCGGTATTCAATATAGCAGCCGTATATTCAGTTACTTACTAAGAGTGTTCAGACAATTTCCTATGTAAACCACAATGATATTAAATACTTCTGGAATCTCAGCTTTATTAAGAGACAGGAAGTGCAAACTCAGGAGTCTTTCCCCTCCCCCTCGGCTAATCTGACTCTTTGATAGTCATGTGTTAGGAATAACCATCGAGTTGCTCCTAACGAAAAATATTCCCACAGCTAAGAGAGAATTAACCCTTGTGAAACCTCAAAAGGGAGAGTGGAGTCCATGTGTTCACACAGAGAAAGAGGGGAAAAAAAAAACCCATTAGGAGGAAGTTTATGCCAGCAGCAGGTCTACACAACCCTCACCGCCAGCTCTGCCGTGCAGACATAATTCATTTGCATTTTAGATGGTATTGTCAGAGCAGCTACAGCACATGCATTGCGGAGGAGAATTATCCAGCCTGGCAAAATGAGGCATCTCTGCGGCTCCCCGGCCGGCTCGGAGCCGCTCGCTGATGTGTGCCGGGCTCTCCGCAGCGCTCTGCCCCAGCAGATGTCAGCCCGTGTGCTGCACAGCAAACAAACCCCCACCGAAAGCGCCGAGGTGGGACACACAGAGTTAATGCACGGCTATGACAGAGAAGCAAGTTTGCTGTGAATTGGGAAGCACAAACTATAGTAATCCCCACCCTGCTGAGTGGCTTCCCCAGAGGTCTGATACAGTGCCAAAGCCTCTTACGCATACTGAGACAAAGCTTATTTCAAGCCGAATTCAGCTCCTGAAGCCACCATACTGCTTCCTGACAGCCTCCAATTGCACTGCCTCTGTATTTGTGTTTCCTGCTGTTTATATTTACTTGTTCCCAGAGCCACAACAGCTACAAAAACAAATAGTTGCTATTTGCAGGGCTCTGTATCAACACAGGTAAAGTGCTTCGCTTCCCTTTTAGTTTCACAAAGATTGTGCAAATAGGCTTTTAATACCTCAGAGAGATTAATTTGGTAATTATAAACCAGTTTAGGAACAAATGCCAAACAATTGGTCATATAATCAGCATCCTTGTTTCAGAGTATTAGCGCGGCTGAAGCAAAAGGTTTTTAAACCGTAAGGACTACACAAACACTCCCTTGATTATATTGCTATTATTTCCCCGTTCCACTGAGACACAAGCTTGAAATATCACTTTTTTGTTTGTCAAGTCCCTGTGGATGCTCTCTGGATCTGCGCTCCTGTCTCTTTGGCCCCTGTGCAGCTATTGTGACGGAGTCTGATTTGGGTAATGGAGATCTTGTTTGATATACTTATTTAAAGAATCAGCTTAAGGAAGCCTGAGAGCCATCAATTCTCTTAATTAACTGCAGAGAAATGATTAATGCTATAAATGTGGAATTGATCAGGATAAAATTATAGTACACAGGATTTAATATGGGTTGTTCCACCAATATTTAAGACATTAAATATGATAAATCTGGTTCTGGGTAAAGTGTTCATAACTACTCAAGTTATTTATGCACCTCAGAAAATTCCCACCGCAAACCACCAGGGCTATTAGGCTTCTGAATGGAGGGGGGCAGTACTTTTCAGGTAGAAGGAGTTGCTTTCTCAAAATAAAAAACTCCTCGAGGAATAGGTCCATTTCAGCTGCACTGCACTTCCTAAACCAAACCAAGCAGAAAAGTTTCAAAGCATTTTATTCTGGCCTTATCTAAAAAGAACACTTTCATTTGAAAACAGTTCAACTTAAAATTAATTTTTTTTCATGCACATTGATGTTGTCTCACCTTTCAGCATCTTTCTCTCCGCAAGAAGAATTAAAAGCTGGGCCAACGAATTCAGTGCCATGAATTGTAATGTCAGTGACTTTTATAGACAGCTAGAAGACAGTACTTTTAGAGCCCAAGCATGCAGCATCAGAGACAGAAGTTTTTTGGTTTTTTCTTTTTATAATAACTAGTCTCACAATTCTTCCTGTCCCCACTTCCCCCAGTCCCTGGAGAATGAGAGTTATGGAAATAACAACTCCTGAGACCATTTCCCAAGAACTCTGTGCTTTGGTCCACAAGAAATGCAATGCCAGATCCACCCACATCCGACAAGCAAGACATCCTGGAGCAGTTTTAGGAGGAGATGTTAGAGAGATAGAAATGTCACTGTATTCATGTACAGAGCATGGATCCACACATGGAAGGCTCAGCTCCCTCCCCAGGGAAGCTGTGTGAACTTTGCCCAATCTTTTCCCTGCATTTGCTTTCCCCTCAGGATTAGTCACCACCCAGCACAGGGTGGGAAGATCTGTCAGAGGTCACTCTCCCTCTGGACAGCAGTGTGGAGTTCTGTGGCTCTCAGAGCCTGTCCATGACCCACTCACCCACCACTGCAGGCTCAGCAGGGACAGAGGGGCCCACCAGGAAAGACTTGGCTGCCTCGGGAATGGATACACAAAGGGCTGAGTCTCTGCCTCTGCCCAGGGCTGCTACCCACCACAGCACAGGTAGAAGGGACCACAGTGGTGACCAAAAGTTTTGGGGACACTGACAGCTCCCTTAAGTGGCATGAAGAAATAAGAAAATCTGAGAATCTTTTCAGTCTCATGAACAGATCCCCTGAGGTCTTGGGGGAGTCAGATGTGTTGGCTGGTGGCATGAGACACAGATGGGCTGAAAGGGGAAGACTCAGAAGAGGGAAGAGACTGAGCACACAAGGGAAAGCAGCAGCTCACCTGAGCCCCTGGCTGGGGCCCTGGATGAGAGTGAATGGATTGTGTATTATAGTGTGCCACAAGCTCGATATTACAGAGAGGACAGTTGTACAATGAAACGCTCAAAATCCATTTAAATGGCACATTTAAATAGTCTGAATACAGGCACTTAAGAGAGCAAGCCTGTCTTCAGAAAACTACAGAACTAAGGCTCCCAGGGCTCCCTGACATCTCAGCAGCTAACACACTCCAAGCAGAAAGCCATCTGTTAGGGACTGCTCTCCATCCGTGCTTCCCTGTCTCCGTGACCCCGCGCCGTGGGAGAGGGGGCACTCAGAGAGGACAAGCAGCGGCAGTGGGGTGCCACGGACGCGGCGGTACCACACGTTCCAGTGGCCCCTGAAATCGAGGTGCTCAAGATTTCATTCCTCCATTGGATCCTCAGGCTTTTTATAATTTCAGGGATGAGACCAATTTAATTTTTATAGAGATGTGTAATCCGCCATTTCAACACGCTAATTGAAATAGGCTGACACGCAGCTATGTGCCCTACGAGCCTTCCAAAGCACATATCTTGGCACTTTCCACCAGAGGCTGAATGACATGACTGGAAACCGTACCAGATCCTCTGTGTTTACAGGCCTCTGCTTCTACATTATTATTTTGATTGCTGGCTTTACCAACAAACATCCATGAGGCAGAATCCACTTGGAGAAAATAATAGAAAGCAGAGCTGAAACAGATTTTAAAAGGTCAAAAATCAACTGTACCTGTGCTATTTTTGACAGTTGTTTATTTAACCACTCTGTAAAGTCCTTCAGCTGTGGAAATGCACACATTTTCCCAATGCCATCTGACCTGTTCTTTAATCATTACTTATATAACACCTAACCTAAATTTTTCTTCAAGTAATCTTTTATATTTTCTTATCAATTCAGGGGGAAAAATGTTAATTAATTGCTTTCCTCTCTTGAGCAAAATCTTGGTACAGATTTTTTAAGGTATTTGAACATTTTTAAGCTCCCTTCTGTACTCTGAAAACAGCCCTCATCTTTCAAATTTCTCTGGTTCTGACCACTTAGCTCAGGATTCTCGCCCTTCCTTCATGTGTTTTTTGGAAAGTAATGTCCAAAGCTTGCCCATGCTGAGGAAGGTAGAATGATGTAGTTACATTCATTAAAAAAAAAAAAAAAAAAATCTCAATAGTACATTTTTCTTTTTCACGATATTGTATCATTGAAGACTTAAATGCTTAAAGATGTTGAACCCCTCATAACTTCTGTATTATTTTCTTTAGAATCAAATATTTTACCCTCCATTCTGCAGACAACTTTTCCTCTGTATATACAGTAAGTACCTTTTATTTTCTCTCCACAATGAATAATATTTACTCTAATCACTTCTCCAATCTGATTTCCAGTTCCACTCTCCAACATATCTGCAGTTTTCTCAGACTCACATTCTTTGTGGTTGTAAGGAGTACAATTGGTTCTTGCACCCAGGACACTACTGACACTAATCAGTGAGCACAGATCACAGCACAGGATCCTCCTTGGTACACATTTCCATTTGAACAGTCTCTCATTGATAACCAATCTCCAAATATATTTTTCCAATCAGGAAAATACCCATCTTTTGGAAGGTTTCATCAAAACTATGTTTTCTTAGCTTTTTTTATGAATTTATCAAGAGTTACCGAGAGAAAGAGAGTTTAAACGGGGTTTGAGGGATTTGCAATTTTTCCTGTAAGACATTTAATAATTCTTGATGAGGCCTATGTGCATAGTGAAACAGTCTGAGAAGTCTGGCTTAAAGCCAAGTTCCCCAATCATGTCACTGGACCAGTAGTGCTGCTAAGAATATCCCCACGACTCCAAGTGACAAGAAACTGTCACTGACCCATGGAAACTGACTCATACCCTGAACTCGTCCCATCTTTTCTCTTACTATTACTCTTCAAACTCGAACTTTACTCCTAGAGATGCGAATTTGTTAATAATTTTTAATATCTTTTATAGACATTTGACTAGAGCTTCACAACACTTCACAACTACTAAAAACATGGATAGAGTCATAATCTTTCCTTAGCAAGGAGATGTATCTTTTTAAAAAGGAAAATACCTGCCCACCTATGTGGTTAACTATAAGAAAATAAATCCATTAGGAAGATTATAAATTACAGTTCTAAGAAAGCCAACTCTTGACAATCAATTGAGCCTCTGTTTAAAGAGTCACAGAGATATAAACTAAAATGTGTACATTGGGAAATAAATTAGAGTTCAGTAATTAATGTGAATTGTAAAATCTCATGTTACTCAATGACAACAATTACCAGTAAAAAATTTATTATTCACATTTAAAATACCAGCAATCTAACAGGCCTCTAAAACATCTATTTTGGTTTCTAGTTTAATTATCTTTCAGCTATATAGTCATTCATTTCACAAATTATAAAAGAAGTGTTTACATACAGGGGGAAAGTGCAGTAGCATGGTAGGAGAATTTCTTGGGGGGAACTTCAGGCAACTAATTTTAGTTCATTGCTCAAGCTGCCAACTTCACAAAATTTACATATGGGAGCCCGGTTTCACCTGGTGAAACTGAGGAGTCAGCCATGAACTTCTGATCCATGTGTTAGCTTAATTGCTGTAGGATCACTCAGGACTGCCGCTGAGACTGAAAGCCATGCTAGGAGAACTGCTTCAAGTCACAGACGGAAAATGAAGAATTCACTTCTGAAGACATCAACTATGTACTTCCTGGTGCTTTTTCATGGCATTTCAAGAGAAGATAACATTCTAGCTCTTCAGAAATTCAGAAATTTTTCCTCTTTTCCAGTCTTTTGTCTTTCCCTTCTGTTTTGAACCATCCTGCCAGAATGACCTAATTTGCCTTTCTGGTCAGAGGCACCACCACACCTCGTCTCAAGTTCTCCCATATTTTCAGAATGATGCATTTTTGACATAAAACTTATCTGATAGTAAGTGATATACTATTGGTTATACCTTGTCAGTTTGATATGTGCTAGTGTGTGAAAAAGGGGCTTTGTGAATTCACTGAAAATGAGAGCAAACAAACCTACATAGAAACTCCATGAATGGAAATAAATATGTTGTTTTACCATAATTGTCCTTTAAGCCTTCTTTCATCCATTATTTTAATTTCACTTGAGTTCTTCAGTGTGTCTTGCATTCCTTCACATCTCTCACATGGTCGAGAAAGTCTTCTTTGCAAAGAGAACTGCATGTCAGATAGGTTCTTTGGCCCAAGGGAGAATCCAACAAACATATAAATTACCTTGAACTAGAAGGAAACTCTCAATAATAGTGCATATAGGGACGTGTCTGCAGCAATCCAAAGTGGCAGATTGATTTGAAACCTGAGTTGAAATTTCTCTGTACTTGCAAGGTGCTGTGGGCCAGTGGAGCATCCAGGCTGCTGAAAACATGAGACACAGTGTGTGTGAGCTACATTTGTGTCTGTGAGAGGCCACTTGCATGCAGGGGTGCACGTTCCTGGAACCAGGATTTACCAGCTGCCTCCTTTGCCTCCCATTGCAGAGGGCAGGACCATGCAGGAAGGGGAAAAAGAGACAAGAGATATTCAAACCATCTGAAATGAGAAGAATTAATAAACACCTGTCTAGTAGCCATAGACAGTGTGTGATTTACAGAAATCAACATTTCTTGCTTTCCTGAAAAATCTCAGAGCCCAACAAATGTGAAGTATCAGTAAAATAAAAGCTTCTAGGAACACAAAAGGGTCACAATAGAGACTCATGATAGGAGCATGAAAGACATGATAGGGTCAAAGGCAGAGTGAGTGATGCCAAAAATGTTTTTTATTTGCAGCAGTTTGTATTTTCAGATGTCATTTCTCCTCTGGGCGTGTTTTGGCCGAGAGGGGCTCTGCACGGGAGGGCCTGCACCATTGCAGCACACATCCAGAGGGAAAACACATTTCCCTGCTCCCAATGAGATTGTCCTACAGCCTGTGGCACTAATAGCATAAACAAATGTCTACAATAGCCCTTGCTCTTCTGCACTGAAAAAATAAGAAAAGACCTTTCTGAAGCTTCTAGGGAGAGAGGCAAGGAGGGCAGAGCAGCTTCCCTCTCGCTCCTCTGACTGATGTCACCATTCCTGTGGCCAAAACATGTTTGTTGCTAAGCAACTATGTATATATTACACTCTTCTGCTTCCATTGGGGATTTAACATATGCATTTTCACTTTCATCTCTGATGCATACTTACATTTGTTTGCAGTGGGTGCCCGAGTGAATGGAAGCTGTCCAGTATGGGATATGCATAAGAACTGAAAGGCACACACGGTGATTTACCAATGTGCATCATTGTTTCGCAGCACAGTTCAATGGGAAACCCACTGAGTGCCATTCACCAGCAGTTGGGACAATTTTTTCATTCAGGATTGAAGCTGGTTGCTGCATAGCAGCTATTGGCTCAAGAAGTGCAGCAGTTCTCAGATGTCATGAGGAAACAGTGTGGGGATAGTCTGACTGTTAATTGTTGTAGATGGATTCCTTCTATGATGATAAAAAAGGTCTGTTCTTTCACCTGAAGTTTTCTGTTTTATGCATAAATCCACTTTTTTTCTACACCCCTCCCAATTACTTGACAGACAATTAATAAAAAATTTAAAAAAATCACATTTTTCTTTTGGATTACATGCAGATGACCCAAATCAGAAACACCCATCACTCACATCTTTCTATTAATCAAATCTAAAAAGAAATCTAAAGTGGGTAAAGAGAAAAAGAAGGCAAAATGTGAGAGTTAATTTATATTACAAACATTCTGTAACAGAAGAAAAAAAAATCAGGTTTAAAAAACCACGTCTATTATTCTGTAATGAAATTATAAGAGAATGCTATTAGTCATGTCTGTATATTTGTCCACATTGTGAGTTCTATAATTAAATTAGAAGATGTGACATGGAGTTTGCTAAACAAAAATCCATGCTATAACAAAAAGGGTTTGGTATTGTCTCCATTAGTAAGCATTAAAGAACAAAACACTGGAGGAATTCTTGGAGCCTAGATCATTTGGGTTTTGTTATGCTTTTCAGTTTAGCTTAATTTCCCACTGGAAGTTTCTCTCTAAGTGTTGTCCTTGAATTATCATCACATAAGGAAAAAAAAATACTAAACTCAGTTTGTTACTGATTTTTTCTACTTTCTCCTCCCTGGAAGCCAGGGCAGGAGAGGGAATATAGAAAGTATTCGAGGCAGCCTTTACACCAGCCACAGCTGTTACAACCTCTTCTCTGAGGCAAGACTGAAGGTTTTTTTCTTTCCCCTGAACCTCATGAAAAATGAACTTATGAAAAGGAATATTATATGAAAGCAACTTGCTTGCCCACTTGTATGCATTGATTCAGGGCTGTGTCAGGTGGGAGAAAAACTTTGCTCTGGGTGTGCAGCAGCACAATGGCTAAGGGTGTGGTAGCTCTCTCCCATAACCTGCTCTTCCACAGAAGAGGGGTAATAACTCAGTGTTGTTTCATGTGCTGGCCCCTTTTGCTCTGTGAGTTTTCTGCACCCCAGGTCTGTGCAGAGCCTTCAGCTGGAGCACCGATGGCAAATCCATGCAAGAGTGCCTGGTACACTGCAGGGCTGGACAAAACAGGCTGTACTGTGAGCAGGAATTAGGCTTGGCACTTAAAAAGCAAATTATTCTTTTAATAAAAGAGGTGATTTAAAAACAGCCGACTGTGCTACACCCTTAAACTGTCTTGAGTTCGAAATCAGCTGCTGTTTGAAAGTTGCCTTCAAGCAGGACAGTGCATTTAGCACTTCCCCACTGGCCTCAAGGCCACACAGCAGCTCTGCAGGGAACCACTGGTGATACACACAGATCACCTTAAGCTGATGCTTGCATGACTTAAACTGTTCTTGAGAGCCACAGAAACGTCCCTGCTTGCCCCTGCCACTGTACACACACACTCCAAAATTCGACATTCACAGCACAGCTGAAGGACTGGCAGCAGATTCTACATTTAACTTTTGATCTCTGGACATTTTGCCATCCTTTAGAAAAGAACTGCTTCTAATTCACATTCCTGGTGCATTTGAGTCTACCCAATATTAAAAAAGAGTGTAGCTTAGAGGATGGTTTATGATACTATACACATTTATATTTCTGCCACAGTATCCAAGAGGATGACCGAGACTCCTTTTATATTCTTAAATTTACTTTAAATATTAAAAAACAAGAAGTAGCTTTAGTCCATGTTATGTTTTAGCCAGCTGAGAAGTATCAAGCTTAACAATTTAAGTTGGTATCCACAGTGACATGACCAGGTCAAAAGAGCAGCATCTTTGGTCACAGCTGAAGCTGGGGCTATTCCAGAGGCACATCCAAAAGCACCTCCATGCTTAGCAAACAGACCCCTCGCTTCCCCACATTAGCACAAAATTACAGCAATATTTAGAGCACCAGCAAAAGTATTATTTCTTCCACTTCAGAAGTCATCCTGAAATATTCAGCTGCAGAGGTGATTTTTTGTTGTTTTCCCCCAGAGTCTACATTTGGGGGATATTATGAAAAGCTGCAGCTCACACAGATGCACACATTCCAGGGATTCATGTGAAGTCCTGCCACTGCAAGTCCAACTGAGGCGATGAACCTTTGTGGACCTTCCAGGAAGCTTGTGAATTTTGCTGCCAAGTTCAAACAGCTCTAAAATACAACAGGAAATGAGATCCCATGGTATTTATACAAATTCCCATGTCAGACATAAACGGCTACCTTTGTCTACTGTTCAACAAAAAGCAAACTTGCATGAATCTTTCCCAAATGTAGAAGCAGTTATGCCATTATAGTGCTAAATCTGGCAAAAACTACATGAAGTGTGTGTGCACAGACTGCTTTGGAGGTTTTGGAAGGGGAAAGGTGGTGTTGTGATACTGCATTTTTAAATGTGTTTTATCTGCTGTTGCCTTCCATTTAATGTATATTTATCTACATTTAAGTATATTATATATATTTATCTAAGAGACAGTCAAAAAAATCAATAATCACATAGCGCTCTAGTATTTGTAACTCAGCAGATACACAGAACAGAATGGGGGTTTTTTTTTTTGCTTCTCGTGTTTAACTTTCTTTAAAAAAAATCTAACAATTCATCCTGCCTTTAGGAAAATATTCATGAAGCAAAACTGGCAATAGAAAAATAATTATTTGAAAAACATTATATGAGGTGAGTTGTTGCTTCCCTACTGGATGCCACTTTAAATTGAGCTAATTTGTTTTACCAGTAGCTTAAGAAAACCCCAGCACAGCAGCATGACAATTATATCCAGGTGCAAGGACTTAATTCAACAAATTCTAGGTGGATCCTTCCAGTCAGCTCAGTGGGCCCCATCCTCAGCTGTGGCTAAGAACAGATGCCCTTGAAAAAAAAACAAAAACTCTGTAATCACAATCCATTGAATCTTTAAACAGTCAAGCTGAAATGTGTCCAAAAAAAAAAATAAAAAAAAAATTACATTTCCATGTCCAGAGTATCAATTGAAGCATGATTAAGAAACAAGAACATCTGAAGACATAAATCTGAGAAAAGAGATGCTTTTTGCACTATTGTTACATTATAAATGTAAAAACAATAGCTCATCTACAAAATATGAGTGTGGTTCAACAGTTCTCAAAGATTTAGAAGAGACACCTGAAAAATCAAAGTCAAATCTAGCATTACTGATTTGGGGGACACTTCAATAAAACAATCAAACTGCAGGGCTTGCTGTTTTAATTGGTCTATGTCTTGACATAATAAAAGCTAAAAGGCAAGAATTCCACATAAACAAGCACCATATAGGTATAGATCATAATACAAAAAATTAGATTTTTAGGGGGTCTTGATCCTTTACAAGCCAATAACTGCACAAGCATAATAATTTTCAAGCTTCATTTTTGACAGCCTACAGTAACACAGTAATGGTCTGTTCCTGGCTCAGGCAAAACATAGATTGAATTCAAACAGAAAGATACTTTTATAACAACACTTTGTTTACATATCATTTATTGCAATGGGGTAAGACCAGGAAACAATTTACATCAAAACCCACAGTGTCACATGCTTATTTAATTGCTGAAATACTCCCAGATGTGTACATGTTTTACTGATTTGTGCACAATATTCAGTTATAGTCAATTATTGTATTAGCAGGAACAACAGCTAAAGTGCATAAATGCATTTGTATTAAAACCTCTATATATGTGTATGCATGCCTAAATGGATAAAGATGGCATTTTTTGGGAACTTAGACTTATTTTGTTACCATTTTGTTATTGTCATCATGATTCATGTATTCCAATTTTTGAATAATATTGCAAAAGGTATTTTCTCTCTTACAATTTTTACAATTAGGAGTTTACAAAATACATCCCAAAAATGCCACATTTTGTGTTATTAAGAATTTCAACTTTAACTAACACTAATTAGAGGTATACCAGATGACTCTGATTAAACTAGTGGGTAGTGCTTATTCAGATTTAATGTGAGCAATCTGGACATTTTGAAAAACAGCCAAGCTGGGCTCAAATAAAAACCTGCCAAAAATCCAAACTCTGAATTCAGTCAGGCATGTAAGACTGGTTCCCATGAACATTAAAAATAAAATTAAAATCAGTTGGAAGTCTTGGTTTCCTTCAAACGAGAGAACAACCTCCCATACCCTCAAGAAATATTTCTGCCCTGTACATGCTGCCCTTTCAAAGCCACCTCTCAGCACCCAGAACAAACCAGGGAAGAAGCAGCAAGGAGAGGTTACTGGTTTTGTTGAGTGTATCAGCTCTGACATTGCTGGATGCTGGTTTCTAGGTGAGGGTGGAGGCAAATAGGAAGAGGGCAGCTGCCAGTTGAAACACATTTTCCAAGACTGTCATCCAGAAATCGAGAGACATGCTTTTCACTAGCTTTTAATTTAAAACACACTGTACAGAGACATATCTTATTCATCTGAACCTTTGAACATCTGATGTAAGGTGAGATTTAGGAATCAAACGTAGAGGGGCTGAGTTTTCTGCTGGTGTAAGATGACATAACCACTTCAGATAATGGACTTGTGGCTGCTTATACTCACATTTGGATTTTATAGAGTCCCCCTCTCCCATATTGTTCACTTGCAGTGTGTGTTTTCTATTTATGCTGGCATTAACTTGGAAAGAAAAATCAGAATCTAACCCACTATGAGACAGTGTATCTTAACTAGTGCTCAAATGCAGTTAAATACATCAATTTGGGTAAATTTAAGAACATAAAGGTCTCGGGTCAAAATGTAGTGGGTATTCGTCTCTTCTTTCACACACACCTCCAAAAGTCATGGTTTCAAAGATGGGAAACACTGAAGATTTAAGAAAAGGGCCACTTTTACACTGCCTATTGCTGTATAGTGCAAAGTACAGAGCTCCTCCAGGTGAGCTTATTTTCTAAAGCTGTATTTCTTTAACCCAAGATGCCTAAAGACAGGTAAGGACACTACAGATGTTAATCCAAACCACCCCGGGCATATTAAGGTTTGCTAAAGAGAAAATGTGCTTTGCAAGGCCAAAGGGTCAAATATTTAAGATGTTTAAGATGTCTATTTCCTACTGGTGAACAACCAAATTATTGGATTTCAACAAGGCTTTTGAAATATGCTGTTTGAAAAGGAATCATACTCTCAATCAGTGCAGTTTTTAAAGCATTGCCACTGGATTTTTTAAACTCTATTTTAAAAATAAATTGCTGCCTTAAACAAAAGGCCAGATCTTCCTTTATTAAATATTAATTTTTAAGAAATGTTTGGTGTATGGTTAATGCTTTATTTGAATGATAAGAACATATTAGTCTATTGGAGACTCCCTACCTTTAAACATCTTAGTTCTGTATGCAAATAACAGTTCAAAATTGAACAGGCACAGGCAGGAGTCTTTTTTTACCTGCAGTATTTTTTAACAAATGATATTGCCAAGAAAGAAGTTAGAGGTTGAGATTTTCAGACTCATGCTTATATAAAATTAAATTTAAGTTCCAATTATGATTTGAAAATTCATCTGTCAAATAGGAGCATTTTACAATAAACTCATATCTCTAAAACAGGTTTCACCAAAAATACATAGCTGGTATAGGATCAGCTTTTTACTTATTACTTTATCAGTCTTTTGAGGAAAAGGTTTAGAAATAAAAACTGAAAAATTAGTAAAATTAGTATATGATTAGAAAATAAGTTACTCTATATTTTTCTGATCAATTTCTAAAATAATTTTAGCAGTGCTTAACAGTGCAGTTTATTTTTACTTACAACACTGTTCCTAGTATCGATTTTAGCTCATATTCCAAAGTGGATGATTACATCTATAATCATTATTGGTCACTGGTCATTAATTTATTTCAGAATACATACCTTTGTGGGCAGTAATTAGTGCACAGCCTTCAAAGATATATCATTAACAAAATGAGAAGACACAAAATATGTTAATTACTGTAAATGTTCAACTGCTTTCTCCCTGGAAAAAACACGCCTGGAGATTAAGGTCACGTGTAATTTTTTCCTAGACCATATCATGTAACTTATCAGAATGAAAAATAAAGACTCTGATAGGGCCAGGAAAGAGGATGACTACCAGCAATTTCACGTTTCATTTTAAAATCTTGCAAGTACTTTCATGAATCCAAATGAAAACAAATATTTCATTTACTTTTGGTAGAAACCCTTTTATGTCTAAGCGCGGCAGAAGCAAGTATTTTTCAGACACTGCACAGTCCACCACCATTGAATCCACCCATGTGTAACTTTAACTAGTAATAGTGGATTGGATTATTAATAAACCTTTGAATCTGCTGTGTGAAGTTTTGATGTCACAAAGCTTGGGGTTCAGAGCTGTCAGTTTTCAAAAGGCTCAGAGCAGGTTGGGTGAAGGAAACAAACCAACCAATCAGACAAAAAAAAACCCAAACCTAGGCTCACTGCATTTCTTGACTCTTTTATTCTTAAATACAAGACCTTTTAGACAAATCTGCCTGTTGAAAGTGTGTGATTTGCGTAGTGAGAAAGTGCTGAGAGAAAAGAACATTACCAGACGTTCACCTCACTCTGATCATCACCTTGACCATGAACTCATCAGGGTTCCCCAGGAAGATTTTTATTTTTGTGTGGAGAATTGGATAGGGAGGTGATCTTTTACACACGATCAAGAGCACATCAGCAGAGACAGGAAGGCAGAGGGTGACAGTATTTACAAGAATGCTCCAGCAAAAACTAGAGAGTCATTCTAAATTTATATTTCTTGGACTACAGAGAAACTGAATGTGTGAATGCCTGTGGAAAAGAAAACAAATAGAAATCCTCATGATTGCTTACATGGGTGCACAGGATTCATCTGAACCAACATTTGCCAGTGTGGTTTTTGAAGTATTTACCAGCACTCTATGAGACAACAGAGGGAATAAAATAAACTGAAACTATCATTTCCCATACAGCAAAAGTAAACACTCCATGGATATCTGACTAGAAAATGTACTGTGACACAGCACAGTGTTTTGCAGGCCATTGTGACTCCCTTAATGCCCTTAACAAATCCATAAATTGGCTATTAAACAGTAACAGAGACAGATGAAAAATTTAACTTCATACTCAGAGTCCGACTTCCCTTCAAAACTGAGCAGATTAAACATCATCCTCTGGTGTCCTCTCTGACAGCCCCGCACTTGAGTGGATCATATTGATTAAACATCACAGGCTAGACAAATTCTTAGCTTTTGAAATAACTTGAGCTCAGTTTTTAAGCTCTCTGACATAGCAGTCAAAACTCCACTAACATGATTTACAGTTAAATTAAACATAAAAACATCATCATTAAAATAACTGTGATAAGGTTAAGACCTAATGCCTCATATGCTTTCTAAAGGCAGCCAAATATACAAACACTTTGGTCTGAGGTGCCAGCCAGTACAAAAACATAACTACATACACTGTTATGCAGCATGCATGAGTTGCAGGCTTTCAATATTTTATGAAATATTCTCAGTCCTAAGCTTGATTTGCTTTTCACCACATTCACAATTATTCATGCACTTTACCTGTTAATGTTTTATTTTAAATTTAAAGCTCTAGTAATTTCTCTGTTCTGTTTCTAGAAGTAAGATTACAGAAGTTCCAAACAAAGTGGTTTTCAGATTGTGTTTAGGAAGTGTTTTAGATTAGTGTTTTTGATTTTTAGAGTACTGAATAGCCAATAAAATCAATCTATTTCAGTGAGAGCTCTAACACAACACTGTAAAAAAAATTATTTTGTACTGTTCAAAAAAAAATTAAAACCATTCCCATGCAAAAAATGTTTTCTTACAAAGTTTAATCAAAATGTAAATAGAAAATATTATATTCCTATAGATTCCAGCCTCACCACCTGGTATAACATTTAGGCCTGGGGCAGTATGAACTTGATAATTCAAATACAGTCTTAATAGTCTAGAATCCTTTTAAAAATAGTTAGGTGGCCCTAAAGGTATTTTATTCTTCTCTCAGGGAGAAAAAAAAAAGTCCCCAAACAAAAAGAAAGTGCCTTAAATACATACTTAGTATCCCAAATTATCTCTTGACAAATATCTCAACAATACCTTGTTTTTTGTTCTATGCATCTGGTAAAAACATGTCTTTTCTCCAGTTATACTTCTTCAAAAAGTGCAGTCTTTTGTATATCATTATTGAGGAGGAATGACCAGATTTAGCAATAAATTGTTTCTTCCTTCCTTATACCCCAGATCTCTCCCCATTTTGAATAGGTGAAGTGAAACATACTGAAATGGATATTATCAGCTGGAAAAAGTTGTCAAAATAATAAAATACTCACTTCTTGCAAGCATTTTTCATCAAAGCATTTTACAGGTGGTTTCATCATTCCCACTTCCTCTAATAGAGGAGCCAAGATGCAGATATGATAAAGATGACAAGCTTACAGGTCTACATCAGTGTACACTAGCTGAGAATCTCAAATACTCTTTACATTTCCTAACTAAAAGCATAAGTAGGAATCATCAAATGAGAATGAGTGCTAAGATAATGTCCACATATACAGGATTTGAGCCAAGTATCACAAAGAATATGATTGAAGTTAGGGAAGCCTGTCCTGGGGAATGCAAAGACAGGAAGAGAACATCTTCCATGGGGCTCTTTTCATGAGTGATGAAGATGAGTCCTGGTTCTGATCTATCCTCAGCATGAGGAATACAGATGACAGCTTGCTGCTACTCCCTCAAAAGCAGTCAGATGTTTTCTGCCCTCTCCAATAGTGTCCAGCTTATTGGAAGGACATTCTAAAATCTGTGTTTTCTAGCAGATGACATTTTGCAGGTCTCTTCAGATTTCCACAGCCAAAGCCAAGCATCAAACCTTTCAGCAGCAGTTATTGTCACAGTAGCTCTTACTAAGGGCCCCACACAATGAGGTACTTCTCTGGTGTGCTGCATTTTTATAGACTTGCCTGTGCTTTGGAACCCTAGGAAAACACCTGAAAAATTATCCTGATTCTGTTTTCCTCCTGGTGAAATCAAGAGTTATTACATCATTCTTTCCCCATTTCTTAGCATACAAATTCCCTTTCAAGTTCCTTCAATGGCTTCCCCTTCACCTTTTGTATCGTATTCTAGTATTTCATCTTTACTTCAAGGCACCACACTCTAGAGTGCTTCCTGTGTGTCAGCTTCCTTTCCTCATAGTAAACCTCCTGCTGGCTGTGCTCTTCTCACACCACTCTTCCTAATGCTTCTTCATAACCTTCTTTCATGATTTTTCTTAAATGCTGCCACTTTTACACAGAAAATCCATTCCAGCTCCTGTGCACCTAATACTCTTTTCCACTGAATAATTTCTATACAATACTTCTCTTCAAAACTTATAAAAAAAGGTTGAAATGTATACTGCAGAAAGATGTTTGGGGGTTTTCTCTGTTTGTGAAAACCGGGTTTGATATACAGTTCAAGACAATCATGGAAACTACAGACCTTGCAAAATATGCTGAAAATGAAAGTCAGAGAATGAATACCAAGATAATAATTCAGGAACAAGAACCCAATGACTGAGGGTGCTGCATTACTAATATGCAGATTAAGGTAAAATAATATTTGTTGGGGAAAACAGTGCTTGCTCTGTGTCTTAAAAAACACTGGTTTTGAGTAGGCAACATCACTTGGAGACGGAGTTTTGGGTTTATGATAGTACCATGAAAATATCACACAGGTACTTGGTAACACTAAGGTCATTCACACATAAGGAAGAGAAAACAAAAATAAAGTCATCTATTCTTTCATTGTTCAAATCCATACTTCTCCTACATGGTTAACATGTGGCTAATTAGAAGGACTCCACTTGGAAAAATGTCTTAGAACTGGGAAATAGGCAGAGAAGAGCAATAAAGGTGAATGGTTTCTATCTGAGGGATGACTCGGTCAGCTAAGACTTTTCATCCTGGAAAAGAGATGGCTTAGGGGAAAAATTATGAAAGTCCACAACAACTGTGAGATAGAAATGAATTGCTCTTTCCTTTCTTCAGTACAGGACATGGTGGCCAAAGGAAGCCAGTTGATCCCAATTCAAAATAAACAAGCAGTTCTTCATTCATATGAGGCAAAATTATGTAAATCCTCGCCAAATGATGTGGCAGAAACAAAACTTTCCTGGGTTCAAGGGCAGGCTTAATAAGTACTTGAAAAGAGAGCTGGAGAGGGTTAGTAAACAGACAAGCCACAGTGGTCTTAAAGTCCGTGAGCCAGAATAGTTAGAAGCCAGAAAAATACTCAGTGGACAGATTTTACACATTTGCCTTGAGCATGCTGTATAATCTTCCCCTGACAACCAATTTTGGCCACTGTTACAAAAACAGTAATGTTAGACAAGCCCTCAGCTGAACTACTGCAGTTTCTCTTATGAAATTATTGCTGAACATTATGAAAAAAAAATACTCAGGACACACTTCATGTTTCTGAGCAATGCTACGTCTTGAAAAAGCATTAGCACAAAGGGAGAGAGGAAAGAGGGTGATGTTTCATTGGGTTCTGCTATGATCCAAGGGTGACTGAGATTTTAATAGCAGGAGGCAAACTGAATATAAATCGGTTTAGAGATAATCTCACATGTACAAGACTGCTTATCTAAACCATTCCTGTATGTTAGATCCAATTTGGGTTTTACACAGTTTAAGGCTGACTGGCGCTCTCTCAGTTTTATAATAGGTTATTCCTGGGATCATTCAGAAACACACTGAATGCAGGTGAACAATCCCTTGGCTTGGAGGGAATGCTGAAGAGCTGTGAGGGAGGTTCTGAGCCTCTGCTTACCCTGTGTCCTCAAACATTCCTGGGAGAATGCAGTGGAATAAGTTGCTGTCAGTGTCCTCATGAAAATCTTGGCCAATAAAGAAAACAGGCTGCCATCAATAGCCACATCACTTCTCAGTGCTCTGTTTGCCACTTAAGTGAACAAGCACCATCTCCTTTCTTGTTTCATACAGCAGCAGGGCACCCTATCAGGGATTAATAAAGAATAATCCAGCAATAAATTATAGCCAGAGAATCTGGAACAGATTTCATGGACTGATGAGACTTTGGCTAACATACAGCACTCACAACACTTGGAACATCTCCTGTGTCAATGATTAACACTTCACTGAGCATTCTGAATACATAAGGTATTTCATAGGCAGTAGCTGACCTTAATGAGGGCAAAAGATAAGTGAGCTTTTCAAATCTTAGGGGGAAAATGGTCTGAGAACACTTCAACCATGACAATATCCTGAGTCAACACATTGTGTCTATAGAAGCAGGACTCTATAAAAATCCCTTGTGAAAGGTTTCAAAATACCAATGAAAGCCAACTTTTATACACCAATACTTAGAAGAGCCTTGGAGTGTGTGTGTGTGTTGCTCAGGGAAGATGCACACACACTCAGGCCTTCAGTGCAATAAGAATTGGGAGCACTCCTGCCATGTTAAAGGATGTGCTAACTGGAAACCAAGAAAGGGTGGCACATCACAGCACCTCTGAATGCCTTGCAGAACATGCAGGTGAGGCTCATGGCTCTTGTCTAGACTTGTGCAAAGCACCTCAGAGATCCTTATTATCTATACAAGCAGGGTATAATTGCTAGAATGAGGTGCTAGACATAAATGTTAACTGTTATTCTTCAGATACAATATGCTATTTAGATAGATATTTCCTGTGGTGTCCTCTCTCTGGAGTCACATTTCAACTACAACAAAGTTACTGCCAGAGGAGGAGTAAGTGGATGTAAATAGTGCTTGAAATACATAAACTATTTCTAAAGTAGGTTAGAAATAGAATATGTTACAATTAAACATATTGTAATATTCAAAATAGAATGCTGCTAGGTATTAATATCTTACATTTATGTAGAATTTCTTACCCTGCATAAAGCCTGCTTCCTCAGGTAAATTACCTTGCTTAAACCTGGGAGGTGAGGAAGGAAACTTCCTCTCTCACTACAGGTGAGGAAGGGAACAAAACCTGCTGAGGATCAAATCAAGAGAGTCAAAGCTGATTCTTACAGAAGGTGTTACAATACCATTGCTGTCCCTGTAGAACAAGTTTCAGATTTCTGACAATACTCTGATTCACAGACAGAGAAAAAGAAGGGAAACCCATCCAGAGGATAAGCCAGGCCTTGATAAACCCAGTTGTTAAAAGCAGTCAAGTGTCTGGGGAAAGTAAGCAATCCTTCTGCTGCACTGAACAGCAAACAGGTACTGAACACCCAGACTGTTTACAGTCTCACCCTCCTGTATATATAGACAAGGAGATTTCCTCCAGCATCCCACACACTGTGGGATTATTCCTCACTCCTGCCCACGCCCATCCGCTCATCTTCATCTGCTGCAATTGGCTGAGGCACATCTTCCATCCACTGATGTCCCTTCAGTTCAAGCTTTCTTGCTGCCCTAACTTTAGATCCAAGCAAGAGTATTACAGAGCTCCATTAAAAGTTAGAAAAATAAAGTATTACAAAAATAGAAAGGGCACTCTTTTTCTCAAGCACATATAAAAAAATAAAAACCTAACAAAAAAAAAATCCTCATTTTGTCCCTTGACATTCAGAAGAAAATAATATTAAGCATTTACCCACATAGTCATTCCTGCTTAGGTCTTCTCACAGCTACAATACCCACCCTAAATTATCTCCTCTTCCCTTAATCACAGCAGGATTTAGAGTCACCCTGTGGTACCCCCCTTTTTAGACTGGTGGGTGAATCAATTAAATCCCCACAGCTGGCTACCCTGAAAATCCCTGCACTCAGTTCAGGCAGCTGTGGACCTCCTCTAGCAAAAGGGAAATCATTAACTCCTTCCCATCCATGTCCTGGACATTGGTTTTATAACTTGTTTCAAACACCATAATCACCCATCAAGTATTCAAAGCCCTCCAAGCTTGAATAACATGGAAGCTGAAAAATACCCAAAACACTATGTTACCTCAGATTTTTTTAATTATTTTTAACTTCAGAGACCTAGTCTATTAATTTCCATTAAGAAACTAAACTTGATAAATAGATAACATTATAAAAAGAAAATGTAATTAGCGTGTAGCCTTGGTAGATGTAAACTTACTGGTACCCAGGAGTAATAGCAGTTTATGTGAAAACTAGAATGTTACCATAATTATGAAAATGAATGTGTAATTTATGCACATAATATGGTAAATATGCAAGGTGTGTAGAGGATATGATTATATTGCATTTTCTTGTTTCTATTGATAGATGATAAATCTTTAGAATATGTTGAATCTATGCATTATTCTGCATGATTTTTGGATGCCCGTGATTTCTGATAAAGTTTTTTTTCTTTTGTTTTTAATTAAACTCCATTTTACAACAGCAGCCCTTTGCCTGCTTTATTATGCCAAAGAAGCATATGGAAATATAAACTCTGAGATGTTACTGATTTATTTTGATGTTGGAGCATTTTGCTCTTGTGTAAACATTTCTTGTGACATGAATATGGATAGTTTCAAATCTTGGAAGAGTTCATTACTAAAGGTAGCATATGTTTTTGACTCCTGAACCATGAGGGAAATGAGAACACCCAGCTTGCCAAACAGTAAATTGTAAACAGTTGGTACACCCCTAAGCAAAAGACTGAAATAATTACTGTATCTGTGTTTTAGAGTAGCCAGCTCATTTTTATGTCTCATTTTTGTTTGGGTTTTTTTTGTTTTCATTTTGCTGATTTAATGTTTTTCTGCAAGGTTTGTAGATGCAGTCTAAATATATACTTAGGGCCTGCAGCATCATGATTCTAAGTGTGCAGATGTCAGTGTGGATTCATGGATTCCCAGATACCCTACGACCACATATAAAAGCCTGGCTGAAAAAGGCAGTCAGCTGTTTTCCTTCCAGATCTACTCATAAAATACATTGGGGGTTTTTTTAACCTGGACTCCATCTTGCACAGTACCAGGCTTCTCCAGGCCATTGAGGAGTTCTGATTACTTTCAGCACTTTGATCATGAGAAACAGAGGCCCCCCACAATCCTGTCACATTGCTCAGAACACAGCCAGAGCTGAATGGCATGGATGCTTATTTTGTGCACTATCCATACATTTTTGCTGTGATTTTCCAAGGAGCCTGGCATCCTCGTGCCCTGCCTCTCCTGAAGCTGCCCATACAAATGTTAGATGAGCTGCCTGCTGTTGTGGCAGCAAGGTCCAAGGTTGTGCTCTGCTGTGTGGCTCACCTCCACACATGCAAATAGTGCCCTGCAGAGTGTCCCTTGCCTTTATGAGACAGAAAAACCCTAGAAGGACACACAGGTGTCCTTCACCGACACATAGGACATCACAGCTTTTAACTGTGTGCTGCCTTTCCTCTCCTTACTGACACTTTCTGTTGTTCCTGCTGGAACACCTGGAATGCCCAGGCTAAAGGATGGGGTTTGGGTATGTTCACTCTGTCCTGGTGCCTCCTTGGACTCTAGGCAAAAAATATTCATCCATGACTCAGTTACCATGCTTGATTTTCCTTCTACCCTGGAATTCCCAAAAAAATAAAAAAGTATTTCACAGAGTTTCTGGTAGTTTACTGGTTCAGATGCTTTTTTGGGATTTGTGGCCAAATCATCCCTAGCATATCTGGTTTGGATTAGAGACTTGAACTTGCATTTTCACCACCCCAGGCTGGTTTTCTAACTACCAAATGAGGCAGGTAACTCACACTGTTCTGCCTTCATATTCCCTAAATCTCTGTCTTACACATACTCTGAATACAGCATACCTTCAAGCCCCAGGTTCTCATGGCAGTGGGGCACCTAATTTAAAACTCAGGTCACCAACCATAGATGAGTTTTTCCATGGTTTTCCATATACACAACAGAATGTTGGTGCTCCTTGCAAAATGCATTATCTCAGCATTTGGATGGAGCAGAAATAGTGATTGTAGATGAAAAACAGATACAACTTTAAAAGTAGGAGAGAAAGCTGCCAGACACCCAATTGCAACCCCATTGTAGGACTGCTTATAAGTTGCATCCAGCACTCCAGATAAATATGTCCTGGACGTCACTATTTAAAGATCTTAGGTGCTTATCTGTCTTTGGGAATCTGGGTCAAGTGATTTACCTAGGTCCATGCAGCAGGGTGGCAGCACAGCCAGGATTAGGAATCCTGAGTCCTGAGTCCCGAGTCATAGGTTATTGCTCTCTCCAGGGCATGGCATTACCTCCTCAGAGCACAAATCAAACACACCACATTCACTGCAAAGCTTGGTTACAGACACAACATGAGTTTAGGGAGACACTGCACTGTACATAGTATCATAGGTGTGTGTGTATACAGTTGGAAAGTCAAAAACTTGTCCAAAAGTAAGATGTTTGCCTCTGTGTGCTCCACCCCTGGGGAAGAGGTGAGGAAGAACAGCATGCTACAGATGTGATTGACACTGTTTGACACATCCATGGATTGTCTTGGCAGACATTATGGTAAAGAGCATAATACCAGAACAGGCAGAGGTCCCTGCCTGGTCTCCATCTCCCCACCAGCACCATCACTTCAGCAGCCCTGGAGAACCTGGAGGTAGGCAGCTTGACATGAGTTCTCCTCTTGCTGTGCAACAGTGTGGATTTGCCCAACTTTGTGTTACATTGCAAATACTGAATGGAGTACTTGACAGGAGCAAGCAATACAACCTCAGCACATGCATAAACAAACCACTTTTTCTTAAAAAACCAAAAGTGATGGTTCAACATTTGGGCCTGGTTTCAGATTAAGTACTTTTGAAGAAAGGCAAATGGGCTATAACATTCGGATTTGTAGAAATATACTAAATCAGGCATGTATAATAAACCTTTCACACAGCTCTAGAAAGAATTCCTTTTGTCCCTACAAGAGTTATATATTTGTTAAATTCATCTCTTGTGTAACGTTATTGTTTTCCTGTGTAGTTACATGAAGGATGAATTAAACCCGTTACCAAATGGTTTTTTACAAACAAATAATTGAGGCTTGCTGAATGAGAAATAAATAGACTCTGCTATTTGAAAGCCAAAGTGAGACAAAAACTGCTTCCCATATTAACTCCTTTAAATCTCTGGGGGGAAAGAAGTGTCAAAGGTCAGGAGATACAACACAACCCTGCACTGCAAAGTTGCATGCTCCCTCAGCAAAAAGAGGAACTCAAGTGCTAGCAAAGGACAAGGAACTGATCAAGCAGCAACAAGTTCATTCTTCCAACATATAAAGAGTAGAACATAGCTTCTTTGTTCCACATTTGTTCCATGCAGTTATCAACCAGAATTTACTTAGGCTTTCATTCAAGTGTCATTGTGCAGGCTTATTCAAAGAGTGTGGATGGAGCAGTGGCACAGAGATAACTGCCCCATTTCTCCTTCTCTCATCTCCACATTTGGTGGACTCCACTATTAAATGTGATCCCCACCAAGTTTTATGTATAGTAAGATGTAAAGTAGAAGACAAAAGAAACCTTTTAAGAGAGGATGTGTGTAAAAGTTCACAAAGCATAGAGTAGCTAGTTTGGAAAGCCTCAGAAAGATCCACCATGCTTGTGAATTATGCTGAGTACAGCAGGCTTTATGGTACTTTGTAGCTTTTGGGCAACAAACTAAAATTTATTCCAAATGAGTACAGTGAAAGTATAGCTTAAAGAGTGGCTTTAAGAGAGTCTTCACTTCTGTGAATGCTTGGTGATATTTATTTCTGGAGTCTAAGAGCCCTGCTTTAGCTCACTGCTCTAGCTGCTCTTCTTGGAAGTTTCAGTATCTCCTCAGCACATTCTAAGGTCCTGCAGCAGAAAGCCATTTCCTTTGGTTGATCTTACTGATACATGGCACAGATTGCATCACTATGTAGTACATCACAAACATAAATCACATGTCAATATAGCCAAGGAAGGCACTTGCAGGTGGGGCAGGAGAGCCTTTCTGAGCACTTCAGGGAAGAGGAGGAGAAAGTAATCTCTAGGGGAAATTGCAAAAGAGCAAATCATTGTTCCACATTTGCTCCTCGTCATTTGCTCCTCATGACAGGTAGAACAAAACTTTTGCCTGTCTCAGATGGGTCTCCTTCCATCTTCACCCTTGTGGGTTCAGCCAACTCTGGCCAACCTGCAGGGCACCTCCCTCTCAAAGCTTCTCTGTGGGAGGATTTTATTTCTTTTTGGAGTACATATTGTGGAGAAAGATGGTAAAAGCCAGCATAGCACAAGGCTGCATTTGGCTCAGTGTTTCTGGTATGCTTTCCCTCCAGTTACAACAAAAGTTATCTATCCAGCTCCCTTGAAGGAAGTTTTCATCTTCATTAAAATTCATTGTTCCCTATTCTCCCCCTAGGCCTTCTTATTCTTAATTCTATCTTTTTTATCACTGTATCTACTCTAAACATCACAGCTTTGTTCTCCCCTCTTTGTTAGCTTAGTCACAGCTCCTTCCTCCCCCTTGTAATTTGCTACAAAATAATTTACCTACTAACTATAAAAACACTTGAACATTTGTATCTCACCAGGGAAGATCAACATGCCATATCTTACTTTTATGCAATGGCTCCATAGCCCCTTCAAGGCTCTTCTGCCAGAAGTCTCTTGAGACCCTCATGCCTCATCACTTAACCTCTTTTCCATTTTATAGGTAGGAAGGTCCAGAGAGACAAAAGGCACCCAGACAGCAGTATCCAGGCTTTCCAAATCCTTGGTTGGTTGACTGTAAGCTAAGCTACTCTTCTTTCTTTTGTGATTTCCTACACTGCATGGATGTTCTTCCCCCTTTTTGTGCTGCTGCCTTATCTCCCTCTCCCGGAAATGTCTTTGTTCTTAAATCTCATCTGAAAACTTTCCAATTTCCTTTCCTTTTTTTGTTGTTACACAACTCATTTCCTTTCCATTCTTTTCCCTTCCCTTTTTCCTTCTTCTATGGCTCCTAAACTTGATCTATGTTTCAAAAATAATTCTGTTGCTATTTCTTCTTTATTTCTGATTTTCGTATGTTCATGGTAGTCTATCCTCAGAGATTGTTTTAAGTCTCCTTGAGAGTCACTGTGACAATCTGCATAAAACATTCCTTCTTTTCTTTATCTCTCTCTGCAAAGCATTTTGCATTACTTTTTATGGAGGATGCTTTTATATAATTAAACTAGATTCTGATTGTATGGGAAATTAAAAGACTAATAAGCAAACTCTGAGGATACTGGAAGCATTATAAGTAATAACATTTGTTCTTTGACCATCATTATTTAAAAAATAAATAACACAGACATTGCATATTTGAAAGTTTTGGTACACAAAATATCATTTGTGTGTCCTCATAATAATGTAAATTAAGTTTTGTGCTAGTAGCCCTTTTTGGAAAGTCATTCAAAGCAAGTCCTTGAACAAAGGAGGTCCCAGAGAGAGAAAGGAGAGGCTTATCTGTATTAAAGTCCATGTCTGCACTTTCAGAGAATGCAGTAGTTTTCCTCTTCCTAATACTTATTTTTACTTCCACGTCACGCCTCATTATAGCCTGTCTTTAACATATAATATTTCCTTATAGGTACTTTTTTGCTTCAGTGTCACCAACAGGAAAAGAAAATACTGCTTAAATCTGCAACAGCTGCATACACTTCCCCCAAACCGAATGCACTATAGATGTGTGAGCCTTCACTATTAAATATTTTCAGCTGCTTATGTGATGTACACATGTGGCAAGTTAGCAAAGTGTTAGCTTGCAATGCTTCCAGCCAGTCGTATATCTTTTTTCTCCATGTGTTGTTGTCTTCTGTCTTATATACATCAATATAATTTTTACTATCTATCCCCACTTTTTATAATGCACCTAATATAAATCTACCTGAATGTTTGCATAATAGGCAAAAAAGGTGTCTTAATATGGAGAGTTAAGAAATTAAATGGAGAGCTCAATTTTACAAAATTTCACCAGTATCCAATGTGAAACAGTATATGGGCCTGGTTTGTTTTTGCAATAAAAGGAGGATTTTAGTTTCTCATCATGAATTCAGAAATTTCAGAAATAAGACAGTCCCATCAGCTCTTTCACATATAGAATACTCACATTAGTGTCCTCAGTGCCCTAAAAGATATTCTGCCTGAAACACCTCAGAGCAGGGAGGATGATGGGCTGCTGGGAGCACAGGGCTTCTCCAGCTTTTGGAAAAACCTTGGCTCATGCCTCTCTGATGCACAAGTCAGGTCTGCTACTCATAGCATCAACTTAGAGCCACTGTCATGACTCCTTTGCACCCTATGCATCTCTGTAAACCTCAGAGAAAACACATCTTGTTCTGGGCAGAGACTGGTACCCCTGACTCCAGGAATGCAGGTGGCCACAGGAGCTGTTCGTGCCTCTCTGCCTGCCACCCGCATGCTGTGACCCACCCTTTCTGCTCCAAAATGCCTACAGCAGCACTCTGGGTTTGCATGGTGGCAAAAGAATATTAACAAGGGGAAATAGGGGCAAAAATTACCTTTCTGTCACCCCAACACAGCTGTTGATTAGGGCAACCCAGCCCCAGGCACACAAGGCTTCTGCAGTTGCTACAGAAGGACTGAACCACCCACGTTTTTCCTGACTCTCTTGTTTGGTCTCACAGAGCAATAATACATCCTTCCATAAACCTGGTCTCAATAATTTATTTTTCCAACACAAAAAAAGCTTCATTTTCCAGCATCCCCCACACAAAGATCCCTGAGTGGTGGTGGCAGTGGTTTGGTGGCTGTGCAGGCAGTGAGTGGCCGAGGACTTTGACCAGGGCCAGCCTGCTCCTGCAGAGCCGATGACACGGATGCACCGGCCTGCCCCGGCACCTCGTGCCTATTAGCACTCACAGAGCTGATTGTGCTTCCTGTCACAACTCAGCTATTATCAAGTTCTGCTCTTCATATGTGGACCGCAGTGAATTTGAATCAACTCCAGCAAAACAAAAAGAGAGAAGCTTTGGATTACCATATGCAGCAAGATATGGTTTGACCTGTGTGGCCCATGGCTCCTGAGCCTTAATCATGAAAATCCCTTGTGAAGTCAATGTACAAGGCTGTAGGCAGACTCACTAAGATTTTGCCTCTGCTATTATACCATTAGACAAATCAGTCTTTGACTAATTGAAGTACAGGGTCTAACGTAGATCACCACCTATATTATTTTGCGTATGATTAGAGTCAGGGAAAAAAATACAGCTCCCTGTAAGTAAACCCCAGCTTGGTCAGAGCTTTTAAATCACCTTTTTTACACTTATTGATTCTACTTATTTCTCCAAATAAAACAAGTTTTTAGAAGCAAAAGCCACATTATCATAACATAAATTAGAATACTTAACATTTCAAACAGAGAAAACATGCAAATAAACATCATGATAGGTATCTACAGCATTAAACTATTACATCCAAATTTAGGCTTCTAAATAAAATTGCTTGATTATTCACAGGCAATGCCCAACTGTAAGCTCTGACTTCAGCAGAGAATTATGAATACAGAGTCCACAGCCATGCATAATTAGGAAACCTAATATCAGTTTAGGACTAAATTTTAATCCTAGGCATTTGAAAATTTTAGCCAATGTATGTGAATATACTAGCTGTATGTGTAAGATTTTGCTTCAATGCATCCAGATACAGATATTCAACAACTCTACAAAAATGTAAATTCAGTCAAGTTTCCCCAGTGGCTTACCATGTTTCTCTTGTTAATAGTGAACAGTTTTAAGAGTTACCCATATGTTTTTTGTCAGTCTCCAGCTTTCTAGGATTACCTGTGCACTGTGTCTTGAATGACACAAATCATAATCTCATAATTTTTACATTGTTGAGTCATTATGTATTGTGCCCATGTGAAAGAAGCACCTTAAAAACTGATATTTATGTATTAAATCAAAGCAGATCTAGCTTGTGCCTTTCTCCAGCTGCAGGGATCTGAAGGGTGATGGCAGTATTAGTACAGCTGTATGTCAAAAGGGCAAGGCTGCTGAGCAGAGAAAGTCACAATTGTACCTCCTAGACACAGCTACTGCCTGGTCACTCTGCTTGCCTCTGAGAACATCAGGTCTGAAATCATGCAGAATGAACTTTCCATGCCTGTTTCCTTAGGAACTGCTGGCTCTTAAATTTATTAATTCAGTAAAACCATAAAAGCAGCAGAGATAGTTTTGTGATACTAATTATTTTTTTCCTGTTAAATCAGTTGACCTTTCCTTTACTTCCAACTGAAGAATATGTAGTCATAAATGTGAAATTAGTATGAATTTCAGGTGTAAGCCCATTGCTCCATATTTAAAAGTCACAGGGGACCTCTCTCTTTTACCCATTATGGCTCTTAACTGAATATCTCCATTAGTTTCCAGAAGGACCTCAGTTCTCTGACGTACATTGATGGGGAATGTTCAGCATCAAAGAACAATGGCATTGTCCAGGGTATAAAGGTGCAGTAAATATCACTATTGCAAACACAGTGTTTCTACAGAAGTATCTAAATTCATACAATGAGCTGTATGTCTGTCCCATTCTGTCAACATCTGTGGTAAGCTTGGGCCAAAATTTTCAGAAGTGACTAATGCTTATGAGTGGTTTTGTACCAACAGAGAGGGCTCAAAAGATACCTGTTTCTAAATTCTTTAAATCAATATTAGCTTGGTCACCTCAGATCTTCAGGATCCCAAAACTAATCCCTCATTGCAGTTTTGGGAAATGTGGCATGGTTGCAAGTCATCTCTGGCTTTTTGAAACATGCACTCATGGCACCATAAGCAGCAGTGATAAAATGTGGGGCATGTGGGACGTGGAGCTCACACAGAGGGTTTACACTGGTCATCTGCACTGTCAGCTTTCTGTAAGAAGAGATCTAATTCAAACAGCAGCATCTCTACCCCACACTGACTGGATAAAATCTTTCTTAGGAGGAGAGGAGATTAGTTGATCTATACAGAGTAGCAATTATATCAAAATTTTCATATGTATTTTCAAACACCACCAAAACAATTTTTGAAACCTTTGGATTTAATGTAAGTCTTACAGACATTTGTTGAACCTTTAAATATCAAGATAGAATTTTTAAAATAACTCCCAAATTTTATTAGGCTAGTCCACCATTTTTGGTGATCAAATTCTGCTTTGTTTTCAAAATCTTTACACTCTATAGCATTAAAAATAATTGTTACTCTTCTAAATTGCAGTTGGGATCAAGGTTTTATTGTGCTAAGTGCTGAACATTCAGAAGAGACAGTCCTTGCTCCAAGGAGGCTGCTGGTTTAAGAGACAAAAAAACAGAATCCAGATGGGGAAATGTGATATAGCATACAAGCACAGTGGTTAAGGTGATGATAGCTTCACATCTTAGCCAAGAGCCTGCAAACTGCACAGAACTGGTTGATATCCACACCCATACAGTAACCCATTGATTCCAGTGGGGCTCTGACAGGCAGCCAGAGCTTCCTTGAAAGTGCTAATGCTGAAACAGAGGTGTATTAATTCCTTCTCTAGTGCTTTTTCCCCTTCTATTTTATTAATTCTATTTGTTTTAGTTTTTTTTTTTTACTTTTTGCTACTTTCGGTTTTACCCTTATGCAGACTTTTAAATCAGCCTAAACTGTCTCTGTTTTCATATGTAATTAAAAGTGTCTAATGTAACATTTACTTTTTTAATTAAAAAAACAGAATCACTGTTTTCAATTTTAATTTTCAAACCTTTCTTTTATTTTTCAATTAATTACATCACAGCTAGTTATACCTTGTGCTGCCTTCTTCTACACTGTTTAATGCCATTCTCCTCAAATCTCAGAGATACTAAAAATTTCTAGTTCTTGTTCCCTCCCCCTTGTTAAATTCTCAGAGAATCAAATTACTTCTTCTACAGTCAGCACAATGTACTGATTATCATTACATTGTCTAATTTAATCTTTACTAACCCATTCAGCGATATGAATTCCAAAATAATGTACTATATGAAAAATAGTGTGAAAATAAACTATCTAGTAATGATTAGAACTCCTGCTGATTGCCTGGTTTTATGGGAAATGATGGCAATCACATGTTCAAAGCATGCCAACTGAAGTGTGGCTACCATACTTAGCAGTTTTGTTTCTCATGTGACAGAAGTATGAAATACAGCACGGAGCCTTTCTGTGCCTGCGCAGTCGTCTATGGTGCTTAATGAGAAAGCTGTGTCAGAACTCACAGCGAGGATGGATCTTTCATGTAGTGACAGGTAAGCAAAGAAACATCGGAGGACAAGCTTTTCTGGAGGAAAGAGAGCAAGCTGCTTGCTTCTATGAGGAAGTTTGTTATTGAACAAGGTTGAACTAAACTGACCTGGAGTTGCTGCGTATCAGCCCCAGCTAGAAGGCTCAGACACCTTTTCATGGATGTATTAACACAATAAAAGTTGAAGAAATTAAATTACTCTGCACACATCTGTATCAGTTTCACCACAGATGCCTCAAAGAGAAAAGTTATTATTTTTCTGGGTGTTGGTGGCATTATCTCAGGTCCTCTATAGAAATCTTGCTGCAACCCATCTTGCACCATTAATGGAGCTTTGCATGGTGCAGACTGGACAATGACTCATGGCAGCTCCATGAATTTCCTTCAGAAGGAAAGAGCTCTCTGAAGGGTGGGATTTGGGGTTGCAGGCTTTCGCTCTTCTCTGGTTCTAAAATGGCAAATATGCAGTGTTCTGTGTATACGCCAACAAAGACTATGCAAGAGATGCACTTTGTTCTTGGGAAGTTCTTGTATATTTCTTATTTCCACTAGAAGCTCAAAGTTGACTTTTTAGTTGCTATATCTCTGTCAGACAGGAGTGGTAATTTTGGTGAGATCGCAGGGTCAAACATTCCTCCTGTCAGTTAATATCATTTTGTCAGCATAGCTTTCCTACTTGAGGAACCAGCAAAAGATGTGCTGACAAGATCCACTTTTGTCAATATACAAGGAATCTACTTGAGGAAGGTCTGCTAACAAAGCACTGTGCAGGTAGACAAATCCTTGACTTAACTCTCAAGAAACTTCTGTCTTTGCAAAGAGGAGTTTCTTCTGTTCGTAGATACTTCTGTTGCTCTTCAGGCATTGCTCTAGGTACAGCTTCTCTCCCAGAGATTAAAGGGAGTATGACTGAACTCTGCAGCTGGACTGATGACTAAAGATTTTGTGAGTGAATGTATTTCAACTCTTCTATTGCAGAGTCAGGACTCAAGAAGCAGAAAATCCTCACATACATAGGTGATTGCAAGGCGTTTCCATACTGATACTAAAGTACAATATACCTGGGTTAGGTGTTGCCCCTGTACAATGCACATCTCTGGTAAGCCTCAGAAGCTGCCCTTTTTGTACAGAGAAAGGCCCACTGGAATTCTCCAGGAGCAACTTTTCCAGCAATTGACCGTGCAATGACCACAGCCCACAAACACCAAGAGAAAGAGGAATCTGTATTTATACAATCTGTTTTATAGCTACTACTAGGTAATTCACCTGTTTGTGAAACAGCATATATATCATGGTACAGGCAGTAAAATAAGAGGCAAGTGTTATATGATACATTTGAAATACATCATGTTGCAAGACTATTCAAACCTCCTACAGTTTGAGTTTATCTTATTGGTATAGTTACACATTCTTGACCACTGGCTTTACACCATACTTTCAAATAAATTTCATAGCTTCCATATTAGAGTACTAAATCTTGCTTTTGGGTTGAGAAGGACACAATATCTATCTAATCAACTCTAATTTACAACTTTCTGAGCCAATTCTCTTGTTGCTAGAATAATTATTGGTTCTGCACAAAGATCTTCAAGTCTAGACTAAGCTTTAGCCATGCAACTCTCATTAAAAGCAGCTGGGCCAGTAAGTGCTCATGTGACTAAAATTGAGGGACAGCAGTTTGCTAGCAGTGTGCCTCTCAGTCTGACTAATCAGTCTTATCTGGGACAGCACAATACAGGTAACCAGGGGTACCATTTTCATTAAGGTGTAAATCAGTCACCTTTTTGGAAAGTGACACCATCACGTTGGCACAGAATGGTGCAGCTTCAGATGCCTACAAGCAGCCATACTGTTCTGCACAGTGCATGTGGAACTCCCTCTCCTCATAGATAACCCTGACCATCCCAAGGCTCCTCCTATACTCAGAGAATGAACTGGAAAAAGAAATATGACAATTGTTGTAAAATACTATTCAAGCCAAAATTCCCTGACACTTCCACAAGAACATACATCTTTGCATAACTAAGTGAAGGTTTAGCCTGCAGTTGTATGAGTCCTTCAGTAAATAGTGCAACTGGCCAATTTTTAAAGGTATTTAGATTATTTGATTTAATAAGTGAGTTAGGAATCTAAGTATGCTTTAGAATCCTCCCTAAATTCTAATACATCACTATGTGTGGGTTCATTCATTAATTTGAAATGTGCTCACAGCCTGCATTTCTACAGGGCAGGATTTGGGATTTACTGCAACAGGGATTACATGTTTGAATTTTCTGAAAATGGCATCCAGGCTTTCATGTCATAAGTTTTGTTAAGATTACTGTACCTTTATATTTTCTCAAAAGTAATATTCCTACCATTGGACAGTCATATAATTTCCTGTGTCCTCTACTGGCCCTTTTTCCCAGGGTGTACATTTATAACCCAGGGTTATAAACAATTAGTACAATCTAATTTTCAATACTAAGGAAAAGGATATGCTTGATTTGTCTCTAAAGTAGGTTACAACAAAATGAACATGTGAGCTTTGACTCAACAGAAGGTTGAGGTAACCTGTGATATTTTCCAAATGTCAAAAAAAAAAAAGAAGTTGGCTAGTTAATGTTGTATAGTGTAGCTATTATTTTCAATGGGATTATGCCACAATAGAATCCTTTCAGTAATTTTGAATACATTTTCATAAAATTATCCCAGCAGCTAAAAGAATTACTCCTATTTTGTTACCACAAAACCCAGTCCAAAATTAATTTTTGTGCATAATCTATTGTACTTATGAAATTTCTGAATTTAATTTACCTATAAAAACTCAAACATATACTTCCATTTTTAATTTCTAGTGTATTATTGAAAAATCACATAAAGTCAAATATCCAGAAGTGTCACTGAGATAACTGGGGAAGTTCTGTCAAGATCAATAGTTATGCTGATTAACCCCAGCTTAGGATCTGGCCCAATAAATAGCTAACTACATAATGAGCAAAATAATTCACTCTGCTATTAATTAGAAAAAGAACTAACGAACACTTAATCCAAATGTTGGGGTTTGCAGAGGGTGTTCCAAAGCACGTACGCAGTTGTGGGCAATTTGGGAGCGGATCAATGTGTCAAGTTGTGGAGTTCCCACATTTCTCTGTTCTCAGCTGTAAACCCTTTGCATATTTTGGGAGTAAAGGAGGAGTCTACATTTTTTGCAGATGCTGGAAACATGCCAGATCCTCCTATTACAAATATTTCTACATACTGCCAAATGCTTCCATTGGGAATACTCCTTGTATCCCCATAACTACTGGTTTTGCTCAGTCCATTACTCAATAAAACTAGCCACTACTCCAGCTGGAATCGTCTGGTCTGAGAAAAAGGCCACCAGAAATTCAGACACATCTAGCTGGAGAAACTGGCCTGTTAATAGATCCAGCAAGCTGAGATTTATTACACAGCTTTTGCACTAAGAGGGAATATAAAGCACTGCCTCACAGGTGCAAATACATTTTACTAAGGATCATGTCATTACATAACTTGAAATTATAACAGTATTTAAAAGTATGATGTGAGAGAAATGGTCTAGAGACAATAGTCATAAATTTCTTTTAGATCCATATTTTCATCTATCATTGACTTTAGTGAGGCCAAGCATTCAGCTCTGATGTCCTAATGATTTGGGAAAAATTGGAAGTGTGTCAGCTTTAAAAAATTTTATTTTCCACCTTTAAGCAGTACTTGAGATCAAGTATGTTTTCCCTGGTGAGTCTGAAAGAAAGGGAATTCATGTATATGCTATCTTCTATTTTCTACATGCAATTTTTCTATTTTCTTATCATTCTGTAACAATGAAAGATGCCACATTAGTGCATAGAGCCTTAATCTTAACCTGTCAGATGCATTCATTCCTTTCACTATAAAAATTGCATTTCACATTTCCTTTCCTTAGACCCCAAATTTGCAAACACTTAAGCATGTGCTTAATATTAAGTCTCATTTGGTACAGAGTGGGAAAGTAATGAACTGCACTTAAGAGATACCAGCGCTCTACAAAAATATTTTATAGCTGTTTTTTTGGACTATATTTAATTATTTTAATACCAAATCAAACTGTTTCATCTCATCTCCAATATACCAGAGAAATCTTGAAGCTGCTCTTTAGGCTTCTTTTGATCTGATGAATATTTTCTGGTTTTGAGAATTTCTTCAAACAACCCAATGATTTAATGGCAGCTCTTTTTCCTTTAGCCTAGCAAATAATCCAGTGCCATCCCGCATTAAAGGCAATGAAAATAGACTAGGCTGATTTACAATAAAAATATTTATATTTAACATTAGTGTTTCTGTAGTAGGTCACTAAAGGAATAATAAAAATGGTAGAGTGTTGTTACTACCTTAAAAAACGGGATTTTTATTTAAGCAAATCATGTCAGTGTCTGAAGCCTACTGGATTATCTTCTAACATATGGTAAGTATTGGTTATGTGGTGCGCTGGCTTGCATTTCATTGTTGGAAAAGCATAGAAAACTGATTTTAGTATGCCTTTGCTCTTAGCAGCAGGGTATAATCATTTTTAAAAGAAATTATGGAATCAAGCATTAGCATACTGTGTAAATTTAGGATTTATGGAAGGATGTCATATATCACACACATATATTGCTTTGGGATGCTTAGGAAATCTTCACTACCACATGTCACTGTTTTGTAGTTGTTTAAAATGGTAACTAAGCACATGCAAAAAGATAGCAATGCTAGGATAGTCTTCAAAAAAATTACATTGTTAAGTATTTAATAAACATACCGAAACATTAATATATTATCCATTTTACAACCACGGAACTTTAAAGAATTTCTTTCTGTGAATGCGTCAGTTATCATTATCCCTGAGGGTATTAGCTAAGCCCCACATATTCAGCCCCTTGCAACCAACCTTGCCATTCTTACAGGATTTGCCTCAGGTGCCTGGGGGTGGGATGTGTGTGGGTGGAAGCCAGGGCTTTTTGCCCCCACAGGAGAGAAAGCCAGCACTTCTCACCCCTTATGTCCCCTGTGTCCCTCCAGGGCGGGTTGTCCCTCCACTTTTCTCCGTGTGAGGGGAATGGCAGCGGTGCCAGCAGGTGATGCCATTCCCGCACACCTCCGATGGTGCGGGATGGACACACGGGCAGAGCCCTGGGGGACGTGCCCTGCTCTGGCACCAGCACTGCCTGCTGGATCTCCTGAGAGAACAGCCGGCATGTCACTCTAAACACGAGGCCCAAATTGTAATTGAAAGGTGAGAGAAAAGCACCCATTTCATACTTGCCAGCTCATGCTTACTGCTGAGGGTAGGCTTGACTTTACCCTTCACTTTAGATTTCAGCAGCTTAATTAATCTACTAACATCAAAAGGAAAATAATCTGTTACGAGCAGTCCTTCTAAAGACTTGGTGCTTTGAAACTTCATTTCAAAATCGATCTTGCCTCTATCAACATGACTGTAAAACTCAGAGACAAGAAAAACCCTTTCCTGGGACCCTCCACCACTGTCACTTTGGTTCCACCGGACCTCTGCAAGGTGCCTATTTGATCACCGCTATTTAGTCTGTTCAGTACTGCTGTCTAAATAAGGCTCTGTTACTCATCCATACAGAGAGAGACAAGCCACAAAGCGCCAAAATTTAGGGGGTTGAAGGGTAGGGGCTGTCACAGGCCTGTTCTCTCAGATTATGGCTTTCAGGGGTGGTCGTGAGGCCCCTGTGGTGGCAGGACCTGGCAGCAAACTTTGAAGAGAGGGCAGGAAGTCAGGGTAGCCCCTTTTTACATTTTTACATTTCCCTGTGGCCCATGCTGTGGGCAATGGGCAATGACACCAGGCTGCCTGTGGAAGACACTGGGCAGTGACTGGGCAAAGTCCTCTGAGCTCACAGACCTCTTGGTGGCCAAGTGCCAGGCAGAAGAAGGCCCTGTGGAATAATGAACACTACGAGGGCCTGGAGACTCACCACAGGCACAGAGGAGATGGGAGGAGAGAGCAGAGGATTTGGGCTGTCCAAGGCTCCCCCATGTAGAGACCAATGGTGCTGCTATTGGTGCAAATGAAGGTGAAGCCATTTAGGAGAGACCATGTGTTCATGTGAAAATTGTCCAAAGGTGATTGCCTAAGAATAAGACATCTTGACATTTCACTAGAGGCCATCCCTGGCCTCCTGCCCTCAGCTAGGTACTTGCTTGATGGGAGGCAGAAAAGTAGAGCAAGAAACAAAATGCTGGTACACTGGAGCCCTTAAAATTTAAACTGCTAACTGCTCATGAAAGAAAAAGGCAGAGCCAGAACCAGTATCGATTATTTTAAATTATAACATGCAATGCCAGAGTCAGCAATCACATCAGCCACTCGTACAAGCTGCTTGAAGCACAAGACTTCCATGCCACATGACTAGCTCAGTGCATTTACAAGGACTGTAATTCATACTTGCAAATATTCAGCAAACCTAACATAGCCTGTGCCCTATCTCTTACCATAAAATCTTGCTAAACTGTTCCTGCAAAAACCTTCTTAATCTGTAACAACCTAGAGAAATCCTGACTTCTGCATTGCTCCATGGCCCAAATTCTCCAAGGTCTACCATGCATAAGATGTTTTGTTTCTTCTTGCTCCCCTGATCTGGCCCCTGGTTCCCCACTGGCATTCTGCAAAGCCTGGGGACCTTGAAGGGGGAGCTGACTGCCTCTTCCCAGGTGTCCACTAGGGCAGTGCCAGGGAATGGCTCTCTGACCCACTAAATCATTTTGAAAATGCAGTTCTATCTAATTAGTGTTTAGAATTGGCTGTCTTCAGTGTTTGCATTGGTTTGTTTCCATAAAGTGAGATTTCTGGGTTATTTATTACTGCTAATATGTTCCACCACGCTTTGACAGTCACCTTATGTTCTTTCAGTTCGGGGGTTTTTTGTCAATTACCCTGATTTCATGTATGCCTCTGATGTTTAACTACAAATTCTTCTCACTACATCCTCTCAAGACAGGAACTTGTCTTCATTTTCTAGATGAATTGTAAGGGTTGGACTGTAGAATAACTGCCTAAGAAATAAGGGATTTGTTTACAACAGCTTGACGGGGTTAGTTTACCCAAACACACAAGCTATCCAAATTTCACGTAAAAAAGACCTCTTGTACTGAAGGAGAGTAAAGAAAAGCTGTGGCTCATGGTCAGGTTTATATTTGCATTCTCCACCAAGGGGTTATTTGATCCCCTCTGCAGGGAGCATTTACTTGAAAGATGGGTCTCAGCCACAAAGTGTAAATTACATTTCACCCTCCCCAAAAGGCTGGTGTTATTCAGAACATCCAGGTTTTGGTCCTCTGTGCCAAACTTAGTGGAACAAGAGCTACCTTCCTTTACATTTCAGCTGGCTCTTTAACATACACTCTTCTCTTTCACTGTTAACCGTGTCTCAGCCTCTTGCTCACATGTGACAATGTCAGCTCAAGCATGTGCGATGAGCTCATAATTCAGAATTACTTGGCTCTGCAATACAAGATAATCTTAAGAAAACTGCAAATAAGTATTGTAATACAATATTCACATATATGTTATCTGATAATATACACTGTGATTTAAATTCTACTACCGTCAAATTCTTTGAGTCATTAAACAAGTGATACCCACTGGACATTTTATTCATTCTAGACATGTTTTGACACTTTGGATCAAAACATTTTTTAGTATGATTAGCTAACTTCCTTAGCAATTGTTTTCTTGTGTGTAGCATAAACTAAGAGCACTTTATCAGCTACAGCGAATTATCCTTTCTAACTCAGAATTAAAGAAGTATATAAAATTTGCATATCCAACAATGGAAATTCTCAGAAATGACATTTATGGCTCATTAAGAGCTAAAGGGTGTTGTGTCTTGACATTTTGAAGGGCTGGGATATTATGAACACAGACTTACATAAAAAAAAAATACATTAAAATTAAGCTTAAAAAAGTTTTGATTTGACTGAAGCCACCAAGGTTGCTGGCAAGCCAGTACTATGAGTGAATTGTGCAGCTGGATTACATCAATTAGTCCCAAAACTGAACATTAATTAAGATTTTACTAATATAAGTTCATTCAATTGCATTCTGTTACAAAAGCAATATTTTAAGGATGAACAGCAACACATTTTCAATTTCCTTGTAGACATTGAATACAGTCAGAACCCAGTGTGCAGCACATTTAGTAGTGTAATCAGTTCATTGTTCTTATTTTCCTGAAGCTCTAGTAACAGTTTATTTTTACTATTTTATTTCCTTATCTAATAATGTTTGTCCAACTGCTGTTATATATTCAAAGAGATGAGGGGACAAGAAAAGGGGTGCTTAGAAAAAAGTAGTTATATCACAGTTATGTAGGTAACAACTGTTATCAAACACTTTATTTTATCCTTTTTTATTGGAGCTTGCAAATGCTTCAAACATGCACTCAACCATAAGTGTAGTGTTTATAACCTCCTCCCAACAAAGCTCATTTGTATGAACATAAACTTTTGGGGTCAGCTGTGACCTGAGTCCCAAACTCCATTCTTGCCTACTTTGAGACGGGGCCAAGCTCAGGGAGTTGTGCTTTGCTTTCTCTGGAGACAAATGAGGGTTACCACAGGCACGTGCAGGAGCAGGGCTGGCTTCTCTGGGAGCCCCCTGGAAGGACCTGGGGGTCCTGCATGGGAGGAGCTGATGCAGGGACAGGGACATGGTGCTTCAGAAAGACAGACCCCAATTTCCACCTTATCCTCCCAAGCTCCAAAAAGTTTCCTGCCTCAGCCAACCTCCTTCTGTACAGGGACATATTTTTCTACATTACAGCACTGAAGGTTTTAATAATAAATATTCTTTTGCAGAAAAAAAGAAGTCATCACTGATGATGTTTTCCAGGATCTCATTTTCCCATATATATTAATATCATGCCTCACATTTCAGTGACTTTTATTCAAACTTACTACAGCTGAGTTGCAAAATGTTGTCTTTGTCCTTAAGACCATGACAGAGAACTTTATCTGCATTCAGATGCCTACTGGTTTGTGGTATTTCAATAATAAAACAGCAGGATTGAAGGCTCATGATGAGAAATCTGACTAATTACCTGTTAGATGATAGATGGTTGTAACTCGGCAGTGCCAGTCACTGAAAACAAAACACTTCTAGATATCAATCAGCTTCCTGACAAATTCAATTTCCATCACATTCAGTGGACAATAAATGTGAATTTTACCTCAGCAGCTACATAGCTTTGACTTTTAACTTTCCAATATGCATAATGATGTTTTAATAAAGTAGAGATTTCTTTTAAGTAAATTAGTATTTAAATACCTGACATATTTGTATTTCAGGCTCAAAGCTGGTGGAAATAATTAATGTTGCAAATCTGTCTTGTGTTCTACTGCAGACAGTAAAGGTGTATTTAATAGCAGTATTTTTGTTTTCTCCATATATTCTTGTTTAAGATCAATTATTTGCAATTCTTGCAATGGAGGTATTTACCCTCTTTTTCCAGCACCTAATCCATGTATGTATCAGTGAGTCAGGTGCAAATTCTCTATATAACTCAAAATATCCAACTATTACCATTACATACCAGCGTGTGGGCCAAGTTAAAACAAAGAGGGGCTGGAGCATGGAAATCGAGTACGGGCTTGAAGAAACACCTCTCTTTCTTTCCACATAGGGACTAATTCCATTGTCAACATCTGGAAGTTGTGGATAAGCTTGTCCACTTCAGAATGAATCTGAGTCTCCTTACTCTGTTATAAATCAGAAGAGGTCAATCACAGGGTATTTAATACCCATGCCAAAAGTATGATATGAAAATTAGGCTCTAAAGGTCATCAATCCCTTGGGCACAATAAACTGGAAGCAGAGAAGAAACGTTGATATTGGCCCAAAGTTATGGGGGATGTGCATCCTGGTATCACTGCAGCTAATAACCCTGCCCCATGCACACAGCAGACAAAAGCAGGCTCCATCTCAAACTTCTGAAATCTTCCTGTCTCATGGGATACAAATTCCAACCTAATGATTTATCCCTGCTTTTGACAAGTGGCATCCACACAACAAAAAGAAAGGCAGCAAAATTACATTTATACTTGGTTTAGAGCACTGTGCTTCTCCTATTTCACCTAATAATAAATTGAAAAAAGAAGAAAAAGATCAAGCCTTAATGCAATTGTTCTTCTTGGAGGAGCCATTTCGACGTGCTCCGTCAGCTGTCGGGGCAGAGCGGAGCTCCGAGGACCCACCACAGGTGTCCGCCCGGCCCTCGGTGCAGGAGCTGCGGGGAGCTTTGTCCTTGGGAAGTGGGAAAATTATTAAGCAGGTAACATCTGGGACCTGCTTCTCTGAGGCAACATCAGGGAGAGATAACTCTGTTAGTGTAAGAGACGGTCCAGGGTTTCCAGGGCTGGCCACTGGTCTGTGCTCAATTTGATTGATTGGCAGGTGCTGGGACAAGCTTTGTCTGCTCGTTTCTCCCAACCAGAAGCACCTCTGCCTTTATCCCGAGCTCCCCATAGCAGCTCCTTCCCAGCGGGGTCTCCGGGCTCCTGCTGGGGCCCGGCTGGGCAGGAGACACCCGGGTGACCCTGGGGACCCGCCTGTCCCAGGGCCGAGGCAGGGACACGGGGAAGGGAGCGCTGTGAGCCAGCTGCTGCCTGCGGGGAGCTCTGTGCCAGAGCTCTGTGCCAGAGATGAGAGCTATGAAAAAAACTCAAGAGTGGAAAGGCTGAGAATTTTTCACTGGAGTCAGTTTACTCAGGAAACACCCTAAAGCAGCCTTTTATTGGGAATTTGAGTTTCTTTCCCAGGTCCTGCCTCAGCGCCTCAGCACAAGCTCCCCAGAAGAGCTGCCTGAGCTCTGGCCGGGGTGTGCAGGCTCCCCAGGGCAGTGCAAGGCACACACATGTGGCTCAGATCTGGCTTTCAATGAATTTACGTTGGGTTTAGATGGTTTTATATTGGAAGCTGCAGCAAATTTGCCTTCCAAACCACATCCCCCTCTACAGCCTGGCATTTTGCAAGCAACTGTTATTTTCCAATTTGCAGAAATGCATGTTGTTTTTTCTGAATTTGCAGGATCTATTTCTACTTTGTTTTAAGAAAGATCCTAAATAGTACTGCCAGAGTTTGTCTCTGATTTTGTACAGCCAGGCTATCACTGTAAAAGGTGCCAATAAATCTATGAATAAGAGGTTTAGTGCATCAGTGAAAAATTACATTATTAAGCACAGGTTATTAAAGATTATGTCACCAATCTGCATGCAGGCACATACATATACATATATTTTAAAAATATGCCAGTAATCAATTTAGAATAGCTTATTTTATTATTTCTTGTGGAAACAACAATGGTTGTATCAACAAATTACCCTGCTTCTGATTTCGATAATGAATTACCAGGTTCACATTTATATACTATTTTTCTTTAGAGATGTACTGAAGACTCTGTAGTGATTTTTTTCCTAATCAAACCACTGTACAGAAGAGATCTACTTAGGCTTTTCCTAAAGCAGCCTGACATCAAAAGATTTCAAAAGGACAAAGGCTGCTTTTAAAAGCTAACATACTATTTATGATTTCAAATGGCAGAGGTATGATTTAGCCTGCTTTATTACAGATGTTATAAATGATGTTTCACATAAGAATATTATTCTCTTATTGCTTTCCAGGTAGAGTTTCCACTGTCTTCATTAAAGGCCTGAATGTAAAACAGCTGCAGAACCATGAATTGGGTCCTGGCAAGTGAAATCATCCCTTTTATTTTTTTTAAAATCATTTGACGTGGCAACATGGCAGCTATTTAATTACACTCATGCAAGAACAATAAATAAAAGTCCTATGACCTTTTGTTTCAATAAAATAAAATCTACTTATTCTTTTTAACTAAAATGTCATTTCCCATTTATTTTCCCCCAATGTGGTTGCCAGTGTCCAATTTTTAGGCTCAGCGCACAACAGTGATAAGGTCAAAACCTGAGACAGGGTGATGTGATTAGCCCTGTCCTAGGCTACCTCATAAAAATGTCTGCCACACAGCACATGCTCTGTCATGCAAGAAAAATTGTTTACTAAAGGGTTCAGCCAAACAGAGTTGTATGAACATGCAAAGGACTTCTTACAGTCTCCTCTCAAATGATTTTTACAAGTGAAATTGGGGGAGGTGGGAGGGGAATTTTAAAATGGGTAAATAGAAGATAGAACTGGACGCTGTGGAAAATCAAAAATTGAGGTGGGTGGTCTGGCAGCTCGAATAACTGTTGCAGATGACCTTACAAAGCCAAGGTGTGATTCATCAATCCCTGAAGATTGCAATATGCGATATTTTCCCTGCTTCAGAATAGGCAGTAACCCAAACAAAGCCTGACCTGATGAGGTTCGGTTCACAGAGGTCTCATCTCTCCATGAGAATAGGAGGAATTACAAGCATAAGTACCAAACACTAATATGGCACCATAGACAGGGACTTTATTTATCATGCAGAGAGTGAAAACAAAGCTTTCCACTAGATTTATTGGTAAAAGGGAACAGAAGAATCTGGTATGGACAAACTGCATGTTCCCCACATCTCAACTGCCAGGACTTCCTGCCCTCAGGCTTAGATATATTTATCTGGTTATAATTCAGTAAAGTTGTGTGATTTCAAGCCATTCCAAACAAACAAAATATCTAGGATATCATTCAAGGATGTCCTGACAATGCAATATTTTTCCTTTTAGATTAAAATAAAAAATAAAGATGTTAATTAAATGCTCTTACAAAGAGTTTTTCTCCTCAGAAATTGTTTTTATTAATTTTATTTTTTAAACAGCTTAAGGACTGTAAAAATTAAAATTATTACAGTTTTAGCTGGATGAAATTATTATAGCATGTACATCACTGGGAGAGAAAAGCATATGGAATATATATATATATAGATATATTCAGAGCTTGATTGTGCTGTTTCTTTGTATTCAAAGGCCTCTTTGACTTCACTAGAAATTTTACATATGTGACAGTTGCAGAAATGAGTCCTCAAATTGTACAGAAATCAAATTTCCATGTTAAAGAGACCCTGTTTCTAATTTCACTTGGAAAAATCACTGTTTTTCATATGAACCCCATCTTGTTATTTTTCCAGCCTTTCTAAACATTGGTGCTTTTTATAAGTGAGGGGCACTGGGGAGAAAAAAAGATAGAAAGAAAAAGAAGACTATGTGTACCAGGGGATAAATATGTTACTGGAACAAGTTTTTGGTGTTGAGTGTACTGTCAGGAGTAAAGAGAAACATGGATAATACCATTAGCGCCCCAGTGCTCAAAATAAAATATTAATGGCAGCATTTCCTGAGAAATTAAATTACTAGAGAAAAAAAGTCTTAAAAATATGCATTCCACTGCCTTGTTGAAAACCCTCACACAAATTATGGTCAAATTAATATCCTTTTGTCTTTAGCACACATACTTTATGACCTTGAGAGATGTTCTCATGAAAATGTCTGAGGTTTTCTTATTCAGAGATGGTCATATTTTGCACACACTCCCTGGCCAAGGGAAAGAGCATAATAACCATTAGCTAGGTTTGAATGGATGAAATTCAGATGAGGTTTTTTGCAGAAGTCATAAGATCATCTAGGGTCTGTTTAGCCTCTACTCAGACCTCAAAAATTGCTCAGTTTTAGTCATTCTTGACTTAAGTCATGCTGACCAGTCCAGTCTGTCCCAGCTACACTGATGGACACTCAGAGTCAGCACATGAAAAGAGTGCTCTTTTTGTTGCTATGCTTTACAATTTCTTTAAGGTTCTTATTCAGCCATTAACAGTGGCTCACTGGCTGTTAGATAACTGCAGTTCTCGCTAAACTGAAAAAAAATATCGAGATTCATTCTCACAGAGGTCCTCCATATGTGATAAATACTGGCTGCTATGCTTCTAAGAAGACTATAATTATCTAAAATATAATTCATTATGTCAAGTCTCCAATGCACACTATATTATCAACAGGAATTAAAAAAAAATCCTTTTAGATCATGACTATTTCAAAAAGATTATTCCTTGAAGTAAAGAAGGGAAACATTATGACTCATGCCTATCAATTTTCTATTGCCTATATTCATTTTTATCTGAAAAAAAAAAAAAAGAAAAAGAAAAAATTCAATGTCCTGCCAATAATTTGAAATTGCTAGCATGTTTTATACACAGTAAAATCATGTTTCAAGTAGGTTAATAATACCCCACCAGCCTCAGAAGCAGTGGAGAACACAGCCTTCCTTTGCCCTGACTGTGATACAGGAAAAGGCTTGCTCCTGCTGAGACTATGAGGGGGCTGAAACTTTCCTTTCTCTAATAAGGTCACCAAGAAACACAGATATTTGGGGCATAAACCTGCATTCAGTTGAATACTGTCAAATGACAAAAATCTGTGTGCCTCACACCGTGCTCAGCATCTTGTGCAACACTGGTGTATTGACTTCAGGTCAGGCCAAGTGTGTGTCTCCCACCCAGTCTTTGCGAGAAGACTATCCCTAACACTGTTCTTATTAAAATTATATAATTAAGTCTTTTCCACAGTCATAAATAATTTTTGCAGTAAGGTTTTTCACACTTCTCCCCCATTTTCTGATATAATCCACTCTGCTAAATTTTTGAAGAATTGAGGCAAACATGGTTAAACCTAAGATCCCACAGCAGTATAATAAATATTCGTCAGTACTACATTTGCCTTTATGTACTTCCCAAGCTTCAAAATAGCTAAATGACACAAATTTGTTACAGTGGTAACAGCAACACAATTATGGTTAGTGGCCTGTCGCTGCTACCATCCAAACTTCAGCTTACAATAATACAAAACTCTTGACAGGCCATTCATGGATCCAACTTAAAATATAAGGAAAAAAGAGAAATTGTTTTAACAACTGAGAGTTTATGGAACTGCCAGATGACAAGCTAGTATATGGAAGAGAAAATTAAATGTACAGAGGAAAAAAACCAAACAGACCATGCATGTTGCAGAGAGGTTTTATACATGCACAAAATATTTTTAAAAATCAGTAGTTTTTGTAAAGGAATGGCAAGAAATTAAGACCCTGAGGGGATTTTCTTCTCCATGCCAGAGGTTCAGACTAGCTCAGGAGAAACAGAAGTTCATCCTACAGATGTGAAAGGAATGCTTTCTGCCCAGGTGGGCAGCAGGCATCTACTGGTGCTGGAGGTGAACTTCTCGGTGGGAGCCCAGGAATAAATCCTCCTTGAAGGCTACAAGTACCTAATAGAGAAGCTTCCACTCCCTGACCCATCACTAGATATTATAGCAGAAACAAGGGGTAAAACATACAGTTTGGTGTTCTTCATGGTCTGGGCTTGATGTATGGAGCAGGAAAGGAAGGAGTGGAATAAAGGAGCAGAAGAGAGATGTCTTCCAGTGAGTGGCTAAGGACACTCAAGTCAGGCTTCTGCTCTACCCTGCCCAACATAAGTTTCTCTCTCTTCCTCAGCTCTTTGAAAGCCAAAAGAGGAGAGCAACAAGCCCAGCTGCAGTGACCTTCCCAAGGTGACAGCCAGTCCTCCCCAGCACCTTCACCAGGATGGACCAGGCTGGCCCTGAGAACACAGGGCCTTCCTAGGGAAACAAGGCTCCTCACTCGAGGGAGAGCTGCTCACCCATCTTCTCACGAAGGATTGTATATCAGTGTGCTACAACAGGGGCTTTGGATACTCAAATAGAATTTTTAGAATAAACACATTCTATAGCTCCATGTTCCAGCATCCAGTGAATTGCTAACGCAAATAATTAAAACTAATATATGGTTGTAAAAATAAATGAATAAAGTATATTTCATTATGCAGTATCCTTGATTTTTATGGTGTTTGATTACTCACTAATTTGCAAAATGTGGTAATCTGCAGTATGCATCCAAGTCATTAGTGAAATCATACTGTACTTTAGTCAACAGGCTGATGATCTGACATGTCCCAACAGCAGCCCTGTACAGAAGGGTAAAATGAATTAAAGGCCCTGATTCTTGTTTTTATAAAAGCCAGTTTGCAACACTCAGGCAATGAAAAGCAACCATCTAGTTTCTACAGAGAGGCTTACAGTGATATAAATGAACATTAAAATAAGCAATAATGTGGCCAAAGGCACTTATGCCTTTTGGGGTTTCTTTTCACATATTTTTATCTTTTAGTATCTCTGATTAAATTTGGTGAGAATACATAGGTGACACCTAGAAGACAAATATATCTTGGTATGGATCAACAGCGTTAATTCCAACACCCAATTTTGAGAAACATATGTTCTCTTGAACAGATATATGGGTGTTATCATTGGCAAGGCTATAAATAAATATTAAATCCTCATCAGTCAAAATAAGGAGTACTCTGAGGTTTCACTTTCATCCCGTAACAATAACACCTCTGTAAAAACATTAAGTCTAAATGATAGCATATTTATTATTTGACAAAAACTATCTCACAAAATATTTTGGTTTAATTCCCAGATGATTTACATAATAGATTATAGCAGCTGCTATAACAATTCCAAAGTTGTTTTTTCTGAGTAGTCTTTGAATCCTCTAACACTACAAGTGTTTTTCCAGATCTTATTTTTTAAATTAGCATGCCTTGAGAAAACACCTACGTGTATTTTCCTAGAACGACGCTAGCTATTGATCTCAGCTTGACAAAAGTGGAAGAATTCATAGGTCATTTCAAAGTCACCTGTTGAATCAACAGAGAAGACATATTTCTCCTTCACCAGCCTAGGATCTTTAGAGAGCAGTGGACAGTGCAAGGGCTTCACAGAGGCACAGAGGGTTGTGGTGCACAGCCAGAGCAGAGCGTCCTGGCAGATCATCACAGCATTTCAGCTTTTCATTTTGAGCCCTGAAACAACTGGTTCTGTCCCGAGTTCCTTCTCAGGCAAAACTCCTGAAGCAGTGGAGGGCCTTTTGTTCAATTGTAGCCACGTGCAAATTTATTTTGGGATGAGCAAATAATTAATCTATTAAAAGGTTCCATGGGACATTCCAAAAGTCGCCGTGAAAAATTATTGTCAGGGCACAGCTGAGATGCTGCTTTATAGAATTAGCTCATAAAGTAGTATCGTGTGTAATTGCATTCGTGTTGTCACTGTCTCTTTGTAAATCTCCAGAGATTTACAGCACCACACACTGGAGCAAGGCCATCTAATATTTATAATGTTTCATTATTTTCATCTTCTTGGAACAAAACTTGTGCACTTATAGAAAATCTGACAAGATGTGTCAGAAATAGCCGTGTCCATTTGCAGTATCCATAGCAGTACACAGAACTCAGGCAGACACGATACCACAGGAATTGCAAGTGACCAAACAGCTGCATGACATTTACTCAAAATACTTTCTGCATTTAACACACTTATTGAGCAGAACTTGAAAATAGGGTCATTGTTTATTTGGACATGGCAGAGGGGAAACTTTGGTTCTTTACTAGACCTACAGGGTATAAACAGATCTGCATTGTAAAGCCCTTTCATTGTACTTTTACAGGTAAAAATAATATTTTAACTAATGACAGCTTTGGCTAGGGAAAAGTTAAAAGGCTGCAGAGCTTATTCTATAGTTTAACTCAAAGTCCTTCTTGGAAGAGGATGAACAGATTGTTCCTGCACAGATTCATATCATAAGTCAGTTGTTTACAGCTTTTTGAAACATTTAGGATTTCATATTAACACTTCCTAGTTTATGACAAGAAAAATTAGGAGCAAGCAGTTTTCTGATTGCTACCATTAGCCAGCAGGAAAATGCTTAAGTAAGAGTAAAACAATTTTCTTTATTACTGGTGGGGTCTTAAAGTATATGTCCAAGCTTCATAAAGAACATAGCACCAATTAGAAATTTTGCCAGAATAAGAAAACAAGAATTTGGCCCTTTCTCTGCAACTACTGACAACACTCCACAGTTTCATGCTGTTAGGATTTTTTAATTAAATGAGCTATTCTTCAGTACACAATAGAACTAAAAAGGAGAGAGTATCGAAGTATGAGGCTAAGTTTGTAAAGGAGTCCCTAAGCCCTTTGCAAATGTGTGCAGAAAATTAAAAATTCCATTGATACTGAGATTTTCTAGATAAGCAAGCCCATATATTTTTTAAGGGGCAGGGTTTTTTAAATAGCTGTGCTTTTTGCTGCAGTCAATAAGTATCACGAGAAGGAGAAATATGATATTAAGCAGGATCTGATCCTAAACTTATGGCTCCGGTGGGAACCGACTAAACACCATTTATAGCATATCCCAACAGAAACACTCCATTTGCTGTAGCAGTGTTTACTGCATCTGAATTTTCCTAGCAGAAAACAGCTTTTTCACAGTCAAGTTCCAATATTAGCAGTGAATTAATAATTATGTTATATTTGTAGGACCATGCTAAGGCTGATAGAGCAGCAGGGTTGGGGGGGTCCTCACTGCTGTTACTCCTTGGCAAAGAAGAATATAGATATGGTAATCTGGGAAGTTCTCAACTTTTAGTCATGTGGCTGAAAAAAAATATTTACTGGAAAGGACCTGACCAAATCTTTTCTATAGTTGCTGCATTCCTACAAAAACACATATTTGTCTAAAAGAACAATATTTTAAGAAATATCCTGAAAGCAACCACTGCTTGGATAAGGTGATTCACATGTCATTTCCATCATCTCTGCAATACCAGTCCAGGTTTCTTATCTGCACTTGCATCCAAACACAGACCTTTTTATGCCAGACATGAATCACTAATTTTTAATCCAGAATGTTACCTGTGAAGAGCACACTATAAACCGAACCAAAACTGGAAAGAGATGAAACGTGCTGTACCTGTACAGTGATTTACACTGTGCCTGAAGCCTGTTCTAACTCAATAGCAGTCTCCCATTGATTTCAGTGTGGTTTGGTTCAGTCCCTTATTTCAGCACTCATGTGTTTTCCAGTTTAATGTAGTCTCCCTTCGTGGTAGCCTTTGTCCACTGCTCCTTATAGGAACATTCAACAATTTTCTGTATGATTAAAAATGTCTGTGGAAGTATGAACCACATTGTATTGACCAAATAAACATAGAGGCTAGACAACTCCTACAAATATCACAACAGAAAACTAATAGAGCATTAAAAGTATATTTTCATTTTAGTGTTTCAAAAATATCCTGAGTATTTCAAACAAACTAACAAAACAATTATCAATGCTCATATTAGAGATATCCATCTCAGTGAAAGTCCTGCAGCAAGCAGAAATGGTAAATAAAAATAAATAACAAAATCTAAATGATAAAAAAATATGACCGATACAAAAATTGCTGTAAGTATAAATAACCTACTTCACTCACCTATGTGAAAGATAATGATTTTGATTCAAACATAGATACTCACATGTAACTGCCTGTATTATAACCCCACTTCCTAAACCTAATATGCCAATAAAACATAAAGGTACAACAAGGAAAATCCAAACCTGAATAATTAAACATTTAATTTTTATAAATGGGAAAAAATACCTTGAGTTCTGTATGCTGACACTGTATTTACAAATTCTTGATTTTTCAATCATACATATTAACAGTGTTTCTTGATTTGAATCACAGAGCCAGTGGAAATATGTTTCTATTCAGCACTGGTGTTATCTAGCAGATGAGCATTTTCAGGGTGTTTCCTAGATGACAGTTCTTTTAGATATCAAGCAGAAACTACACTTGCTCTGTTGGGATTTTTTTTTTATGTGTAATACCCTGAAACTTAAAATTCCACTGCAAACCACCGTCTGTTACAGTGCTTCATGCTGACCTGGGTGTAAACTTTAACCATTCACGAAAGTCAAAGGAGGGTGAAATTTTAAGTGCAAAAATATATTTGCATGGTGGGGGGAAGAAAGGAGGGGAAGAAGGGGGAAGTAGGATGTTTTTTTCAGAAATATTACACCTAGTCCAACTTTATGTCTAACGTGAGCTGTTTGAGCTTGCTTGGCCTGCAGCCTGCAGAGGTATCCCGTCAGGTTGGCTGTCCATTTTCGTTTTGTGTGAATTGTTAGTAAAATCTACTTGACGTAAAATGGAGCACAAGATATACCATAACATCTACATGAGTTTTTTTATCAGCTTCTGAGGGAACCATTTTACATTCAGACTGTAAAATGCATGCAGAAAATAGGCCTGAAAAAGAATTCTGAACCTCACAGCATTTGGTTTATATTTTTTTGACTACAAGTGAAGTGTCTGGCACATCATTCATTTCTTCCTGGAAGGTGCAGATTTGAGGACATGTTCAACCCTGCTCCAAGTTTAGACAGTTTCAGAATAAAAGGGAACTATTCCCAAAGTCCCTGCCCTCTAGGTCTGCCTTTTAGATAATGAAGTTTCTGAGGCGTTGCTCAACACAAACCGACTAAAGAGGAAAGGAGAAAAAAAAAAAAAAAAAAGGGGGCGGGGGGGAGTAATATGACAGAAAAGTCCATGTTTTTGCATTTCTTCTGAGTTTATTCAGAATTATCTCCATCTGGGTGAAACAGTTAGCTGCCTAGCAAATTAATGGTCTGGTGATTCAGGGAAATGTAGAGCTAGGTTCTTAGTAGTAAAATGCATGTAGATGAAGAAAGGGGTGCACCGAGGTGAATCCAGTTGGGTAGGATAGACGTTTTCGTAGATTAAGGATTAATTTGGAAACAATAGGCTCCTAATAAATGCCAACGTTATAGCAGTTTTATTAAAACACGTTTTGGAATAAAGGATCAAATTCTCTCGGACTCAGCTGCAGCCCGCTGAGGAACCTGAGTAGAGGCACCATTTATTAGCAGAGGCGACTCATTAGAGAGAGGGAAATTGCTGTCGGCTGGGAGCTCGGTCCCGCTTGAGCTGGAAGTTTTGCCTGGGGAGCTCAGGATCGGCCCCTTGCCGTGCCCCTGCCCCTGCCGCCCGCTGCAGCGCGGCAGCGGCGCTCGCCTCTTCCCGCGGGGAGAGGACTTCAGGCTGCGCCACGAGAACGCTCCGCTCTCTCTAAACCAGTGATCCCGTGGCCAGCCAGCCTGAGCAGGGCACCAGTACCCGCAGATGCTCAACAAACGATCGCCAAAAATACGAAACCCCCATTCCATCTCTTTTTTCAGTCTTTTTTTTTTTTCTTCTTCTTTTTTTTTTTTTCTGTTTGTGACAGCAACTTCTGGAGATTGATCCTTCTCCAGAGTTTGCCCGTGCCTTCTCACGTCAGTACGGTCCTGCACAACTCAACGAGATAAACCCTGACAAGCTAATCGGGCCGGGCGGGGGCTGGCACCGCGTCCCGGGGCCGCCGCCCGGAGCCCGGCCCGCCGCGGATCGCTGCCCGCGGACCGCTGCCCGCGCCCCGGCCGCTCGCCCGCCGCCACCGGGCCGGCCCCGAGGGCAGCGGCGTGGCCGGGCGGAGCCCGCGGAGCCACCGGGCCGGCCCCGAGGGCAGCGGCGTGGCCGGGCGGAGCCGGCGGAGCCACCGGGCCGGATCCGAGGGCAGCGGCGTGGCCGGGCGGAGCCCGCGGAGCGGGGCGGCGGCGGCGCTGACCCCCGGGGTCGGCCGCGGCCCCGGCACTCGTGCGCGGCCGCGGCCCCTGCGCGGCGGCGGATCGGGGAGCCGCGGGAGGGAGCCATTAGCAGGCGCTTCCCGGGCTCGCTCCTCGGCGGCGCGCAGGGGACGAGCCCTGAACTTGGCGGTGCCCGCGGCTCCCCGAGCCTCTCCGCCGGGACCGGGCTCCTGCCGCAGCCCTGGGGCTCCCGAGCCGAGGGGCAGCCCCTGGCCCGGCTCCTTGCGCTGGGAGCCGGGCGCTGAGTATCGTTTTACCCGGAGAATTAGAGCGTCTAATTTATCCAGCCCTCATTTGCGACCGGTCTTCTGCTAAATTATGTCAGCCAAAGGTCAGCCGGACTCAGCGGTTCTCTTCATTTTCTTAATTTTTAAAACAAACAAAAAGAAGGGGGGAAAAAAAAAGAGGAGGGGGAGTGTGATGGGGGAGGGAGGGGGAGAGTAACCAGCAAGTTATTCAAATTCAACCTCATCTGAATAATCGTGAATTTGATCCAGTCAGAGCTGCAGACTGTACATTAAAAATAAACGTCCAGGAGGCATTTACTGAAGTTGGTTTATTAAATAAATAAATAAATAAATAAATGTTTTAAAAATGCAACGTCTGTCTAGCCCTTCTCCCAAAGATGGAGTGAGTTTTCAGGTACTGCACGAACCTTGCAGAGTGGTATCAGTGTGTCTGCAACACTTAAGTTGAACGCTTGAACCCCCCAATCATAATTGTATGTTCACAAAGCACATATGGCAGCTGCATTCTTTGTATAGTTTGTTATGATCTGGTGTGAAATGTAAATATATAAGTTCCGACCGAAAACACGGGCTTGCTTTCCCCATAACAACCAAAAAAAAAAAAAAAAAAAAATTAAAAGTTGCTTTGCAAACTTAAAAAGATTGACATTAGTGCTGTGCTACTGTCGGAGCCAGAAGTGATTATTTGGTCTGTTTGCTCCCATTCAGAGTTAATACACGACAATAGTTTTACTCTGTGCTGCTTGACGTGAAACCACTGGGGTTGGGCAATTCTGTTCCAAACAAATACAACTTCTACACCCATCCCTGGGACAGCTAGCCGAGAGCTGAGCGAGTTTTGCAATGGAGAAAAGCATCACTTACCACGACGGGGATCTAGATCTCGGCAAATGCTGCCAGTAGGTCTGAGAAGTGAAAAAACTGGAAGGAAAGCGCAAAAAGAGAAAGTTGGAAAGGGGGGTTTGTGTGTGTGTGTGTGTGTGTGTGTGTGTGTGTAAAAGCCAGAGGGAAATGCGAGCACAGCGCTCCCTGCTCTCCCTGGTCGCCACCAAAACAAAGATCCAGGAGTTAAGGGAGCAAAGCTGTGCCAGATCTACACACACGGCTCCTCAGGGCCAAACCTCAGCTTCTCACTCCCTCCAGCTAGCGACAAGGGTTAATGCTCCAGAGGGACAGGCTACCCGGCCCCTGACACCATTGGCTAGGAAAAAAAAAGCAGGTTTAAGGTAAATTTACAGACGCTTTGCAAGTCGCAAAGGGATAATTTTTAAATTAATATAATAGTAACAATAACAATAATATTACTAACAGCAACAGCAACAACAGCAATAATAATAGAGCCCATTCTTGTCCAGTTGGCTGAGAAGCGAGGGCACGTCCCCCTCCTCTGCCCCCGCAGCGAGCGCTGCGCGGTCCCGTCCTGGCGCAGACGCCCGCGCCTGCCCCAGCCCACCGGGGGGACCTGGTTATCTCTGGAAGCACAACAGAGGGACCCGGAGGGGAAAGGGCTGGGGGGGAGGGAGGAAACGAAGCAGCCATGAGCACTAAATGCAAAGGTTCAGGCTCGTACTTACAGATCAACAGTTTTCTTGGGAGCTAAATGATGGGAGCGGATTCCCAGGCGGAGGTGTGTGCCTGGGTGCCACTGTCCCCATGAACGCCGTTCTCGCGCCCCTGCAATTACCGGGGAGCTTCCCCTTCGGCTAAGGGGGAAAATGGAAGAAAGAAAAAAGCCTGGATGGAAAGCAGGGGGGAAATATGTATGAATACACGTCTGTTTAAATGTTGGAGCAAATGGTGGCAACAGTGCGTGCCCAAGACAAGCTTTCACTTGGGGAACCGAGATCAGGATCTGCCCTTTCTGAAATGAAAAGGCGACATGATGGACATCGGATTTATTGTCGCCCCTTGTAGTCGGCTGGGGCGTGCAGGTAGCCTCAGCCATGCGGGGTGGGGGACATGAGTACTCCAGGTGTTGGCCGGAGAGGCTTCCACAACCCAGCCTAGGCGCACACACCTATGGGCGCGCCTTCGTCTGCAGCGCCGGGCAAGGAGGGGAGAGGGGGCGATGGAGAGAGATGGGTTATGGCGGAGGGGGAAGAGGCAGAGAGAGGCTACGGAAAGGGAATATTCGCTGGGCAATTTCCTATCAGCCTGGCACCACCCGGAAGGGCCTTTCTGGGAACTTTGGGGGTGATGGGCCGGGCCGTGTGGACGCGGCTTGTGAAAGGGCCGAGGCAAGTGCCCAGGTGTGCCCGGGAGCCCGGGCGGGTTCCGAGGGCTCCTGCCTCCATCCTGCCCGCTCCCCACCGGGCTCAGGGGGAAGAAAAATCCACGTCATTACCAAGATGCGGAAGCACATTTCTGATACCATGGGATGGGATTTTGCCACCGTACAAAAGGCTTTAAAATCACTTTGTGCCTCTGAACAATGAGTACTGGGAATTACTACTATTTGTTAAAGAAAAAAAAAAACAAAACAAAAAACACAAAAAAACCACCAAAAAAACTACAGCCTACAAAGAAATAAATGCCAAAAGCCTGTGTTTCTTTCTCGGATCTATCATGCTATGTCAATATATCAGCAATAAAATATGATGGTCTATATGATATCATGAGGATTAAGGGGAGCGAGACAGAAAGGAATCCATTACGAGAACCTTTCTCCCTTCCCCAGAGACGGTTCTCTACTGGTGACTGTACCCGTCGCGTTTTGACACATAAGCCCACGAAAAGCCACTCGGCCGGCGACCCCCGGCGCTGAGAACGTCTGTGAGGAGGGGGCCGGGGCTTTGCTAAGAGCCCGTTAAAGGAGGGAGGTGGCGTTTGCCCAACGTGCAGGGGGTGGCTGAAAGCGCCTGCCCGGGCGCACCGCGGCGGGGGCAGCTCGGGCCGGGCCGGGCAGGGCGGGTGCGGGTGCGGGTGCGGGTGCGGGGGCGGGTGCGGGTGCGGGTGCCGGTGCCGGTGCCGGTGCCGGTGCCGGTGCCGGTGCCGGTGCCGGTGCCGGCAGGGCCGGGCGGGCAGCACGTGCGGCGGCGGCGCTGCCGTGCGCGGGCGCGGGGCGGGCGCGGGCACCTTCCGCGGGCGGCGGGGCCGCGCCATAAATATTCAACAGCACGTGCAGCAGAGCCGGCAGCGCGCATGCGCCGCCAGGGAGCGCGGCGGGCGCTCTCTCACCCGCACAGACAGCCAGACACACAGACAGACACACAGACACACACAGACACACAGACACACACAGACACACAGACACACAGACACAGACAGACACAGACAGACGCACGCATCACACACGCAGACCTCGCACAGAGCACTCGCACGCTCCCACAGGGCTCGCACACACACCACACGCGCATCCGCGTCACTCACACACACACACAGAGTACTCACACAAACACACACACACCACGCTGACACGCACGGAGAGCTCACACACACTCCCAGAGCACTCACACACGAACACACACAGCCCACGGACACTCACACACGAACACACACACACCCCACGGACACTCACACACGAACACACACACACCCCACGGACACTCACACACACAGCCGCGGTTTCCAGAACCCGGCCCCAGGTGGTCAGTCCCGAACCTCCCCGCTGCCCCCCGGCCCCCGAAAGAGGCAACATCAAGCACAAAACACATGGCCCGGCGGGGGGAAGCTTGCTGAAGTGGGGTATTTTCCGGGGCTTATTTTTTCTTCACTCTTTGGTCATATTTCCTCACTGGATTTTTGGAAGTGAAAAGGGTCCAAAAGGATCTTACAGTTCTGCCCCGTGCCAAAACACAACTTTTTTTTTTTTTTTTTTATAAGCAAAACCGTGCCCATGGCCCGACAAGAGGTATGTGAGGACTCGGACTTGAGTGTGCCCCATTGATCCTGCACCCTGCCTCGCTGCAACCACCCCAGACAGCTAATTCTGTGTTTGGGTCCCCAGATGTAAACACATGCACAATCACAGATGCACACATCGAGCATTTTTTTAATAGCAGTTTCATAGAGAGGTAGTATGATCGTATATATCTAAAAGGTAATTAATTTGATTTATTATACTTGAAAAATCCTGTCTGCAGTACGGGCGTCATCTGGAAACTTCATGCTATTTTATACTATCGTTCTAAAGCAGAAATAAATGTTATGAATTGATGACAGCTTCCAGCTGCATGATAAAAATAGCCCCTTCGCTTCACAGGATCGTGTTTCATGTTATCGAAGATGAACCAAATCTGACCCATAGACGTTCGCAGCAGGGGAAAGAAAAAATTGATGCAAAATAAAAACCTTAGCCATGTTTAATAAACAATGCTCCCTAAAACGCAGTGTATTTGCGGTGAAATGGAACCCACCTTCATACGTTCAGCAGGTTCAGGAAATCAGACCTGCACCTCATTCAAAATAGAAATCTCAATTATTAATCTTTCCGGGTGAATTTGGGAATTACACCCATTCTGTTACAAATGCCACCCATTGTACAGAACCATTTACATTGAATAATAGAGGTTCTGTGAGCCTTCGAAAATATACTTCCGTGTAAGCACATGAACGCGTGTCTTTCTAGAAACACCGCTCTTTATTTACGTACAAATGTAGAGAGAGAGGGGTGATGTACAGATACGGACACATTTGTAAAACAATCAGCAGCGCGAACGGTGATTTCGGTGAGCTTGCGTGCATCTGCGGCAGCGAGCGTGTGTCCCGTGAGCGGTAGGCACAGCACAGGCGATGGCCGTGCCCAGCACGGGACCCCCCGCGCCCGCGGAGCCGCTCCGCAGGCCGGGCTGCGCGGCCGCGCCGGGCCCCGGCCGGGCCTCTCTGCGTTCCCTGGCCTCTCCCCGGCAGAAAAGCCCCGCTCAGCAGGGAATCGCCGGCCACCTTTTGAGGAAGCTGTGTCGGTTCCCGCGGGACCGCCGCGCTGCCCGCGGTGAGCGAGCTCTCCTGTCGCGGTGCCCGGCGCACACGTGTGCGTCCCAGCCACGGGCGGGCACAGCCGTGCGCGGCTTCGCAGGCGTGCTGAGAGTGCGAACGGGGTGCGTGTGTGTGCAAATGCAGATGTAAACTTTGAAATGGTGATGCACGGTGTGCCTGGTACCTGCACAGCCTCCTTCGTGGGAGTATCGCTCACGAATTCCTTTCCCTCTGAGCTCCAGCGGCAGAGCGCACAAGGGTTCTTTCAGCGTCTGGTCGCTTGAAATACTTTGCCCTTTCCAGAGGGGATCTCCTTCCCCGTCCTGCCTGCTGGAAGCGGGCTTTGCAGCGGGGCTCTGGCTCCACTCCGGCCGGGCCGGGGCTCCTGCGGCCCCGGGCGTGCGGCGGGGCTCCTGCGCGCCCGCCGGCCCGGCCCGGTCCGCGGCCCGGCTCGCTGCTCGCTCCCTTTAAAAGTTGCTGCGAGAGGAGCAAGGGTTCTGGACACAGGAAAACTCACGAAGTCAGAGACGTTTACCAGCGTGGCCAGAAAAGCAGTAAATAAAAGATTCGATGCTCCGTGCATCAGCCCAGGCAGGGACTGCTGCTTCCTCACGGCTAAAAGATGGGCGATAACCAGACGAGGCCAGCGAGGAGCGGGTGTCCCCATTTCAAACAGTGTCTGGACTAAAGAAGCTAACTTTGCCTTCTGAATGCCGGACCCGCCTTTTAATAAATTCAAGCGATCACTCACAAACCATTAAAGCGACCTGAAAGGCGAGTCTTTCGCGGGGGAAGTGGAATCGACTGATTATTGTTTTGCATTTAACTTTCTGCGTGCAAACGGCACAAGCGCGGCCGGGGGTTGCCACCCCAGAGGGACCAGCACACACAGCCCTCCACACACCCACCCGAACAGCCTCCTGCACTCTCTCCAGCCGGCACTGCCGTCCCGCTTTGGGTATGTTCAAACACTCCCCCGCGGCGGCGGAGCCTCCGCGGGTGCGGGAGACGGCGGACGGCAGATATCGGACCTCAGCGTTTTGCCTGCCCCGGACCAGGCAGCGCGGAGTAGCGCGGGGCTGTCCTCACGGCCTGCCGTGCCTCCGAAATCTACTTTTCCCACGAAGGAAAAGTACAGCGACAGCATCTCCAGAGCCAGACATCAGAAAGAAAATTATGGCCCCCGTTGAGGCTGGAGAACTGGGCTCAGTGTTTCTCCTCGCAAGCCTTCGTGACTAAATCCGCAAAGGGAGCCTTGCTAGAGGAAAGTTGACTTTAGAGACTAAAACAGCGCAGAAACCACCGAGAGAAACCTCACAACCTCTCTGCCTCAAAAAACACCTCTCTCTCTGACGGGGATTTCAAAGCACTGCTCCCCTCTCCAGAGCCAAGCGAATAGCACAAGCATCAGCATGGCGTGGACTTGAATTCAGCATTAACAATTCCAGCCCCAGTGATCGTCGCTAATTCAGAACATACACGGGATGGAGATTAACCAACACCGCACAGTTCCCCCTCATCCCAAATAAAAAACCTACAACAGCAACAACAACACTAGAATCATCCTTTCTGTTGTAGGACGCTCAAACAAACGTCAGACTGAAAGTTTAAAAGAATACTCATTAGCCAAGTGTTCCAATACACACAAGTAACAGATCTGTGTTAAGCGACCACTAGGGACTGTACACAAGTTCAAAGAAACTTGCAATACACATCTTTAAAATATCTCACCCTCACCACGTTTCTCCGGGTTTACTTTACAGATGGGTGACTCAGACGAGCTCAACGATTCTTTTTTTCTTAGATACGCTCAAGTTACATTTTTTATAACCGATGTCCGGTAAAGTTGCCGAGAGAGTTACCCTGAAAGATTCGCAAAAAGCAACATTTTCGGCGCACGAAACACTTTTTTCCCCGGCTCTTTTGCCCGGTGGGCTACATTTCTTCAATTCCTAACACTTTCTGCCCCGGTCCCGCCGGGCTCCAACTTTTCCTATCTCGCCAAACCCTGCAAGGTGGCGCTCTTTTCACTGAAAACTGATATTAGCCTTATAATAATAACATTTTGTAAAAAGTAAAGTTAAAGCGAAGCCTTCCCACGGGTGCTGCAGGGAGCAGGCAGCGATGCCGAACTGGCAGGAGTGGGGCTTAGGATGAGCAAGACAAACTCTTTTTTTTTTTTTTTTTTTTTTTTTTTAGGGGTGGGGGGGTGAGGCTTGTGCTTTCGGGCAGTGGAAAGTCTCAGAGGGAGACCCCCAAATGTTACGGACAAAGAGAAATTCTTGCGGAGGGCTGCTGAGAGGCAGCGGGCTGTGCTGTGGGCGGGTTACCGCCGGGGCTGCCGAGTGCCCGCACGAAAATGAGGGGAGAGCGGCTTCCCCCGCACCCCCGCCCCCAGAGCGGTTAATATGGCTATTGACTCGCTGTACACATAATATTTCTTTAAAGAAGCTGTTAAAGTGTCATCTTGGTCTACTGGAAGGTCAGTTTGTGCAATTCACTCTATGACATATCACAAGCCCTCGCAGCTTTAGCCAACCTCATGATTTGTGTTGTCTGTTGATATGTTGTCTGCTTAATGGGGCGATCATGCAAGCTACAACCAGGAACAAAGCCCAACAGTTCCAACAACCGTAGCTAAGTTAGTGGAAGCAGTACAGCTTGCAAATCTATCAAACTAAACTGCAAGGAAGACAATCTGATTTAGAGAAAAGGCGTTCTGCTACAGTCATTAAGCACAAGTAATTTAGATTTTTTATATTGTCTTCTCATTTACAAATTTACTGTATCAACTCCAGCCAATGGAACGAATTTCTTAAGTAAATGAGAAATAAATAAAAGAGATAGAAAGATAATCAAATTACATAAAATAATTCTTATGCCCTAGATTTATTTTTTTAGAAAGCTATTAACACTAGCAAAATTATAGTAATAATAATAACATAACATAAGAAGTAATTGATTTAAATTAACATCACGTTTTAAGGAATATCAGCAAAGAAAAAAAAAAGAAGAAAAAACAAATAAAAAATACACACAACAACAACAACGGCCTTCGTGAAACAGTGCTGTACTTCTTGGAGTAAAAGGCCCAAGGAAAGTAATGAATCCACTGCCTAAGAATTAGTTATGGTCATAAATGCCTTAAATTAAAATAGCAACTGAAATCTCCTCTGTTTTAAATCTCCTAATATATGTTATCCGAATTAATTTAATTTAGGGACCCAGTCTATGCAGATTCATGGACAGTGTTGGAGTGGAATGCAGCACTTCTCGTGTAACAATTCCCCACATTAATATTTATGTAGCATATGCAATCTATTTCTGTTATTTTTATGGTTGTTATTCTATGTCTGCAAAGGTCATTTAAATTATACTGCGGCCGAAAATTTGTTTCATAAATTTTGATATAAATACTAATTACACACTATAGTAATGCCAGCAGGGATCCTTTCATTTATCACATTTATATCACCTTCGCTGCTTTAGTGATGACATAATGGAAAGCAGTGAAAAAGTGGGACAGTTTTATTCTAATATCCTAAAGCTAGTAGGAGTTGCAGCAGGTTGACTTAGTGAATAAGGATTCCTACCACAATTCTTGGGATTTAAGAATCTTTAATAAGGTACGAAATGTTACCAAACAGTTCTGTAAACTAAATTTTACATACCAATTCTTCTAGCCATAAATATTGAATATCTTGTAACAGGTATAACCGGACCTTTACATGCGGATAAATATGGAAATTAGGATTTATATACATTATGTTCTTGTATTTGCCAAAAGCAACGGACAGATATAGTTTATATCTTTTTTTTTTTTTTTTTAATATCACTTTACATAAACAAATGTAACAGTTTGACACGCAGATCCAGGCTTTCACTATACGAATTTCTTGACAGGACGTGTAACAACATTTTACTGCACTACTTAGACTGGACTTTGGGACGAAATGTTGCACTTTATACAAAAAAGCACATTAATACCAATAATATTCTGTTAGATCGACGTTTAGACTGTAATAATACAAAGTAATTCACATTTTGATACACATTTACTAGAACATTCTTGCCATTCAGTACAAATAGTTGAATTTCTACCTCTTCCCTCTGCCCCCCCACCTCCTCCTCCCCCCCGCCGCCGCTCCCGCCCGCCCGCCCCTCCCCCCACATATATGCAAAGACCACAAATCCACATATCCCCTTATTCAACTTGCGATATAACTATTTACAAAATCAAACAGTACACTTTTTTTGTTGTTTTGTTTTTGAAGCTAATAATTCTGTATTTACAAGAGGGGATGGGGGGGAAGGCCGCTGCCCGAGCAGACATGCAGTTGGCGATCTCTAATCAGTGGTTTCCAGTAAAGCCCTACACAGTTGGCATTTGCCCTGGTAACCTTGTCTTCTTATGCATTCTACTAACCCCTTCGCCTACCAAGCCTTGGAACAGAGCAGAGCAATCAGGAAAAAAAAATTTAAAAAAAAAAAAAAAAAGAGAGAGAAATAACAGAGAAAAAAAAATAAAAATTAAGTCTTCATTTTACTCAGTCCTGGGTCTACTGGCAGCATTTTATTTTTGTTTGCCCATTTAAATTTTGATTTCAGAGTGTCCATTATTTTGGAGTCTTTAAATAGGATATTTGTTTGCTCGCTTGGGGCTTTTTTTTTTGTTTGTTTCTGTTTGTGTTTTGTTGTTGTTGTTGTTTTGTTTTAGCGTTTTAGACGTACCATTCGTTAAAATTTGATGTAAGCGTGCTGTGGCTGGACGTGTGATGGACTGCGGAGGAGGAAGGGGATAAGGAGCTGGCAGTCTGGTTTTCTGTGGATGGAGACACGATGGTTGGTGGGGTGGAGGACTCGTAGCCTGAGCTGGCGGCGGGAGAAGGCTGGGACCCCTGCGAGGATGATTCATGGACCTGCAAGAGAAAACCCGGGCAGAGATAGAGAGCGGCGGCGGACGGAGGCCTCGGCCTGGGGACTCGCCAGACAACGGGACCCGGCAGCGGGCCCCAGGCTCGGGCTCTCCTGCGGGGCTCCCCGGCGGTCCCGGCTCCAGCCCCGGTCCCTGCCCGCTGGGCAAGGCCGGACTGCGCCCCCGGCTGCGTCCTGGCGCTGCCTCCCTGCCCCTCCCCGGGTGAAGCGCACCGAGCGAAGGCCCCGCGGCGGGGCCGGGCCCGGGGCCGAGCGCGGCCCGGTGGGGCTGGGGGCCGAGCGCGGCCCGGCGGGCCCGGAGCCGGGGCCCCGCCGCCCTCCGCCCGGGCAGGCCCGCACGCCAGGCGCCCTCCATTTACCTTCATGTGCTTTCGGAGGGAGCTGGGGTGCGTGTAGGACTTGTCGCACATTTTGCAGAGATAGGGCTTGTCGGAAGTGTGCACATGCATGTGCTTTTTGCGGTCGCTGCTGTTTGCAAAGCGCCTGTCACAGCCCTCGAACTCACACTTAAATGGTTTTTCACCTATTGCAGAGGGAAGGGGGAGGGGGGGGAAAGGGATCTGATTAAGCAGGGCCCGGCTGGATCCCTCATTGTCACCGCACCGCCGGACGGAGCTCAGGGCTCCATTTCAAACACTTGCAACTTTCTAACTTCAGCGAGCCTCAAATCCCAAAACCTTGCTTCTAGTCTCTATCCTTTCAGGACCTCCGACTCCCACCAAGTGCCAGTTTCGGAGAGCGGGGGAGCTACATAACTTTTTTTTTTTTTTTTTTTTTTTTTTTTTTTTTTTTTCCCCTTCCTTTTGGAGGGGCGAATTTCCTTTCAACCCCAGTCCCGGGCACCTCTCCCTCTTCACAACGCTCCGAGCGAGAGAGCAGGCGTGGTGCGATATTACACACGATCCTCAGCGTTTGCTTTCCGATTTTATATCTCGTTCTCGTAATATTTTACTCTCTCACCCACCCCAGCCCCCTCCCCCATATTTTCTTGCAATATTGAAAATTATCCGGCCCGGGAAATCAACGAGAGGGCAGCTCCACAAACCCTCGGCAAAAGTGCTAAGGGAAGCGGCTCTGGCTTTCAGCGTTCGGGGGTGAGAGCAAGGGGAGATCGCTCTCCCGGCCAGAGGCTGCTGCATTCCCACCTCCCACGAAGGAAAAAGTTCTCAGGAATACCGGCGCCTCCCCTCCGCACAACAATAACACAGTAACGCGCCGGGCTCGGTTTGTTTAATATCGCTCAACGGAATTAAATATTTACCAAGCCCTGAATTGCAGAAAGGAGACGAATGAGCTGCCCGCAACATTTAGCACAATTTCTCATCGTGCCACAGCCAAAACTGCCGAACAATAATTAATTAAAACCTATAAATTTAAACAGGACAGGTTGCTGCGATCCCCCACCCCACCCCCTCCGCCCTAACAATCCCAGCAGCAAACCCTGCCGTCCTCCCCCTCTGCCTCGGCAGGGATCATTTTCTTTTTGTTGCTGCTGCTGGCGTGGCTGTGACCGAGCTCGTTTTGCAGCGGAGCTCCGAGCCGGCCTCTCCCGGAAAAAAAGCAGCGGTCCCTGGACCAAACCCCCTCCTCCCCGTGCGAGCCTCAGCCAAGCCGGCCCCCCGACCCCTCCGGCACGGCCCCGCGTCCCGCTCCGGCCCCGGCGCTCGGCGCTTCCACTCGCAGAGAGAAAAGCGACAGAGAATGTTACCGTACCTGTATGAGTTCTTTTGTGTATTTTGAGATTCTCTGATCTGGCAAACACTTTGCCACAGCCTGGGAAAGGGCAGGGGAAAGGTTTTTCACCTGTGTGGACTCTGATGTGATTTACAAGTTTATATTTGGCCTTGAAAGGTTTCCCCTCTCTTGGACACTCTTCCCAGAAACATATGTGATTGGACTGCTCCGGTCCTCCAACGTGCTCCACCGTGACATGAGTCACCAGCTCGTGCATCGTGCTGAAAGTTTTGTTGCAGGACTTTTTGGGGTTTGACAATTGCTCGGGCTCAATCCACTTACAGATGAGTTCCTGTTTGATGGGCTGCCTCATGTAACGAAAGAAGGCCCCTGCCCCGTGGTGGGCTGCCATGTTCATGTTCATGTGGCCGTAGCCGTGCAGCTGGGTCGAGGCGTAGTGCTCGGAGCGGGGGCTGGTGACCTGGCCGTACTGGTCGGGTCTGCCGTACATGTCTCCGGAGAAGCCCAGGCGCATCTGCCCGTTCACCACGTTAGGTGAAGCGTGGCTGGTGGCTTGCTCGTGCAGCCCCGGGAAAAGTATGTGTCCCGCGGCATCTGTGTGTCCGTGGGGTCCGGCGAAGCTGCCGGCAGCGGAGGCGAAGAGGCTGTGCTGGGCGCTGGCGGCCGCCGCCTCCCCGAAGCCGCGGTTGCGGAACAGAAAGTCCCGGGTGGAGTTGAAGGCGGCGCTGGAATAGGAGCTGACATGGGTCGGGTGGTGGTGGTGCCCCAGGGCCGCCGCCGCGTAGCCGGGCGCCTGCGAGGTGAAGGCGGTCTGGCCGGCCGAGGCCAGCTCGTGGGTGCTGGGGTTGATTTTGAAGGCGCCCATGCCGTCGGCGAAGGGGTTGATCCCCAGCCCCACTTCTCTGTCCGTGACATCGGCCGTGGAGTGGTGGCGAGAGGATCCGAAGGTAGTGACTCCTATGGCGGGATACTGCGGTCCAGCATCCAGAAGCATCTTCCCAGCGTCGATGCAGCAACCAAAAAAAAATCACGCGCGCACACACACAACGCGGAGAGAAGCAGCAGCAGCAGCGGCGGCAGCGAAAACACCCTCTTTGGAAAGTCAGCGACGATCACCACCAAAGCAACCACATCAAAAACACCCCCTTCGGCATCAGCGCAGGGGGAAGGAAAAAAAAAAGGGGGAAGAAAAAAAAAAAAAAGGCTGGTGCGGAAGGGGGGAAGAGATCTTCGCAGTCGCAAATAATAATAATAATAATAAAAATGTGCCCCAAAAATATTCACTGTCTCTCTGCTTTGACTTTTCAGGGAGGTTTAAGTGGGGAAAGGGGGGTTGGGTGAGCTCAAAAATAAACTGACTGCAAATAACAATAACGGCGAGAGTTCAACACAAGCAGAAAAAAAAAAAATTAAAAAACCAAAACAAAAAAGAAACTTCCTTCAGTGATTTTTTTGGCTATAGGAATGTTGCAAAGTGGCCGAGAGATTGTTTCTCTCTCCTCTTCGAGCTTCCCCACACTCACCCGATTTTTTTTTTCGGGGGGCCTTTTTTTTTTTTTTTTTCGCTCCGCAAAAAAAAGGCGCAAATCATACACAATATTGTCTTTTGCGGTTTATCTTCCTGGGGAGAAACTTTCACCTCCTCAGCCGGGCGGTGAACGCGAGACTGATAGCGGCAATCATTCCTGCAGATAAATGAATTGAAAAGACGACACCGTCCCCCCCCTTGATGAATGGGAGCCGGGGGCGGAGCGCCGTGCGGGCGGACGTGGGCGCGCATTGGCCGGCTGCGGCTCCCCCTTCCCCGCGTCGCTGCCCCCGGCCCCGCCGGCTGCGGCCGCTGATTGGCCGCGCCGCCTCATCCATCGCAGGTATTGTGGCGTCCTGACACCGCTCTGACAAACGGGGCTGCGGCAGCCCCAACTTTTTTTTTTTTTTTTTTTTTTTTTTAATAGATATAGATATATATATAAGGCTTTTTTTTTTTTTTGCTTTCGCTTTTTTTTTTTTTTTGCCCCCACCAAAATATTTCCAGCGCATCTTTTTGTGTGTATGTGTATGCTAAGGAAAATATATATATATATATCTGCTATTATTATTAGGGTTATTTTGTTCCCCTCTCTCCCTGTCTCTGTCCCTCTGTCTCCAGCATTCTGATAATGGTTATGATGATTTCGTGGTGATCTTGAATTTTTAAGATCACTGAGCAACTTTTTAGGCTTTGGAAAGAGAAGCCCTATAGGGATTCGTGTCTTTTGAAGGTGTTTTCTTCTTATTTAAAACTGAAGCTCTCCGAGAGTACGTGCTGAGTGCACTTGATTTTATTTTTAAACACCAGGCGTGATTTCTCTGTGTAGCTGACTCTATCCCTCCATCAGGTTTCTGAAATAAATCTTGTTTTCTGCACCCATCAAAACGCAGGTGGGTGAGCACTCTTAACTTTCTAATTTTGTTGTTGTTGTTTCGCCTTCTTTTTTTATTATTTTCTTTCTCTTTTCTCTCTCGCTCTCATTTTCTCTCACTGTCGCTTGCTCTGTCTTTTACGGAGTCTCTCTCATTCAGGTAAAACTGTAAATTTTCCAAACCTACATTATTTCTCCTCCTACTGCATGTAACTCACGATTACTTTTCTCTCCCTCTCTTTCTCTCTCTCTCTCTCTCTCTTTTTTTTTTTTTTGTAAAAATTTATTTTAAATCCTCGATAGGAGCAATGTAAATTTTCTGACATTCAAACCTTTTCTAGTTCACAAATCAGTCACCCTTGTCACAGTTATTGAAATTCCTCAACTTGCCACACCAGGACGGTGGAAAAAGCAGGCGGTGTCTTTGTTGCTGACCAGGCTTTTGATCGCCAGAGAAAATTTACTTACCTTCAGATGAGTGAGCAGAAAAAGAAATAACACTCCCTTTGATTTAGTTAGAAAAATGCAGACATTTGGATTCAGTGCAAACATACAACACTTGGTTGTTTTCTAGATGCAACCCTCGATTAACCTGTCTTTCCCCAGCTCAAAGTCTATTGAAAAACTGTGGATAGTTCTTTTTTGTTCCCGCTACAAAGAGCCATTGACTATATATTAAAATGATTGTTGAAAGGTATAAGTATGGTATTTAAAAGCAGAAAACCTTTGTGGCTTAATCAATTAAGCTAAGCAACATTTGTACAATATTTTAAACGATGCTTCGGCTCGTAAAAAAAAAAAAAAAAAAAGGAAAAAAAGGAAAGATCTCAAGAAACTTTAAAATATAGACGTCTTTGTGTGTGTATGTATAGATACACTTACATATGTGCCCATGTGCGTACATATATAAAACTGGCAAATTATTTATTTACTCAGTCGCCTGCATATTCATTAGCTCTAATTATTTTCTAGTAACGAAAACACCAAAAGCTCGCTAAGAGTCAGACTCCATACATTTCGCCTTTGTTCAGCCCTTCACTTGCCTCCTTCGCAGCTCAATCCGAGCCCCTCCAATTCCTAGTACCAAACAAAGAAACTTTAAACTCATCCTCTCTAATTAAAGCCGCTGGTAAGCAATCCGCAGCGCAGGTACTGGGGAGTCGGACCAGCAGCGCTGCTGCGAGAACCCTTCTCGGGTGAGAACTGCCTCATTTTGAGAGGTATAAAATAGCCATTGCGGCTAGAAAACAAACAAACAAACATCAACGACAATAAATAAACTTTGATACCCCTTGATGGAATGTTTCACTGCAGTTTATCTGCAGACGCATGGTGCCTCTGCTCGGTGTGTGGAGATAGCTTTCAAAGAAGATCTATTATGTAATTTTCCTTGGATCTTGGGAGGCTTTGCAGGATTTGGTGGGGTTGTAGATTTTTTTAGAATAATGGTGAGCTGAATCTACACGTTTGCATTTATTCTACGAAATCTATTTGATGGAATTGCAATAGCTTATAGCAACAGGTATACCCGCTCTAGGGAGCGCCTGGGTGTGGACACGGTCTTAAAGCGGGTGCTGCACTACTTTCTGTATTTGGTGCTAAAATTAAGCGGAGGACAGAGTCGTCAGCGTTATTGTGAAGTGTGCTGGGCTGTGGCATTCGGAGAGCTAGAAAGTTAGGTAGTTCAGTGCTAGCCTGCCTCCCAGTGCAAGGGGAGACCAGTGATCATTCCGGGTCGGTGCAAAATATACGAGAAGGCAGACGAGAAGGTATTTTTAGGAAGCGTATCTAAATATACAGTGTAAGAGTGAATGTAAAAAAAAAAAAAAAAAATGTTGTGGGTTGTAGAAGTTATCAAGTGGGATTTGCGGTGCGCTCTCTGCAGGAAACGAAAGCTGCTCCAGTTCAAAGCCACATGCACCAACGTGACATATAAGCCATTAAAATATCATCCTGACGGCTCATTTCTGCTTCATCATACATTCCCTAACTGCTTCCAGAAAGCAAGAAAAGAAGAAATGAAGGATGACCGCCTCGATGGAAGAGCCAAAGAGGTGGTGGGTTCTTGGGGGGGGGGATTATTGTTTTCTTCTTTCTTTCATTCTTTCTTTCTTTTCCCTTACCCTCCACCCCCAGTTTTATTTTTGCCAGTTCAGAAAAGAAGGGAAACCTTCAACAGGTCGCAGGGGTAAGTGCCTGGGTGTAGGGGGTGCCTGTGCAGTCCGGGTAGCAGGCTAACCACCCCCGCCTGCCCCAAGAACTGGACGATAGCTCCCTGTCGTCGGGGGGGGTCGTCGGGAGGAGGCTTGGCCACCCCGGGAAGAAGCGCTGGAACCTTGCGGTGCGGGGGGGCAGTGCCTCGGCTGCCCCTCGCCCACGTGGAGCAGGGTCCCGGCGGCACCTCAGCGGGCGGGGTCGGGCGGAGGGCCAAGAGCCCGGGAAGCACCGAAGGGGGTCCGACACCTACTGCCGGACGCCGGGAGCCGCGCCCACCCTTCTAAATGCAAAGGGAGGCTCGGCCCGGAGGTCGGTGCAATGTAGAGCGGCGGAGGATCGCGGAAAAGGGCAGCGGGGGGCGCAGAGCGGGGCTCAGGCGCTCCCGACCCCGACAGCGGCCGGGCTCGCTTCGGACGGGCAAGCACCGGGACCGGACGGGTCCCGCGGCCGCCCAGACAGGACCAGAAACTCGGGGCGGCGTGCAGAGGCGGGCGAGCGCTGACAATGGCAAGCCCCGTGGGGAGGCGTCCCGGGGGACGCGCTCCCCGCCCAAACCTCTCCCACGGCCGCGCCCGGTGCCACGGGGGCGCTCCGGGGGACCCGGCTCTCCGGTACCGCAGGCCCTTCTTTATAGGCGGAGGCGGCAGGGACGGAGCCCGGGAGCTCGGCAGGCCCCCTCCGGCCTATCCCCGCCCCCCCTCCGGCAGAACCGGGGGGGCCGCTCAGGGAACTGGGTGCTGCCGCCCGCTTCCCGCAGAGCCCGGGGAGGGGCTGCGACCCCGGTCCCAGCCCCGAAGGGCCGTCCAGCGTCTGAAGCCGGCTGGGGAAGGGGGAAAGCTCCCATCACCCTGCCCAGGGTGATATATCCGAAGGTGACCTCTGACCCGAGCAAAACTCAGTGTGCCAGCCCCGAGCGCCTGCAGAGAGCCGACCGATGGGGACTGGCGTGGGCTTCTCGCCGACCCTTTTCCCGTCACTCCTTTGTCACGCACCATCCCTCAGCCCCGGGAAGTCCAGCCCGTTGGTCGGGCTTGTCTCGGGGCTCCCTCCACCCGGAGACGAGGAACTTTATTTCTGCAGCGATCACTTCCCGGGGAACTCTCCCTCCGCCCTGGGCGGCCGCGGAAAGTACAGGTTGCGTGACAAGCCGGTGGCGGCGGGGCACACGCCGTGCCTGCTGCCGCCCACTCGGTCTGCTTCGCAACCCCGCCCGGGGGCGCCGGGGTCCCGCGGGGCGGCGGCTGCTCCGGCCCCGCTCAGCCGGCGCACCTTGGACACGCTGCGGGAGCGAGCCTTTAGGGAAGGGGGGCGGGTCCCATTGCAGCCCGGCGCCAAGCCGGAGGGGAACTGGTACCCCACACTAGCGCCCGACATCCCAACAGTTTGGGCAAGGGGACATCCTCACCCTCCTGCTCCGCCGACGGCGCAGTGCAAATGAGAAAAACGTGAGAGGTCGAGCCAGAGTTTTAGCCAATATTTACTCTGAAATGCAGAACTGTTTTGCCTTCCTTTTTGTCATCTGGTAACCATTTGAAATATTAAATGCAGCGGTTTTTTTTTTTTTTTTTTTTTTTTGTCCAGTTTCAACAAGTTTTGGCGAACACTTGGGAACTGAGCACTCCTCCAGCCTCCCACCCTAACCAATAAAGCACAACTCCTGCAAACCTCTCACTAGCGGGGCAGTGTTGGCTGCTCTGACTTGAGAAAAGTGCGAGGATGAATGGAAGTTGACTAGGAATTTTAATTCCTAAGGGATTGCTAAAGTTTTGGCAGTAATTTGCATCACATCAGTGAAAATATTGAAGACATCAAGTTATTTATGAAAGATTATGACAGTGATACGATGAAGTTTCCTAATTAACATCATCAAGTGTTTGTCTTAGTATAGATTTTTGTTTACTATCTCTGAAGTCTCTATAATAATAGTATCAAGAGTAATAATAATAATAATAATAATAATAATAATAATAATAACAAAGTCATTTTAAGTAACTGAATCCAGATTCTCGGAATGTGCTTTTCTGTATTAAAAACCAAACAAACAAAATTCTAAGAATTTAAAAAATATCTGCAAAAATTCAGATTCAGACATTGTATCCAGCCTCAGATCTGCTCCCAGAGCTATTGCTGCCGCTCAAAGCAAGCTGTGCAAAATTCTGCCTGTAGCAGTGGCAGTGCTCTGCCTTACAGAGAGCAAAGAGCAAGCTGAAAATTATAGGCAGGGAGAAGTGCCAGGGTGGTACTATACTAATCCTTGCTGAGACAACAACTTGTGTTGGAGGCTCGCAGACAGTTCGGAATTTAATTTCGGGACGGAAGGATCTGTAAACAATATAGCCGAGTGGGTAAAAACTTGCCTCACAATAGCCTGCCAGAAGGTGAATGTCAGATCAAAGGAGAACTGAAAAGATGTCCTTTCATATTTTTTTTTTCCCTAAATCAGCCATGGAAACTTCATGACTCCATAAAACATGTGTTGCTTTGCTGGGGAGACAGCCTCCAGTTTCCCCTCGGAGAAAGCTTCTGTTCCCTTCTTATTGCCTAACTTGTGTTTTGGTTTGGTGTTATGGGTTGGGGGTTTTTTGGGTTTTGTTCCTTTTCTTTTTTAATCCATGATGCCCACCATCTAGAGTGCCTTACTTCATATCACACACAAATGGTTTTACTCTTAACTTTCCACCTCTTTCCCCAAACAGGAACAAAGTCAGGAAATGAGGCACAAGACTCCCCTTGTAATGAGGAAAAGAAAACGACTTTACAGAAACATCCTGGAAAAGTCAAGTAAGTTAAAATATGTCCTTTTCTCAGTTCAAAGGAGACTGTATTTTTTTCAGCTTAGTGTTTAACGTACTTGCATAAACACAAATCAGCGACAGAACTCCCCACCAGCAGCTGCCTAATCCTGCTCAATGCCTATTCATTTGGAGGTTCTAGAATTAATATTTGACGACTCTCTCATTGAAACAACAACCCCTGACCCCATGTGATTGCACTGTCACATTATTCTATGACATATTCATCTTGAATTCATTTACGGACGATTTGATTGGAATGAGGTTTGACATGTATTGGATCCTATTAAAGAAGAAGACTTTGATCTTGTTGATGGGGTTTACATGATATGTATCATCTTTACCAGGGATACCAGGCTTCCACAATGTGGTGTCTAAGTAGTTAGTGACTGACAGCTTATCTGACAGGAATACCTTAATCTTGAGGTCCTGAATGAAATATTCTATTTAGAATAAGCATATGATTTGCTTGTCCTAGGGTAGCTCTAGGTCACAAAATGTGAGAGGCAAACCTAGGCACAAACCATTGCTTGTCTGGTAGCTGACTTACCATTGTTCGGGAACTCTGAAATAAAGAAGTCCCCATAAGTGGAAATGGGGCGAGGGAATAAAAACAAAGGCAGAGTGTGCTCTCGAGCTACTCGGTACCCTCTCCTCCCTGAGGTGAAGCTGGGATTGCCGAAAGGCTTTCTTGAACCACCTCTTCCTAACCAGCAGTGCCTTCTGCCGGGGCAGGCAGAGATTCGGGCTCAGATCCTGCATCTGCTTCCCTCATCCCTCCCTGCCAAAGCAAGTTTAAGGGATAAGTAACTGCGCAGGGTGACTTTGTTGGCCCTCTCTGTTTCTGCTCGGCTTTTTCTCACAGTAAAGATAAGGGGTTTTCAGGGTGATCTGTTCCCCTTCTCTCGTTCGGGATTTGAAGCCTGTAACCCCCAAAGCCTGTCTGAAGTGTTCAGAGCATCCCGGCCCAGCCCAGTCCTTGGGCACTGGCTGGATATTTTGTAGCTGGCTGGTCGGGAAGTTTCCGCAGAGGTGGAAGTGGGAGAGCACGAGGCGGATGAAGGTCGAATTTGGCTTCCCGAGGGCAGGTGCTGTGCCTTGAGCTGAGCACGGTTATAAAGGGGGCTGTGTCTTCGAAACAGTGTTAGAAACAGAGACAAGCATCTTGATGTTTAAGTAGATTACTGCCAAAAAACCAAGGTTAAGGCAAAGCCGATGAGCAGCTGGGGCCGTTCCCAGCCCGTACAGGGATGTGCAGCCCGTTTCGTGCCGCAGGCCTCGGCAGCCCGGCGGGGCGGGGGTGAGTGCGGGCAGAGGGCTGGAGGTTGCCGAGGCCGGAGAATTGGGGCTGCGCCCGCCGGCCCCGCACCCCGGGCTGCGGCAGGCGGAGCGGAAAGCAGGGGGACAGCTCAGCCCCTCACCCAGGGCACAGCCCCTACGTTCTTCCACGAGAGCCGGGTCGGGCGCCAGAGAAGCGCTTGTGGCTCGTCTTTACAACATGTCAGTTCTTTAGAACAACCCTCCAGCTCGGGCTCGCTTCGGAACCAGGGGCTGAGGACGGGATCGCGGACACACAGCAGCCGCAGGAAAATTCGTGCTCAGGATCAAGCTGCCAGTCTGTTGGCCATGGAGAAGTTAATATTGACACATTTGAGAGTTTGCCGAGAGCCCGGCGTGTCTGGTCAACCGGGGCTCAGGCCGCTGCCAAGAAGCAGGAGACCTCGGTGGCCTCTCAAGTGGCAGCAGTATGAGCTCGAGCTGCCAGAGGGCTGCACAGACAGGCGTTCAAGTTCTCAAAACATTGTGGGAGATGCGCGGAGCCCGTCCGGGTCTGGGCCCGCTTCCCTCCTCCTGCCCGTTTCTCCGCCTCCCCGCAGTCATGTGGCGGCCCCCGCCCGCTCCCCCACGCACCCAACCGGGGCTCACAGCAACCTCACCTAACACTGAGGGACACCGGGGGCCGGGCTTTCCTACACTGCCTGGAAAAGGGTGTGAGAGACAGCCCTGAGTGAGTGAGGGGCAAGCTGAGAGCCATGAGTGTCTGGCAAGACATCATCACAGCATTTGAAATGAACTTAGGGCAAAATGGTTATGACATTTTTTTTAATTGGCAAACTCTTGCAGATGTTTTCTCCCTTGACTGAGAAGTGTCAGAATTGATGGATAACAAGTATGTAGAGATGCAGTGTTTTAAGGAAGTATGAGGAAATCAGCTTTATTGGGGATTCAAAGTCTCAGTACATTTGTAAGTAACAGATTCATACTTCCTAACGTTTGTCTCTTCTGTTCACTCCTATTGAGATGGTCATGAATAGGACTGTCAAATCCATTTCGTAGAGCAAGCAGACTTGAAAGTTGAGATATTGTGAGTATGGGGTGTGGTTTAAAATGCCTGCGTAAACATGTTATGTAAGGTTGGGGAGCTAATTGCATAATTTGTCACTTTTCATCATCTCCACTCAGAAAGATGCAAGCAAGGGGATGTATCTATAGCTAGCTACCTGAATATCAGCCTAGTTTTACAGCTCAAATATGGTAAATGCAAGCAGAAACAAAATATGTAATTGCAGCCAACCCAGAATATGAGAAGTTGTGATTAAGATGTCCACTATGTGGTTATGTATGTCCTAAACTTTAATCTTTTGGTTTCCAATCATTGGCTTGTAGCTTCTGTTATGTAAGTAGCTGGGTTGACATTGCCAAATATTTTCTTGTTTTACCGTTTCACATAAAGCCTCTTGATCACCAACACTGTTAAAATCTTATGGAAATGCAAAATTCTATGCTGGGAGCTTTACCTGACATGCACCTGATAAAGAATCCGCTGGCAAGTTAACAGTGAGTCAATGCATTAAAATTATGAGAGTTTGACAGGATGGGTAGAGAATGAATCATTTCTGTATTTCATAAGACTGTGAGGTTATTGGTGGAACCGTTTTTGTGTCAGGATCCAAGTACTGTGGTAATACAATGGGTAGATATATAAAGATGCGTTTTTCTTTCTTGGAGCAGAAGAATCTTTCTCCATATTTCATTTACTTTTTTTAAGTTCACAATCCCCTTCTTAAAAACTTAACCAGATACTTCCTCCTCTACTGAAGCCCTAAGCTTTTCTAAACCAGTAAGGCCTCAGTGTGTCCAGCTGAAACCCAAACCTACACTTCCACTACTAGCACCCAAACCCTGCAGACGGTTTTATTTCCTTCAGGTGAGAATCACCAGAACCGAGTCCATTATGAATGTTTGGCAAAGCTTTTCCTTCAAGCCAAGGACGGGGGTTTTATGTGGAACTATGTAAGTGTGCATGAGGAGAAGAGAGAGGGAAAGGGAGAGACTCCCTCTTCTGGGTTAAACATTCAGATTCAGCCTGAACATCACTATTTCTCTCATTGCTCCGGCGGCCGGTAATCAGATAACTGCTAAAACTTGTCAGAGTAGAGGGAAGGGGATGGGGAGTCTCTCAGGGATCCTTTGTCCGGGCTCAGGCACCGGGGCAGTAGCCCGAGTCCCGGGCCGAGCACGCCTGGCCAGCGAGCGGCCGGTGCGGCTCTGCCTCAGCTTCTGCCGGCCAAGGACCCTCTTCCCCCGCTGGCAACAAGTGCTGAGGGCCCGCCGGCAGGACCGGCTCCGGGACCGCTCCCCTGCCGCTTCTGTGGCCGGGCGGCGGGGACCGGCGGGGCTGCCAGTGCTCCCCCGCGGCCGAACCCGCGGCTGCCCTATGCCTCAAGGCAGGGCAGCGGGAACGGACAGAGGCGAGGAGGAGGCCGGGGCGATGCCCTCGACTCCCGACGAGGTTTTTTTTTCCCCGGCCGCAGGCGGAAGCCCGGTAGTGCCCGGCCCCGGGCAGAGTACCCCAGGCCGGGCCGGGTGGCGGAGGGAGCGCCGGGGGCAGGGCCGGCACGGCGGCGCATGCGCGACCCGTCCCCGCGCTCGCCCCCCGCGGCACCAGCGATCCCTCTTTCAGACAGCGGCGGGACCTGTCACCGTGACGTCACGGCGGCGGCAGCCAATGGGCGGGCGCGGCGATTGCGCGGCCGGGGGGCAGCGGCGCGGCCGGAGCGCGGCCCGTCCGGTCCCGCCGCGCCGTGAGGGCCTCCCCGGCCCCGGGCGGGACGGGCCGCGCCGCGGGACCGCCCCGGCAAAGCCTCCCGCCGGCCCCCCGAGCCCACCCGCTGGCACAGCCGCCCATGCATCCCGCCGCCAGGGCAGCGGGACCAGGAAACTTTTTTATTTTGGGAGAAAGGAGAGAAAAAAAAAAAAAAAAAGAAAGAAAGTTGTTTCCCCCGCTCCCACCCCCGCCCCCATGCTGCCCTGTGTATCTCTCCTCCCGCTGTCAGGTGACTTTTTAGCGTTAGAAGCTAATGAGCGTGGATGCTCTGGGGATCCCGGTGATGGACCCTGCTGCTCTCTCCAGGCGGAACACGGCGCTGAGATTAGTAGACTTGGCGGGGGCTCCTCGCCACCATCACCACCCCCCTCAGAGCATGACAGGCTTCCCGGGCGTCTCCGGGCACCCCCACACCACGGCGCCCACGCAGCCGGGGGAACACGCCGCCGAGTCCCGCCTCGGGCCGCAGCAGCTCCGGCCAGAACACATGGGGCACCGCCACCATCCTCCTCCTCATCATCACCCCGCGGCCCTTAAGATCAGCCCTGCCCCTCATCCCCACCACCAGCTCCACCACCACCACCATCATCATCATCATCATCATCATCATATGGCAGGCCAAGCCGAGGTGGTCTCTAGTCAAACAGCAGCGTTTGGCCCGGCGCAGTCACCAGCAGCCCCTTACCCCGTCTCTCACCCAGCCCAGGCTCTGGCAGCAGGTAGGGACTTCTTCATACGCAGAGACCTGCCGGCCCCACTCATGCCAGGGCTGACCGAGCAGCACCCCGCTGCAAGTTCTCACCACGGACTGTTTGTCTCAACAACAGGTAGCTACCCCGGACACCATGGTCACTACCACCACCACTCAGAAGCTGGGAATCCCTCTCTGTTCACTGGACTCCATGAGCAGCCTCCCCATGCAGCTCCAGGTGGCCATCTAAACGGACAGCTCAGACTGGGGTTACCTGGAGAAATGTACGCCAGGTCTGAACATTTCACTCAAGTACCAGCCTCCAGGACAGATCATTTTGCTGCTTCTTCGCTTCATAACTACAGTGGTATGAATCTGAACGTGAACCTGGCTCCACATCACGGCCCGGGTGCCTTCTTTCGTTACATGAGGCAGCCCATCAAACAGGAACTCATCTGTAAGTGGATTGAGTTGGACCAGACTCCCAAAAAATTATGCTCGAAAACTTTCAGCACGATGCACGAGCTGGTGACTCATGTCACGGTGGAGCACGTTGGAGGACCGGAGCAGTCCAATCACATATGTTTCTGGGAAGAGTGTCCAAGAGAGGGGAAACCTTTCAAGGCCAAATATAAACTTGTAAATCACATCAGAGTCCATACAGGTGAAAAACCTTTCCCCTGCCCTTTCCCAGGCTGTGGCAAAGTGTTTGCCAGATCAGAGAATCTCAAAATACACAAAAGAACTCATACAGGTCAGTATGTAAAGCTCTCTTTACTCTCTTTCTCTCTGTTATTCAGTGTACTGTTTTGGGGTTTCTTGGTTTTTTTATTTTTTTTTTTTAATGTATCCTTTGAGTTGTTATTGAGTGCACGCCAAGTACCTCTGGAAAATAAATTCTCGGATTTTTTGCTTCTTTACCGTTTGGAGAAGGGGAGGAAAGGGGGGGAAGGGGAGAGTGAGAGCAAATCTCAGAATTCTCATCCATGTTTTTTTTTGGTTATGCGGAGAGGCTGCTGTAATGTTTATGTGGGAAGATCTCTGTAAATATCGAGTGATATAGCTACTATTTCTGCTATTTCACACAGGCGAGGATTTTATTTTTTTTTTTTCGATTTAAAGTAGTCGGGGGAAAAAAATGAAATCATTGTGCAAGCTCACAAATTAAAAGTGAACAATGGAAGTTACAACTTGTCTAGTCAGTTTTGACTGATGTCGCTGAGATGCTGCTGCTCGAACATTGTGAGAATAACAAAGCTGCGACCTTTTCGTTCAACAGTTCTGTTTTGGGCAGAGGGAGTTTCAAATGTTTGATCTGAATAACACTGACATTTTTAATGAGCATTGCCTTCCAACGACTTTCTGCATTCGCAAAAATGGGGAGCTGCGATTTCTGATTCCCGTGAGGGGAAAAAAAAAAAAAAGAAAAAAAAAGAAAAAGAAAAGAAAGAAAAGAAACCCTGGTATTGTTTCGGCCTGTACATTCTGAAATGTCATTTGCAGATCTGTTAAGCGAAATTGGGACATGTGTCAGAAACATCTGTTAGTTCTAGTTAACAGAAAATAAAGTAACACGATGGACGATCTTGCAAAACTACGTTTGAACTCTTCCGGCCAGGAAAGCATTTATAATTAATGAAATTGCACGTAGAAAGTTTTCACACTTCCAGGAGCAGCTTGTGAAGTTGTATTAATTAGTTTAGCAGCCGGTGTTTGTAGTCTATAGCACTGGCTTGTCTTTTTTTTTTTTTTTTTTTTTTCCCTTCTCTAAAGAAGAAGATAAGAAATAAGCCCCTTTTTGGAAAATTTAATCTGTTCCAGTGTAGGGTTTTCCACCTCCCACCCCCTTCTGTACAGCCTTATGCACTGCGAGGGAAACTACATAATCCTATTGTAAGATCTGCTTACAGCCAAACGTTTTTTTTTCGCCTTCCAGTTCATAAAATTCCCCTTCCCCCATGCTCGGTGTAGGGCTTGACCTTCCAGGAGTTGCATTTTTTATGATAGAGAGCGACGTGATATAATATGCAGAACATACACTAATTTCGTATCGCTATCGTCTAAACATAGCACAGAGATTTTACAGCGACCGTCACTCGTCACCTCATTATTTTTCCATCGCTCTATGAGGAGTAAGTCTGTGTGCAGGGCGGGGGGGTGGGGGGAGGAGGTGGACGACAGAATAGTTGTGTTCCTCGGCTGCCTTCTTGGCCCCCTTTTTCCTCGAAAATGGGGTATCCCCGGGTCACGTAACTTGTATCCCAGCCAGGTCCTTGTTGGATCAGCACAGGTACAGCCATTAACCGGGAGAGCTCATCTCTTAATGACAGTGTTTTTCTTAAGTAAACAAACTTTTACTGCTCTTTAACGGCCTCACTGTTTGAAGTCTCTGAAGCAGAAAATGGTTAAATTCTTGGGAAAACTGACCTACATCGGAGATGCAGGTTCAGGGCAAACCCGAGAGCGGAGATTTGAGTTTATTAAACACCATTCGGCGCGTCTGTACTTTTGGCTTTAACTTTCTCGGTGATTAATTGCTGTATTGTGCAAACTCCTGCAGGGCCTTTATGGTTCCACCGTTTCTATTAAACACCCAGAAGTTGTCAAAAATGCAATGTTTCTGAAACCCTAATAGAACTCACTACGAATTATTCATGAAGACAGTTCTAGATTCAACAGGAAAATTATTGCCTCCTTAAATATTAATGACTTCTGATTTCTCCGAGGCTGGGGAGCAGGCAGAGGGATATCTGGCGATGTACGAGTTTTCCAGGTTGGAGGATAAGGCCGTTAAGGCGGCGGCAACGGGACGAGCAGGACGGGCTGGGATCACTTCAGCGCCTTCCCTGAGGGCCGGGAACAATAGTGCGAGGCGTGGGACGGAGCCCCGCTCCCTCCCTGCGGGCCCCGCCACCCCCGCACCTCGCCCGCAGCCCCGGAGCCGCCAGCTCCGGCTTCCCCCCGCCACCACCCACCCGGAGAAGTTGGTAAATACCTTAATCCACTCCCGGAGACGGGGGATTATGCCACAAATTCCGAGCTGAATTTCACTGAACACTTTTGCCCAGCTACAAGTGTGGGGGTAAAATGGCGGTTGAGTCTCCATCGCCCGCGGAACTTTGTGCGTGGCTGCGGCAGCCGGGACCTGTGCGGTGTCCTCTCCCTGCCGGGCAGGGATTTCCGCGTAAGAAAACCTGCTCTCGCCAAAGGAATGCTTGCAAATGGCTCGGATGGCTCCTTTTTATTGAGGCGTTCAGGGAATGCAACCCGGGCAGCTGAGAAAATGCTGCCCTCTTCCCACTTGAAACCCGGCTGCACGGACGGACCTTTCAGTGGCTCTTTCAGGGGGTTAAGCGAAGTTGAACATTTTTCAACTCGGCAAAGCGCAGTGCGGCGCAGCCCGCTTTTACCTGAATGGAACTCACTTTGCACAAGCAGAGTGCTTATGAGGATGGCTTTCCCTGGGGTCTCCTAACTTACTGCTTGCTTGTACTACACTAATATCCTTGATTTGTTGTCTCAACTTAGATGCTGAAGGTCAAATTATTTCCTTACGTGGATCTCTAATTAGATTATAGGCTGGCGTGTGTCTATGCATATGCACCGCTGTATGTCGACAGTATTTGGTTACAGAATCCTCATCGGTTTTGAGACCTTATTTTTAACCTCTTCCCTCCCTTCCCTCCGACGCCAGGTATTTACCCATCCTCTGTGCAAATGTTAGCGGTGCAGGATGTCAGCGCTCCCCATTGACTATTACAGTGTGGAAAGGGCATACTTTAAACGCGGAGCCGTGAGCCTTTCCCACCCACCTTGCATAAAGTGCATTCATGTGAAATATTTGGAATACCTTCCTTTATTTGCTCCTGCTCGCAGTCGAGCCCGATGTAGGCTGAGTCTCTCCTAAATTTAATCATGACGAATTGAGAGGGAAAAAAATAAAAACTACAACCACAAACGCACAACCCAAGAAATTAAAAAACCAAACCAAAACAAACACATAAAACCAAATACTGGAAGTCCTTTTGGCTACATACGCCATGATGGTGAACACAGTTGCTTTGTTTGCACTTCACGTTAAGGTTAGGCCATGTATTTTTGTGGAGTCCTCTCTGCCCTGATACTTTCTGACTTTTGACAGATGAGGAGGATATTTTCATAGTCGGTTGGTACAGGACCTGGATACCCCTTGGCAAGCAGGGTTTTGCGGCTTGCTATTGTCAGCAACAATAATGCCGTCAGCATTTCATCCTGCATCTGGCTGTGGCGTTTTTCCTTGAAAACCTCCTATATGTCGTCTACCATGCCAGGTCCACACGATTCGAGGTTGAACTTTCACACTACTCCAGCAACACAATTGTATTTCTATTATGCATAACATCACTTATTATATGATCAAACAATTATATCTTGATTGCAATTCCTTCAGTGAGAGTGTAGGTTGAAATGAAAAGGGAATCCCACCCTCGCGACAGTGCTGTGCACTGGCCTAGTCATCCTTCTGCTGAATCTTTATCATTTTTCCTCCTCAATCAATGTCCTTCTGAAATATTTTGTACTTAAGCACGTAGTATTAGCAAGCTGGGGAGCGGGGAGAGGAAGGGGATGTGGATCTTCCATGGCATTGTAATCAGTGCAAGTATGAAGTGGATGAAATATGATCTAGCCAGGTTATGAAAAATATTTCCACGTGCCTGGGGGACTGTGAGAAATGTATTTAATCTAAAAGCCTTCGAAGGAATAAATCACTGACCGCTCTTTCTGCAGGACTTTGGAGTCTGCGGGGACAGCACAAGTTTGTTTGGAACGAGCTGTTCTCCTCTAAGTTTTCCTTGTTTCGAAGCTTTGTCTTATGCACAAACCCCCAGGTTCACACACACACAGGGCAGAGGAAAGAGAAGCAGAAGCTGGCCGGGCAGGGCGTGCGGAGCCGGCCGCGCATCCGGGTGGGCACGGAGCGGCGGCTCCGGGGGATGCTCGGCAGGGCCCGCGGGGAAGGGCAGAGCTAGAGAGGGGAGATTCCGCGGGGAGAGGAGCCGTGGCAGGGCTGGAGACAGGGGCCCGGGGAGGCTGTGGGCTGCGGGGGTGAGGGATGCGCTGCTCCCGGCCCCGCCGCCGCCGCTAATGGCTGTGCTCGCCCATTGCCTCCTGCAGGGGAGAAGCCGTTCAAATGTGAATTCGAGGGCTGTGACAGGCGCTTCGCCAACAGCAGCGACAGGAAGAAACACTCGCATGTCCACACCAGCGACAAACCCTACAACTGCAAAGTGAGAGGCTGCGACAAGTCCTACACCCACCCCAGCTCCCTGAGAAAACACATGAAAGTGCACTGCAAATCCCCTCCTCCCAGCTCCGGCTACGAGTCCTCCACGCCCTCCTTGGTGTCCCCCTCCTCGGACTCCGGCCGGGAGCCCCCCGCCTCCTGCTCCCACGCTGAGCCCTCCGCGCCCGCGCAGCCCGCCGCCAACCTGAGCGAATGGTACGTGTGTCAAGGCGCGGGGCCCCGCGGCCCCCCCGGGCCCCCCGGCACGTCCCCGCCGCCGCGCCTCCCCGCCGAGCCCCGGCCCCGCTGCTAGGGAGCGCCGGGGGCCCGGCCCGGCCGGCACGGGGAGCGCAGCGCCGGGCACGGGGGAGTCGAGCGGGAGCGGCAGCGAGAGGCGCTTGGCGGGGGGAGAGAGGCTGCGGGTGGGCCCTGCCTGCCCCCGGCACCGCGCACACGGGAGGGCTGCGCTCGCCTCGGCCGGGGCGCTGCCGCCTCCTCCGGCCGTGCCACACACCCCCGTTCTGACCGCCTTGCTCCGGTCTGTTTACATGCCAACCGATTTGCATTCCCTTTCCTTATCCTTATCCTTGTCCTTTTCCCTTTCCTTCCCTTCCTTTCCCTTCCCCTTCCTCTTCCCGTTTTCCTTTCCCCTTCGCTTCAGTGGTTTCACACAGATTTTCTCTGTACAGATTTTCTCTTGTCAACAGTACTTTGTGCTGCTCTGTTCTGTTTGCCCACGATTTTCTGTGAGAGTGTGTTTTTTTAAGAAATATATATATATATAAACTATTATTTGTTACAAATTTGTACAAAATGGATCCATTAAATTTTTTGATTAATTAACCGGTTCGAATGACGTTTCTGTAAAATATCTCCTTCCATTTCCCTCTTTCTATATATAAATACATATATATATATTTCCTCCCCCCACCCAGTAGTCTCTAATAAAGAAAGGCCCAGGGGGGTGCGATGATTGACTGTCCATTTTAGCTCCCACTGGTAATGACTTCTAATACCTAAACATGCCCGTCCCCACCCAGAGTGTGGCTCCTGTTGAACCGTGGGCGCTGAAGCTCCCGGGGGGGCGGTTCTGACGGAGTGGGGGGGACCATTCTCCCACGTCACTGCCAGGGCGGGGGCCGGGCAGCCCCCGGCAGAGCGGGGACCTGGGGCCGCTGCTCCACGGCTCTGCCCTGCCAGCAACCCCGAGGAGAAATGAACCGCTCCCATAACGCGGCTTTAGCATCTCCATCCTGTCCCAGAGTCTCAGACCTACAGGGTTCACTGCACCGGTTCAGAGATGGAAGGGAGGGGGGTGAAAAAATAAACAAACCCCAAAATAAATAAACAAACCTCTCCGCTGGGGTAGAAACTACTGAATGGTGCCGTTTTAATTACTTTAATGATGTTTAAGAATACCAGATAGTATAGGCAAATAAATAGCATAGGCTGCTGGAAAGGGTTTCAATGGCTTGCGGAGAGCAGACAGAAGGCTGCTGTAACCGCATCCTCCCGTGTCTGACAGATCACCTCCACACCTAGGTGACCTGGGTTACTGTGTGTGCACAACTGTACACCCAAGCACATACACACGTGTGTGTTGATACCGAGAAATGTAAAAACGACAGGAAAATAAATAGCTGGTCAGTGACTAAAAACACCCCAATGCCCAGTGCTTTCCTTACTTATACACCCGTATTTTTCTCCCAAGGCACCAAGCCAGCGTTCCTTTCTTCTTTTGCCCAAATTCAACAACTTTTGTATTTAAACACCACGGATAGTGACAACAGCATGTCGCTAACGGGAATAACTTAGGGAATCAGCTAGGTGAGAGCAATGTGTGAAAGAGAAACCTAAACAGGGGAGAGTTGTGCCCCTCTCCAGCCCCTGAAACTTGTGTCATGGAAATCGAGAAGTGCAGAAGCCAGATGCGGGTAGGGAGGTTGTTTCCACCATGTCCTGAGATCTGTTTATTTCTTTATTTCTCTGTTTACAGAAGTATTTGGATGTGCAGGCTAATCACCTTTAATTTTTCATTTGCTTGTTACAGATGTCTACCCCGTTGCTCTCAAGGTAATCTAGACAGACGCAGCTGAAAGCCTGAATCTTATGCCTTAGACATCAAAGCAAGCTCGCACAAAGAAGTATTTCTTCACAACGGTGAATCTTCATGGTAAGTTAGGATTTCTATGGCAATAGGCAAGTCATACTTAAATAGTGAAAGGCGAAGTCTGGAGCCCGTCCAGTCTTTTCATTAAGGACATAATATTTACGTCTAACAGGCCCTTTTTCTTGTGTATACAAGTATATATTTTTGTTTGACGCGAACTAAATCATTTTCATTTAATTTCCGGTAAACAAAACCCACGCGAACAGGGCACTTGTTCCAGACCATAATAAAAATGGATAAGACTGTCAGGAAGAAAAGGCCCGCTTGAACCGTCGCCTCAGCTCACTTTTGTTTCTGCTTTCTGCCAGGATCAGAGAATGCATTTGGGATTTGAGGGCGAGTTTCTAAAGGCAAGGAAATGGTTTTTAAGGGGGGAAAGAAAAGGAGAAAGGTCTAATCAAGCTCGGGTTGTTCAAAGGGCCTGATTTTGGGGTTGAAAGTGTGAGTTTTATGGTGCATCAGCATGCCACGTTAGGATCGCTATGGTAATGAGGAGAGCAATAGCAAGCGGCCTTCAAAGGAGGCACACTCCATTTGAGACAGTCTATTAAGATACATTTGCACTGACCTTTGGTTTCATGCTAGCTTAATACACTCAATCTGCTCCCCGCTAGAGATAGACTTCCTCCACCTAATGCACTTCGGCGGAGCTGGGTTTTGCTGGGCTCCACCCTCCCCCCAAGGCGGGCTCCGTTCCGACGTTGTAGCCCCGGTCTCCTTCTCCCCAAAGTAAGGGACTGGCAGCCCCCCGAGCTCGGCAGGAGCTCCCGCCCGCCGTCCCCAGCCTTTCTGACCAGCTTCTAGCAGCAAAACTGGCCACAAAGCCTGAGAATTTTTTCCCTTTTCCGCCTCACCTAAAGTGGGAGGGGAAGACAGGATGGGGACTGGAAGATCCCCCTCCTTGGGCTGCCTCTATCTCAGGGAGTAGGTGTCCCGATGGAAGTCCCCCAGGACCTGAAAAGCGGGGTGAGGTCCGGGGGGAGATGGCCTTACCCCCTTCGCACTCCGCCCGGCCCCGCTGTCGCTGTGCGGCAGCGAGCGGAGGCTCCGCGGTGCGGGGGAACTTGACACCCGCATGTCTGGGGCCATGGGCGCTGGGCCATGGGCCCGGGAAAGTTAGAAGTCCATGTTCCAGTAATTGTCTTGTTGTTTATTTTATCCAAGTACCCTAGTGAATAGGGGAAAAATAAACACGGGGGAAAAAAAATTCAAACAGTTGAGTCGTCTTTAGTGCCAGCCCTTGTGGTTGAATAAAAAGGATGGTCCAATTTCTATTGAGCTGAGAAATCTTTGAAGTGGGAGTTATTATCTGAGAAATTCCTGCTCGTCGTCCTAACAACGCTGATGAAACGTAAAAGGTTCTTTGTCAGCGATTTGTTCTCCTCTCTGTCAAACTCACCCTGCCCGTTAGCTTTAAACCGTTTCTAAAGAGATAAAATCAAACTTTTAAAGATAACTTTGGGGGCCCAGAGGGTGCAAAAAATACCAAACTATCGAATCCTGTGTATAGACATACATCTGGATATATGTGGCTGTGTCTGCGTGAAACTCTGACTGTCTACAGATGTCCATAGATGTCTGTGTGACCTTACAGTTCGAAAGTTGAAATTATGTCCATTGTTTTTGCATTTCATCCCCTAAACCTCTCCGTCTTATAAATTATGCCTTCACACACTGCACAGAATGAGATTCTTGGGAGAAGGCAGAAATGTTTGGTTTCATTAGCACCACTTAGTGACCAACAAATGTTTTCATTCCAGTAGAGTGAAAGCAAGAGTGTAGACATAGAGTAAATTCTTTGATCATTTAACAGTCCGAATACCTATCAAGCATGTATATACTGCAATGTATCGAAGTTGTTAACGCATTCAAAGTGATGGCTTCCATATGCTCTCATGTTTTATTGTCTGTGCGTGTAAGGATAGTCGAACTGCATCCTTTTTGTATCTTCATTTTATAAACATAACGGTGTTGTACTGAAATGATTCCCTGATCAAGTTTTATTTAGTAGTTTCTCAATGAATATCACGCAATGAATATCATGCCCTGTTCGGAATATGAATTCCTTGAAGTTGTAACTCATCATTGTACTTCTCTTTTAGTTGTTAAAGAATTGTCTGAGCCCAATACTGCCATTCTAAGCCAAACTATTAATTTAATGGGACCTTTTCTGAGTAAAGACAGAGTCAAATTAGGATGGAGTGGGTATTACTATTATTATTGTTATTATTTTTTTGTCTTGTCATATTTATGGGAAAATTTAGCACATTCTTTGTGAAATGTACAGAGAAGAAGCCTCTGAAAAATGTAGCTTGCAGAAAAACATTTACAATGTTGGTATGCTGTATCTCTTCCCAGACTTCTTATATTCCTTATTTTTCTTTATCGTATGTTTGGCAATGAAGGAATGTTCTGTTGTGTGTTTGAATGTACTATTTATTTTTAATATTTGGATTTTTTTTACAATAAATATTTATAAGCATTTCATTTCTATGGCTATTTTTACAAATGTGCACTTTTAAAATATGTGTTTGAACTGATGATACCGAGCCATTCCTAAAACACTGTGTAATCAACTTTCTCTTTCTGTTGGTTTTTATATTAGTAGAAAAAATTTGCCCAAACCTGTGTACTGTTAATGTGGTGTACAATGAAGTATTAATGAGTGGTTTTTTTTGTTGGTCTTTAACCTTTTTAAATGTTAATCGTTTTAGGTTGGCATTTCCATTAAAAGAACAAAACAAAACAAACCTCTTCTTTGGCTTCATTTCTGAGACAACATTTCTCAGATCGCAGACTTCAAACCGGTTGTACTTTGAGCACTGCCCAAGGTTCAGGGTGAGGAAACAGAGCCGGGGGTCACGCAGGTGGAGCCCTCCCTCTGCGGGGTGGGTGCGTGTCCCGGGTACCTCGGCAGTGTCACCCTGGCTGCTCACGGGCACTGTGCCACTCTGGGGACACCAACAGCGGGATGCTGGCCACCAGCCTCGGGGGATTGGGCATTGAGTTTTCAGCGGGGCTACCCCGAGAGGCCGCTGCTCCCCTTTGCCCGAAGGGTTGTTGTTTCACAGGATGCAAGTGTTCTTTTGAAGAATTTCCCCCCTTCTCCAGAATGGGTCCCTGTCCCCGCGAAATAAACATTTTTATCCGCTTCCTAGGAGGATTTAGGGCATTTTATTTATTTTTTAAGAGAGGGAATTCTTTCTCCAGCTAAAGTAATCTGAAAGTAAGCCTTTTTTCCCTCGCGCATTCTCCTGATGGCTGTTAATACGTTGCAGGGTTTGGCAGCTCCCGGAGCTGCTCAGAGCTCCCTTCGCATGAGGAACGGCAGCTTTGCTGTTCGGAGGGATGCAGCAGCCCCGGGCGCACCGCGGCCCGAAGCCGGCGGGCGCCTTGCGCATGCGCTGCCTTCGTTCCTTTTAGAAAAGGAAAACTTGAAAGAAGTTGCCTAACACAGAGAGATGACAAAAAGTTGGCTTTAGCTGCCAGGAATATTGTCAATAGAGAATACGTTTGACTACATGAAGGGAGAGAGAGAAAGAAATAAAATAATTTAAGAAATAATAGAATTCAAGAAAAAGAAATGAAGGAAAACATTTTGCTGGTCTGTAAAAGACAAAAACCAGCCCATAAAGGAAAGGAGGGCTAACAGTACATGCTAATTAAAGAATACAATTCTATGGTCTATAATGATTGAGCGAAGACATGTACTTATTACACTTGACTGTCAACAAGGGAAGGAATGTCCCCTCAGACAACATGGTGAGAGACGTGTGGGCATTATTAGTGGCCCTTTTATAGACATTGCCTTTTCTTTCTCAATGCTGACAAACCATTTTGGAGGGAACCATCCCCTGTTGCTTCCTATCATCGATCCCCATGCAAGGCCCTGCATTGTGCAAGTGCATTAATTAAACACCATTCATTTAACAAAAGCACATTGTATGTTCAGGAAAGGAAGATTAGAAATATGAATCAGTAACCGAGACCCGTTTCCGCCACCTTACCGGGAGAAGCGGAGGGGAAGGAGGTGCAGCGTGCGCTTAAACACTCTGCACCTCCTGGACGGAGCGGAGCTCAACTCCGGTTGGGCTTTTTGGGAGAGAAACCCTGAAACTGATTACAATTGAAAACAACAACAACAATAACAACAACAAGAGGTTGTCAAGTGTCGCTGTGGGCGCCAGATTGCTCGACCCTGCTCGGCGCCTCACCAGCAGCCCGCTCCAAGGGCCGCCCAGCTCGGAACGGCCCGGCTCGGTCCGGCTCCCCTTCCCGGGAGCGACCGTGTCCGGGGCTGGTGTGCGTGTGCACACACATCCCCACACACATTTGTTATGCCAACGGGTTCTCTCCAGCTGCACGTAGAAGCACAGGCACACGGACCTGCGTCCATCCCTCCACACCCCTGTGCTGCCCTGCGCCGTCCAAAGGAAAAACCATCTGGTGCCCCAAAGCTGGTCGCGACACAGAAGTGACTTATCGTGAGGAGGTAGAAGGAATACGCAGGGAGAAGGAGGTTATGAGGGAGCGGGGGAAGGACAGAAGACGGATTCCCAGTATCACCCATATGACTTGCTAAGCGGCTCCAGCTCCTCTAAAACCTCTGGGCCATATGTTAGTTTATTTACACCCTTTGTCTTTTCGTGTGTCGCCTAGTGAAATAATATTCCTGGGATATAAATGAAAGTAAGCTACAGTAAACAAACAAGGGCAGAGCCTGCTAAAGCGATATGTAACATTTCTGAGTTTCCAACAGAGTATGTCGTTCCCATGGTTATAATGGGGCCAGGATAGCAATTAAAGCTTTTAGTTAAAGTCTCTAGATTTTTAATGGTGAATGACACTTTGACTCAATTTTTTCATAGTTGATTTAGAGTTTTTTGCAGAATTCGCTATGGGAGGAGAAGGAGGGGGAAGGACAAGAGTCACCGCAAAAGCAACTCTAACAATAAAAAAAAAAGAAAAAATGGCACAACAGACTAAGGTGTTCTTAATGATGGCAGCATCTCAGAGAAACCTCTGCAACTTCCAGCGAGGCTGACTTTATTATCAACTTCTTCTCCATTTGGATTCACCCCGCTCCGAGGCCAGGACCACGCTGGCTCCTTTGGATCAGGTGCCGAGACCCCTCGGAGCTGCAGAGGGTGCGGGCAGCAGCTCCCGCGTTTCAAAATCCTTGCATCAACTTCGTTTTCTTCCTCGTCATGAGGCAGCAAACCTCATGGCCGGGCTGGGGTTCGCCGGTCTACAAGGAAACCTTTTTCCTGAAATAAATAGGACTCTCTAACAGATCGGCAGATTTTTTTTTTCTTTCCCCCTAGTCAATGTTACCCAGAGGACCGGTTCTGCATACCCGTCTCCGGGTCATTGCGGGTTGCCTGGACCGGGGAAGCCACCCCGGGGGCTCGGGCTGAGCCCCCGGCAGCGGGAGCCGGGCCGAGCCCTGCGGGGCTGCTCCGCCGGCCCGGCCTGGGGGAGGCCCCCGGGACGGCGCTGCCCGCGGCCAGCAGCTCCCTCTGGGCCCCCTTGCCTCCCCTGCTCGCTGCTGCCCCTGAGGATACCTGCTACAGCCCGCCCTGAAATCAGACAAAAGCGCGGACACACCACCACTCCCCCATCATCCCCCCAACTGTTTCGGGAAGACACACAAAAAAATTAGTCTTCAACTTTTGACTAGTGTCTGCTGGCTTAAATTATCCTGTGCCCTGGGTGGGGGCAAGAGTGAAGCAATGTGAGCTCCCTGCTGCACCGCCTGCTCCCGAGAGCGGCCGGGAAGCAGGGTGAGTCTGAACTTGGGCACAACTGGGCTGCCCGCCCGCAGCCCTCCCCCTTCCCTCGTCACGGGGAGTCCCGGAGTGGGGACTCAAAGGGAGGTTTCAAGGGGGGGAGGTTTTGTTATCCCTACCTGAGGACAGATTAATCCTCGCATATACTTGATAAAGATGAAGATCTTGCTGAGAGGAAGAGAGGAAAAAACGGGTAGGAAAAGAAAGGAATAGCTGGATTGTTATTGTCTAGAAAACAGGCCACCTTAAAAAACCTGTTGTAGAAATACAGAGAGTCCTTTAAGTGTGAAATATCATTTCATTGTAAATAGTCAAAAAAGAGTCGGTAATCCAACTTCCGGAAACTGTTCTGAATTATTTCAGCAGACTCTTTTAAAAGAGGATTAGCAGGGCTTTAGGGGCAAAATCCTTCTGTTTTATTCAATCTCTGATTTTATGTTATAATTACTAGATGTAAAGACTCGCGAATTAGTATGCAGGCGTCGTTCAGACATTATGCAGGTGCTATTCTAATCATTCAGCTTTTTAATTAAGGAACGAGGTAAGAAAACAGAACCATAAAAACACTTTTGTGAGAGCTGAGAAAATCGTGAGCGACTGCATGAATAAAGCCTTTATACCTTATCCTGACAGGTCAGACACCAATTGCCTGACTTACGACCTTTTCTTGCTGAAACAATGGTTAACAGCTTTCTCACCTTGTTCCCATTATAGCCTTTATTCTCGCAGAGAATTTATGGAAATAGCCCTAAAATACTTACACTAAAGAGGGAGATGCAAAAAGGTATTGCAATTTTAATTGGTGCGTGTCGCGTACAAAGATACTTTAATTTGGGTCGTTCGGGAATTGAGGCGCTAGGCTCGGCACGAGGATTTGGGTAGATCGAAACGGTTTGAAGCATAAAATTTTCCTTCAGCAGGGGAGGGGACACAAACAAACAAAAAAGCCACCCAAAGTTGCCGGAATGCCCGGACAGCAGCCGCGGCTGGGACGGCGCCGGGTCCCCCCCTTTGTTCAGCGCATCAGAAGGCATCGTGTTCCTTGGTCCCGCGATGGAAACTTAAAGCCTTTGTGGGGCTTTGTTATTATTATTTAATTTCTTTCCCTTGCCTTCCTCCTCTCCCCTCCTCTCCACCCTCCCCACGCCTGGCACGACTGCATCACGTGTATTAACATATGAATGAAACAACCAGAGCCAATGCACTTAAGGTAATACCTATGCTCCGTTCTCGCCTGATTATCTTTTTATAGAAAGTTACATTAACTAATGACATTTACATAAATATGAATAATTAGTAAGGTAAGTAATTCTGCTCCGACGGGGGAAGGCGGAGTAGGGAAGAGCCTGAGACCTGAGCCAAATTTTCGTCTCCGTAGACCTGGACGCTGCTTCGCCCTGGCACTGGACAGGAGGCATGGAGTCCTCTGAGGGGAGGAGAAGAACTGTCACGTTTATATTGTTCTCTCTCTCTTTTTTTTTTTTTTTCCCCTTTATTTTTTTCCCTAATGCGAAACTTTTCTCTTGTGCCTCTCTTTTATCTCCCCTCCAGACCTCCAGTTCTGAGCAGAGTTCAGTGGCTGTAAATGATAGGTTCCCAAAAGCATCAATCCGCGCTCCTCTAGTACTTGGCCGAGAACAATGCAAGTATTAGGATATCAGCAGCACTCGAAATGATCACGCGTTAAATTATTTTGCTTTCACGGATGAGGGGGCTTTTTTCCAATGTAAATCAAGCGCTTTAGTTATTAAGTCTGAACACTAATCTCCAACAACCTTTACATAATGTGGCAGAATGTGCCACACCACTTCGCACCTGCACTCTGAATAGAGCCGCCTTTTCAATGTAAGACACGCTTGTTGCCCCTGGGCTCCAAAGGAGTTGTGTGAATAAGTCAAGCTTTTTGAATACCCCTACTCGCTTTCTCTTCCTCCTTTGATCACAGAAAATGTCTTCTAATTTGTCCTTTTTCATTGTAACAACGTTTTCAAGTCTCTTTTTATTTTCCAAACCACATATTTATAAAGAACATAAATCGCCCCAGAAAACAAAAGTTCTCTCCTCGCCAACTGGCCCAGTAGCCTATGACCACTTTGTTATTCACAAGGAGAAGGGGAAAACAAAGTTCTCGCAAAGACTGTTGCGTCTCGAGTTTGTCCTAAACAAACGTTTAACTTTGGGACAGGACGAGGGGGGAGAAACATGTTTGTTTCCTTCAAAAATAAGGGCAGGTCCATTTGCCTTGGAGATCTGCTTGCTGCTCTCTCCAGGCTGGTAGGCAGCTGCGTTTCAACCTTCTACCGGCGATAAATGGCGAGGAGGAGGGCAGAAGGGACCGCTATCTCTCTTTGACCACTGGAGTGACTGAAGCCTCCGCCAACTTCCAGAGCCCACCAGACAGCTCAGGGCGAAGCCAGCTGTACCGAGCGGGTTTGCACGCATTAATTCTTAGCTGAGCTGCCTACTTTAACGACCTTCGTGGATAATGAACTCTAATTTATAAATCCGAGAAAGACGTCAAAGTTAATAGGGAGCGGAATCGCTGAAAAAACCTCTGGGCTCCTTTCTCCCCCACCCCTCCATCTCCCCGACACTATTTTTCCTCCGAGGAGTGGGGCAGCGGCTGCCCCTGCGCCGAGTGCGCGGTGCCCGGCCCGGTGGCTCCAGGCTGCCCTGCCAGCTCCCCAGCCCCGCATCAGCTGCGGGGGCAGAAGCGAGAGCCCGGCGGGGATTCCACCCCCTGCTTCCACCTCAGCCCTTTTTCAGACATCTCCGAGGTGCTTTGCCCGAGTGTCTGCTAAGGAGCAGTAGGTTAATGGCATTTTAGTGAAGTTGCTCTCTCTGCAGGCTAAGCCTAACCTAGGAGTTTCTCACTCCTCCTTCTCACAGACGGGTTTCCGGACGAGTCTTTAGCATCCCTATTCATTAGCACGTTAATCAACTCTGTAATCCCAGCGAAGAGGTGCCTATGCATTCCTGCTGCAGCTAAAGCCGCCTCTCGAGCGTGCACCTATGTGCAGCACCGCGCAGCGCCCGCTCCCCCCTCCGACGGGCGCTTCCACCGAGAGGCAGTTTCCTTACATTACCGTAGGCTCCGGGTAAGAAAACTAACAAACCCTTCTAATACAGTTTAAAACACTTTGATGTCTTGCCAAGAAACACACTTCCTTCAAGAGACAAGTCAACATTTGTTTTTCACATTAAATGGCATTTAGTTGCCACTGAAAAAATGATGCTGAAGGACCACTTTTTAATTCTATGTATAACAACCGCGGGGGTCTAAGAGAAAATAACGGCGAAAGCTATAGACACAAATAACTAAATTACCAAAACGTTAGTATATCTCCTAGGTTCATTAATATGTAACAGACTCCCCAGTTAATCTCCAAAAGCCAGTGTTCCCCCTCTAAAATAGCACTCTGGGACGAATTGTACAGGAGATCAATCACTGCTAATGCAGTAAGGTTTACTGCAAGGGGGGAAAAAGCTATTTACACCTTCAAATAGAAGCTTTTGAGATTTAAGAGTAAGGGTCATACATCACCAAGAATAAATGATTATGAATTGGTAAACGCGCCCTCCAGCCATTAGCTATGCGACGCGATTTATCATTTCTGGGTGTTTTTCTTTTTAAAATCATCTGGCTGTTTGAAAAGAAAAGCATGACGGAGAAAAAAACACCGCGGGAAAGTTTGTTTTTGCATATACTATAAGTCATCAAAACATGGCTATTCAGAAATAAACGGGGTCACTTATGAACTGCTTAACGAGAAACAATAAAGCCCTTTCATTGAATGCTTTTATGACTCAGGGATCGGTGGTCTTCTCCCAGCTCAGCCTCCGGCCGTCTCTGCCTTTTTTCCTCCTTTCGTTGTAAGTTACAAACCCGCGAGGGTTGTAAGAAATCATTTATGCCCTAAAAAAAAAAAAAAAAAAAGGTTGCCAGTGTCTTTCCGTCGCCTGGCACACATTGAACTTAAACTACAGGAGACATTTTGCCAGTTTTGAACAATTGCCAGTCTTTATCCAAGACGGTCACAAACAGCCGTGTGAGGACTGGGCAAGGAGGACCTGCCCTAGACGAGAGATGGTGGGACAGGAGACCTCTTGTTCCCTGTCTCCATCAGAAAAAAAAAAAAAAAAGAGATGAGGGCTAGTTTGGTTGGAAAACCTTGCAGCCCAGGTCCGTGGAAGCCAGCTCAGTCCGTCTGGCGATATCCAGTTATTCTTGTGTGTGCCTAGTTGAGTATTTTTTTAAACGATTATCATTGAAACTGTTTCGCAATGTCAAGTAAACCTTTTTCCACTTAGACTCTGCTCAGGGCGGTGGGAATGTTGTTCATCAAATGAAATAATTTGTAATAAAACACATACTTCAGAGATGGGAAAGAATGACAGCGTGCTGCCGAAGGGCGGGGAGAGGAGAGCTGGCTGTCCCCTGTCCCGGCTGCTGGGGGCCGCGGTGGCCATTCCCAAGGCCGGGCAGCGCGGGCCCGGCCGTGCCCTACAGCCCCGGGCCAGGCACCGGCAGCTGCCGTCGGGGGAGACAGCCGGGACACCCATGGAGAGGGGGAGCTTAACAAACGAGGTTCTTGGGGGGAAGTCACCTGCCATCTCCTCGAAACCTCTTTCGCTCCATAAACAACTGAGCACCAGTCCAGGGGCGAGGGGAGGACGTCGAGGGCCGCCTCTCTGGAACACTCTCTGGACGTGGCCCTCAGAAACGTCGGGCAGACCCTGCAGGCCTCTTGCAGAGGTGTGTTAGGACCACCGCTCGGGAGGGCCCCCGGGGAAAATACAGAGTTCCCTAAACTCTTACATCCCGCTGCCCCATACGTCGGGTTTCAATTGTGACAAGTGCCTGTTTTCTTAGGGTAAGAGATTTAATATGTCTGGTGAAAGGGTCTGTGGCAGTGAGGCTCGCAGCAGGTAAGCTGCTCTGCTAGGAGGCTTTTCAGTCCCACTTCTAACACTCCTAACGTATTTGCAAGATTTGGGAATAAAGCGACTTGGTTTTAGTCTCGAGGACGAGCTGAGATTTCTGGTTTGTTTTACAAGCTCGTTACAGACACATTTGGCCAACGGGCACTGTTTTATGTAAAGACAAAGACACAGAACCCATTCTGGGAAATGCGGGGCTTTTAGAAAATTCTACTGCGTGGCTTATTGTCTACTGGGTGGCTTTGGGAAAAAAAAGCCGCTCAAACACAAAACCCAAACTCAAGGCAGTTGCACGCGATGGGTTGCTGACCCTCCTAGTGCAAATACCTTGGAGGCACATGGAGACATTTATCTGGGAATGCTGCCCCGTCTCATCTTCTGGTCATCTCCCTGCTCTCCACGGTAAGCACCGAAGCGCTCCTGCGCCAGCCGTGGAGAGCCGGGGGCGCAGAGGGGGCGGAGGTGGCTCAGGACCCACCTGAGCCGGTGGCCACCATGTGCTCCTCTCCCACCGAGACAGCGGCCACCTCCCCGTGGACTTGACTGGGGCATGAGCGAGTGCGCGCTGCGCAGAGGAGCGGGGGCACTGTGGAACCTTCCCCGGTGGGATGCGGAGAGGGCGGGCAGGGCCGGCACTGCCCAGGCCTGCCCGCACCCCCGGCCCCGTGCAGCCTCCTCTGGCCACCCCGAGCGGCGCCTGCTGCCCCTCTCTCTCCCCGGGGAGTGATAATAAACTCGCGAATCTCCTTTGTCACCGGAGAGCAAAGGCAAGCCGTTCTCCGGCTCCCCGGGGTCCCCACTTGAAGGTCCACTTCTTGGTCCGCCAAAGAGCACCGGGGCGCAAGACGTTTCGCTCAGAAATCCTCCTTTCTTTTAGAAGCCCATCTCACAACCCAGAGGAAGGAGAAAAAAAAAATAGTCTGAGATGATCTAGTTCTTTGGAATAGATGAAATTGTTTCCTTGAATATCTAATGTTGCAATTCCAGTTCGAAGTACACCCATTTCCTCTTTATTACATCATTCTGCATTTTATTTCTATGATTTTATGTTTTACTGCTGTTCCCGCAAAAGTCTATGTTTTCAGCGTTATAGAAAGTCTCTGAAGATCCATAAGATTATTATTTATCTGACTTTCTGTGTCTCCGAGTGCTGTATACATTATATAATTGCCTTAAAATGTTTTCATAAATTACATTCAGAAATGTGTCATAGTAAATTACCTTTGTAATAAAATGTAAAAAATGCAAATGGCTGTTGTCTTTATTACGTTTTAAACCATTGGTTTATCTGCACTATTTCACTTGTCAGTTGCACAATATGTTGTATAAAGGGAAAGCACAGTTTGATAACAGATAGATGGAACCTCGTGTGTAATCTAGCAGGCACGTACAGTTTGGGTCATTTCCTTATCTCCCGCAGAAAAGACATTATCCCCCTCATATTTACATACTTTTCAATATTTGTCAAACAATCATAAATTATAAATTAATGAAATGTTCGACAGTCTTCAGAGATCAGGCTAATGAAGACATTTACCTTTTTGGTGATTTGGATTCTCATCTTTGTAAGTTTAATGACATTTAGACTCTCACGGTTTATTAGGCTTTATTAGATTTGTCCTTCACTCCTGCTGTCATTCAGATGTCTCTGCATAAACATCACCTGCTTCAGGTACAAGAACAAATCGTCTTCTTCCTCTGGAGCAGCAGCGACACCACGCCTGGGCGCGGAGCGGGGCTCGGAGCAGGGGGCCGGGGCCGGCACAGGCCGCTCGCCGCTGTCCTGGCCCGGCACCGCGGGCTGCTCGCCACTCCGGCCGGGCTGGCAGCTCACTGTCCGGCCAGCCCCGGCGGCCGGGAGCTGCTAAACACCCTCCCAAGCCGAGGAGCCCATCTGCCTTTGGTTACGCCGGAGCCCGAGCCCAGCCCGCAGACAGGCGCACCCAGCCCGGCCCCTCGAGGCCACCCTTGTGGGGCTCCCGAGGGACGCCTGAGCGTGCCAGTGCCATGCGCCAGCTCTCTTTTCTTGTTCTTTTGTTCTTTTCTTGTTCTTTTGTTCTCTTCTCGTCTTGGGGACTGGCTGTGCCCGGTACCGCAGAGCGCGGGGCCCGGGCCGGGCCCGGGCGGGAGGGAACTCTCTCTCATGGATGGTACCTCCCTGCCCAGCGCCATCAGGCTGCAGAAATCGAGTTGTCCCCGGGAAGGTCGGCACTCGCCCTCCTCCACCTTTGCCTGGAGAGGCACAAACTAAATCCCCCCGGCCAGACCCTGGCGCCATCTTCCCTGGAACAAAGACCCGGGGCTCCCCAGCCTCGCCTCAGCCCTGTAATCGAGTTTCCTAATTTCATTAGTCCGCTGGCAAATGTCAGGAGCATGTGTTGGGGCACGCTTCCCCCGCCTCTCCGCACGCCCCCGTCCCCGGGGAGCTGCCGAGTGCCTCGACGCCCGGCCCGGCCCCGGGCTCCTCCCGGCCCCGGGAGCGGGCAGCGAGCCTGGGCTCTGCCTCACAACCTCTGCACTCATCAGAGGTCGGGTCTGAACCTCACGCCACGAACCTCGAACATTATTTGCAGAGGCTTCCAAATATTTCCAAACAACGCTTTTTAAAAACACAACGGAGAGTTATTAAAGCGCTTGTTGGTAAAGTGAGCATGTGTTCTGCAATCATCAAAAATTGATATGTACCACCAGTAAAGTAATTATGCACCATCCTGAGGATACGAGAACAGTACATTGTTAATCCACTTGCACACCCGTTGACTTGCAGCATCAGGCTGCAAATAGCTTAATTAAGTCATACACGTGGAATATAACCATATTGTTACATTGCATTATGCACACTATATCTCAATTTATTGGGACAATTAATGCCAGTGATAGACCTCGGGCGAAAAATATTAGCCACAAAGCACTAAAGTTGCATTCTGGTGACATTTGCAGTACGGGAAGTAAACACTGAAACGAGGCACAGCCTTCGAGAGCTGCGAGGACTGCCGGGGACGCCCCTACCCCCAAGCCCGTCCTTAGCAGGCAGTGGGCAGCCGGAGGGAACGATCTCCACATTTCTCCGTTCCTTGGCTGAGTCCTGACTTGTGAAAACGCAAGAAGGATCAAAACTGAAAAAATAAACCCTATTCTTCTTTACTTTAGGGGAGTTTGGGTTGATTGGGAGCTCCAGGATCGGTACTCAGAAGGTGTGAAGTCCAGAGCAAGGGGCCTCAGAACCAGAGCGAGTTTCCTCGCAGAGGAAATATAACATAACGGGGCGGGGATTGAGCACCAGCTTTTCACGGGCAGCCTATGGCTGGGAGGACACACCAGCCCGTCTAATATCTTGCACACCGTAAACATGACCACATGTCCGTATTTCCTACAGGGAAGCGGCGAAGCTGCGTCCCGGGACGCGACTCTGGGCTGGCTCCCGGCTCCCGGCGGCCGGAGCGCGGCAGAGCCCGCTGCTGGGCCGGGTCCCGATAGAGTCGGGTCACAGTGTGTCGGCAGCGTGCACTCACTCAGTGGCCAGAACGGGGAAGCCCAGCTGGTGACCGAGGTGGGGCCGGCCAGCCCAGCCGGCAGTGCTCAGGCCCCGGGACAACTTGTCCCCTCACCCGCTCCAACCTGCGGGGCTTCCCCGCGTTGTGTCCCCCGAGGGCGCCGGGGTGAAGGATGACTCCAGGAGCGCTCACAGCATCACGAATCCCCGGGGGCTCTCCGAGCTCTCTGCACAGGCTTCAGAGCCGGGGCTGAGCGCCGCTGGGGGAGGCGGTGGGACCTGTCCTACGCGGAAGGAAGCGCTGGGGAGGAAGGGCCAAGGGGGCAGCTCCGAGGGGCAGAGGGGTTCTTTGTCCAGATTATTTGTGGAAGCCGGGGCAGGTGCGCTTCTGGCAGCATCCGACTGGGTGGTACCCGTTCCTCCCCTGATTTATCCCCTTTTCTGTGAAACCGCTCAGAATCTATATTATTTTACGGGCAACCAAATATTCCTAAATGAAAACCAAAATTTCTTTAGTCGACCGATTTAACTGCATCCTCCAAATTTTCTAAACTCCCCTCAATGGTGCTGTGCCATTCCCAGGGGGATGAAACCTCTTCAAATTTCCCCAGCCTGCGTTCTTTGGGGATGTAAGGGGCGATTTCCAGCCTCTCGAGGTCTTTGATTTAACGGATTTCTCAAGCGTTTTGGGAAAAAGGAGTCTAGAAGGTCATCACGATTCCCCTGGACGTCTCTCTTTCTCTCGTCGAGGTGACCCCTTAAGCTCAGCCACAGGTGGAGGCCAGAACACAAGTTAGACCCATGTGCGGGGCAGCGGCGGGGGCTGCCGAAGGTCAGGGCTTGCTAAGTGGGACACAAGTGTCCGCCCACACCTCGGTGCCCAGGGCTCCTCAGCTCCCCACACACCAGTGGGGGAGCTGCTTTTCCTAGACTTTTTCCTGCCAGCATCTTTTCACTCTTACTTCAGCGCTTCTCGTAAGCCACTGCGCCAGCGGGGAAACGACTGCAAACTGGTTTCTGCTCCTGACCACTGTCTTGACTGGTGCAGTCCCCACCCCGGCAGCGCCTGTCGGGGAGCCATTCCCGGAGGTCCTTCCTTAGGAAAGTTAGGAAACTCCCAAGTGAATTTACTCTTTGAAAGGGGGTAATGTCCAGTGCGCGACTCGCCCGCATAAACACGCAAAACCACGCTCTTTCCTCCCCTCCGCAGCTGGCTTTTAGCAGAGTAGAGGGTTGTTCTCCTTCTATTTCGTTTAATCGTTTACAAATTAAGCCAAATATCAAGGGCTCAAATCCGCACTGTCCTGGGGAAACAGTCGGCTCTGGGGGATAACCCTCAGCTCCCTGGCACTGCCCGCAGCATTCCCCGCCCGCAGAGAGGCAGGTCCTTCGGGCCCCTTGGTGGCTGGCAGCACCTGGAAAACGCTGGCAAAGCCTCCACGCGTGGACTGGAGGCTCCCCCGTGGAGGAGGCAGTCGCCCCTCGGGGACCCGAGCTGCCTGCGCGGGTGGCGGAGGCTCCCCGGGGCACAGGGGCTCCGGCACCGGGCTGAGCCTGCCCGGCCTCTCCCCGGGGCACAGGGGCTCCGGCACCGGGCTGAGCCTGCCCGGCCTCTCCCCGGGGCACAGGGGCTCCGGCACCGGGCTGAGCCTGCCCGGCCTCTCCCCGGGGCACAGAGGCTCCGGCACCGGGCTGAGCCTGCCCGGCCTCTCCCCGGGGCACAGGGGCTCCGGCACCGGGCTGAGCCTGCCCGGCCTCTCCCCGGGGCACAGGGGCTCCGGCACCGGGCTGAGCCTGCCCGGCCTCTCCCCGGCCTCCGGGGCACCGGGACAGAGCTGAGGGCAGCTCGGCGCTGGGCACTTGCGGGCGGCTGCAGCCCCACTCCCACGGGGAAGCCAGGACATTTGCTCTGCAGCATGAGAGAATTACGGAAGAAGGGGCAGAAGGCGAGAGGAACCCGGGCAGGACGGGCAGGGCTGGCAGGGAGCTTTCAGTCCGCACTGCCCTGCAGATTATTGTCACCCCTGTCCAGCCAGAACTATCTCCTTCGGTTCGGCGGCACCAGAAACTCTGTTACTAAAGCAGATGGGCACAGCCTCGGAGTCAGGATAAGGCGCCACATCTCTGCCCTCGCTTTCAGCCAGGACAACTTGCTGGAAGCCAATGGCAGACTCCGAGTGTCACCGAGATCACAAAAATTGCAAAGCTTCTTACGACAGAGGAGATTAGAGTTTACTAGTGGTTTTAGGGATGTTTATGGGTGTTTCCTAACAATAAACAAAGCCCACACCGAATTCAACCCCCTGCCCCACACAGTTGCTAGCCTGTGGTATTTATTTTTGTTATAATAATTAATCGCAGTTGTTATTTAGATCTATTTATTACTCAGAAGAAGGACAGGAGCTGATTCACAGCACAGCCTTCAGCTGCAATCCCTGCAGTCCCTTGGACTTGTCCTTTCTGGTTACTGCCGGGAAGCCCTCCCTGGAGACGAGACATGAGGTGCTGGTAAATTAAAAAGTAACACCTTGCCCAGGGGCTATGAATGCCATGTCTTTTTTTTTTTTTTTTTATCTAATAAAAAAAAGTAAAAAAAAAAAGAAAAAAAAAAGAAAAAAGAAAAATCTTGAGTTGAGGAGGAAAGAAAAACTGTTTGTGACATAGGAATTGCAAAAGTTAACTTTTGATTATTTATTTGTTGAGACATTTTTCGGGGGGGGGGGAGGAAGTGGGACAAAGCACGATAAACATAATAAGAAGCTAAAAGTCTGGAGGACTGTAACTTCGGTGGATTGGTTTAAAGCGGGCAGACTCTGTCTACCTTTGGCCATCTGGCTGATTTAAGCTTTTGCCCCCATGCTGTATGATTTTAGCTTAAAATCTCTTCCGTTGCAGTGCCGCTTTTATTGAACTCATCAAAAGCAAACTTTCCCTGAGTTTTTTTTTTTTTTTTTTTAAGAAGGGCTAAAATAATAAGTCGACCACTGTGACATTCTCTGGGCTTAGGCCATTTTTCATAACGCAGCTGATACGCTTTTGTGCAGCTAAGGCGACCAAACAGATGAATAACGAGAAAAGTCTCTCGAAAACTAAAGCTTCCAGCTTTTCCCATCTTTAAAAAGTTAAGTAAAATGAGAGGTGCGTGTAAAAAAACCCCTTCCAAATCCAAAACCCAAATCCCATCACGCCAAAGATCAGGGCAATACTTTTATACCTCTGAATGGTAACGATGCCTTTTAAACAACTTACTGCACACACACACACACACACACACACACACACACAAAACTTTAAAGCTTGTGAAACTGCCCAGGTGGTGTTTATAGGACCGTAGCCAGTGAGTTGTAAAGAAATCCGAGACAGTTGAAGATTAGACTATTTAGAAATACATGACAAAACCAATTTTTTTTTTCTTAATTTTATTCCTGTTTCACAGTATCCACCGTGTTTAATGCAGGGCTTGAAGGGTCAAGTTGTCTGCAGCACTAAAGAAGAGTCCCACAAATTGTGATGGTTTGGCAGGCGGGGGTAAGTTTATTATTATTTTCAACGTGTTTTCTCATGAGTGTATGCTTGTGTTTAAATTTGTGTTGCAAAGAAAATATGCCCTCGTGATTTTAAAGTCATTTTAGCCATAAACCAGTTTTGCACTCAGAATCACGTCTCTCATGTTGTTGATGTTCTTTCTGGAGTTTTGTCAAAAAAGAAAAAATCCTCCTGCTTCTCCCAGCAGCAGAGCCGGGCAGAGCCAGACCCCACGGTGCGGGACTGGGAGGCGAGTGCCTCTGTGCCACAAGGCAACAAGTAAGAATTTCATGAGCTTTCGCCTGGGTTCAAAATAATCGTTTTTTATTTGGCGGTTTGTTAAGGTTTTCTTTTTTGGTTGAATTCTTTTTCATTCCCCTGCCATGTAATTTATTTTTTTAAATTTAGTTGGTAATTTATTTATTTATTTATGCATTTGTTTACATATTTTATTTATTTATTTATTTATTTATTTATTTATTTATTTTGCACGTGCATCCCCCAAACCTGAGCGCCTTAAGAGCACAGCTGTGAACTCCCTGTTTATTATGAAAAGTACTGTACGTACAGCTTGGGTGGAAGCACAGCCATTGGTTCAAATAAAATGTCTATTGATTCAAAGTGCGAGCCCTCCAGGCTGAACCGAGAAGGAAGGAATGGGTCATCATTTTTTTTTCTTTTTCTTTTTTTTTTTTTTTTCCTTAAAAGAGAGAGAGAGAGACAGAGAGAGAGAGAGAGACACTTCTAAGCTGTGAGTGTGAAACCACCACCCAGTCCTTTGATTCTTCTCATTTTTTTTTTTTTTTGATAGATAGCAGGAAAAAATTCCTATGAGAAATAATAAGGTTTGCTTGGAAAAATCGGCAGGTAGATCACCCTCAGAAATAAATTCCAGCCTTTCCCATTCAAAATATGCCTTTTTTAAAATTGCGACGACGTGGGGAGGAATGAGGATAATAAAGTAACTCAGTTCCTCCTCCCCCTCCTCCCCACGCACTTTCAATGAGGAGCCAAACTGCACTTCCCTGCCACCGGTCTCTGCTCGCCCAATTTCTCCGGAGCTGCTCAGTGCACCGAGCCGGCTGGCGATGGACAGCCCATCTTCGTTTGTCCGGGGGATGGGGAGGGAGAGGAAACAAATACCAGGAAAGAAATAAATAGCAAGGGAAAGAGGAAAGAAAAAAAGGAAAAAAAAAAAAAAAGAAAAAAAGGATGAGGTCAGAACAGTACAAAAACCACCAGCTTATTGGAAGGCACTTGTTAGCAACGGGAGGTGATGGTGCAGTAGCTGCACCCCGGGCACCCTCCGAGCTTCCAGCCCTTCCACCCGGGAGCTGTCTGGAAACGATCACAGCCGGCTCACAGCTAATAATGCCCTTCGCAGAGGTTTGGTCTGCGGTGCTCGCAGAAAATGCAACTTTTGCCCCATTGGTTAGCTAGGTGAATTAGCACACACTGCAACTGAACAGTACTTGACCTTTGCCTTTATGTTTGCTCAAATGTTTGCCTAAAACACAATCACCCTTGACAAGAGAGCATGCTACCGTGTGACACTGCCTATTCAATAGATAGATGTTCCCTGCCACACACAACCCAGTTCAGCATTTTAAATAGCTTAGGTATTTGTAAAAGCCGTATAAATTAATGTCTGATGATTGCTAGTTGCTGGTTAAAGAGCCGACTATTTAACACGTAAAGTAAGAGTCGGCTTAGAAAAGCCCAAACCAGACCAAACCAAAGGATCGGCTGTACAGGGATATAAGGTCAGAAAAGCGAACTTGTGGCCAGGACGATGAACAGATTCTTAATCTGCCCAATTCACAGCGTGGCTTTGTCGAGCTGCACTAGCAGCTGGGGTTTGGGACCGGCCATGGCAAACGTATCATGGCACGCATCCTCTCGGTTCAGGCTCTGTCCCTGCACCTCTGATGGCAGAGATGTGAGGGCAGAGGTGCAACCGCGCACCTGAGAAATTCATAGGTGACCCGGGCGAAAGGATGGGGCAGGCAGGTTACCCTGATGTAAATCTGACCTATCCTTCTTCTCACTAGCCTCTCTTGCTGAAATCGGACAAAACTTTTGGGGAACAATCAAAAGTTGCCATTTGGCGGGAATGTTTTGTGCGTGAATTTGATGGCTGAAGCCTGGAGTCCGAGGCATCGCCCTGAAGGCTGCTCGGAAGGCACGGAAGAGCCGGCTGCGGGCTCTGGGTGCCTGCCGGACAGGCAGAGCGGCGGCCGGGGCTCCCCGCTCCGCCTCACCCGCGGCACAGCTCGGGACGGGACGGGAGCAGAGAGGGGCAGGGAGCAGAAAACAGTCACCTTTCATAAATACAGTCACCCTTCTTATTTATGAGGCGGCGCATCATTCATTGACAGTATGACACCTGATGTGCGGCTTTTGTTTCAAAGGATACTTTATATTGTTTGGAAACGTGATAAAGCGGTTCTCGGGAACAGAATATTTATACCAAATGCAGTTTCTGATGTAAGTGGATACCTGCACATCTTGCTAGTACTTCCAGTCTGTAAAATACTGCGCAGCCCAACAGGAAAAGTACAAGTAATATTGCAAACAGTTGCTCTGCTTTGATTTACCTTTACTGTCTTCATCTGGAGACTTTTTCTTTTTGATGATAAATTTCTTACTGTCTTTCAATTTTGGGAAACAGCACTTCCCCTCCTCTCTCTGTGTGTTTTATTTTCGCCTCACGATTTAGTCAGGAGCATTTTGAAAAAAAAAAAAATGGTTCACGTTTATACGAACCTCTATCTTCAGATCCAATGTTAACTTGACGTTAAACTCAAAGAGATAGGCTGAAACCAGCAACCTAGCTTAGCCAAAACAGTGATTGCAGAAGCGGGATTGAGTGGCACCGAGAGAGACATTCAGCTATTACTCGTTGCCAGCTAGACAGAGAATTTATTTCTGTAAATAATTTGAAATTTTTAAATCGACAATTTTATTATCTCGTTTACAACTATGCGGAAAATGATGTTTAGAAAAATAGCAATCGGACTTTGCAAATAAGATATTCGCAATTGAAAGGAATGCGAATCTAATTTCTTTGGAGGCTGGTTGCTCCCCGATGAGTGCATTTCCCGTGCCACGGACACGCGTGGGGGGCGTGCCCGGCCCTGCGCCCCCCGCGCTCCGCGGGTCACCCCGGAGTCACACGGGCAGCAAAGGTCAGAGCCCGCCGAGCGCCGCCCCCCGCAGCTGCCGGGGGTGCGCAGCCCCTGCCCGGCACTCCCCGGCTCCCTCCGCTCTGCCTCCTGACAGAGCCAAACCCGACCTGGTGCAAACAACCTTCCCCACAGGCTGAAATGATACCTTGGATTATTTGCGTCTGTGTTGCTGGGTTTTGATGTGAACACATGTTTACTTAAGCTCGTAAGTCACGAGTGACCTAGAATAACATAGCGCGTACCCCTAGAGGCAAAACAACCGAAGTGAACTTTCAGGCCAGATGATATTGAAAGCGAAGTTGTGCGGAGACCGCCGGGGCTCGTTTCTGCCAGAGAGAGCAGGGATCAGAGCCGCGGGGACGGGCGGTGCGGGGCTTCACCCGCGCACAGCCGCACACGGCAGGCACCGCCTCGGCTCGTAGGCAGGGAGCTCGTCGGGAAACCTCACCTGAAAGAAACGGGAATTGAGGAGCATCGACACCGGCAGAGTTTTTAGAGTGTTTAGAAGTGTTCTCCTTGTTTTTGCTGGGATTTAGAGTCCTTTGGAAGGAGAAATCATCGGTTAAGGGAGAGACAGATTATTCTGCGCAGCCACTGTCAATAATGATTTCAAAACAAAACCGTATTTTAAAAGGAGAACAATCTCTATATCAGAATTAAATATTTATATTCCTTTAGGTATAGAAAAGCAAGCGTGTCAATTTTTTTCCTAGTGTCAAGAAAAAAATAATTTCGAATGTTATAACTTCTACTTTAAATAAGGACTTGATATGTTTCCAAAGCGATTGTTGTTTTTGGCTAATTTTGGTCGGGCGCTCTTTTATATATATTAGCTTTTTCTGTGGAAAATATAATTCTCTAGGCACCTCGAGGAAAGTTTGTGAAGTTTGTGAAGTTTTTTTTGTTTGTTTGTTTTGTTTGTTTGTTTTGTTTTGTTTTGTTTTGCTAGCACTCCAGTTCCGGTCAGAAATTCTGCTCCTTTTGCGTAGTAAAGCGCTCTTCGAGAGCAGAGGGCACAGCTCAGCATCATCGCCTGTTTCAGGAATACCCACATTACTTGCTTTGCCTTTATATCCTTAATTTCTAAAGGATAAATATTGCTGGCAGGAAGATCAAGGAAGTGTCTCCCTTCTATATTTGCTATGCTGTGCAGGTATCTGTAATTAGAATAAGACACCCAGCACAATAAGCAGCTATTGAATGAGAGTTTGAAGCACGACAGCTCTTCTTCTGGCTCAAAATCGCTGCCTACACTTATTCTCCGATTTCCGATGCCTATTATGTATACAATCGAGCCTATAATTACCTGCTGATTTCTTTGTAGTTGTTAAAGAGAGTTTGCAGTGCTCGGGCAATATTGTCCAGTCGTTATGTCTCCAGAAGCTGTCACGAAAGCTTGAATATACTCTGTACAGTCTGCAAGTAATCAATGAAATTTACGATCTCGATACCCCCCTCCACACACATTTCCTGTCCAAAGAAGAAAAACTGAGATATGAAGGTGTCTGGGTCTCCTTCTCAACACCCCTTACAGGGCGGCTTTGGAAGGAAAGTGAGTGGCAGGCTCTGGAGTTTCACACGGTAGCGGGAGCCGGGTGGGAATTTCCCTCGGGACAGACCCCCATGAGCGGCGAGCCCGGGGGGAGCCCCGCTTGGGGGGGTTATCCCTGCTCCCAGGGGCTCTCCCTGCTCCCAGGGGCTCTCCCGGCTCCCAGGGGCTCTCCCGGCTCCCAGGGGTTCTCCCCTCTCAGGGGGGTTCTCCCCGCTCCCAGGGGCTCTCCCCGCTCCCAGGGGCTCTCCCCTCTCAGGGGGGTTCTCCCCTCTCCCAGGGGCTCTCCCCGCTCCCAGGGGCTCTCCCCGCTCCCAGGGGCTCTCCCCTCCCTCTGGACTGCCGGACGCGGCTGCCGGGGCCCCGCTGTGCCTGTGCCGGTGGCGGGGCGAAGGGGCAGGTGCGGAGGGCGGCGAGAGGCTGGAGATGCGCACGGCAGCCCTGCCCCGTTCCCCACCGGGCTGCGGGGCTCTGCCGGCTGCGGAGGGCGATGCTTTCGGCCCCAGCCGAATCCCCTGGTCCCATCCACTGCGCTGAAGTCAGAGCGGGGACACCGCCGCCCCGCGCCCTCTGCTCTCCTGGGGGCCGTGCGTGGCTCTCCGTGGATCCCAACTCCACGGTGAGGCTGCTGCTTCCCCAGACCACCTCCCTGTATCCCCCCGCCCGCGCCTTCCAGGGCCAATGCAGCCCGGAGGGAGCCGCGGCTTCCCGCGGAGATGGTGTCACCATCTCGGGGTGGGTGCGCTTTCACCCCCGCAAAGCTGTCCCAAGCCTGTCTGTGTGTTTGACGGGGAGAACGAGCTGCTCCAGGCATCTTGCAGCTTTCCTAAACACCGACCCGCTGCGGCTTTTTTTCGAACTCTGTTATTAAAGCAACATTTAGGGAGTGTGCATAATTGTACAGTTAAAAGGCATGGCTGATGCATCTCAGCTCAGAAGGTCGGATCAGGGTAGCAGCCCCCCGCCCTAAAATATGAGGGAGGAGGGAAAAGAGGGGGGCCTGAAATTTGACTGAAACACTCTTAAAAAAAAAAACATTAAAAAAATAGATAGATAAAGGAGAAAGGCACTTGCAGGCTGCCACAATGGTGAATCCTCCCTGACCCAACAATTAATCTTGGGAAGAGAATGTGACCAGATAGGATGGGAAGTCGATTCCCCGGGGTGGGTGTGCGGGACAGGAGGAGGAGGGAAGGGGAATTGATCTTGAGCCCTAGGCCTGCCACATCTTCTTCCAGTGGTTATCTTTCAGAGAGGTGAAACACAGCCCTCACCAATCTCTTCTCTGTAAGGCACAGGTACTGCCTGCAAGTGGTTGGTGTGGATGTGGATGCTGTGGATGTGTCCTCAAGCCCACCCAGCACCATGCAAACCCACCACCTCAGTGATCATTTTTATGACAGACTCACTTCTGTGGTTTCTGTGAGGAATGGGGATGCTCCAGATGGTAAAGGGTCAACTCTTGGGCACTAAGGGGAGGACTTTTGTTGGCATGGCATGGGATCTGGGTTCAAATATCCAATGCAGGTTGTAGGCAATAGCTGGGAGACACTGGGAGACAAGGTTAGATGATGCCAGGGAGATGCAGCAGTGGAGACTTGGCTCTCTCCATGTATTGGATGGTGCACCCAGAGCATTCCAGTTGTGATCTACAGCCAGACTTGAAATCACCAGAGTGTATTGCTGGGACATATGATGCTCTAACAGCCATGTGCCCACCCATGACTCTGTCCTGCTGGAAAAAGTCTCTGTCACCTTGTTTCATGTCTGTCTGACATAAATTAAGTGAGGTCCCTGAGCCCCAGGAAGCCATCCAAGCCCCAGTCCCTGTTCACAGCCCTCCAGTGAGGGATGTATCTGCCTCCATTTGCAGTCCACACCAAATCTTTCCCAGCAGCATAAATCCAGACAAGGGGCTTATGCCCTTGTCTAAGTTAATTGACTTCAACTAGGCATTTTGAAGCTGGTGTTTTACTTTCAAAAATAAGTAAGAAAAGGTAGGCAGAGAGAGAATAAGCTCTCACAAAGGATGTCTGAGTTTCATAATAAACCTTCCTCTATCTTCCACTCTCTTCCCAACCTACCATATTCTCTTGCCCAGAAACTGACTCCTTCAGAGTAGGAAACCAACCTGTGACAGTTAATCAGCAAATCGTGCAGGAACACGTTTTAGCCAGGGCACCAAAGCCAGTGAAACTGATACAGCACAGACCAGTCATTTCTGTTATTTCCTCTGCTGGCATTTTAATGAAAAGGAAGTATCTGTAACGCAATCCTCTTGGAGAAATCAACACTTCCCGCTGTTCGAAGCGAGGCAAGGAGCTGAGCTGGGTTCAGATCCTGAGGGTTAGATTCGGGAGGGTTACATGCACGCAGTCACATGTGACCTCAACCAGCCACTTGTCCTCCTGCAAAGAACCAAAACTAGCCCCAGTTTTTCATCTAGGATTATTTATAACCTGTCCTACACATGTGACAATGACTGTTGCCACTTACAAACAAAGAATCAAATGCACACTGGCGTATTTGCATGGACACTCCAGTTCTCTTTCCAACATTTCAGCATCTCATGGCCTCACATTTGTCCAGAATTGTCTGAGTTTTTGGAGAAGGGTGTTAGTATCACATTCATGCCTCTAACATTTACACAAAACCATAACTTGGGAAACAGCATCGTGTTGCGTTATTTGTTGAAATGTAGTGTGATGGGCATGCTTTTCATTGCACACATCTGTTATTAACATCAGCATTCATTAGTAGACTTGGGTGATCTTCTCTGGGCCCTAAGCAAGGGTCGTTGTCATCCCTTGCAGCGGTGTCCTGGGCCCAGCAGGTGGGAAGGCCCCAACCTGTAGGAGAGTCTCAGGGCCAAGGCTGAGGAGTGGGGGACACCCAGGCTGGGCAGCACCCGTGCTTACTCCTGGCTGCTTTGGGGAGGAGGAGGGGACAGGGAGGGGGGCCTTTGGCACACGCCATGCCCAGGGTCGTCGGGACTGGAGAGAGCCCAACACACTAATAAACTACCTTCATTCTCTGCCCCTGAAATTCTCAGGCACAAAAGTAGACCCAAATTATAAAAGCCTGTTCTGTGCATCAGCAACAACAACAACAACAAAAAAAAGCCCCCTATTCTCCCCTGACTTTGTTCTTTTGATTTTTTATAGATCAAAGGCAGGATAGAGAAAAAAAAATTGGCAGGCGAAGATAGACATTGTTCTAGTGACAAGATGAGGGTCCCGAAAGGAGAATGCTTGCTCCATCGGAAGTGGCTGCGTGGCAAAGGGAGAAACCTCACTTTTCAAGCCCCTTTGCGAGGCATTGTCTTTGGGGCTGGCGCTGCTGCCATACAGTAGGGTCCCCATGGCAACGCAACCTGCTGCTGCTGCTGCTGCTGCCCCTCTTCCAGAGTTGAAGGCACTGAAAGGCAGCTGAAGTGACTGGGCTTAAAGAGCAACAGAATAAACAATATTTTGATTCATTGGGAGAAGAGAGAGAGGCTCCCGCCCCCCCACCCCCGCCCCCCGACCCATGAATGCTGGCATTGTCCATGCTTTTCTGAATCTGATTTACCATATCATAACCCCTAGGAAGAAGAAAACATCAATATCCCGAAGGAATGGAGATGTTTCTATGGAAAACCTAGGAATTTTAGTCCATAACAGATCTGGTGTAAAAATCAAAGAGATCAAAGGCGGCGCTCCCAGGAGTATAGATGCGTCTCTGAATTAAAGATGGACGATGCAGACTACAAAGTACTTTTTTTCCACCCTTCTTTATTCAGGCCTCTGTTTCCATTTCAAGGGAGGCGCTGTCCCAACATCATATCTGAGCCCAGACAGTCACCAAGAACAATGCTCGCAAAGGGGAAGGAAAACTAAAGAAAGCAAATCATAACAACCATCCGGCCTGGCAGGATTGTTTCCATTACTAACCCGAGTGCAACAATTAATTACGAAATTGAGGAAAAAAACAACCAAAAAGGCGAGGGTCAAGAGAAGAGATTAATATAGATGGCAAAGGCTGCGGGGAGTGGTGTTCGGGGCTCTGTGCTTTGTGGGGCAGGTTGGCTGCTCTCCGCCACTTCCTGCATCCCAGCATCCCGGGCCGGCGGATCCCGGCTCCCGGCGCTGCCCCGGCCGCGGGGGTCCTGCCGGAGGGGCGGCCCCGAGCCTGCGGGCTCTACCTGCGCGCCTGGGGCTGTGCCCGCGGGGGCTGTGCATACCCGCTCAGCCCGCTCCTCATCCCTGGCCAGCGACCAGGCTGGCTCCGGCTCTTCTCAGGTTGGCACCGGTTCGCCGAGCGCCGCGAAGAAAGCAAAAACACATTTAAAACGTGACTGGGACCGTCAGCTCGCCTGTCTCCCGGCAGACGCTCCATCAAGAGCTGCCCCGATCCTCTCTGCCAGCCGGAGCGACGCCGGCGACAGGGCTGTCCCCTTGGGGTGCGGGTACTCATCTCCCTGCACTGCCATGCCTTCCGAAAGGTGAAGATTTTCCGTGCAGACACCGCTGGCCCTTTTTCCCGGAGGCTGGGAAGCGTGGAGGAACAAACGAGTTGTTTAGAGCCCAAGAAGATGAATATTAGAGAAGTCAATTAAGTTGTTTGGAAACACATGCAGAAAAAAAAAAAAAAAGCGCTGGGACTACTGCTATGAAGAAAGCCAATTAAAATGGTTTGATAAGCATATGTATTAGCAACAAGTGTAGCACAGAGGTCAGAAACAACACTAAGTAAACAGAGTTGACAGAAGAGTGAATCTTTTGTGGCGGGTGCGCAGCTGTCCGGCCTCCCTTTGTCCGGGAGGAGGCTGGGTGCACGCTCCCTGCTGCCCTCTCCCCAACTCAATGCACAAAAACAGATTGGGATGTTCTGCATGCATAGGCAACATTGCAGCTCCAGTCCTCCCTTTTCTGTTCCTTCTTTAGGAGACAGGGCTCTCCAGACATTTTTTCCTGACAGTAACAAAGCGGGGCTGTAAAACAGTTCAGAATGGAAGGGGAGAAAGAAGAGAAAGGAGTCCCCGAGGGAGAAAAAAGCGCCATGTCACGGGACAAAAGAATAGGAAGTTGAAAATAGAAATAAAACTGAAAGCAAGAATTATCTTGTTAAACAGAGGTGCTTTTTTTTTTTTTTTTTTTTTTTTTTTTTTGGTCCAGAGTAGTTTTTGTGAAAGTTTTTAAAGTATCACGACGTGGAACAAGTGTGTAAGTTGTAAGTCCTTACACATACTTCAGTCAAAGATTCATGAGCTTCCGAGAGCCTTGATGGCTTATTTATGTGTCAGCAAATTCTGCAGCTTAAATACGTTTGAAAAAACAGATCTGGGGTTAGCTGGAGTCCCGCAGACATGGCTTTAAATGTGCGGGGCGGGCAGGGGATTCTGTCCTGGCTAGAGAAAGGAAATGAAAAGATCAAGAAGCAACGAGCCGGTTTCTTTTTATTCCAAGTCTGGAGAATAAACACGGGCCAGGTTGTTTTCTGCCGAGCCCTGCTCGAGTCTGAGCTGAACGCGTCAGGGTGGTGTTGGGAACACCCCGATCAGTAACAGAATACACTTTTCCCGGCAGGGCAGCTGAGGTGCCAAGGGCTGAGCTGTCCCGGCCGTGGGAGCCGGGCTGTGTCTCGGGGCTGTCATCCAGGTGATTTTCTCCCTTGGGTGATCAGATATTTTCGTGTAAGAACACATAATTTCCTCCTGCCACCGCTCCCCAGGAAAGGATGCATGTTTAGGGAATGATGTCTCACTTCTTAGCCAAAGCCTCGGCATCACCACCTTGAACTCATCTTTAGTTCTGCACTTGTCTTTCTTGATTTAATGCCACCGGAGGAAAAAAAAATATTTAAAAAGGATCCGGGGTTGGGGGGAAAAATGATGCCAAACCGGGATCAGTAACAAAGTCCCAAGAGCACACATACCTCCCTGACTCTGCTCATCCCCTGTCCATTATGGAGCCCTGCACGCCTTTCCCGGGAAGCCTTCTCGGAGACAACTTTTGTTAAACCAGAGCTGACAGGAACCTCAGGAGAAGCAGTGCAACTTGGTTCCCAGGGACAACACGTGTTGCCCAATGTTTCCCAAATTGTCCTCAATACAGTCAGAGTATGTGCGGAGAGTGTCTTTTGCAGTCCCCTGAGAAAGTGATAGCTCTTGTGGGCTTTTGATCCTGGACTCTGGTTTAGACAAGTTTTCGTTTGAAAAAGACAAATGCGAAAGTCTAAATTTTATGACCTTGGGATTTGAATATGAATCTTCGGTCTGGGCACAAGAACACACCAGCCCACTGCAAATCAGGGAGGCAAAATCATTACAGCCTGTCATTTGTGTTGCTGTTCCGTCTTTGAAGCGGAGTCCAAGAGTAAACTTTTCTGATGAATCGAAGTCGTTAAATTTTAGTGCAGATGAATTATGGTTTAACTTCTAAAATAGTGCAAATGTTTAATAAAAATAATCGCATCTGTGGCCTTTTAGAATCGCCTTGTTTCACCAGTGAATATTCAATTTGAGGCATCTCACCAATTTCTAAATGTCATCTTCCCAGAAAACGCCACTTATTAACATTATCAATTTTCTCTTTCAAGTTGTCAGTCTCATGATTTAAGGAGACTCTTTGTCTTAAAGATTTCACAATCGGAAAAAGCCGACTAGACTCACACCGCTGCGTGATTTCGGAAGCGTGGACAAACCGCCCCGCTGTCGTGTGCATCGCGCTAAAAGCCCTTCCAAGGACACGCGGGGCCCGGAGCCAGCGGCCCGGCCGGCTGCGGCTGCGGGACGGGTGTAGGACCCGGAGCGAGCCCCGGGCGCGCTGCTCCGCGGGCTCTGCGCGGCCGCGGTGGTGGGCGGCTCTCGGCGGGCTGCGGGCGTGTGTGTGCCGGGCTGCTCTCCCACCCGTGCCCAGGGGTTCCTGTCCCAGCCGTGCCCAGCCCCTCCGTGCCCAGCGGGCTGCCCTCCAGCCGTGCCCAGCCTTGCCCAGCCCTGCCGGCCCGGCCCGAGGCACCTTCCCCGCGCCGCCCGGCCGCGGTAGCCGCAGCGCTGGGGTGGGCAGTGCGCGCATCGACATGAACTTCAGTGGAACCAGATGCCGGGGTCTAAATTAATACTAGTGTTTTGCAGATTCTATAATCATTTAAGCATTGAATTAATTAAGTTCTGCGGCTTTCTTTAAGTCGAATGCTTTCGCTTTATTCCCAACGATGGGAGGCGGGTCAGTGCACTCGGGCACAATGGTTAGATACTTTCCAGAAGTTTATCTGTAGATCAGAACACGTTCTGAACCGATTCCAGGAACACTTCGCTTCTCATCCGTGAAGCCTGCAAGCTTTGGAGAGTACAGTATAAATAGCGGGGACTAGACTGTATTTACAGCAGAGCAGACCCCAGCCATCCCAAACAGGGAGGCTTTGGATTTGAAGGAGGGTTTGGATTTCTTTTTTAGAGGTTCTTCCCCGTAACCCCGCCCCATCACAGCCAGGTAAAGTCAACAGGCAGGGTCTAAATTACAAATGTTTTAATGGGAGAGGGATTGACCGGGGACCTCTCTCGTTCATGCCCTTGTAAACAAAGATTTAAAAGTTTCCTAGAGCACAGGAAACCCCGAAAACCCCGATGACCTTACAGTTCACCCCGCACATTAAAGCAGTGGCTGCACGGCTGCCTGCCTGAGAAGAAAAAGCAATAGACTTCAGCGGAAATTGAAACAAGGACATTTCTGCTAAGAGCGGACTTGGTCTGGTCCATCTTTTGATCAACTCGGTTTGATTTTGCTTGGCTTTATAGAGAACACGGGAAAGAGAAAACCGCACCAAAGTGGGGCCCAGGTTTCAGAAGTGAGCAGCTGATCAGCTCTTCTCTCCACGCCGGAGCGGTGCCTTACGCTAAGCAGAGAGGGCAGGTACAGCTGAGGCCGCTCCGGGCTTTTGCAGCACATGGCAGCACCGAGGAGGAGGAGGAGGAGGAGATCTGTGAACGGGCTGAGGATCTCTTTGCTAAAAGAGGCGCACTCAGCACTCCCCGGCTCCCTGGAGCCACGAGTGGACCCCGTGTCCCGACCCCTCTTCCGCTCCCTCCCGGGCAGCTTCAAAGATTGTCCTTCTGCGAGGCCTTCCGCCATCTCTGGCCACTTGCTCACCCTGAAATAGCAATCCCATCTGGCACAGGGGATCTCGCCGTGAGATTTCTTCCTCCTCCTCCTCTAGGAGCTGCGCCCTGCACAGTGGCACTACCAGGGAACAACAAAGCAGCGTGCCAGGGCCCTTTAGGGGACACACCAGGGTTAATCGGCAGGCGAGAGGCACGGGCGGGGTTCTCTGGCTGCTGGGGGTCGCAAGGATCGGGGGACCCTTCTCAGCAGACTTTCAGGGAAACCTCCGCAGCAGGGAGAAACTTGCTGCGTAGAACTCTTCAGTACTGAGTGGCTGCTCGCAGCTTCGTTTGAGCAGCAGGATTGAATGTGCAGCAATTTAGTTTGTATTTCTCCCATGTTTAATCCCACGATTAACCCCGCGTGCCTGCCCTCGCGTGTTCTCATTCAGTAAATAAAAGGAAGAAATAAAAAGAGAAGATCTGTCCCAGAGGCCATTGGAAAGCTGAGCGCATCCCGAGGCTGGTGTCAGGCTCAGCTCTCCGTGCCGAGCTGCTCGCCTGGGGCCGGCCTCGCCTGTCACCGCCACCCCGACATTATGTCTGTCGCGACACGAATCGGGCCGCACCCGCCTGCGGGTCCAGGGTGGGAGGCCGGGGACAGCTCCGGTCCAGAGCATCCTCTAAGGTGGGAAGGTTTTCTGGCTTCCCATGGCTAGAGCAGGGGACTTGGACTCTGCCGAGCTCGCCAAGACCTTCTCAGGAGTGTAAATATTTCAGTCTTTCTTATGAAAAAAACCCCAAAATCAAAACCTCAAAACAACTCTGACCGGGATAAGTCCCAGCGCAGGAGTTTGCTGACCCCATCCAGTCCCTCCCCACCACCACATCCCCTCACTCAGGGACATCGGTGAGCTCCGATGATAAAGGAAAAAATGACTTCATTGCCAAGAGTCATATATATAGTCGCAAAGCGCTGTAAATATTTTCATTGCACTAAAAAAATAACTCGATTAAAAGATACAGTTTATTGGAATAATGCGAGTGCATTTCAAAGAAATCAAATACTCAGAGTTACTCAATATTCAGACACTCGAGGCTACAAAGCGAGGTGCAAACAAAGCCTTTTGCAGCAGAACAGCAGAAATGTGCGGCACCTGAAGTAAGTCACTGCTGGGGAGCTGTGTCAGACACTACTAATTAACCTACTTTTCAACTCAGTTGATGTCAACTTTTTGTAAGCGAGGAGAGACACGCTCTTCCTTGGAGGATGGCCCGAGCCCATGGCAGTCCTTCGGTGTGCCCCCCGCTCTTTTTGTGCCACGCCGTGTTTGAGCTGGGATGTTCCGGGGTTTGGAGGGCGCTGCGCAGCTCCGCTTGCATTTGCTCTTTCCCCAGGAGTGACCCTCTGCCTCCTCAGCGTCACAGGGCAGAGGGCGGCCGTGGACAGCCCCCCCACCTCCGACTTCCAGTAAAGAATTCCTTCGCGTGGGAAAGCAGCTCTTCCCTAGGGGGATGAAGCACACTGCTGCTTTACTTTAACAAACTCAGAGCAGGAAGACAAAATTAAATTGACCTCTACACACCCATGGGTGCATCTGAGGGATGCTTTAGCTCAGCAATGCGAAAATCTCCAAAATGATGCCTAAAGTGTCCCCCACAACCCTCTAAATTTCTCATACAGCCACAAATAAAAAAAAGATCTAGTCTTTCCCATCTCTTTCCTAAAGCATCTCTTTCCTTCAGCAAAATGAACTACCCTACCTCAACTCTGAATTTACAGAGCCCTTTAACCAGGTACAGATGTGTCCATTTATAGCACCTGTTGATCTGGCCCATAGCTATATATATATATATATGAGAGAGCACTGCCCACCCCACCTCCCCCTTTTTTTCCTTTTTCTTCCTTTCCTATGCTCCTGCTAAGGAAGAAAAGGAGATATAGTAGGTTATTTGTAGGTAATTCATACCTGAGTTTTCTATGTAGAGGAAAATTAAGAAATTGTAGGTCTAGGCATGATTTGTAAGAAAATGTGGCAGAAAAAAATCAGCGGAGAGATGACAAGGCTTAGAAGAACTGAGTATGGAAAACATTGTTGGTGAGGAATAGGCCTGAGCAAGGGATTCTTGCTTTTTCCACAGTAGGCAGCAGAAGACAGTGGGCTTAAATTGTAGCAAAGAGAGTTTGAGGTAGAGGTAGATTGAGGTCTCCAGCTGTAAGATGAGCTGAGTGTTGGAACTGACCTAAGGAGTTTTTTGGGGTATCCATCCATGGTGGAGAAGCCTCTGTTAGGGATGACGTGAGTGTGAAGATCCTGCCTTTGAGGCAGAAGACTAATTCTTCAGTCTCTCTAGCTATATCTGATATGCTTTAGATATGAGAAATGACAGATTTGGCACTGAAAAAATAAAATCAAATAAAATAATCTCAGTCTTGCAGCATTACTGTGCTAGAGGGGAGGAGGTTTAGACTGCATACGGATCCTCTGACATTGCTCCCAGCAAGTGGGACAGGCTTTGACGATACTGAGACAGGCTTTGGTAGTAAAGGTTACTATTATGAGTATTAGTATGGTATTTTAGGTATTTCATTATTAATTACCATATTAAGAGACGAAGGGCAAGCCAAGTGAAAATGTGAGCTTTGTAATGTGGGAGGACTGGGTATTGCAGTTCCGTCTAGGAGATGGAATTGTGAGGTCCCCAACTAATGTGTGAATCACTGAGGTTGGTTTGCACCATGTGCTGAGGTTACAGGGACATTCTTAACTTAAGAAAACCTTTTACTGTGCAAGTGATCACTTTTCCAGAAGAAGAAAGGATTTGACTTTTAAAATCAGCACAAGTGCTAACAGCCCTGAATGTCAATGTAAGTATTTAATTTGAATTTTCCAGGCCTCTAATTCTACCTATGAGATCACTAAGAATAAGATTCAGCACATGTCCAAATGCTGAAAATGTGGCTGATTTTATACCTGTATGTCTCTGAAATCAAACAAACAACTTTTTCTTAGCTGGGAGCTGTTATCCTGACATCTGAGTTCTCAATGTATTGAAGGAAGTGTGCAAAGAGTGGTGAAAAACACAGAGGGAGAAATTTATAATGGGAAACAGAACACAATTTTATAGTGCTCTTCCCTGGAATTTAGTTGTCAACCAAGTGTTTCCCATGAACAATAACATTCCAGATATATCCACCTGGTAGCAATGGGCACAGCTTTAGAGTTTTAAATGTTTTTTTTTAGCGTATATGAACCTGAAAACATACTTTCTACTGGGAGACAAGCTGTTTGGTGAAGAACTCCCACTCTTTCCTCTGCTTTGATATAAAATTTCTCTTTTCATTTACTAACATACTTATGGAAATAATTTGCAAACATATTGTATCTCTTAAGTTTGAGATATTATGCCATTTGTTCTTATGCAGACTCCTAAGTGAAGGCATTGTGGGGGTCCTGCTTAAACAGTGGATGTGAAGAAAGCTTCATGTATTTCATGGGTTGGTGGGTAGGGACTGTGCTACAGCATTTCACCTCCTGCTTGTTGAACAATTGTGCATTAACTTTTCACTTTTCATTTAAAAATATAGAAAAAGTTGAGTGCGGCAGCCTTAGTCACAGAGACTGTGGTACAAAAATAATATCCAGACCTAAACTGATGCATTATCTGAGGGAAGCTGAAAGAAACTGTGAACAACCCCATCTATTTTAACAGATTGCTAATTCAGAAGCAAAACCTGAATCAGGAAGAATGCTTTATTAAATAAATACCATATGCATGACTCATCAGCATGTTGTTCCTTTTCATATTTAATTATACCTAGGCTTCAAGGTCTATTGTTTACCTTAAGACGGAAATAAAAGCACATTTTTTAAAACAAAATGCAGTAAAATTTAGGGATTTCAGTCACAATTACTTTACCAAAGTGTTCAGTGCACTAGCTACATGACAGGAAGAACAAACTTTACATGTGATAATTTAATTTTGCAAAGTTTGCCATGTACCTGCTTTAAGAAGATAAGCACAAGCAGAAGAGCAGTGCAGCAATTACAATGGCACACAGTCGTTTGTATTGGCTAGGTCATTTAGAACGGAATTCTGGCAAGTGTAAATGTCTGCCGTGCTGCTTACAGCTCCTCTTGGGCACAATAAGATTTGTGAAAGTGTTTTCTACTTGGTGTTTCTTGAACAAACATTTTCTTTGGAGGAGTCAGGGATCTGTATCTTTTTCTTGTTTGTTCTCCCTGAGCACAAATGGCAACATAATTATTGTATGCAAGGTAGTGGTGGTGTTGAGGGACTTTCAGCATATTTATGATTTAATCTAAATTCTTTTACTTTCTCTGACTAAATTTTTTCAGAAATGTATCAATTATCTGTATAGCTCATACATAAATCTTACAATTTATGAAATTCTATTATGGATGATGGATAGTGACATTTTTACTTTCATATATCAAAACCTTGTTCTCTTGTTGATCTTATAAAATCTCATAGCTTTCTGTGTAAGAAACAGACTTACAATTTGGATTTTGTCTGTACAGATACCCACAGTGGAGGGTTTTTCTTTTTTTAAATTTGATTTATTGGATAAATAGACTTATATGACAATAAAGAGGGCAATCTGGTGTTCTGTCACTTGTGAACAAAATGGAAGATTAAAATGTGATATAGGATGGTACTTCAAGTAGCTGGGAGTAGGATTTCTTAATGTCTTTACTACCACCTATCATAAGTTATTGATGAAATTATCTGAACCTGTTCATTGCTGAAATTAAAACAAAACAAAAAAGAGTTCCTGGATCATCAACTTAAGAGTCATGAGATGTAGGAATTCAGTAAAGAAGTTTTTATTTTTATAATCATTGTCTCAGGTCTATGCACACCACAGATTTAACCAAAAAGTCACCCTTGGGAGCCCCGCAGTTCGTGCGGAATCTTGTGGTGAGGTTGTCTGAGCTGCCGTGGCTGCTGTGCCACGTGAGCTGAGGTGGCTGGGGACACGTTGTGGGTGTTACCTCTGATTCCATGGAAGCCCTGGTGATGGCTGGTGCAAACAGCCTGGCTGACACCTGCACGGCCAACCTTGTCCTGCAAGGCTGCTTCCCTCGGCTCCTTGAAGCACGTCCTGGATGGGAGCGCTGCTGGGTGAGGAGGGAAAACGGCTGGCAGCTGTGTTGTACAAGCATGGCCTTGCTGATTGCTTCCTTGAAACACTTTCCTCCAGCTGCTGTGGCTCTGGACACAATGGCTTAATTTCAAAGAAGAAAATTTGTTACTAATGTAATGCCTGGGTATTTGACAGTTGTGTGGTGTTCTCTACAGCCCAGACTGGCAGGCCTGTTCTTTGCTCTCTGGGACAGTCACAAAAAGCAAAAGGTCTTTTCTAGACAGCAAGGTCCTAAAAGGATTTCATTGGGAATTCCCTTACTTCATGCACATTGCTGTTCAATGAATTTTTGACTTACTGTCCCACATTCAAGACTTTTAGGGAGAAGGGAACACACCTTTGCTCCCCAGGAAAAGGCTTTTTTTTTGCTTTTTTTTTTTTTTAACTTTACATTTCCTCCCCTCCACTGTTGCTTTTATTAAACCTTAAAGGTAATTTCCTGGTTACAATGTCACTCTTGTCTTACTTTGTGTGCCCTAAGATAGGCTTGCTTTGCTATGGTGAAAGATGGGGGGTTTGATTTAGTTACCTTTGCTTTGACTTGCACAGGCTTTTTTGAGTGTTATTGACTGTATCATTCATCCCATTACATCAGATGGCAAACGTTTTTTCCCTGAACATCAGCTATATGTAGAGGCAAGGAGATAAATTTTTTGGACCAAAGATTTCTGATATTCTAGAGGCCTTTAATTTCAAATCATTGTCATGCTGGTGAACAAGGACCTTGGCAGACTTCAGTTTTATGTGTAGCAGAGAAAAAGAATAGAGCCCCTAGATATGATATGTCTGGCCTAATTCTGGTATGGTTCAGTGAGCTGTGCAGTGTTCTGCTTGATTTACCTCAGTGTAAACAGTGTTTGATCTCCTCTCCCAGATTGGTCTGGTCCCCCCTCCTTAAGTAAGGAAGTCAGGAGAAGTTTTGATCCCTATAGTCAGAGCAGTGGCCTGGCCTCCCACAACTTGTTTTATTTGAGGGCCTCCTCAGCCAAATCTCCTGTGTTCAATTGGATGCTGCTGCTTCCAGGATGTGCTGTTTGTGTTCACCCTGCTGTGCTGGCACTTCTCTGCAAGCCTTCAGTATGTCTGTGGTGCTACGAGTACCCCAAGATGTATGGATAGCCCTTACCACAGTTTGCTTGAATTCCTTCTTTATTTTTAATGGGTCACACAGATCTGATAAACTAATGTTTGTTTTCATCTAGATCATAGACCTCAACGCCCCTTTTGGCTGTTTGCTTGTTTGTGTGAAGTGGAGTTTTGTAGAAATTCAGTACTGCAGGAAGAAAATACCTTTCAGATGTGCTTTCCCTGAAAAAAAAATCTCATTTTCCAACATTATGCATAGTTATGGTATTCTGATTTAATTACATACAGAATAAATATAACGTAGACCCCAAACTGGTGAGATCAGCTTTCAATCACAGCAGGCCATAAGCTCTAGTAATTAACCATACCTCCACAAACCATCCCTGCTAATAAATCCAGGGGAAAAAAAGAACACAGCAGAGGAAAAAAGGAGAAATGAAAGATACAAGATTTTATAGCAAAGGGCCAAACAGCACCCTGATGGATACACAACACTCAGAAAACATACGGTGCTAAAGCATTTGTTTTCCAAAGGGAGGTGCTTGAAGCTGGGGGTCTGGAGCTCTTCCTTTGAGGTGCTGGAGCAGGGGGCTGGGGTGACTCTGCTCCCTGGCCCCGAGCCCCTCGGGGAGCCTGGAGAGAGGAGGAACCAGGGAACCCCAGCTTTGGGGTGCTGAGGGCAGATTTCTCCGTGCAGGAGCTCAGGGTGAGGTCTGGGCTGCCCTGGCCCAGGGTGGGAGATGCAGCACCACCGCAAAGCTGAGCCAAGAGACCGAGAGTAAATGTGGATCGTCCTCTCCTGGGTGGATTGGGTAGGGCTTCTCATGGATCATTGCTGCTGCTTTTTAGTGGTGCTTGAAATTTTCCACTCTGCTCCTGATGTGGCACGTGCAGCCCTTGAAAGTTCCCAAACTAGAGTCTTAACAAAAGAGATATAAAGCAGGGAGTCATTCTTCAGTTAAAAACAAACAAAATTAAAGGCATTCTAAATGAAACAATGGGAATTGTAGAAAGATCACCTGTTTCATTTCAGTCAGGCCCCCAGAGATATTAAACACACTTACTTCACAGACTTAATTGCCTCAGGATGAGGCAATCCTGTATATCTTTTTTAGAACCATTAATAACCTACTTCACCTGATTGCAGCAAGTATTTTATTAGAGGATTTGTCAAATGGTAAATGCAAGGACTTTATGCACAGATAAACAACAAAAATTGACCAAATTTAGCCTCCACTTACAGCTAAAGCTCATTTTTATTTTAATCTTCCATTTAATTTGAAACCTAATAGCTTTTCAAAAATTAAACCTACGTGATTTTCCTACAACACTTATTTTGATTAAATCAAATATGCTCATTTGTACAATACTCAGTGCCTTATTGAGCATTGTTGAATATGTGCAGTTTTATATTTGCTCCTGTTATTCATGACATGACAGAGGAAAGCAGAAATTCTAGAAAGATAATGAAAAACTAGCCATCCACAATTCATATTTGTGTTTATTTACATGTGTTTTTTTGCAAGCATGGAATGCTGCCCTTCAGAAGAAGCCAAGGCATGCACACAATTGAAATGTCTCATTGCCTGGATGGTAGAAAAGGGTCTGCACACTTCAGGGTGTCTTGCTGACAAGGTAGAACTATGTAGGGATGGTGGCAGCGTGTTTGTGAGCAAGGGGAGGCTGCTGGGTGACATCCAGCCCTCCTGGCCATGCTGAGAGGGGAGCAAACTGGTGGGAATCCAGAGGACAGCAGCAAACAAAAGCAGGAAGTTAGCAAATGTCTCCTTCAGTGAAAGGATGCAGTAATTTGCTTTCTTTAGCATTAAAAGGATTTTTTTTTTCAACATTAAAAGTGGCCTCATTTTTTGTTTTGGGATGGAGAGGTAATAACAAAGAAAAGGTCATCCATTGTTTAATTCCCTGTAGCTGTTATTCAGAATTCGCTGATATATACAGGAAGGTAAGATTAGCCTGGATATTAGGGAGGGAACAATTTCTAGCTGCTAGGATAGTGAAACATGGAATAGACTGTCTGGGTATATGTAGGAATCTCCTCGATGGAGATTTGAAAAGCCAAGTCAGACCTCTTCTGTTTGTTTGGAGACCGGTCCGTCCAGCTCCAGCTCTGGGGCTGGACTGGTGTGATGCTCTGTTCCTCAGCACTCTGCTCATGGGGCTCTGTCCTAGGGCAAGGTCAGGCAAACGTGTGTGCAACACAGCAGAGACCTTCCCGTGCAATAGTGGGAGTGCATCTGAGCCTCAGTGTGCAAGACACATTTCTGGCTGGGAGCTAAGACATGGATGGAGAATGGTGTCTGTCTGCCTTGCTCGACAGAGATAATACATTTTCAGCTGAAGCTACTTTTAACAGAATTTTGTATTATAAATTTACACTGCCATGTTTATCTTCTTACTTTTCTTAATATAAACAAACAAAAAATCTAGCATGGCTTTAGCACCACCTTCCTCAATCCTAAATGTTTCAGTCTAAAATACCACTGTGCCTCAGAGTGCCTGTAGTTCAGTGTCTCACATCACTACCCTTTGTATGATCTGTGCATCCTTCACAGAGCTCTGCAGCCAGAAATTCCCTCTTCTGTCCTCTGGTAGTGTCCATAGGTGGAGAAGCAGAAATGGAAAATAAAATGTGAAAGGTTTCTAGAGAGTATGGCATTGCCTCTTCTTAGTCATATTATTTTGCTTTCCATCAAAATACATGTTACTTAATAGAAAAAAAAGGTGAAAAATATAGAAACATTCCCGTGGCTATTAAATTCCATGTCCTGATATACCTTCAGATTCACAGAGGACTTCTTTGTGTACATTTGAATGTAAGCTCAAGAAGAGGCTATCAAAAACAAAGGAAATTTCCACTGCAGAAATATTATTTCCTTATGAAATACATTATGACTTACTCTGCTGTCACGTGCTGGTGACTTAAAGAACAATGTGGAAGGTAAGGACTGATTATGAATTCTGTGTTGGTGAAGATTAAAGATCCCCCTTAATTCCTGTTGAATTATTCTAAAAGGAAAATCTCATGTCTCAGCAGTGGATTCTGGATATCTGCTTGCTCTTTGGCAGGGGAAGACAGAGAGATGGGGACTCTTCAACCTCAGGCTGTCTGTATTCTGCAGAGGGTGCACTGACAGTTCATTAGACAAGCTCACCTCTTTGACTAGCTGGCCAAAGGAGGAAGATATTTTCATGTACAAAATGCCCTTTAGCCTTAAGCCTCTCCTAAAGTGTCTAAATTGCAATTAGAAACCTAACCTCAGGCACTATTAATGCAATTGTTTTTCAAATCCACTTTTGTTTCATTAAAATAAAATGGGATATGTGCACTTATACTGCAAGGAGAACACAATGAAGAGGGGAAAATCAGCCTTTAATAATATTAGTTTATCATCAGTAATAAACTTGATAGAATTTGTATTTCAGTGATAAAAATCCAACTGGATTCAGTGCAGGATTATGAGTTGTTTATGAGTCAACAGAAACCAACTTGGCACATGCTGCAGGTGGTAATTTCTGGCCTGTCTTCCCTGCAAATAGCCTCGTTCCTTCATTTTCTTCAGCAGGTGCTCTTAACATTAAAGTGTACTCAACATTCCCTTCCTAAGGGAGTGTCCTGCCTGCCACACTCACTAACTGCTGCCTGGCTTGGGCTCCCTTTGGGGCTCTTTGTTACCTTCTAGCAGTTGTTGGTGTTGTTTTTTAACTGGGGACACATCTTTGTAAGAAGGATGGAGAACACCGTTCCGAAGGGTCTGTAGGGAGGTTGGCTGTGTGTGCTTTGCTAACCGGGCTTCCAACTCCACATCCCTTGGTGGGTTGGATTTGAACCTGCTCTTTTTGGCATTCAGGCCAAGTGTTTTCTAGGGTGCTGCCTCCTAGGAACTCCAGATAGATTTAGATATGCGTTGAAATCAATCTGCTGCAGTCACTGGATGTTGGGGAGGGCTCAAGTCTGGTTAACCTGTGCTCTGCAAAGGCCAGTCCTCCTCACAGGGAGAGGAATTTCAGTACCTCCACTGGACTTAAGCTTTTGAGTGCTGCCAAGCTGCTTGTCATTAGATGAAAACACAAGGCATTATGTGCATTTTCAGACAGACACTTTCCAAGTAATTTATTACTTTTTTTTTTTAACTGTAAGGAAAGAGAAAATGGGCAAGCTGGAATGTTTTCTAGCAGCTCCGCAGAGTTTTTAGACTCTTGAGTTGTGGGTCTTTACATTCTGCTTAAGACTCAGTTTAGGTGATTTATGTTCTGTTTAGATCTGTGCTCAAGGTATCAGTAAGAAGCTTATCATTTTGCAGTGACCCACAGCTCTCTGGAGACTTAGATTTATACCAGAACATTAGCTTTGATAGAAAATTAGGTGTTTACTGCACTTGAGACACAGGATGATAAAGTTATAGGACTGGAGAAGACCTCAAGAGGTGAGCCAGTCAATCTTCTTTTCCCAACTATAGCTAAACCCACATTTTAGCGCTGGAATGTATATAGGAGACAGCTTGGGAATGGGGAAAGAAGTCTGGAAAATAAATAGCATCGATTGATTTCCTAGTTTGGGGTCCAGGAAGGGAGAGTGATTGGGACATGAAAGCTGTAGCTTAAAATGACACTTTAATACATCTTTCTGTGCCTAGGGAAACTTGCTCTCAGGAGCCTCAACACAATACCAGCTGTAAATGGAATCTCTAAGAGCACTGCTGTTCCTGCTACTTCACCCATCTAAGTTTTGAAGAACACCCTTCTCATGTTGTTGTGGTTGCTGCTCAGCAGTGCTGATGACAGAAAGGCTCTGTGTTATTACTCTCTATGGCTTCACAGTGTTCTTTTGGCTCTGCTTCATTCTAAGCCAGTTTTGCTGTAGCTTCAAATTTAAATAATTTTTGTCATTGCCTGGTGAAGGCCACTCATCTTGATTGGGATCTTCAACCCCATTTACAACTCAGCTGGTGGAATATAATGTTTGAAGTCCCCTTGGATGATGAGCTATTAGACAATGACTGGCTTCTCCTCTCAGGTGTGAAGTGCTGCATGAGCAGAGCTTCATGAACTCTGTGGAGGAATAAATATGGATCTGTACCCATTCTTTAGGCAGACATGGATGGGATCCTTTTCTCTTCAAGGAGATAGAGAACAGTTTTTAGAGGATATGAAGGCAGACCAAGAAAAGTCTTAATTTAAGACTTCCTTGTATGCATAATAGGGGTTTCTGTTTTCTTTTGCAAATGGTTTTGGTGTCACTGTGTGTGTGGCTTTCATGGTACAGAGCTGGAAAAGCATTCAAAAGGAACAGGGGAGAACTAAAACAAAGTCTCAGAAGGGAGTTACTGTTATTCAGGAAAGCAATCAAGACTACTTGTTCAGGAAAGCCGGTTTCTGCCTAATAGCATTACTTCCTTTTCTTTAAAGAAGTATTGGTGGTGTTCCTCATCAATAGAAAAAATATTTTTATTTCTAAAAAGAACTGTTTTCCCATAAGTTCTGGATAATAGAGTTCTGTAGAAATCCAGGTATGCAGGACACCCAGACATGCTCCTTTTGGAATGTCTTTGTGAACTGAAAATTTTTCTCTATTTCAATTGTGTTCTTTTTTTCTTTGAGTCCAGGACACTGAGAGCTTTTTTTCTGGATTTTTAATAAGATATGCATGGTCTGAGTTTCCCATCTTTGCTGAGAAACTCAACAAAGCTTTAATCAAAATCATTGCATTCTGAAATCTGTATTTTAGGTAACTCTGGTATACAAAACTAACCCATTAAAGTTCTTCTCCAATGTCTTAATTTATAATGATAATAATGAAAATATCTTTTAAATTCATTTGGCTTGGCACCTATACACCTGCAAAAGATTGAAATGATGAGACCAGGGTAGGACAAATGAGACAGTGTGGGAGGCAATCTCAGGCAAACCAGTTAGTGCAGTGTGTCCCCTTGTATTTCCCAAACATTGTGCTTGGAGGTAGCATGGGCTGCTACTGGATCTTGTAGTGACTTCAACTTCTATCTTCTCTGAATTGGGACTAGTCTATAACATAAATGTAAAAACATAGAACTCATCAGAATTGCAGAAAAAACCTTCACAATGAAAAAAAGTCTTTGCATATATGAACATTGCTGTTTTTTTTCTTGGCAGGAAGAACTTGTTAGATAATAGATTCCCCTTCCCTCCCCCCAGAAAAGAAATAGTGTTGTAGTAGCTGAGACTATTTTTCATTTCTTCTTGGCAGAGAGAGGAAAGGTGTCAATTTATTTTTGCTTTTACAGCCATAACAGCTCTTTGCCTACTTACATTTATGCAAGTCATATTTTGCCAGTGTGGCATTAGACTGGTTCAACATGACCTGGTGGAGCAACTTCAATCCATCGAAGCATTCAGACAGGTTATTAATTTTCTGAGCAACATTGGTTGCTATGAGCAGATGAGGAGTCTCTGGGCTCATCAGGCATCTGTGCTGGAAAAGATATTGCACTGTTCTGTTGAGAGTAATGCTTAATGATTTTGGGATAATCTATTTTTTTAAAACAGCTATGTCAGATCCTTTCAGCTTTTTGGTTGGCTGATACTTTGTTCAGGGTTTTATTCAGCTTACTTAACCAGCACAGTGTTATCAGCTGCATATTATCTGTATGTCTGTAAGGTTCTTTTAAAAACTAATTTTTATACAATAGCACTTTTATAGAAGACAAATGCATATGAAATCACCAAGCATCACATATCAAAATACCTTAACATTTATTCACTGTCTTATAATGACATCCAAGAATGGAAGAGCTCGAGTGATGTCACTTAACAAAAGCATCCAAAGTAAATTCTTTTCTACACTGTATGTAGCTGAGTTCTTAAAATGTTGCCACAGGATACTAGGATGTCATAAGAGTTGAAGAGCTATTGGACAGTTTAATGGAAGAAAACACTAGTGAGAGCTAGAAGCACTGGTTTCAGGGTTCAGGAAATGGTTCAGGAAGTCTCTGTGCAACAAATGGCTGGAATTGAGACTATTGCCATTTGCCTCCCTGAGTGTTTGGCCTCCCTCTACAGGCACCCACATTCAGCCACTGCTGGAACAGGACACTCCAAGAGATAAACCTTGGTTTTATGTAGAGCAGCTTTTCTTGTCCCAAACTTGGTTAATTAGGCAATCAGCTGGGAAGTAAAGTACATATTTTTTTATGTAGATAGACTTGTGGTTTTATTTATATTAAAAAAAATCCTAACTTGGAATGAACCCAAACCCCTCTTTTTGACTCAACAAGCTGACTTCCATTGTAAGTTAGGTTGAAAACTGGAAATTGTAACAATAGAAGTGTAAAACTAGACAGTTATTACTGCTACTGTATTAGCTGATTATGCTTTAGACAAAGGGCTGGTTAAAGAGGAGAATGGACAGATCATGACTTTCAATTTCTTTTAAAACCTTGTAGTTCTCAAGTATATTTTTGTACTGACATCTGGATATTTCAATATCTGAAGCAAATAGGAGCAATACAGAAACCACCTGGATTTCCAAACTCCATATGTAGAAGATGTAAATGCTCACAGTTTTGCTTTGCTTCCTGTTTTCTTTGATATTTTTTTTTCTTTTCCTGCTCTGCTTGTTTGCTCTATGAAAGCTTCCTAATTCCTCTATCTTGATTTTTGAGTTCCTTTAAATAAACACAATGCTGTTATTCTGCAGATGTGTAGGGAAACCCTGACCTCTGCTGAAGCCTAAGGGGGACCTATTGTTGCTATGACTCCACTCCAGGACTTACCAGGGATAATCTCTGGGTCTAGGAGTAGAATTTTTATAGTTACAATGTCAGAACCAACCAAATCAAATCTAAACTTCTGTATCGGTCATGGTATATGTTTCACTCAGTTTTCAGGGTTGAATATTCTTCTTTTCTTCATCTGTGTAATAGACAACATTGAAATATTGCTTTGGGTCTGGATGTGAAGTTCAGCTGTCATACAATATTTGGCTCACCAGACTTTTGTAGTTAGATGAAGAATTAATTTAGACTGTTGAATTGAAATAAATTCAGTTAATTGAAGTCAGTCAATAGGAGCTCTTTGTACATATTTGAAAGAAGAATGTAGACCTTTTTAAGTCTAATCAACTACAAAACATTATTAAGTTCCCATAAGAAATGGTTTAAGTGCAACGTGATAATGAAAAATGAGAGTGAAAAAATTTTGTTCATTTTGAGTAGCTCTACAATCTAGAATCTGAAAAGAAACCACTTTACATAATGGAAGGAGATACTTACAAAGCAGTCAGACTGAAAAATACCTAGAATTATAGAGGGTGGCAAATTAGAAAAGAGCTTGTAAAGTGATACAGTGGCAAAAGTAATTTTAGGCTGGAGAGATATCTTTTTAGAAACTAAGGAGGTGCTAATGCCTTTTTTATGTGAAATGGTGCCTGCAACACCACACTGAGATCCATGAGCCTCTGAAAAACATCACCAGTGAAAACAAAACGCAGCAAACCTGAAATGTGCTTTGGAGACTGGGGCAGAAGTAAGTACAGCATAGCAAATGCTGATCCTTTCACTCTGCTTTAGAACTGCTAATTTAACAGTCTCCTTAGTGACTTAAAAGTCACTAAAAATGCTACAAACAATATGAATAACCAGTGTTTACCACCTTTTTTTTTGCCTTCAGGTAGAAGAATTTGAACTTGATCTTTAGGTTGATTGTCTGGTTCCATCACTCTATATTAATATTGCCTTTGAGAAGTCCAGGGCCGAATATCTCTGTGTACATCAGTGTGCCATTTCTCGAGTTTGTCTTGTTCTCAGAGTGGTCTGCAGCTCTTGCCTTGTTGTTGAAGATGTTGGAATGAGTCAGACATCTCTACAGTTTTCTTCAAACTGCAGAAGTGTCTGCACTGGGCCAGGTTAAAGGGCAATCTGGACCAATAACCTGCACTTTACTGCTGCCATGAGCAGATGCTTAAGGAAGAATGTAAGAACAACTGTGCACTGATACTTAGAATGGCACTTCAAACTTCTTGTGGGTTTTTCTTCTGAACAGATGCCATGTTTCTGTTTCCTAGTGCTGTTGAGTTCCTTTTCAGTTAATATCTCCAGAAGCTTTTCAAATCCATACAGATTTTTTTGGCAGCCCAGGTGTCTTCCAGTGAAGAGACTTCTTTACCCTAATTGTGCACTGTATATCAAGAATGCCCTATTTTCCTTCTGAACTTGACATTTACAAGAACAATTTCATCTGATGGCCACTCAACTCTCCTGGAGAGTGATTGCTCTTTCCTCATACATCCTGTCCCTATCACTCTTGATATTATAGGGCTTTACTGTGTCTCTGTTAGTCATTTCAGCATTTTTTTCCAGTTCCAAGAGGCTTAGGGTATTTAACCTGCCCACGCCTGGAGGCTGCAGCTGAGTGTTGTTCATACTTGTCGCCCTCTCCAAATCCTTTTCCATTCTATTGTAGCCACTTGAGCAGCTACATCAGTGTAACTGGAACTGCTCTCCTTTTGATAATTTACAAATTTGGCTTCTAATCTTGCAGTGAGAGCCAAAGGGGTTGAATCTTGGTCAGCTGAACTGAGCTCAGTTCGGATCCCCTGCAAACATCTGATGGAGAAACTGGAACTCTAGAGAGAACCAGAACCACATGTTCTCCTTCCTGGTGTGTGTGAGCATCGTGGGCTGAACCATTTTCCCTGGTTTGCCCAAAAGGGCTTTGCCCTTCAGTGGCGATTACTTCTTTGTAAATGTTAGCTATGAAGACAAAATTGCTTTCTGTTTTTCTGAGTAACCAGACAAAGGACACTACCCTAAAATGTGAATAATAATTTTTAGTTAAATAACTTCTCTCACAAGGTTTACTTTCGTCAAAAACAGTCTTAAAAATAAAATTCCAGTCCAAGGGAAAGATTAGATCTAATGTTCTGAAGTTATGGAAAACCATAAGATGAAAAACAATCATCTGAAAATAGCCACCCAAAAGAGTGATTAACAGGAAAGGCAGAAATTTAAACAATGCTGGAAGAGCACCCTGCAGATGCTCAACATTTTCAGTAGAATGGCTTAAAGCAAGGGAAGTTCAGCATGCTCATGAGCTCGTGCAGGACTGGGGCTACATGGAGGATGTGTTTTCTCTCTCCCCAGAGCTGTATAAATGATACATCTTGGATGAAATTCATCCCCGATGTACAAGTTAAAAATAGAGACTAGAAACAATTCTTTTTAGATCTAAACATTTGCACGGGATAAGGACTATTGGATATTAAAAATCTGTGAAGTAACATAAAACAGAGCTGGACAGACATTCTCAGAGAGCTCTGTAAAAACTTACAGAAACCTGAGGTAATGATCAGGATAGGAATTTATTTTAAAAATAACTTTCCCCAGCTTTTTTGGGGTCTGTTAAATTTTATGTACTGAAAAAATATTCTCTGAACAGGATCTCAGGCCATTGGAAGCAGATTTTCTTGCCGATTTTTGGTGTGAAAAGGATCTTCTAAAATATCATATTTGCACACAACGTTTATTTTACATGAGCTTGTTTATTTCTTCTGTCTCCAAGCTGCAGAGGGTGAATTCTGCTCCATGCTAATCAGCCTGGATGGTTAATGCCCGATTGGTGTGTTAAGTGTTTAGGTTTATGATGCTATATAAGTAAAGTGCTAAATACAAATGAAATAAGCCCATCATTACTACAGCTCGCATTAGGTTTATAGTGTTGTGTTCTCAAGATGTGCAACCCGTTTGTGTGCAGCAATTGAAGGTTATACACTTTAGATTATAAGAAGTTCAAGCATGTGGTACAGGAAGCAACATCAAAGGTTAGACTGTTATTATTAGGACACTTCAAAGAGAAGAATTTCTGAAGCCTTTAAGTTTTACGGCAGGTGCATGAAGAGGTGCCAGGTCATCTCAGGGTGGTCGAAAGAAGAGTACATTGAAACTAGATTGCATAGGACCCCTTTTATCTGTCAAAGACAGTTGGGACCCTGACTTGGAAAGAGTTTTAACAGTGATTTTGAATACTGGACATCAAGCCTCTCTAATTTCAGCTGCTCTCAGCATGGAAGCTCGCAGTCATGGTCTCTCCCAATGGGCACATCTGGGTAACAGGAGTGTCCTCCTGGTTTGTCACAGGCACAGAGCTCCAGGGCAGGCGGGCCGAGCTCCCCACCAAACACTCAGGGGTGTGGAGCAGATATTTGCTTCCACAATTATGGCAGTGCAGGGGGATGACCTCTGGCTCCTGCTCAATGTCTGTAATCCATTTGGAGACAAAAATGTCATTCTGGTGTTACTTACTTGGGAGAAGTACAAAAGGAGATTAATTATATTTGTAGTTTAAACAAACTAGCACAATAAATCCAACACCTTCTGATTAGAACGTGATCATATGCCCCTAATGGGATATTACAGGAAGCTATATGGAGAATAATATTTTTTTTATTTTATAAAATACAATCAAATTAAGTGACAGTGATGGTTAATTTTAGCTTTCTAGAGCAATATCTGCTCAGAGCTTGGAAAGAAAACATTTATTTCTTTAGCTTGTGCAGACATCTCTTTCCTGGAGACTTGTATCTCAGCCCCACTTGCTCTGTGCTATAATTTGTCAATTTAATACCGCTTAACAAGTATATTCTTTGGAACATCATCAGGCAAAATAATGACTTTGTCTTAATAAAATGAAAAAACAAAATGAATTATATATAGCTAACCAAAACATATTCCCTGCAACCAACTGCAAGAGGGTTTCTTTCTGCTAATGAATTAATACATTAAACAATAATAGTTAAAAACCATTTTACATTGCTTTGATCATTCACTTACACGTCATTAAGTAGACTAAGCATTTTAGTGTGAAAAGGCTGTGTTTACAAATTAGTCCAGAGGACATGTTTCACACTGAAGATCAGCACATATATTGTGTTTTATTTCAGCTGCACATGACACAACCTTAATATTAGAGCCAGATGATTAAAAGAACATTACCTGAGCCTTGAGAGTCACTGAATGAGCTATGCTAAATTGGTTGTTTTCTATTTTGTGATTAATTGTGCTTCTAAACCATATTTTAGTGTGCTTTGTTTTTCTGTCCCCAGTCATCCCATATTATTAAAGAGAAATTCTGCATATCTCTCCTGGAGTCCAATTAAGGATTTGCATCATGACTAGATTTTTCACTTTAATTACTGTATATAAAGTAGGTTTTGACTTATTTCCATATTTATCAAACTATGCAGAAGAAGCAAAATTCATCAAATAAACAGATATCTGTGGCTATAATTGCAGCCTGCACTGAGCATGTAGGAAGAAAATATGAGGGTCCAAATTTCATTATGTAGAACATAATAAACATCTGAATAATTAAACTGTGTGTAAATCAAATGCTTGGCAGTAGTAAGAATAGAGAAGAGACACCTTACTTTGATCAGAAGAAACGCTGTGTTTCTAAATATATTTTTAAAAATTTATTTCAAGCATAATTCAATCAGCACTGAGTAGAAACACACAAACCAAAGCCTTTAATTTGTGGCTTGTTATCAGGTGAGGGAGGATGTCATGTGCATGTAGAAACATTTTTTCATTAATAGTAAAGTGAGCTTAGCTCTCCTTTTTGTATGAGTATTGAAAGTATGCTGCAAATAAGCTAGAGGATGCAAACTCTTTCATTGAAATGGCAAGTTCAATTACAACTTGCAGCCAGTTCTGATAAACTGCCTTAAATCAAATGGCATAATTGTTAAAGCAGCTTTCTCAGATTTAACTGTGAGGACCTCATTGTTCACTTGAATATCCTTTAGGTCTCAGTTAAAAGGAATACAGGGACATTTCTTTATTAAATGATTTCTAATTATGAGCTTTAATTAATGTTTTTCCACTTGCTATGAAGTAGTGCTATCATCTATTTCTGTTACACATATCTTGAACCCTGGTATTTTTATTTCTATATACGTTTCAAGGAAATTACATTTTATATAGAATAGTGCAAAATTGTTCCAAACTAAAAATACTAAAAATAAAGTTTTATGGACCAGACCTGACTTCACTGTAGAATTTTACTGGTGTTAACAATAAGAACATAAAGAGCATTCATGCTGATTTGCATTTAAAATGAGCAAAACCAATCCACAACCTCTTTTCAAGCAAACTTATGTCTACTCACTCCAGAACAAAGCTGGATTTTCAACTGAGTTTTAAAAAAATTTAATTGTTATTTTGATTAGAATTTTTAGGCACATAAAATCTTTCTAATTTGCTGGAAAACTTTTTGAAAAAGCATTTTGTTATTTTTAAAATTAGTTTTAGTGATGTTTATGGGAAGTGAAGAGCTAGTCTACTGTAATTGCATCTTTTTGTAGATACTAAAGTTGTTTCTTGGAAACAAGAACTTGTTTTGTTAATTTATTTGGTCTACCCTATTGAGTGTACAAATAATGAATGAGGAGGAGAAAGATAACTCGGATAAGGGAGAGATACAAAACTTCATTAAAAAAGGTTTTAAATGAACACACCAACAAAAAGGATTTAAGCCTGTGCAGGCAAGAGAAAGGAAAGCTAATCAAAATACCTGGAGCTAAAGAATATGTAGGGAAATTCTTGTCAAACTCTAATCTATACCCGTCTGCCAATCCAATTTACACATGCTGTAAGATACGCAGGAGATGTGCTGACTGAACAAAGCAAACCTCTCCTGGAGGAGGGAAGAATGGAAATGTGCCTCAGTGCACCTCCTAGACTGAGACCTATCTACCACCTCCCACACAACCACCATTCAGCAGAAAAGTCAAACGGACCTTGGGCTGAAAGTCTGGATAAAAATAAATGCAGGGCTCATTCTTAAATAAAGGAGGAATAATCATACAATGAGCATCCATTAGCACTAACATCACTTTCAAGCAAAGTACTGCAAAACCTCTGACAGATGTAGTGCTATGACGAGCAGCTTAGGTGTGGTTAAGCTTAACTTACTGAATTAGGGACCATTATCTGCTATTACATCTGCAGCATGTCACTCGTGTGTGGCACTTAGCAAACAGCTGACACGTCAGGGCACGTGGGGATGAGAAGGAATGCAGGAAAGTCAGAATGACAGGACAAAAACCCTAAGCATGCTCTTGAAATAAGGTTAGTGTAACTGTCTGTCAAAGTGGAAACTTTCTAGAAGGAAGGCAAGTGGGATGGCAGGAGTGTAAAGGATAAAACCTGGCTCCTCAAGTTTTTCCACAGCATTAGTTGTGTGTACTCTCCTAACCCTCCTTGTTTAGTCTTCTCTGGCAGGGTAGAAAACCACTGATGGGAAATACCAGTATAGGGTCATATCCTAACTCACAGAGTCTCAACTAGGCAAAGTGTCCTTCTAAATGCAAAACCAAGACTTCCTTACTTGGCTTGTCTATTCTATTTAGGGTTGAGGAATATCAGTAGGAACCAAGGGAGAAGTTTGCAACACTGCTTGGGGTGTTTAACTCAGTTAACAGAGGAAAAGCAAAGAGATAAAGAGGAAGGAATGCAAAGATGCTGATGCTGCAATAACCAATAATCATAAACACAGCAAGCTGGTGTTTCAGCAAGCTGGCATACCAATCATCCTCTTGGTATAAAATTATTAACCCAACGTAAATCTTTCATGATAAACAGCATAATGAAGTTGTGTCTTACTCTCATTAGGGATCAAGGGCTGATGTGAAGAAATGATCATCCTAAACCTTAAATTGTTCTCTCTGAGCTAGACTGTAAGTATTAAAGTGCTGGCTTTCATTAATAACCAAAGTCACTGAAAAAAGAATTATGTGGCAGAAGCAAGGCAGGCCAGCTGTTCTCTATTGGTCACAGTCACCACTGGTTAAAATATCTTGTGCTCATAATTTCTGGACTGAGATTGGCAAGCTGAAAAAAAATGTGGAAAGTGTGATTTTTATGCCTATGAATAGGAGAGAGTAAAGGAGCAGAGAGAGCAGAAAGAGCTCAGGTGATACATCTGCACTTAGCAAAGGAGGCATACGGGAGAAAGGACAACATCCTCTCTCTTGAAGAGAAACACATTATAGAGAAATGAATTTAGGTTTACTGGCTCTCTTTCATCTGTTTTGAGCCTCTTCTCCCACCACTATCCTCCCCAAGGACTCACTTTTGCATGGAAAGTACTGCACTGAGGGCTGTGATACAGAGGAAGTGGAGATCCACAGCTCATATTTCTGGGACCTGGTTATAATTTGGTTGCAATGCAAAAAGTGGCCAACTGTGCAGTGGAGTTTATTAGACTGTCCAGGTGTTTCCTGTACTTCCAGGGAAGGATCAAAGTTTGTAGCTACAAGAGTGCATAGACTATCAGAGTGTATGAAATATATCACAAATGTATTCATTGAAACTCTGTCAGAGCTACTGTTGGAACTGCACTATTAGCCTTAGAGACTTTGACATCCATATGAACATCAAACCAGATGAGGCAACATCTGTTTTCCTGGTAAGGCCGAGCAACCTAGATTTTACCCAGCCAGGCATTCATAGGGCAGGAAAAATATTTGATTTTCATTTGCATATGGTCTAGTTGTCAGAAATACAAAGGGACCTTTTTTGTTTGGTTTGAGTATTTTCAACTAAATTTCAATGTGAGAATTATTTTACCTTGTCTAATCTAAGCAGTTTCTTCAAGATCAGATAGAAGTTATTATTTCTTGGGGTTTTTTACCTTAAGTGTAGTATAAGCTTTTTCTTCCTGGTTTATTGTTAGCAAAGACAAATTCTTTCGGTTGTGGATAATATGGCAATCAATTTTATACTGATCTTTGTCCTTGAAAATAAGCTTGTTCAGTGGTTAAAGTTCATAATCTCTGCCTTAGGAGAGTTAGCTGGCATTTCTTTGACCTTCATGTATAATATATATAGATATATCTTATTGACTGTTATTGGGAATCTCCAGTTCCAAAGCAATTTATTTTCAATTATTGCTTCTCTAGAAATTTTCCTAAAAATGCAACATTTTTAAGATTTAGGTGTTTAGGCAGTGCAGTATTTCAAATAGAATCCTCTCTTCTCCCTTTCAGTAGACACCTTCTATTTGTTTTCTTGCTAATATGAACATGTTTACATCTTCTTACTTTAATGTTGCATTCTTATTGCATTTTAGGGTGTATTAGATTCTTTAGTTATTTGATATGCTGAAAAATATAATTAGAACCTTTATTAATTGCTATTTCTGCTCAGCTTTCCCACGGTCATTTATTTCGAGCTATTCAAAAATTTTAGTTGTGCTTCCTACTACATTTACTGGCTATGTTTTATTAAGAACTCATCCTTGCAAAAAGTTGGTTTTTATATTCATAGTTATTCTCCCCAGCAGTGGATTCTTTGGATTTTTAATCTGAAAATTGCTTCAGAAGTCAGGTAAACACTCATGGGTCAATACCTGGCTTTTGCTGTCTTTGCTGTATAGTTCCTGTTTTACTGACTTTGAACTTGATGGGTTTGAAACCTACTGAACTGTAGCACATAATAACAAAGCACTCACAGAATATAATGCCAATATCAGAAGTGACAGAGGCTTAATAAAGAGTGCTTTTGATGGTCAAAAGTGCATACATTCATAAAAATATATTTTGCACAAAAATGAGAGCCATTGACTATCAGTGTCATTCATTACTTTGCTTAGGGTTAATGAGACATGAAGCGAAAATAAAGTGAGCTGCACATTACTGAAAAGCTTCTCTTGCCTCACACAGGGTGATGCAAAGGACATTGAACGTAGTTTTACACACTGAGCTGTTTTTTGCCTAGAGTGGATCAATCCTTGAATAGCATAAACCCAGATTCTTTGAGGGCTGTTGGTGTAAGAGCTGCAGAGAGGCCGGGGAAAGCCCGGTGAGCGCACCCTGGCAGTGTCAGTGAAGGGTGGCACCAAGCCCTGCAGAGCTCCTCTCCTCCACAGGGCTTGGTGCCACAAGAACCACAGTACAGAAATTCGTGCTGGAGCCCCACATGTGCTCAGTCCTATCTGACTCTGCATTTCAGCTTGCTTGCTGGTTTTCCATGTGCTAACTTCTGACTGTGCTCCTCACATTTGGCGTGTAAAACAACACTGCCCTCAGTTCCCTTACACTTACATGGATGCTTGTTGGGAACGTTCTCAGATTTTTGTTGGGTAATGAGACATATTTGGTTTGATGGCTCTGCTATCAGGGGTGTCAGCCAAAGCTTTACTTCCCTCTGCAGCTTAATCTTTATAGTACAGCACAGTAGGATTTGCTGGAAAGCTGGTGCTGCCATGGGGCTAGCATTTCACTGGAGAGGGAAGAGGAAGCTTCTCCCAGCCAAGGGAAACCTTTGAGTGGCTACTCTGGGGACAATTGTCACGTCCCAGTGCTTCACATTTCAAACTTTAATTAGTGTTTTTCCAATGTTTCATAGTGGTAAGCACATCTACATCTCAAACATGCACATCTTGGGTCTCTTTCAGTGCTTTTGTTAAACTGAGACTGTAGAAGAACTGAGATTGCTGGAAACAAATTTTCTTTAGGGTCAAAACTTTGCCAATTGTATATTTTGTGATTCAGCTGTCATTTATATAAAATACCTATTTAATTCTATTAATTCCTGCAAAATATTGTTTATAAAACACATATCACTTGGAAGTTTTTCACTGCAGCTACTAATAGAAAATTTAACTGTTGGAAATGAAGCAAAGGGAAAGTGTAAATGGAAACTCAGCCCTGTATCTTGTCTGAAGAATGGGGATTACATTGTGTTGACATACTCATTTGACCATATGAAACACACTTTGGGTATCTAAAGGGTCTAAAAACATTGCAGTAAATTTCTCATTATCTCTATACAGTACCATGGTATGGACAAAAGCTGGATGCTTGCTGCTTAATGATATCAGCTGCATGATGTTGCCTAGTAGAAGGATGGCTTAGGAAAAGTGGATGAATACCATATATTGACAAATATAGTGTGCAGATTGAGACCAAATTATAAAAAGGCTGCAAAATCCACATAACCATTTTTGGGGCTGGGAGTGTTACCATCCTTACTCTCTGTAACAAAATATCCTGGTTCATGTTCTCTGGTTGTAAAATTGGCTGAAGTTTGTTTTTCACATCTACTCACTTTCTCAGGGTGAGAAGAAGTTGGGTGTGTTTGGAAACTGATTGCTTGGCTGTCCTTCAGTGTTGGGTGACTCAGGTGTGGAGCCACAGCAAGACTAAAATGGTGGAGAAGGGATAACTGCATCCAAAACCTTCAAGAGCTGCTTATGCCAGGCACAGAGAGGGATGGGAATCTGGGGTGTGCCTGTGTGGAAGAAGAAGTGAAGGTAATGTGTGCTCCAGTAGCTGTACTCAAAACTCAGAGAGCTGAACTTGGTGGAAAAATGATCTAGCCCTCAATTCACAGATTCCAAGGAATGGGCAATGTGAGACAAAATGAATACATCGACATTTCAGTACAAAAGGAAAAGGCCCAGGTGTGTGCAATGGCAGAAGTTGGGCAGTGCAGAGGATGTGAGGAGCTGTGCTGTGGTGGCTGTGCTGGAGGCTGCTGTGCCAGTGGTGGGGGTGGGCAGGTGGGGGACAGAGATGGGAGCATCTCCTATTGTGTGACACTCAGCTCCTGCTATAGGCATTAAATACAGCTTTTCTGGCTTTCACAGTGGATTAATAGACTGTGTAGAAACCTATTAATGAGTCTTTCAAATTATGCCTCTTCCTTTTTTTTTGTTTCTGGTTATAGTGCCTCTACTGAAAATATAGATGGAAGGAAAAGTCCCCTGATTTGGTAGAGCATTTCAGAGTTATCCATGAGCTAACGCCTCCCATATTGTTGCAAGCACCCAGTGTTAACTGCTTTTAGGAGTAGATTTTAGATCCCAGTAGCATTTGACAGTTTGTATTCCTTTCCAGAACAACTCTTCATACAGACTCCATACATGTGAATGGTTTTATGATTGTCTAGGACACAGAAACACAATTCAAGGAATGGCTATACAAACAAAGAATAAGTCTTCTGAAATGCTGCTACATTTTCTCTCGCACCAAATGCTGTGTTTTTAATGCAAAGTTTTATCCCTGAGACATAATACCTCAGTGCTGGTAAAAGACAGATTGTTGTTTGGGTATTAACTGCCTGCTCTGATGTCCATCATTTCACTTGAACTTGAATGATGACAGACTTGGTATTCTCCAGCAGTTTGCACTGAAGGCCTCTCTCTACCTGCCTTTTAAGTTCATCCTGGATAGCTCTGTTACAGATAATCACCAACTGCATATTTCAATGATTAAGTTAATCTATTAAAGTTAATCTTGGATTCTGAGCTTTCCACTCCTGTTTGCCATGATAATCCCATGCTCTTTGCACTTCCACATTGACAGCAGTGTAGCTTGATGTTTCAGGGTTGTAAATGCAATGGTTTTATAGCAACAATCTCCAGTGATATAAGCAAAATGAGATTTGTCATCATTCTGAGTTAGAACTCACTATAAATAGAAAGTGTTCAAAAGGTGTTATTTAGTAGTTTGCATTATGCAGCTGTCTATTTAAATCATTTAATTTTGGCATCTAATCTAACTCCCAGTCTCCATCAGAGACAAATAAGAAACCATATGTGAAAGCATCTGTGAAAATCTTTCTTTTATTTATGACAACATTAAAGAGAGGCTCTGATGTCAGTTACTTAACAATAATAGACGTTCTTTTGCACCTATAGTGCCTGGTTACTTGGGCATATCCCTCTGTGGTATCTTATACCTACTGCTGTTTGCTTCATTATATACAGATGCACAGCAGTGAAGACAGTAATAGTCTTTCTTAATTAAATAAAACTAAATGTTAATTAGTCAGAAAAATTGATTTATTTTCAGTGCATGAAACTTTTCACTGTGTCTCTCTTCTTTTTAAAGAACAGGCTGGATATTCATTTAGGACTTTACATTTTTTCCTTTATTTCTGCACTGTATTTGGACTCTTGTGGTGGGATCTAATCGTCATAGAAAAATTATAGGTCTACAGATGTTTTCAAGATGTTACTCTGTCAGTAGCAGATTATCCCCTGTAGCAAAATCTCATTAAAGTGCAATTTACAGAGCTCTGCTGATGTTGCCATCAACCAAAATTAAAGGCATTAATTTTTCAAAGTTCACAGAAGTCCTTACATAAATGATGTAGCAGTTTGCAAGAACAATTTACAGAAGTGTTATTTGCAGAATTAACCTACATTAACAGAACAAATGTTGTAAGGATATAAGAAAGGATTGGGCAGTGAAATTGCAGATGTTCATGGTTTGTTTTAGGTAGTGGGTGCAAAGAACTGTTGAAATGAAACAGTTACTTTTCTTTGATGCAAAGTTGGGTAAGTAATTTGAAATCTGAACTCTGTCTGTGAAGAGTTAAGCTTATAATAGAGTGATCACCAGTTGGGGACACCCATGGAGACCTTAAATTCTACTTTGAAACATCTGTACTTGATATCTCTTAAAATATTCCCATTTAGAGAATGAGTTTATGTTGCTCATGTTGTGAGTATGCCTCTTCAATAGAGTACCAAATGCTTATCCAGGTATTTATTGTCTTAGGATGTCTATATTTTACCTGAGCCTAGAACTTTCATGTCAAATACACTGGGAAATTTCAGGCTATCGGTGTTTTATGGACCAGTACCAGAATAAACCTCAGTTAAATCAGTGGGAGGAGATGATTTTCAATATTTAGAGCCATATGCATATGTAATGACACATTTAGTGAACATTCACCTGCCTTTGCAGCACCCCAAGGTGCTGGCCAGCATGGTTGTCATGGTGAAGCCTGCACAGCCACAGTTATCACTTCCACTTTTGTACCTGCTATGTACTTCATTATCCAGAATTAACATTCAGCTGATGGGTAGCCCCCCTCCCTCCAAAACAAACCAGCTGAGCATGTGCTTGGAGTTAAAAGTCACCATCTCTCCAGAGCTGGGAGCCAACAGAAACATTTTAACTTCAGTTCTTACAAAGGACACACTCCCCACTCACGCATTTTTCTGTGTATTCATAGAAGGTTTCATACCACTGTAAGAGGCTGATATAAATAAATCAACATTTTTACTTGACTTTTTAATTTTTTGTCTATGACAAACGGTTGTTTAGACATGAGCTGGTTAAGCTGGAACCATATCAAGATGCTTTCCAGGGAAAGGCAATGGTGGCCCTAAGATTTAGTTCTTCTCTTTACTGTTTTGAATTTACATTTGTCTTGAATGTAACTGGTTAAAGATTTAACAAAAAGTTGCCCCAAAGATATGTTTTTATCTGTCACTTTTTTCTAGAATTCTCCCATTTTATATTCATGAAAGATTCAGACCTTTCCGAGAAAAAACCCATTTTATTTCAAGTGGTCAGTTCATTCAGGTTTTACCCCACGTGTTACCCACGTTCTCATCAGCTCTGAAATATCTTGCCCACCTCAATGGGCAGGTATGAGCAACACTGTGCCCTCCATCACGTTAGGAGTGCCTCTTGGCTGAGCTCTATTCAGCCTTCTCAGCTGTGCAGTTTCCAAGGTGCTTAACACTGCTGTTGGGGTTTTTGGTCTCTGGTGTTTGCAGAAGAGATGCTGAGTGATGCTGGCTTTTCAGTATCTAGTTATTGAATTTTAGAGATTAAAACGGGGCAGAGGTGCTCAAGAACAATCCTCTTGAGCACTGAGATGCCAACAGAGAAGGTCTCCACACTGTTCTGGCACCACAGTGTTTGTGGACCGGCTGAAAAACACCAGAGATGGACACGGGAGCGGTGGGAACGACACAAGATCACTGAAATGGCACAATTCCCATATATCAAGCCACAACACAGCAGATTGCTTGTGAGTCACAGTTAGCCTTGTAGACAGCCTGGATGATTAAATTGTCTTTAGCTGCCAGAGACAGAAAAGTGAGGACTGGATATGACCATGTAGGTCATCACCTCGTCTGTGTGTGCAGCAGAGCACAGGGCTGACCTGTGGGGACCAAGACTGGCTTGTGGGGATTGGGTCTGACCTGTGGGGACTGGGGCTGGTCCAAGAGGATTAGGGCTGACCCAGGAGCTTTCAGATCCCCATGAGTCTGTACACCCAGAGTCAAGAGAGAGGCAAGACCAGGCTTGGTATTATCTTGGAACCAGCCATGCTGGGGGGAAATCTGGTGCATTTAGGACTAATGTATCTTTTAGAACTGGGTTTGCATGGCAGAAATTCCTTGAGTTTGCAGCAGCTGCAGTATGGTCAAGTGTCTGATTGGCATCTGCCAGCCTGTTAAGGAGTACAGAGCCCTGAGAGGGCTTGCAGGTTGGGACTGTGAGTTATTATTATACTGTAACAAGTGTCTGATGCACAGTATAGGTGCAACAATATATGTAAGGGAGAAGTTAAATTGAACTGCATTTATTGCCATTTTATAAATGTTGGCTTATTTATAGAACCCACTAAAGCAATTTATTTTGAAATATGGCTGCTAGCACTATACCATGATACACATGCATAAATTACATTAGAGATACAAATGTCTGCTTGCTCCTGTAGTATTCAGTGAGTCTACAATTAGGCAGGAGTTTCTTGATAATACAGGCCATAAATTTCTCCCACAGTTTTGCCTTGAAGTTTTTGATTGAATCAGAGTATATAACGAAAAAAAAATGCATGTGGAATGGATCACATTTGTCGGTAACACGCTCTGTGTTTGAACACAAAAGTAATGGTGTATAATACGATTCTGAGTATCGGTGACTGAGCTGAACATAGTTAAATAAAACCAACCAAATAAGCAAAAAAAACAACAAGCCATGCTTTGTCTCATGCTTTGTTTTAATGATGTAGTTAGTGGAGAAGAGAATATGATCCTCAATTGAAAATTTTTGCATCTCTTTTCCCAAGAGCTGCTGTCTTGATTTCTCTTTGTGTCCCTAAATATAGCATTGTTTTTCAAACAGTAAATGCATCAGCTTTTCTTTGTATTCCAGCTGACTCTGAGAGATTAGTATAAATCATATTGGCTTTCAATAGGAACATTTTCAGATAATTTGTAAAATTATGCAATGGAAGAACAGTTTGCAAAGGAAGAATATTGTGAAACCACACCACTTTAGCAATGTATCTGTATTCTGCAACAAGTTCTATTATCTGTCTCTTTTGTGTAGAAAACGTGCGATAAACACTGATCATCATCGTTGTCCTTTTTCTTTCCCATAGATGATAATGTTGTGACTTCAAAGAGTTAAAACACAAGACCGTTTTAAGGGCTAGTAAACACGTGCTCCTGATTTGCAGGGAGTAATAATTTTTTCCATTCCTCTAAGCTGTTCCCTAAGAAGCCTTACCTTTCTCTCGCAAAAAACTCAGCTGAACTTCCTACACGCGAACCACTTTGATTCTTCCAAGAGCAGCAGCCCCGCGGCTCCCCCCGAGCCGCGCTGCGGCTGCACCGGCCCCGTGTGTGCCGGCCCGGGCTCGGCTCCCGCCCGGCTTCGGGGCTTCGGAGGGGCTGTGTACGCTGGGGCTGTGCTGCTGGGGCTGTGCTGCTGGGGCTGTGCTGCTGGGGCTGTGCTGCTGGGGCTGTGTACGCTGGGGCTGTGCTGCTGGGGCTGTGCTGCTGGGGCTGTGTACGCTGGGGCTGTGCTGCTGGGGCTGTGCTGCTGGGGCTGTGCTGCTGGGGCTGTGCTGCTGGGGCTGCTCCGGCTGGGGCTGTGCTGCTGGGGCTGCTCCGGCTGGGGCTGTGCTGCTGGGGCTGTGCTGCTGGGGCTGTGCTGCTGGGGCTGTGTACGCTGGGGCTGTGCTGTTGGGGCTGTGCTGCTGGGGCTGTGCTGCTGGGGCTGTGCTGCTGGGGCTGCTCCGGCTGGGGCTGATCCCCTGGCTAGGGCTGCTCCGGCCGGGGCCGTGCTCTCCCGGCCGGGGCCGTGCTCTCCCTGCCGGGGCCGTGCTCTCCCGGCCGGGGCCGTGCTCTCCCTGCCGGGGCCGTGCTCTCCCTGCCGGGGCCGTGCTCTCCCTGCCGGGGCTGCCCCGGCTCACCGATCGCTCCCGGGAACTCAGCCCGCAGCTCCCCGGCCCCGCTCGGAGCCTCCCCGCTGCCGGTGCCGTGGACACACGGGACAGTGGCCGGGACGGTGGCACCGCGGCCCTTCCCGGCACCGTCCCGCTTGGGAAAGCCTCCCCGGGACCGGGAGTCCTCTGGCGGGGCTGCCCTGGGAGCGCATGGGAGGAGAGGAGTGCTCCATCCTTTGGGATCCCCGATCAGCCGGATCCCTACGAAGTCAAAAGAGTTTCAAAGTAGTTGGAGATAATGTAGCCAGCGCTGTCAAATGCGCGATACTTATTGTTATGCTCCCCTAGAAAATAAGCAGGAACCAAAAGAAAAGTGTTATATTAATATTTAATATGTGTTTGGCTATGTAAACGTAGAACGGCTTTTAAAAGGGATGGCAGAGGGAGGAAAATGTGAATGTTTTCAAAGAAAACGATATTTCTCACAGCTTTTGGTAAATGCTTAAACTTAACTTGGGCTTCACTTTGCAGAAAATGTGAGAACCATATGAGTGCCTGTGCCTTGTGGAAAACCATGAAATCTAAAAGCATGGACCTCTGTTCACTATTAATAAGTAAAACACTATTATTTTTCTCAGGTCCTGATTAATGGACAAAAACCTTCTTCCTTGTTTTTTCACATTCTTTTTGCAGTTCCTTAAATGTGAGACAGACAATAAATTATTTGCACAGATCCTACTACATACCAGTAACTATTTGGAGCTTGACTGAGGAGCAGAAACAAATATGGGTATTGTGAAAACCACACTGAGTACAAAGACTGCACACGGATTGCCTCTTATAGTCAACAGCTGGGAATAATATGGGCCTTTATTAATCTGAATATTAGTGTTTTTCATTTTCTTTGTATTTTTATGATTTTGACAAGATGGTGGGAGGAAAGACATAAGGGATTTCTTGCTGATAAGGACGCTCTTAATACTGCCTTCGTGCCAGTATGTTTACCCCTTTTATGTTGGGTGTTTATTTTTCTTTTAACAGCCTGAAACTTCTGTAATTAGAAAGAGAGAACTGAATTTAGAGCTGTACCAAAAATGGCAGTCCTGATCTGCAGTGCATTAGGAAAGGAGACAATGGGATGAAGCAGGCAGGAGTGTGGAGACAAGAAATTTATTGCTGGGCATTGCCTAATGAGATGAAAATTCCTTGGGATTTTCAAATAGGCACCACAGAAGAGCAGTAATACCAGTGTTCATCTGCACAAACCTTCCCACGCTTCAATTTTAAAATAATAACTGTGTCTTGTTATGGAAGGACATGGACAGTGCTGGGAGGAAGGATGTGACTGTGGTTAAAGTGAGTATTGGATGCAGAAAACTTGACCTCTAATTCCACCTTTGGCAGTTTCAGTCAGTGGTAATTCACTCAGTGTGCCTCAGTTTCCCTGCTCGTAAAGCAGTGCTGATTGTGTGGCTGGGCACAGGGGACAGTTGAAATGTACATTCCAGTAGATAAAGCCCTATATAATCTAAGTGCATCATGTTATTTCTGGTTGAAATCCTTGCTTAAACAAAATTCTCCGTGACCTCCCTGAGAAGAGCTGCAAAGGTCAAGGCTATTACATTTGGGCCATTATTACACTCCAGGTCCAGGAATAAGGAAATAAATCAAAGATAATGAGAAAAAGTTTCACAATGGTTTTTTTACAAACAGAGAAGAAACTAAAAGTGGAACATTTCCTTGAAAAAGGACATTTTCACATACTACAGAAATAGTGATGATTTTACTTTATGTTTCTAGTGTTTGCAGCTCTTACAGGAAAGACAGGAATGCTGCAGAGCTCTCCAAATCCCCTTCTTTTTTAATGTGGCTGCTTTTTGTGATTATAGGCTTAGACATGATCTGCAAGATTTAAATTCAAACAAAAGATGATGAAAATGAGAGGTGAAAGTGTTTTTTGTTTTCTATCATCTAGCTCTCTATGCTCTGCTTTTTATGCCATTGTTTTAATAATTTAGCTAAATTGCTGGGAAAACAGACAGTGTTTAAATCAATGTAACAGCCTGGTGTGGACACAAGTGTGTTAGCTATAAAGATATTTATTACAGTATAGCTTTAACGAAAGCAAACAGCAGTGGTATAAATAAACTCTGTACCAATAATATTCTGCTTGTGATATGAGGTGGCACCGATTTTAGCCAAAACATTTTTTTCCAATTGATTTGATTACTTTGGCATAGAAACTGAATTGAAACAAGGCCTGGGGCGGGGGAGGATCTGATATGAACAAAAAAGGTGTAAGAGAATGTACCTTGGCTGCCATGCCAGATGGATTCTGAAAGAATTGGGAAGAATCTTTACAAAGGAGATATTTACCATTTGTGATGAGGACATTTGTTACTTTTTTTTTTTTTTAAATAGGAACATTAAATAGTGTTTTGGGTTTAGAAGTGTTTCGATGCTTCAAATTTGTGGTATGAAAATGCACAAAAAATCCGCTTTGAAAAGAGTACAAGATGGCTTTTCCAAGTAGCTCATTAAGAATTATCTTACTGTATTTATTTAAAGGTTTATGTTGGAAATAAAATATCTTTCCAGCTTTTAGGAGCTAAAGTCTCCTAAGAATAAATTGTTTTATATAAAATGCTAGTATCTGAACTGACTCATTTGCTTCCTGAAGATCGAGAACTTGTGTCATATCTGTAGAATATAATGCATCTTTCTCCTTTAATCTTCTGTTCCCTGATTATATTCTGTTTATCATATCAGAAGAGTCTGGGAGTAACTTTGTTAGTGAAGAATAAGAAACATTGCATTTCTTATTATTGGCAAAATCCTGCCCAAGCCATAATAAAGTGAAAGCTTGGAAGATACCATGTATACCATGGAATGATTTAAATTTTCTTTTCAAACATCTGATTTGATATAATTGTCCCACAGATTCTGCTGCTTAATATTGTTAATTATATTGTTCATGAAGTAATCACACAATGGCAAACCCGGCTTTAATGCAAACACACCAAAGGATAGAATTAAGGGTGAATGCTCACCGTTAGCAGTGCCTATCCTCACTTTTATATGCTTAACTCTGCAGCTTTAATATTGCATTAACTTGGTTTTTAGAGAGAGTGTTTTGCCCTAAGTATAAGAAAAACGTTGATCTTTTATGTTGTCAGCCAGGGCAGATGCAAATCCTCCTACTTTTTATTGAAGAATTAACCATCTCCCTCTGGAGCACAAATGTCAGCAGTACTGGTATAATTTTATTTTTAAGGCTATGGCCTGTAGTAAGCTGATTGAATGGTATAATATGTTCTATTCAAATCTGACTGCTTATGCACTTCGTTTCGTAATGCCTTTGAAAATATATCATGTTCCAAGATGAATACAAGTTATGCATAAAAAGAGCTGTTTGTTACATAGCTTGGAAAATATGGAATCAATTACTATTTAGATTTAAGAAAACCAGGAGTCTTTATGATGAAAAAAATTAGTTTGTAGTACTAATACCAAGTTACAGTGCAACAAATTCCTTTCCCTTAGAAAACTAGTTCAGTTTTAGTTCAAAACAATAACTCTTAGGGGATAGTGAGTCCCTCAATTAATACTATGTCAATTTGTTTTACCATCTGCATGTATTTACTGACCCAGGATATCTCAGAAGGTCTGCCCTAAAAATCACCATGTTTACTCAGCTGAAAACAAATCCAAAGATCCCATTTAGTTTTCAAGCCACCAGGATATGTTAGAGTAAGTTCCATGTGTTGACAGATCCTTCAGGTTTTATTTATGGAACAGCATTTGCGTGAGAGATAATAGGCTAAGAATAACCATTACCTCACCTAATTGTTGTCTCCTTAAGGCTTCTAAAAATGTATTTGGGGTTGTTGAGCAGGCAGCACAGGCGGTGTAAGGAGTCCACCAACTGGTACCGTCTATGTTAGTTACTACTAATCCAATCACTTGGGATCAGATGGTCTTGTGGCAGCTTCTTCTCCTGTGGACAGAGACAGTTTTAGAAAAGAAAAATGTAAGGGCATGTGGTAGAGAAATAAAAGATACATAATAGCTATATTAATAACAGATAATAGGCAGTAATTGTAATAACAATAATAAAATAATAGATACATCAATAAGGCATGCCAGGAAAGGATTGTGCAACTTGTTGGTCAACAAAAGCATTTTTTAAAAAAAGATGTATTTTAACCATATCCAAGAAAAACGTTCTTTTTCTTTTTACTTGTTGAACATTGTTTCTTTTGAGTTCTGTTTGCCTGGAATTTCCAGCCTGGCCCTGTAGCCAGGGGATGACATGGGGCAGGAGGAGGAGGACAGGGGAAGTGGTGGCTATTTGGTGAGCAGGGAAAGGGGAATTTGTGTGTCTACCCAACCATGACAGCAGCAGATTCCCTTGCAAAAGACCTATAGGGCATTTATAAGGACCTTGAAATCCTCCTCTTAGTCTCCATCCTACATTTCTCCATAAAAATATCACAGTGCTAGAGGAAAGAATGGTTCATAACTTAATTCTTGCTTTCATTCCTTGTAAACATTTCTCTTTCAAAACACAAGGGTTTTGAGATCCCCTGAAACACAAGACACCTTAGCAGTACCTTGGGCGTGTTTGAAAGCTTTAAAAGTTGCTGAAGATGTTTTTTTGGGAAGATTTGGGAAGAAGTTTGACTTTTTCCTGTTTATATCGTTTTGACTCCAAAAAAAAAGCCTTTTTAATTTTTAGTTCTTGTGTTTTTCTTAAGAAAATTAAAAGTATTAGAAGGCAAGCAAAAAGCTTCCCTTGAATTTTTGGTAGCTGAGAGTAGTTTAGTTTTGGGCAACATTATGCAACCAATATATGGGGAAAATCTGACTCTAGAGGGCAAGAGACCAAACCTCACAGGTTATTTGAAAAATAGCCAGAGGACTGAGATAGAAATAGGAAGATTTTTTTTTTCTTTATGATGCCCTGTGTCACCAGTTACACTGACCATGGGAAGCTGTGGAGGGATGCAGAGTTTTGGCTTTCTCAAAACCTGCCTGCTTCACCTGAGCCTCAGAGCTCTGTGCTTTGTTATGTGGGCCTTTTGTCTGTGGGAGGGGTAAAGACCAAACTGTGGCAGAGCAAGCTTGGGCATAGGAAGATCATTAAACAACAGGGATTTCCTTTAGGAAAACAGTTCTCCCACTTGAAGCAAAGGTTGGATATTAGCAGTGTCTCTTACCATTTCCTAGGCAGGTGGAAGGTGTTTTCCAGTCATCCTAGACAGAGACTGAAGGTAATTTAATAAACATTTGTGGGGGTGTATATGTGTAAGTGTATGAACAGGAATAGGATCTAAAAATTCACTGAAATACACGGATTTCCTGGGATGATTAAGGAAGACACGTACAGAGAAGCTGAGATGTTCACTGAGAAGGGGGTAGCATCCAATCCTGGAGTGATAAAGTGGTCTATTAATTAGTGAACACTTTTAATTTAAAGTTACTACAAATTATTATGAATATATTTGTAATTACATGTGTACATTAACTGGAAATGATACTTAGAGGAAGAATTTAATTTCTGTGTACCTGTACAATTTTCCTCGGTTGTGGCCTCTGCCTGTAATTACACTTCCATGGCTGCCTTTGGGCATGCTTGACTTAATCCACTGACTCCAGCCAAAGCTACACGAGATGTGAATTATGACCTTGCCTGGGAATGGCTTCTTATTTAGGAAAACACTTGAGTGAATGAGATTAATATTTCCCTGAGCCTGCACCAGAGGACTGAAGCCCAGACTTCTTTTGCAAGGCCACAATGAGGGTGTACTGCTTTGATCTTCTGAAATATATGAGTACAAATCTCTCTGGGGTTTTGGGAATTCTCCAGTCTGGGCCTGTAGTTCAACACTTACACAATTTACATGTGCTAGTATAATTGCAAAATTCTTCAGGACTTAGTAGATCTAAATATGAGATTCTTCTTTGAACAGCATAGCTATAAAGCAGCAACAAAACAAATTTGGGCCCTCAGTTGGCCTTTTATTTCTGAGCCAAACAACCTTTTTCTGATGAAGTCCTAGAGAGAAGTGCAGATTCTACTAAATTCAATGAGAATTTTTCTGATGACCTGAATAAATCAGTCATACTTCTTTAAGATAATGTTGTCACTCCTATTTTTTTATAGACGTTATCATTATTGCAGCTCTACAAAGAGACTGCGAATAGTTTAAACGTCTCCTAAAAGAGAGAACAAAGTGAAATCCTCACTCAGTGCAGCCACCCTAAGCAAAGTGCAGTAGAAAAAAAGTTTCAAAAAGCATTCTGTTTAAAGGACTCTTTTAGAAGTAAGCTCCTCACAGGTCCTTGTAGCCACCTTGCATACTGAGACTGGGAGAGGAAAAAAAACCACGGGACCAGCACAAACAAACATCTGAAGTTTAGGAGGTAGTGGCATGATGTTTGTCTGGGCACCTGAGTTCAGTGAGTGGTGACACAAATGATATGTTCCCGGGTAATTGCCATGAAGCAGGACTGCTGCCTCCCCCAGCGCAGGGCAGGTCCTGCTCAGGGCCTGTGCACAGTGCACACTCCAACCCTGCTCAGATGTGGATGCTGACTCTGAAACAGAGAGCTTGTGAAACTGCAGGCCATATAGCTTCTCAGTCTTGCCTGAGAAGCTGGCCTGGGAAATGCATGGGAGGATTCAAAACAATCCTCAAAGACAGAAAACAGCCTTACAGGTGTTGTTTCTCTGCCTCTTGTTTTCTTTGCAGGAGAAGGTCGGGGGGTGTGTGCCCCACTGACCAATGATGGTGGTGTAGTAGTTTCCTTTCTGTACTTTCCACGTACCAGTCTATAAAACAGAGCTGAAACAATAAACTACGAGACATTCTCCTAACCGACTCCTTAGAGAGTCTATGTCGCTCTCCTCGCCGTTCCTAATAGAGCGACACTCAAAGGCACTGCTCATTGCTCCATGGCCTTATAAGGAGAACCTTTGGGCACTTCAATTGGCTTACAATTGTTTTCTTCTTCAACAGTAAACAATTTCCATTAACTTACTTTGGAAACAGTAAGTCAGAACCAGAGGAAGAATATGAAGTTAAACCACCAGAACACATGTGAAATGCCAAAGGCCAGGCATAATGATTTTATTTGCCTGTTTTTCATTTACTTAACTTTTTTGGAATTGCTTTTTTTGTTGCACCTTTAACACACAGTACATGGATGTGTAAACAAGACCAACTTCCTAAACAAGAGAGCTCATTAAAAGTGAACCGTGTGTGCATCTGCTGCTGCTTCAAAATAGGAACACTATCTTACCTCAGGTTTGGAGGGAGTGAGTGCTGCAAACCTTTTTCAGGGCATCATTAACATATTCTAAACTGTTATCCAAAACAACATCCCCTACACTGGCTCCTCGGGTCAGGGCCTTAAGGTATGCCACTCCATGTGAGCACTTCAAGAGCTGCAGTCCCTTAGCTGGAGATCAAACAATATTTTCTCCACACAGAGAATTAAACCAACACATGAGGGTGCCTTTATCAAACTGTGTTTGATAATGAAGGCTTCAAAAAGCTAGGTGGGTCAAAATGTCAGTGTCTTTCTTTTGGTCTGTTCAGGTTCTGTATTGCCATACAAATTATAGAGGAAAAGTCTCAGAATGAGAGATGTCTGTTATTTCCCTTGGGAACTATTTCATTATTGGCAAGAACTTCTCTTCTATATGTTTCCTTTCCCCCTCCCGATTTCTTGTGATTTTTCCAAGTGGTGTAATCCAATAGAGTTCTTGTCTTTCTATCTCTTTATCTATCAGCATCTTAATTTCCTATCCATAAACTGATAGCAATAGATCTGTGGGCAATTCATGAAGGAAAGTAATGTCTCTGGTATTGATTTTTTAACTAATAAATAGAGAAAATTAATGCAACTCCTCCAAACATTATGTCACTGTATGGTCTGCTTGGGTCAAGTCACATGATGGGTTGAGTATGTATGCAATAAAAAAATGTAATTTAAATGCCTGTTCCTTTTTTAAAGTGATTTTATGCAAAAACTGGTGTAAATTATGCTAGAAACTGGTGTCCATTATTGCATGCTAGTGGATAGACCATGAAGCTGCTCTGCAGAATGTAAAAAGCATGTAAACAATCAGAAAGGGGAATTTGAAAATGAAGGGAAGTGAAGAAAGAATACCAGCTGATGAATAAAACATTTCCCAAAGTTCAGAAAAGTCAGCTGGTCTATGTTAAAGTGGTTGCCAGGCAACTCATCTTTTGAAACAAGTACTTCTGTGGCAGATAACTCATAAAGACATTGAAATGGCAAAATTAACTGCTCTTGAACAATTTCTTCGATACATTAGGTACAAACAGGCTTTCATTCATCATCAGGCGTGCATATCTTCTTGTTATAACTTTTTTCCTTGAACAAATGCATGCATTTTGTCCAAAGCACTGCTTGTTTAACTCTTTCATCTTATTCCCCATGAGGGAACAGCTAGAAATCTCTGCTTTAAATCTGGGCATTGATATAAATCTAGTTTGGGTGAAACAGGGGGAACTCATTCTCTATTTTGAAAAACAGGCAGTTTTGTTTGGTAGGATTAGAACACTTGCATGTAAAGAGGGTCTTGGTTGCAGTCCATCAAATATTTTCCATGAGACAGACTGAGAGTGCAGCCAGAGAGGGAGAGGCTCCTGTAACAGATTGTACAAAAAACTTGAGGAAAAAAGCAGGCAGGTCCTGGTGGTTCTCGCTGTGTAGAGGAAGATAAAGCAGTAACTGGAGGGGAAATCTGATCATATGGAATAATTTATTTGACTTTTTCCTTTCCAAATTTTAACTGAACAAAGTTGTGTTTTTTCTTTTTCTTTACTATTGTGTTCATTATTCATGATTGCTCAATGAGCACTTTAGTGAAATGCTGAGCACAAAGGATGTTTGCAGGCTGATCATAGTGCCTGTGTTTTCAGCACTTTGTTACTTGCTGTTTAGCATTTGTAATTGATCACCCTTCATAGTAAGATACTCTTTCCATCTCCAGATTGTATAACTGAAAGTTTTACAGATGAGAAAAGGAAAACTTAAAGAGTTTCCAAGGACTTCCACAAGACTATTGTTTTCTGTTGAATATGACAAAGTACTACTACTTCACTGAAGTAGAAAACAAATAATAAAAAAGGTCTTACTAATTTCAAAGCAAATCTATAGCATTTCAAAACCTTTTTGGGAATGTTTATGAATTGTTTTTTGAGTGCCAGCTCATCTCTGCCACTTGGAAAATGCCTGGGATAACCCACCTCTGGAACAGAGCAGCACAGGGTCGTGCTCCTTTCCTGGGTATTTGATTACTGCCAGAAATGCCACCACAAGCAAGTGAGAAATCCTCATTCTTTCAGTTTTGCCAGCCATACAATCCCATTGAAATAATTAATTAAGGCATGGATAAGTTTAACTCTCAGTTAGATGACACTTTTTAAAACCAGATTTGATATTAGGAAAAAATTATTCTCTGAATGGATGTTCTCGCATTGGAACAGGCTGCCCAAGTTCAAAGCACTGTGTGGATGTGGTGTTTTGGGTCATGTCTCAGGGGTGGACCTGGCAGTGTTAATTTAGTGGCTGTGCTTGATCTTAGAGAGCTTTTCCAACCTACAATTCCCCTGATTTTAAATGTTTATTATTGGCATTTTGTTTACTCTTTACCTGACTCTCTGGTCTTTCACATTTTCTGTGCTCAGAATATCCTCCTGGGCTCTGCAGCCACCCAAAGTGAGCTCTGTGATGTGTGACACTGGGGTATCCTGTGTGTGGGGACAGTGATGTGATGTCCTGTGCAATGCAGGCACTTCCACTGTGCCTGCTCCCCACACCCCCATCAGTGGGCAAAGGATGGGCTGGGGTGCCAGGAGCACCACTGGAATTCACAGCTAATGTACCATCTCCCCCTGCATGTGTATATAAATATATATCTGTGCACGGATAATTAATGCACATAATTACTTAGATTGCTTGATACAGATACTTATTTTTGTTTGTAGTAAATATGTTGGAAGGCTTCAGAAACACAGTTAATGAGCCTATTTAGCTATTCAAAAGATACAGGATCTGAAACTTTGGGATTAGGAGGTGTTGCAGGAGCTATAGACTATTATTCAATTCCTGGGTTCAGACCACCAGCAGTTGTAAAAATCAATAAGGCTTACAAGGATGAAATAAAAGAAGTGTTGACAGAGAATATTCCACAAAGCCTCTCTTGATAAGGCTGAGCCTGCTCATACCAAAACCTGCAGAAGTTTTACTCTTTACTTGAAGAGCCTTCAGCCAGCCTCAGGAACTTAGAGGATTTTTTTGGGTAAAGTTTTCCAAAGTCCAGTCTCCTGATGGATCCAAAATGTGCCTGGATTCCACAGTACTGGAGCACACTGAGGAAATGTGTCTGACCATCACTCCTTCCTGCACTTCATTGATGGTTCTGATGAAGCAGAAACCAGTTCTGTTTGTTTGTTTGTTTGTTTTCTTTTTCAGAACCTTTCAGAGTATTAAAAAAACCCCATAACTTTGCTGGTCTTGCAAGTAAAATCAAGTTGTACAGATATTAATAGCACAGACCTTGGAGACCTTCATATAACATGTTAGTGGTATAAATTTTAATATATATAGAAAGCATTCTAAGTAGTATTCTGGATAGTTAGAATAACATAAATCTTCTGATACAATCATAAATATTCTCTTCTTTCTCACTCTCCTACACTCTGTCTGATTTGATAGCATATCAGAGATAACTGCAAAGACAGCTTTAATCCATGTTTTTAGGGCCAAAGGGACTATTCACAGTAGAAAGCATCTAGTATTGGAAGATGCATTCCTACAGAAAAGCAGTCACAGCAACATGTCAGGAAAAATTTGGTCCATCCTTTATGTAGTGCACTTAAAATAAATCCTGGTTAAACACAACTATTTCCTTATAGAATGAACCATTTTGTACAAGTCTGATGACCTTTAAGATTTTTTTATGTGTTTAAAATGGTCAAAAGAGTACGTTTGCCAAGCTCAAGCAGTCATGAATGTGCCAAGCCCCTGAACAAAGATGAGCAGAATAAATAAATAAAAAAAGAAAGTCTGAGAAAATAATGTGTCTGTTATGTGCTGTCTCCTTTCATCTGCTTTATCATTCATGCTTGCTAGATTTTCTCTGCAGTTGGGAGGGTTAGAAAATGAGAAACTGAGGTTTTGCATAATCACATGATTCCAGGGAATACACTTTTAGGGAAAATGACCAAATGTCACAGGCAGTTGACAAGCATGACAAGCCATGAGAGGGTGCTGTCAGTTCCTGGGTGTAAACTTCCAGTTTTAGCCAAAGTTATGAACATAAATATACCATTTGTTACTTTGGAGTAGCATTTATTTATTAACTCATTTCACCAAAGAAACACTCAACTTTGCAAGTGTCTTCAAACAATTTGCTGTCATATGGCTTGCAACACTTTTTATGGCCTCTGTAATTTACGGTAAAGAGATTTAAAATATATACCTTGATTAGATCTACATTAGTCTTATATTTTTTATGTCAAATTATGTAAAAATGGAAATAATGATTAATTTTGCTATAGGAAATTTCACCGAGTTATAATAATTTCAGTCTTATCTCTTTGAGCTGCATGTTTCTCCTATTGCTTTAAAACTAATTTAGGCCACATTATATACAAAATTAAATCTTACTTTTATAGCTACACCCTTGGGGTTCAATGAAAAGACTTTATGAGCTAGAAATTAAAAGTACTGGTTGAAAATACTATTACATTATACAAGCTATTATTAAGGCAATTTACAAAGTTGGTATTAAAACTATGCACATTTTTCATTGTTAGCACCCATATATTCAGCAAGCCCACGGGACCATTTTGTATATAATCTGGCAAATAAAATCAACTGAAAGGTAAACAGTAAGTCCACAGCATTTCTTGATAGGGAAAATTGCACTATAATAACTGTAAAGCAGATTTAGCTTCAGATTGTTATTAATTTAGGCGATACATCCCACATTTGTTAGATGTAAAAATCAGTTTGAAACTCTGTGTTCCACAAATATTGGAGAACACACAGAACTCTGAATTTTCTTTCTCATAAAAAACCCAGATACCTTATATTCAATGACATTCAATTTGACACAAATCTATTTTGCATCTTAAATGTGCAGTCACAGTCAATTTTTGACTCCTATGTATGTTTCCAGAGTTTAGAGGAGATACAATGCTTGTTTTGCTTGGACTGTAGGTAACATAATGCATGGCTTAATGCTTTTATTTCTGAACAGTGATTGAAAAAACCTTGCAACATGATTTATGGTCTTTTAATTTCAAGGATGCTTAAAGAACAGAGACCACCAGGAAGCAGGGTGGAATATCAAATATTTGCCCAAGATGACCAAAGTGAGGCAGAGCCACATGAGCATGCAGTTGGTCCTTTAATGTTATATATTTATATGTTCCACATTGGAGCACCCTAGGTGTTGTATCAAGATGGGACAACTGAGTTTAAACAGGAGGGGAAAAGATTTCTTTCTCCTCCCTTGGGGAAACCCACTGCAATAGTAGAAGTGTTTTGTCAAGACAGCTGCTCCCAGGACCGGCTGGGTGCAGTGTGAGTGTTGGCAAGAGCAGGAAGGACGGAGCATTTGCTGCAGCAGCATCACTCCGCAATCCCTTGCTGCTCTGTGGCTGTAGCAGCTCACTGGGAAGGTCTTGCTGTGACCCAGAGACTTTTTCCATCTACTTTCACTCTAATTTTACAGAAAAAACTGTCACATTGTTGATGGAGTCAGAGGATAAGGAAGTGCATTCTTCCCTTGGTTTCCAGGACTGAGTTCTAGCTAGCATTTTGCAGTAAGCTGAGAGGACCAGGGCTTTTGGGGTTTAGCTATTCTGAGGTTAAGGCCTATGATTTATTTGACCACCAGTTCTTGCAGAGGCGTCTGAGAAAACACTCCCCAGACTTTTTGAAAGGGCTGATCCATGAGGTGCTAGATTTTAAGCAGACTAGGAGAGAGCAAGGATGCTCAGGCTGCTGCTGTAGGTTCAGTGGGGAGCTGGGTTATTAATTAAAAACCTGTCCAGATTCTGGGTAAAGCAGCAAGATTGTTCTTGCTGCTACCCTTTGTGGAAAGCCTGTGCCTCAGGAGCTGCCTGGGAAGGAGGAGCTCGTGTAAATGTGCTGCCCAGTCATGGGCATCCAGCTTTCAGGGGATGCTGTGGCAGTGCTGAAAGACAGAGAACCTTTCCTTGGATGCTCAGCAGTCAGCCTCTGCAGGAAAAGTATGGATTAGGTGTCAAAGGTGACTGGCACACTGTATAATCAAGCCAATAAACTCTATTGTGTAACTGAGCAAAAGAAATTTTGACTGTTCCTGTTGTGATGGGACAGAGGGAATTCCATGCAGGAATGCTGTGTACAGCTGCTGTGACCTGAAGCACGTTGTCTGTCTGCACTGAGGGGCCACAGAGACACCTGAAAGTGTCTGATTTTATTTATGTGAGGGATCAATAACCCTTTAAATGAAATAACCCAAGAGTGTAAGCTTTAGGAACTCCTTTTGTTTTCATGTTACAAGAACAATTTGAGAAGAAATATGATTTTATTTGGCTAGAAAAACCTTCTCTAACCACCCAACTTTATTCCCACTGCTGACTATAAAAATATGATTTATAGAGATTAAAGAAGCCTAATAAAAAAGGAATAGCTCTGATATTGTATTTAATTTTGACAGTTTCTATTATCTTCTTACTGTCCCTTAAAGAAAAAGATTTTATAACTATTACAGGATGATGCAAACACTGCTATTATTAGATATTCATATTTTATGGCCTTGGAAAATGTTGACATATAATTAATTTGATTATGGATAAAGTAATTCAATTTTAGATTGCCTACATTAATTTATTAAACACTGGAAAAGATAATAGATTGAGCACTAAGGGAAATGGAAGAAATTATGTGTACTCAGAAAACTATCAAGCATGTTTAACATGTTTGTACAGAGAAAGCAAAAAAAAGACATTATGTAATACATCAATCAACTCACGGAGATTACATTTCAAAACCTTTGTATATTGAACAAATGGAGCTTGATTTTTAGTCTTTTAGAAGTATCTGAATTTACAATAGTATAAATTTATAAATAATGCATTTTACTTTTGTTGCTATTGTTATTATGGCCTGAGGATCAAAGCCTTAAATTACGTATCTGAATTAAATATAACCACCCCTAAGAACTGATAATCACCACACCAAATCCTATTTATGTAACTTTTCAGATTTAAATAACTGAATTAATTTTTAAAAATATTTAAAATGAAGAAAAAAAGTTTAGGGATGGGACACACCAAACCACAGGACAGTTCTGGGGACCTTTACTCACACGTATCTTCTTCACTGTGTGTCTCTCTTCCCTTGAATGGGGATCCTTGTTCAAGGAACATTTTCCACACTGATTTCAAGGAGTTGTTTTACATGAAGTTGGTACAATAATGGTCTTATAAATAAAATAGTATGACAGTGATCAGATTTCTTACTAATTGATATGTTCTCAGTAAAATCAATGAAAGTTCACGTGTCTGCATGCAAGGATCTCTTTGTGTATGGTTTTGAAGCAGAGGTATCTATTAAATGAATTTTTCTCTTATAAAATAGTGTGTCTTTCATATCCTTGTACTGAATTGTACCTTCATTGCTTTCCCACTGGCTTTAGGAAAAATATGTTAGGATCTTCTTAAGTCTTGGAGAGTTTTGCAGAAATACAAAAAATTTTGTGTGCAAACTAAAGCTTTGTATGGAATTGTTTTAGATTTCGATTTTGGTGATTTTCTGTCTTCCCCACTGCTTTTAATTTCTTGTTTAAATTTTATTCTGAGAAAACCATACATATGAAAATTGTTGATCCCAGGTCTACAAGCATGTACACCCTGACCAATATGAAGAATCATGATAGTCAGGAATTACCCATATATTTACACCTACTTAATTGCAGGTTGAGTTGTTATTATGAATATGGACACTGTACTTATTGATTTTTTTCTGTGGAATGTTAGAGAAAATTTTTGTCTTAAAAAGGCTAAAGGCAAAAAATTCTTCAAGACTTATCAGGAGTTATTTCCTCATATCTTTCAATGGTGAATTGATCTTTTAAAGGCTAAGCTTTTCTTATGTGAAAAGATGATAAAAAATAGAAAATATGTTTTAAGCTAATGTCTTGCAGTATGTCTTACAATGTTCTTGTTAAAACAAGATGTTCCTTGATGGAATATCACTCAGTTCTAAATGAGAGTTCATTTCAAATAGATCATTTTTGCCAGTATGCTTTATTGGCATAATATACTACATTTGACATACAAAACCATCAAATTTTGATATGCTTAGGCCAAGATATGTAACCTTTCTCCTTTTTCAAAGTCTTGGTTTTAGAATTCTGAATTATGCTGTGCTGATTTGTTACCTTTGAAGCTTGTCTGACATTCACCTATTTTGAATTGATGGGAGTACTATTAGATTGAACCATTTCCTGGGGTGCAGTCATATCTTTTTGAAATCTAATCACAGTGAGCTCTTTACTATAAGAAACAATACCTGGATATTGCTGACATCTTACGAAGCAGATAGAAAGAACAGAACATTAAATGCCCAAGTTAATTCCACACATAAAAGAAAGAATGGTCTAACTTTCTCTTACCATATTTCATAGTAGTCTTGCATACACAGATGTGATATAAATCTATTACTGCAATAAAAACGCTCCTTTGCTATTAAAAAAACTTGAATTAATAATTAATTTGGTAATGATTACTATCACAGTTACTATTTAATGCAAGTGAAAACTGAACATAATTTTCAAACGTGGCCAAGTAGAATCTCCTCGGTCCTTGTTATTTATGATTCTGCTTTCTGAAGGTCAGATTATTTTTCATTCTCTTTAATAATTCACTAGGTATACTAAATGTTTACTTCATGTCTGAATGACAACTGATCTTGTTTTAATTAAATATACCTCCTGACATTGTTTTAACATATCAGTGAATTCAAATCAGTTAGTAAAATGTTAAGCAAATCAAATTTGTAGTCACTCTCCACTTTGAATATCCACTTCTCTAGTTTCTTCCCACCTGCTGTCATGTGGTAATTTTTTTAAAGCATCATCTATTTGCAAAAAAAGGAAAGAAATTGGTATTGTCTTGTGTTGTTTCATCCTTAAAGTGAAACCATTTGCAAGAAAATGATGGGTCCCTAGTGCTGAACTTCTTTGCATATTAATTTTGTTAGCCTTACCTCCTGTGGTCTTTAGTTCTGGAAGGCCTATTAGATAATACACAAGATAAATTTTCCCTGGTATCTTGCAGCTAGACAGAGGAAAATAATCCTTTCTTCTTAAAACTTAAAAATTGCAATATTAGCCGTGCATACTGCCCCCCTATTTTATTAGCAAAGATTAATTTAATTAAGCACAATAATCTAGTCAATATTGGTTATATTTGTTTCCAGGTCTCAAGAAATTTATGCTTATGTTAATAAATGTGTCTCAAATGCTAATGGATAAGAAATGGATTCTGAACAAAATTCTGTCAAATGGTGGTGGCAGAATGGGCTTTGGTGGAATTTGTGTGTTTTATCTGAAATGCAGAAGCCAAGGGAAGCTGAGTAGTTGGAATAGTTGTGGTCAGACACAAATGTCAGGCACTTCACATGGTTACAAAAGGGGATTTAGTTGGATAAGGTTGATGGCTGGAGACAGATATCCACAGCTACAGAAAGATGACTGGTGAGGTTTACAAAAGTGTCCAAGCAGACAAGGCACAACTCCTATTTTCAGCTTGTGGCAGTGGATATTTTGGCATTTTGGTGAGTTTCTTGAAGTATCCAAGTACCTGCAAATTCCTTTGGAAATCTGTCTCAGGGTAATGACTACACAGGAGCTGATTTTCAGTATGTTTCTCTGTGCCTAGGAAATGAATTGGTGGTTTTTGGAAAGAAAGCGTTGGTGTTACACCTTGACCCTTAAAAATGACCAAGTCACAGGTTAAATTTCTTCAGCTGCTTGAACATATTTGCTGTTTGCACCCATGTATCTTAAGCTTATTGTCATAACAAAAGAAATGTGTGGAAAGCCCTCAGTTCTTGACAGACAACTTGTTTTTGAGTTACGTTTTCTCTCAAAACATCCTCTGCTTTTAGAACAATAGAACTCTTAATATCTCTCAAAACTTTATAGCTGAGCAGAGACCAGTCAGTTTGTGTCAGGATTTCCAGCTCATACTCTGAAAACAAAGTGAGCCCATCTTTAGGCTAAATTACATCATTATTTACTGGCACTGCCTATTGTTTAAAATGGTACACCAGGCCACAAGCCTATAGTAGTTTTGTAGACTCTAAAATTATAGTGGAAAGAAAGGACATTTTCACAGTTGTTGACATCTCTGATTTACAACTGCATTGGGAGCTAGTTATCAAACAGGTTTCTTTGCTGTTACCAGATGTTTCTAAATATCTGTTTTATTTTTTAATGAAAATCCTTAAGACATTCTAAGGGCATATTTTTCTCATGTATATTTTAAATCGTTAAAATGTTCTTAAATCACAAACCATATATAGACATTCTCTGCTCCTGAGAACTGTTAAACCATTAGGTATGACCACTGCATTACCTGGGAGGCTTTCTGGGAAAGAAAATTCACCTTTTTTCCCCCTGTACTAACCCACACCTGAATCAGACATGTGGGGAGAGAGCATTCTTAACAGTGTGCCAGAAGTAAGAATCCACACCAAAACCACAAAACTTGTTTAGGTGATTACCTTCAAAGAAAAAATCTATCAAAACTCACAGCTTATCCCTTTTGCTGTAACTTTGTTAGCATTGAGACAAAGGGAGACATTTAGAGAAAGAGTGTGGTATCTGCCAATGTCAAGATAGAATGGATTTTTCTATTTTACTATGAGATTATCAATATTAACCAATTAAATGTGAAAAACATATTTTGTGTATTTAGATGCAAAGATGTTACAGATAATGGTCTAGAATATGTTAAAAGGATTTTTTTTCCCCCCATTACTACTTGGCCATGGGATAAGTAATGAAAATAAATACACAAACCATCAATAAGTAATCACAGACAAGATCTACTCTCTTTCCTTGGGCAAATCTTTTGACCTTTCAATATTCCTGTTGTCCCTCTCTTTGCATATTTGATCTGTTTGGACTGTGGGGTGTCTGAAGAGAGAACTGGTTTTACTGTGGAGCACCCAAAGAGTTGCGAGATCTTGGCTTTCTGCAGAGCCTCGAGGCACCACCAGGCTGTTGATGCAACAACCAATATTTCAGTCTACTGAAGTTTCTGCTTTATTGCTAGAAACAGGATCTATCAATACAAAATGGCTTTCAGCCTATGCTCTTTCATCAGAGTGCTTGCCTACCATGTGCAGAAACCTGATCTCTGCAGGGGTCGTTGGCCGCCTCCCGACTCCTGCTACTGCTTTTGCATATGGCTTGTAGGAAGCAAGGAGGAGGAGATGGATCTTGCTGCAGATTCTGTTAGAGAAGAAGTGACATCACCAAGAGATAGAAAGGGGAGAGCAACGAGCTTCCTTGCAGGGCAGGGGAGAGTAAAGAGAATGTCATGGCAGTGTATTTGGGGAAGCAGGTTGGAGAGAAGAATGAACAGAAGGAGAGAGAGCAATAGAGACAACAGGAAGAAGAGTAAAGAATGAGCAATGAGACAATATGATTAGAGTTTTTTTTCCACCAGGGAGAAACATTTGCAGTACAAACAATTAAAATCCGTTAGACTTTCCTAATAATGCTTTTCCATGCATGAAATCATGGCGATTGCCAAAAGGATGGGGAGGAAACAGCAGGCAGGATATTTTGGGGTGTAAATGAAGAAGTGGGACTCGAGATTTGCAAATGAGAGACTGCATGATTTTTATCTTGTGGTTGGACATAGGTTATTGGCATGTAGTGGCAGAAGAAGTGGTCTGAATGGATTCTAGGGGATGAATGCATTCTGTGTCCTAAATCAAAATGTTCCTATTGAGATGAACAGTTTCCATCAATGTTAAATGTAGAGACTTGCTTCTGTACTGAGAGGAAAATCTTTTCTACAATTATTTAATATAAGTAATGAAAATTCTGCTTTTCACTGATGGTAAGCCTGTTATAATTTCTTCCTTACTTAAAAAGAGAAAATATCCTAGTAGGAAATTTTTTTGAACCTTTGAGTAGCAAACAGTGTCTGGTAAATGCAGGTATTTAAATCAGATGAAAAATTAATAATTATCTTCAAAGACTTCTGGGATAAGTTTTAAATGTGGTCTTGTGAAAAGTCTTTACATTTTACTCAGAGAATATGGAGGACCTGATACCACTTGAGTGTGGTAGAGCCATGATTAAAACCTGGCAATGCCCAGTGCCTTTTATTTCATTGTTTCTACCCTGGCCAGTCTTTGCCAAGGAATGATAAAAATGACTTCAGCAATCTTATTGATGAGATTCCAATGCCAAATTTTCTTCAAGTAAATGCAGCCTGCATTTGTTTAAGTAAGGGCAGGTACAGCTGCTGAGCTTGTCTTCCTGAACACTTCACACATTAGTGTGCTATTTTTGTCAGACTACCTTTGCTCCCCTTGAGTATTTGAGTGTTTTATATTTTTCTTCATTGGAAAAAAAATCCTGAACTTTAAGTTCAGTTGTATTCCATTGCTTTTCTTTATATGTTTGAAAGTTTCATGTTAAATAAGTGTTTATCCTTAACGTTGCCACAATGCTCTGTTTCCCAGCAATTAATTCCCAGGTTTTATTTTCCATTTCATACAAGTTTATTTTATTGCTTTACATCTTTATCTGCCAAACTCATTAGCTTTTTCTATGAAAACTTCAGTATTTTCTTCAGGGATTATTTCCAGGTCATAAACAAACAAGAAATAATCTTTCAAAATTGATTTTCATGATTCTTCCCTCCATTTTCAAATACCTGTTGTCTTAACAATCAAAGCCAATTCTTTATCTCTTCAGTAGTTTCTGCCACACTATTTGCAAATCATACAGTGTAGTGCTGAGTATTGTACTGGTATCTCCATAGATCTTAAATCAAGCAGGGTAGAATTTCTCCTGCTCACCCTCTGTCACTTACTCCAATCTTTCTATCCAGTTTACTCATCATGATTTCTATTCTGTGCTTTGGCTTTAATTTTTCTAAGCAATACATTTTATATTTCTCTGATGAAGTTTTCACTATACTGATCTGGAGTATTTGTATGTTTAAGAAAACAGGTATCAATTTGTTTTCTTGTGCAACATGTGGTGAAGTCACTTGAATGGCATCAGTAAGAATTAAACATTCTGGTTTGGATCTGATCCTCATTTTCAATTTGTTGAAACAGTTTCACCATAGGTGTTGCATCAGCTTTCTTCAATCTATTAGTGCCTCCAAGGTCTGAAAAGGAATCTCTCTCTTTTTTTTTTTTTTTTTTTTTTAAACTGCTTTCTCCTTCCCCCTGAATAGTTTTGACAGAAGCTTTTTTGTCATGTACAGGCATTTTGGCTTCCTGACCTAATCGTTTTGCTGATCCTGATTTTCTTCCATAATTCTTCTTGTTTCCTTAGGAAATGTAAATCTGCTGCAGCATCTGTTAGCTATCCTTGTTTATTAATAATTAGGCACGAATGTAATTATAAATTCTTTAATAATTTACCTTTACCACCTCTGAGAGGCCCATAACTGATCTCTTGTTTAAACATTTCAGATCTTTGTCTTACATTATTTTCATATATCATTCTCAAAGTGTTGACCACATTGTTGATACAAGCAAAATCTCATCCTCAGCTCTTGCCAGGAATTTATCTTTGAATGTGTTATCTCTTCTAATTGGGCATTTGGGAGAGAACAGATTGCTGGAAGCTCAGCCCTATGGCTCCTTAATTCATAGCTGCTTGGCCCTTGACTAAAATAAAGCTGCATGGAGCTGCCTGATTTAAGAACTCAGAGCATTAAGAGCAGCAAAGGATGAGATACAGCAGGACTACGTACTTTTATGCTGTTCATACACCCTATTTGGATCAGGCTCCAAACACTAACATTCACTTTTCTCTTCATTTACTTTTGCCAAATTAATACTGCTGAAGGAACCAAGCACAGAGGAATCTCCAGCCATTGAGGGGCTATTTTGACTGAATATATAGTGGAAAATGAGATTAGCAGACCAGAAATCTAGTCCTCTTCAGGAGGTGAACAGATGTGTTCTTCCAGCTTCAGCTGTGCTGGTGGAAGATATTAGTGACCGCAGCCTGTCTCTGGGTGGTTATCAGGAATCCCAAATCCCTTCGACTCTGCTAGTAGCGCTGCTCATACAAGCTTCCTCTAACCTATCTTTTTCCAAAATGCACTAGATTAGCAAAGCCTTACTGTTCATCTGAACTAACCTGGCCTCCTCGGAAGGGGGATGAGCCGGGGAGCGCTCGGGTGAGGCGCTCCGCCAGCAGATCGGTAGGGGCAGCAAAGAACAGTGGACAGCAATCCCTGCTCCTGGCATAGCTGCTGCAAAGTACACGTCTGGCTAGACCCCAAATGCTGCTACATTTGGTCACACATTTGGTCTCCTTCCTATCCCCACGGTAATTCCAGATCCATTTACTCTTCTAATTTCTGCACTTTAGACTATTCTGATTTTGACAGCAACACTTTGTTTATTTCAAAAGCTTCCATTCTCCCAGCGGCTGTGTAGAGTGGTGATCTGGTGAGCAGGAAAAAAGAGTGACTTCTAACCACACACGTATGCTCCCCCTGCTTGTCTCCATTTAATAAAATTTTATTATTTGCTACCTCTAAATTCCTCTGTGATAAATCACCAGAATCTGCCATGTCAGTCTTCTTTGTATTCTGAACCACAGGAAAAAAAAAAAAGAAATAATCAAATACTTACTTGCTTAGAAAAATATGTCAAGAAAGACTGTGGCTGCCCCATGGTGCTTCTGGCTCAAATGAGAGAAAACACAGATGTACCAGACACATTGTGGCAGCGATCTTCTGCTGGAACAAAAAGATACCAAAAAAACCAAATTACATTACACAGGCTGGAGATTTGCTGTTCCCATATCATCAAATAAGGTTTTTTCACTTCTGCATTGCAGAATAGTAATGACAGCATTCAGCGTTTTAGGGTCACTTTGGCTTATAGGTCTCAAGAGAAATAATTCCTTCTTGCCCCCCTCCCAATTTAAAACTGTATTACAATACTCTTTTTTTTTTTTTTTAGTTTTTCTCTTTGACAAGAAATTAAAACAAACATCAATATTTTTGACCATTTGAAGGCGATTGTTTCAGGCTGGGGATTTCCAAAGCGGGGGAAAAAAGGGTGATCAAACCTTTAAATTGCTCTAAAGATTTCAGAAAATATGTAGATTTAATGGTCTGCAGCTTTTCCTAGAGGAATCTGAAAGGGAATGAAAATTTTGCAATGGAAGTGGGAGTCAGGTCCAGATGTACATGACAGCCTTAAGAGAGTCAAGGAAATTGAGGGCAGCTGAAGAGAAGGTGCAGTGCGATTTATTGGCACCAGAAAAACTCACAGGCTTAGAGAATTTTGGTCTGACTACTATTTACTGTGTGTTTAATCACAGAGGCTTTGGAGCGAGCCAAATCTGTCTGGAGAAAGCAGAGCTGAAAAAGCAACGCTTTTCTGTTTTTTTTAATGGGTGAGAAGCTAGACGAGGGCAAAACAAAATCTAACCAGATTTTGGAGGAGGGGTGGGGGGAGTGAAAATGAAGCAGAAGGACCCAAACCAGTTTTTTGATCAAGACGCTGATGCTGAGCTTCGGGCAAGGACGCATCCCTGGGGATCCCTGCGCTGCGTGCGTCTGGAAGATGCGGCCGGGGAGTGAGCAGAAACTTTAAGATTATTAAATGTAGAAGAGAGAGGATACATCCCCCTTCCGTCCGTCCCTGTGCGAGCCCGGGCGGTCCCGGCGGTGGCGCTGGCACCTTGCAGGAGGCGGCGGCAGCGGAGCGCAGCCAGCCCACGGCTCCTGACGGACAGCCAGCGGCTCTGGATGGGAAAGGGGCGGCAGGGAAGGCGGGGGGAGATGGATCCCGGCAGTGAGGGAGGCCAGCCGAATGGCTCAGGGGTGCCGGAGGAAAGCGGAACAGAGAAATGCCCTCCTATGTCATCCCCAAGCCCCGCTGGGGGTTCGTGCTGGGTGCCGCTCCTTCCTTCGCCTGATCCCCCAGCGGTGGGAGAGCTGTGCCTGTGAGAGCTGTGAAACCTCACCCACGGGTGATTCTCCTCGCAGAAAATGTGGCTGCTGTGGAAAGCTTCCTGGGCCTGTTTTTAGAACAGAATAAAAGTGTATAAAGTCCCCGTACCGGTGGTAATTTTCAAAGTAGATTTACGTGAACAGCAGGCAGGTAGGTGAGTCTGATCAGCCCATTTCAGGGCTTTTCATCATTCTAGGGGCAGTCATCATTCTAGATGGCCCCTCATTCTCATTGTTTAGATAGTGTTGCAGGAGACAGATGGGATTTGATGTTCCGTAGATGAACACACACTAAGTTTGCCTGTTGTTATTTTTTCCTTGTCTTATTTGTGGGTGCTTTGGGAATGTGACAAAGGTGGCAGGGCTCTGAGGAGCTTCCTTTGATGTCTCAGACTTAGGCCACCATGTCTCTTCCATTGGTATGTATTCAGACTTTCTCAAGAGAAAAACATGTGTGGGTCATGCACTACTTCTATTTTAAATTGGAACGAAAAAGAGTTACTAGTTTAATATTACCATCAGAAACACTTCTCTAGTGCTTTATCTGGTCTATCATTCCCTTGTTTAGAGGATTACTTAAACAAAAGAGAACACATTAGTCTATTAACCAAACAGTTTTTTTTCCTTTATGAACACTTATATTTTATCTATCTGTATTTTTAATACACAGGTTTGGCTGACCTAGGAGCAGTATGGGCAAATAGAGAGGAGTGACATAGTTATCACAGGCAAAATAGCACCCAGCTACAAGTACAGGGCTACAAGTAAAAAAAGCATCAGATTTTCACACTGGGTGAAGAAACGAGAGACTGGCAGAAAGCCTTGGAGAAGAACATGTTCTTATCACAACAAACAGTTGGTTCTGATGTTATTATTGTACTTGATGGTGCCATCAGAAACCGTCAGTGCTTGGAGAGAATGCTGAATAATTTTAAATGTAAACAGTGATTGAGATAAAAGAAAGCACAGGAGCAAACTGTCTTTGAAATGTGGGTGCTTCTATGTAAGAGTTACAAAAAAGAACTAATTACATAAGGTACTATACATAGCCGGTGTTCCCCTCTATTTTAATGTTTTGGTGGTTTTTAATTCTTCCCTTCCTTCAGTTTTGAGCAATACACAGAAACTGGGGAAAAATAAAATCTTGACAAAGAATGGAATTTTGCAAAAAATTTCTAAGTTTTTCTTGATGTGTTCATTTCAACTGATTTAGATAAGTGCTTATGGCAGCCTAGCTGAACAGACATTTCCTAAGGTTTTGGCAGGACTGAGGTCTTTGGTTTTTCCTTTTCAATGAACTTTGTATGATCAGTTGCAGAATCACATTAGTGTGATCACAACAATCACAACAGTAAGATCTTCCAGTATGACTTGAGAGGGAGAGCTATGTCTCTTTTTGACTTAATACTATACCACACTAAAGAGAGACATGCTGAGGATTATTTGTGTTTTTAAGCAAAAAACATAAGCATTTAGATTTACAAATAATAGAACATTCAAGACTGAATTATTTTCCTATAATTTATTTTAAAAGAATATTTTACCATAACATAATATTAGGACTCTGTTGTAAGGACAGAGGAGGATGTGAGATTAGCTCTTGGAGCAACATGATAGATGTCTTTTTTATAAACATCTTGGTTTTGGAGTGGAGTATTTTGATTGTTTTACATGTTGTACGAGAGCTTTTATTCATCAAAGCACCTAAGCATGCACTTGAGGCTACTTTGTAATTTCTCATTTCTAAATGATTTAAATAATTTAAATTTTTTCACTGCAATAAAAGTAGCAGGTAATAACGCCTCCCTGTGTCTGCTGATCAGGGCAGCACTGGTGGTGGAGGGGATGAGGAGAGACAAACATTTTCCTAAGCAGCTATACCCCTGACTCCCCCAAAACCATTGCCATTGTGGACAAATCCTCGGTGATGGGAAGAATTTTCTAGAACTTGTTGACTTCCTCAGGGAGACTTTTAGCAACAGCAGATTTGGGCATTGGGTTCTTACCATGTCAACTTGCAGTTCTTCTCAGCTGTCTGTATCATCTTTTGACGGAAAATCATCATCTTTTTTATAATTCATATCAAACTTTAAAAGTTAATTTAGAGGCAATAGTTAACTTTAGGCTAAGGATGAAAACCCTTTTTCTCAAGAAGACTCAAATTTGCCAGCTTTCACACCCACAAATCATTTATTTAACATGTTCTGTCTTAATGCTTGTGTCATACAGATTTGATCCTACCAACACTTTAATGAAAGAGGGCTGGAATCCAAGTCCTTTTAAATTCTACTGAAACAGAGCTCTTGGCATGAAGATATTTTGTTAATCTAGGCAGATAGTCTAAGAGCTAGAGATGTATGTAAGTGGGGCATGGATCAGACACTCTTTCCCATTGCTTGTGACCCTGTCATCCTGAATCATCCCTTGTACTGCTGATGCATTTGAAGAGCACAGGGTCACTGGTAATTAAGACAGCTTTATGAAAGTGCTAGCAGTTGCAGCTGTAGGATGGAGAGTACCTGGAGTGCAGAATTTGTTAACCACATTGAATTCCTTTCGAAAAGGAAACCCTAACATTCTCACATACAGTGCTATCTCTTGGGCTCAACAGTTACACAGGGTTGCATTAGGTCACTATTTGGATGGATGATCTCCATCAAAAATGCCAGGTGCTGCAGGAAGCCTTGCTGATGCCATGGTGGCCAGGACTTCCTCTCAGAGGCATTACTAAGCGGTGCTCCACATGCCTCAGGACCTTTTGGTTTGATGGTGAGGATGTATTTTAAGCAGGCATCTCTCAGCTGAAGCATTTAACACTGACATATAAGGCACAGATCAAGGGCAACAGCCTGCAAAATCCTTTTTGATCTGTATGAGAATGACAGGCACTGCATGATAGCTGCAGTCCAGGTGGGAAAGATCAACACTGCTCTCTGAGCTAACCAAAAAGGTGCAAGGGTCTGGAGGGGAGAATTATCTACATGTTACAGAGACACTGAGTAGGGAAGAAGCCAGTTTAAAATGGCATCTGAAGCACATAAAATAAATTCTGGGGCTTGTCCTGCATGCTTTCAAATGTATTCTGGCTGACTGATCAGTGTTTATCCTGCCTGATTCCTTAACCCAGAAATCCTGGAAGAAAAGCATAGGTGGGAGAAGTACACCATCATCTGGCACATGTAGGCTGATATGCCAGACTTGATATCTGCCGTGCATCACAGCTTCTGCACAGTTCATTACAGTGACTCATATACAGAAAGACTGAAAGCAGGACAATATAGCAAAAAAATTTATTTGCATTCACATTTACAATCCAGCTGGTGTCAGGACATCTTCATTTAGAGATGAATAACACGGCACAAGGCAAAGGAAAAGAATGAAAGTAATAAAAAATATTTTTTTCCATCAAGGCCATAATTGCAAAATGTGGCTGTATCTCCCACTTGTTTGTCTAAACAGCCTTTGTTAATATGCCATTGTTAACACTGACAGATGGATGTAGAAACCAGCTGGAAAGTCTCTCAGATAGCACTCATGACCAAAGTATGTACTTGGACAAAGTGTTCATGGGATGAGTGTCATCTTCATTCACCGGACCAGCTTTTATAGCAGAGGTAGGTATTAGGTAGCTGGAGTGAAGCATTAGGTCCTGCTGCCTTTGAACCATCCAAAGAAAGTTCCATTTCTGGAACAACCATCAAGGAAAACCATCTTGCATCTGGCACAATTCCCAAAGTGTTCACTGTAGAGCTGCACACACAAAAGTTTGAGAGACACCACATCCTCCCAGACTGCACTGTAGAAAGAAGGGCCATGAAGCTGAGTTTCAAAAAGACTGTTAAAATACCAGTGTGAGAGCAGCAACATCAGAGTGCCACTGGGCAAATAGAAATCTTGTTATCATGAGTATTACTGTGCAGTTAAACATGAGACTGAACATACGTGTAGCAGAGAAGTGAGCCAGTTTTCCTAGGTTCATGCCCATTGCTCTAACCTCTTGATTATAATGAGTTTACATTACTGTATTAGCCATTAAAGTCATGGGAGATTTTCCACTGATTCTCCTGACCTTTGTATCACACCATTAAAGTATGGGTCACATAGTCAGTGACTTCTCTCAGCTTCATGTCATAGGTACATTCTTGCTCAATTACTTTATCCTGGGTAATCCTGGTAACCCTGGATATCCCAGCCATAATGGATGACTTACCCTATCCTACTTTATCTCTGTAATGGAGATAGCAATTAAAGAAATAATCTGCATGTGTGACTGCACATCTGACCCTCTTTTTTTTTCATTTTACACTAGAAGTAAAAGTGATTGCAACCAGATTAATTTCCCTCCTAACTCCTCCCTGTAGGCTGGGGTCCAGAGACCTGCAGAAAGTCATCCCTGAACCGCATCAGTCAAGCCTAGTGTAAATACTCCTTCATTTTAGAAATTACAAATTTGACAGTTTGCAAATAATTCCCTACATCAACACAGCTCTTTTGGCCCTGCACGTGAACGTACACCTTCAGTGGCTCCTACAAGGCGATGTAGTTGGTGTTTGTAGGCAGCAGCGACATGTAGAGCTCTGCAGACACGGTCAGGTGCTGTAGCAGTGCCCTTGGAGCACAGCCACAGCAGGGCAATCTCCACAGGAAGGCACTGTTTGGCCTCATGTCCCCTTGGCCAGGCTGTTATGGTTTTCCTACCCTCCCCTTCTGGCTTTGTCACCCCAGAAGGATATTGATGGATTCCTTGAGTTGCTATTTGTGCTGGGGTGCCAGAGTCTCTGGGATAATTACTTCACAGCGCAGTTTACCGCAGTGAATGTTGTCAGAACAGCGATACATATTTGTTGTTGTAGCCAACTGGCATCCAGCTTAAGGATCTTTCCCTCTGACTATTTAAATTAGAGTCTGCATTGTCTTGTGTGATAATGCTCACAGAGCAATAAGGCAGCATGCTTTCTATGAAATGTCTTGTAGCCGGTGATCTTTTAAGTCTTTCTTGGCTTGTCTTCTGGTCTGAACATCTGTGCTCTGTCCCTCTTTCTGTGTAGTGTTCACTGCTATTGGACATTCTGCTTGAGGCAACATCAAGTCTAGTGTTCTGCATTTCCCATCCTAATTGTGGTATTTTGTTGTTGTTGCATATGCTCTTAATCAGCTTTTGCAATCCTTCCTGGAATGTGTATATAAAATTTGTGAAATATTCTCAGAACCTCTGGAATGATAGCAGAAAAAATATACTAGAAAAGAAAGGAATTTTTAAATCATCAAAATACTTTTTCAGTTTTGTCTACAGCATTCCCTACATTATGTATTAGTTCATGTCAATTATTATCTAGGCAGTTTCTAAATGTATGGTGTTTGACACCTGGGAGGGAGCCAACAAAACCCAAGAAAACCATCCTCTGCTCTCTCCCTTCACCCCCAAATTCTTAACTTTCCATTAGGGTTTTTTTAAAGTCAAGGAGAGCTCTGAAGTTGTAGGTGAATAATCTCTGGGGCAGTACCTGCCTAGAATGAGCCAACTGATTTTTAATTTTGTAATGACTTATTTTACATAATTTTCTACTTGCTTTCATTTTGCCCTTCTCATTGTCCCGGTGAACTAGCACACCTAAGACAGCAAAGAATGTTGTTTCATATTTACACGTAGAATTTAATACATCTCAACATTGCATTTTATGCAATCAGAAAAACAATAGTAAATGTAGTTGCTTTGTTTTGTGTCAGTAAACAACCTGTGTGGCATTCAGCAGAGCTGTGTGCTGCAGGGCAGGCAGAGGTGCAGAGGTGACTGTATTTTTTTGCTTCTAACAAAGTCACACTTGACCTTTGACCTCACATCTCACTCTTAGTCCCAAGTGTGGGGTCATCTCACAGCAACCACCTGCCCTGCAATGTTTCTTCCACAACATATCAATTGCTCTGGCAAAGCAATTGCATGCGTTTAAAAGATTTGCAGGCATATTGTTCCCATATGCGAGTTCTCCTGCAATGGGATATTCAGTTGTCACTCCTGGGGAACACGGTGCCCCTTTAACCTCCACCCCAAGGCTTGTAAGGCTGAGTCTGGTGCTGAAAAATTTCCCCTCACACTGCAGGTAGTGCCAAATGCTGTGTCTTACGCAGACCTTTTCTGAAGCCTGTGGCTTGCATCTCCAGTCTGGGCTACCTTGCCTACCATGTTTTTGTGGTCACTGCTGATATTCTTAAAATAAATATAATTGAAGAATAATATCTTTTGCATTTGGCATTTTGGTGAATAAAGGAGAATGATCCCCACACTGCCTTACTAAAGTGAGAAATTCAGCATCAGAGGGAAGGAAATGTTGCTGATCTGCTACAAATGTGACCACAACAATCTAGCTGTGTATTCACAGAGAGAAAGTTATTAGTGTTGGAAAGTGAAATGCTGTGTAGGGAGAAAGCTACTGGGGCCTTAACTGTTTCTGCCTCCTGCTTTGGCTGTCACAGATGTTAGTCACATCACATAATGCACTACCTGAAGGCACTCAGCTACTGCGGTGATGAGGGCAGTATAAGAACTTATATAGAATGGAAAAACTGTAAGCAATGGTGTCCTGTGAGGATAAATTCAGGGAAGAGGATGCCTAAGGGCAATATAAGCTAGTGGGTGGTTTCACTAGCCCAGGAAATGGAAATAGAGCTCCAAACCTCGGTCCTTTAAAGGCTTTTCGTCTTTGCCATCCTTTTTTTGTTATCACTGAACAATCAGGAAAGCAGAAAGCAAGGCAGTTTGAAAATTTTCTAAGGGCTTTCCTCACAGGCCCAGAGGAGGAAGGGGACACTGTTTCCCCAGGTGTCTTCTGGCATTGCTTCTCCTGTGTTTCTCTTCTGCCTTGAGCAGACCTGTGGGGACTTAGGACATATTAAACTCCTTTAGATGGTGCTGCCTCTTCCTTCCACAAATCAGTCGTCAAAGAAAAAAAAAATTATATTAGCCTACTTATGTAATGATAGCCTGTTGAAAGACTAATTTTCTTCTTCCTCGCTCTCCAGAAACACTTGTGCTCTCTTCTCCAGTGAATCTTCAGAGCCAAAGAGGTCCAAGTAGGTGCTTTATCTCAGCGGGGTGGAGGTGGTGCCATGGCGAAGCGCAGCAGCAGCGATTGCTCCGTGAGCCGGGTCAGGTCCAGGTGCCTAATGAGAGCGATGGGAGGCACTCAGTGCAGAGCTGGCCTCAAAATGTGGCTACTACACTTTGGACATTAAGCACATGCAACTCCTCCTGAAATCAATGGGAGGCAAAGGCCTCTCAGCACTGGAAGTAGGAATGTGATTCATCTCTGAAATCTAACTTTACAGAGCGGTCACAGAGATTCTACCTCTGAACTTGAATCACTCTGTCTTAGCTGCATTCAGGGCTGATGGGAAGAAATAAGCTCAGCTTATTCTGGTCACCAGGTAATTCTAGGTGGCTGTAGGTAATTGGAGGCAATTAAGCTGATATGAAATGGATTCTGTTCCTGCTGCCTAAAATCAAGGACTTGCTTATGGGGACCAACCACAGTAATAGGAAACTTTTGAAGCTAATTAATGTATCCAGGGGAATATCTCATCGGAATGGCAGGGCCAAGGACAGGATCATGGAATCTGAGCTCACATTACTCAGGCACATCTGCAATGTAAAGTTTAGACAGAAGATACCTAAAAAAAATGGTTACTTTTAAAAAGACAGCTAGTAATTTTGCTCTATGATTGACGCATTACTAAAGCTGTCTTTCTTTGGAGCTAGAATTGCTAGATTTTTCAAAATCTAATTGTTATAATTTTAAGCAAAATCTGCAGAAATTAGTTAGACACTGAATCTCATTCACTTTATGTAAGATAAATGGGAATTATGGGCAAGATGTAATGTTCTCTAGCTGTATTTCACAGTACTGCAAGAATTGTAAAAGAACAATGTAGGTGGTAATCTGTAACTATTTCAACCATTTTTAGGTTGAAAAATACATAACAAGTACTTAACTCACTTCTTATTGTGACTGTAAAAGAAGAATGTGATAACATTTGTGATAGTCCTGCACTGTTGAACTAGAGATGTTTCAAGTTCATAAATATGTTAAATGCTTCCTTCTTTGCTATTGTACCAAGTAATAAGCATGAAAATACACCATGTTGGATCTTCATTGGCTGACAGTCATTCAGCTAAGTCTACTGCTTGCTCAATAAATTATGTATGTACATTAAGATATCATTTGTTGGATCACCACAGAATTTATCCACTCTGCAGAGCACGCAATACTGAAAAAAATGCAATTATATTTAAATATAAATACTGTTTTACCTCAGTACCTGTCTCAATGGCTTCATCCTCACTAAATGAAATTTGGTTTCAATGGATTTGGGAGAACCTGGTCCCCAAGACTTTGGCACTGTAGGGTAGTAGATTTTATTTACTGTTCTGGGCTGGCAGTTGCACCTTTTGGGGATGAATATTAATTCTCATCTTAGCATAATCATTTTAGAATATTCCCTTTGTTCCATTGCCCAGATGTGTCTTGTGTCATCAGCAGATGAGCTGAACAGCAGTGGTTTGACACGCTCGGCGGCTGATTAGGCACACTGGTTGGAGGAGGCTGTGATGAAGGAATTCGTGTGGCTGCAACAGAGCTGTTTCTTACTTGTGCCGTGGTGTTAAGCAGTGGTAATGAAGGGCTGGTAAACAGGATGCTTTTGGGAGTGCCTGGGTCTGTAGGGCTCCATTCCCATTGTCAAGGCTGGAATATGCTTTGGGGAGAACCCCATATATGTGCAGGATGTCATGCTGTCAGTCACGAAAAAAGAACTTTTACCTGTGGAGGTATGCCCTTCAACTATTGAAAATACTTTTGAACTGAGGAGAAAAAGGTGGGAAATTTATCCTAATTATGATTAGGATGAGTTAGACACAATTTCCCTGACAGCAGTAGCACTCTACCTACTGTCTGACTATGTGAGAGGAGAAAAAAAATCTCCAGCTGGTGTTTTCTTGATCAACTTCTTTCAAGTGGAGAGAAGGAAAAAAGCTGTAGGTTCAGCAGATGGTTTAAAATGGCCAGGGGCATCCCACAGCCTGTGCCTCTGGTACCTGGAATTGAGTCCTCTGACCACTGATTCTGTTCTGCCTTAATAAGAGAAAAGCCATGAAAGAGAACAAAACTTTTTCATAAAGCTGTATCTGAAATGGGTGATTAGGCATGAGACAGGATCATTTCTGCTAGGTGCCACGTTGATTGCTTTATGGTCTCAAATAGTCTTAATGTATTTATGCTTTCTGTATTCCCACCAAGAGGCTTTTCCTTTCATTCCTCCTGCTGCAATGAACCACACAGAGCAGTAACTGGGCAAAGAACCATTATTTCTAGTTGGTGGCCTGTCTTCTGCAGCAACCTTCGACATAAGTGAGCCCAATTTTGTGACCGTAATTACACATGGGCCCAACTGTTTGAACTTGCAATTGCACCCATTTAGAAGATTTGCAATTGGGCAGTTAGTCTTCTAAATGGGGACAATTGCAAGCTACAAATAACTAGTCCAGCATTTAATTGCTGGTGTAAAATGATTCCTACAACATTGGAGGTCAGGTAGAAGTCCAGCTAAAAACAAAACAAAACAAAACACAGCCTATTTGGGCAGCAGAGAGGAGGCATGAACTTTCCTGGTCAATAAATCTGCCAGTGAACTACAAATGGTTGCAAAAATTGAAAGTCACGTGGGTCTGTGAGGAGAGAAAACGAATGCCTGGGGCACTGTTGTGTAGCAGCAGTGCAGCAGGCTCAGGCTCTCACAACAGATAGGTAGAAGAGCTGGCTGGAAGCCATCCAACCCACACTTCCTGGTATTTCAGTCACTGGAATGATGCTCAAAAAACAGTTCCAAAAAGGTCATGTTCCAGACAACAACATGCTAGCTAAGTTTAGAGACCAAATAGATTTGGCTTATGTTCAACAAAAGAAACTTTAATGTCACAGGCATATATATATATACACATACACACATATGTACATATACATATACATATATATACACACACACATATATACATATATATATGTATATATAGATATATGTGTGTATATATATATATAGTACTTAAACAGTTTTTATACTTCAAAGGAGAAGTAGCACCACCCTTTTTAAAAGCTTGCCTTAAGGTTTTCACCATTTTTCTGAAGACAGTTGAAGGTTATTAATAGATTAATGCCTACTTTTTTTGTGGGTGTTATGAAAATTCTTGATTATAAACCCAAATAATATCTCTGAGCTACATTTAAATGCATGTATGCACAGGGTTATGATTGTTAACTTTTCCCCTTGACATTTTTATCCCATAGCCAACTCACCAGAAAGCATTAGTCAGGAAGAATGACTGATCTCAGGGGCAACAGAATTTAAGCGTGAGTTTAGTTTAAAGCACATTCTGCTATAAATCAAAGGAAGAGCTCTTTCTTTTTAAATTATTTAACTTCAAAATATAAAGCTTTTAATGCAAGCTTGGTAGAAGGAACAACACAAACTCCTCAGATATCTGTTAGCATTTTTTGCTTTGATTGTATTCACACTCTTAAATATTTGCTTCCCCTGAATATTTTTTAAGGCAGATGAGATTTCTGGTAGGGATGGTTATGTAAACAGGGCATTTTAAACACCTTTGAATATATATATATATATATATGAATAATTTTCAATTTGCAAATATGGACTGCAACCTGATTCAGAGAGCTTTGCAAATTTTATCAAAAAGTAGGAACGTACTTGATGGATTTTTCAAAAAACATTCAGCAATTGCCTGTCAGATGAAGGACAGAGCAGTGAGAGGTTGTTGTAATTCTTCCCTAAATAGCTCCTAATAACAAATGAATTGCAGGTAATCTAGAGCTACTTCTGTGAACTATTCATATATAGAAAAATACCTGATTTTTTAATATAAATTACTTTATCAGTTATGCTAAAACTGTTATTGTAACTGCCAAAGAATCCTGCCTGATACACTAAGTTTTTTCCTTGTTTTTCAATGAAATAATTTAAATCTTTTCTTAGCAGAAGGCTAGTTAAAACCTGATGCTAATATCAATCCTGTACAGAGAGAGGAAAAGGTGCACCTTTGTATTATCACTCAGGACAAGAGAATTTGGATAATTTCAAAAAATATTTTGATTCACTGCTGTGAAGAAATGGGGAAGAATTGCTCTCATATAAACTGGAGTTTATTCATGAATTCTCTATCAGCTATTGGGTTTTATACCCGTACAACTGCTGAGGTATTTATGTATCTTTTGGCTTTATGCACATCAGTTTCTCCAGCCAAATCAGTTCTTACAATTAAGCATGTGATTAAACATTTTATCTGATCAGTCTAAAATACATTCCTGGGAGGACAAAGTCCCTCTGAGAGCTGAATCCCACTGGGATGAGATTATAACATTTATATGTACTTGGCAGTGTTGGTGACTATGGCAGTAATAATTCTGATATAAAATAAATACACTCATTTACATACATGAAAATCCACACATATAGATGTACGTTACGTGCATTGATTTGCATTGATTTATATATATTATACATATTGGATTTTATATTTTGGCCTCCTTGGGCTGCAGGTAGGGGAAGGCACCTACAGTGAGCCTGACTGCTCCCCCTTGCTCCATAGGGTGTGGATCTAGGGCACCACTGTGGCAATGGGGAGGTTCTTCTGACTGGAACATTGTCTTTCTGGGTTGTGAAATTGTTAATATTTACTTTTGGCTGTTGTGCACTTCAGATTTGTCTCCTTGGGAATACCTAGGGGATACATGTTTGCTTGCAACGCATTGCGGTTTAATTAAGCTGATTTCAGTTGGATTGTTTTGTGTGCTTTATGGCAAGGATGGAATAAGCAAGTGGTTTATTTTATTTATTTTTGAAGAAATAACTAAAAGGAAATGGTACAATGCAGAAGCATTATAGACAAATATCCTCTGGGGCAATTGTTTATTGACCCACTTTTTAGCAAAACACCATATATATTATCATGCTACATCACAAGTGTGATTCTGCCCAGCCAAACTGAAGAGGATTTTTGCCAGCATCTTAAATGAGAGAAACATTCGACCCTAAAACAGTATTCCTCACATCCTGATGAGTGTGAGCTAGCTACCATTTGTACAGTGCATAGTAAAATAGCCAGCTCTTACTCCTTAAATATATTCTTTCACGTGCAATTTTAAACAGTTTCTTTTTCCCCTTTCTTTTTTTCAAGCTGTTATGGAAGTTTGCCTAAATAATGTGCAGTCTGCTTTTCTTAAGTAAACATTTTCCAAACAGCGTTAATTAATGGCTATAAAGCAAATCCCAGTGCAAGCTTATCTTTTATGTTCCCCCTCCCTTATGTCCACATTTCTGAGAACATTGATGCTGGAACCAATACAAACCATCCCAGCTGTCTCCAAAATTAGTACTGAGAAAAATAAACTGTTCTTCAAAGTAATAATTTTATATAACTAAATAAATAAATATTGTCAACACTGGGTCAAAAATACAAGCAAAATTACATCAAATTCACTTCATAAGATGGATTGTATGAATGCATTTCAGTTCCTCTCTCATCATTCTCCTTTATATTTTTAGACAGTCTTTATGTGAATACAATGACTCCAATATCAAACATTTTAAATGATGCTTGAAATATCAGTCACTTGGCTTTGATGTCACACACAATTAAATTCAACCCATCTTCTCTCAGTTAATAACAGCAATCTCACCAAGTCTAGTGCCTAATTAATACAAGCTATTTGTCACATAGAGGTGACACATGTATATCAGAAAGCTTGAAATATTGTTTTGTGCTGCAGTAGCGCTAGCCAGCCCTGCAATATAGAAACTGTCTTATGTGTGATTGTCTTTAAAGATTTCAAAAGGCCTCAGAGTTTGGTGTGCTCAAGCTGGGACTCGACAGTGCATAGAAGGCACTACTGATGTGTTGGCTCCCTTTAGGCTGCTAAATAGTGAGGTATTTAGAAAGAAACGCTGCTAGAATTGAAAGGATCATACCTGATCATTCATTTAGGTGATCGGCAGAATTACAGATACGCAGTGCCAGTGGTAATTTGCTTAACCTGCAGTTTTTAAGCTATGTGATAGAATACACAATCATACATTTTCTTATTGTTGCATAAGCATTTCTTCATATTATTTATGCTCAGCATTTTTTAACAGTGTTTCAGCCAGGGTTGCTGTTGCCAAATAAATGAGCTTGTCTGCCTCGTGTTAATTATCATTGTGTAATAAATAACTGTATAATAAGGTGGGTCTAATCCTGCCTTCTTAACTCAGGCAAGGATTCTGTCTGCCTCACTGAGTGTTTTGCCTATATTAAGGCAGCAGACTTGGCACCAAAAATTGACTATATTGTTAGTAGCAGTAAATTAAGGATAATTTGTTATTGAACTCTTCTTGTGAATAAAGCACAACAAAGAAACCCTCAAAGTAAGATAAGGAAGGAAACCTTAGCTATATCTGGATTAGTAACCATAGTAATACCTATGGATTTTCAGTGCATTATATTTTGCAGAAAGTGTGAAAGGTTTTTCCTGGATTTTTTGATTATATGTGTTTTTGCTCTTATATATTAGCAGTAGGGTGCAATGACAAAAAACACCTGTAGCACTTTAGGGCTTCCACCCAGAGCTGAGCATGAGAAGGTCTACTCCAGCTGCTCTTGGCTGTGAGAAGGAATGCCACCACAAGTCAGAGGACAGCTGATGCAGAATTCAAACCAGTGCAGTCTCTGGAGTCCTCTCTTTGTTCACAACCAGTGTTGTTGGTGGGCAAAGTGATGTTCTTACTTCATGTGCACTTTTTTCTCTGAATTGCCAGCTGAGTGGTGTTTCCTAAGTATAAGCCACTAAATCTTCTGATTCTGGTAGAGATAGATATAGGTACAGAGATGGATCTTAGAGTTTTCTCCCCTCCAATCTACCCTTTGCTAGCCCTCTGTTAAATACCCTCAAGAGTATGAAGCACAGGGAAAACTACTCTCAAGGAGTGGGCATTGCAACACTGGGATAAACTCTCTACCTTTCTTCATGGTATTTTAGGGAACATAATTATGTACATTTGTGTTTGGTGAGGAATGGGAATGAGAGAGGCCTTTACAGCAGAAACAAATGGATTTTTCCATTGCTGCTTAAGAAAATGTGAGAAGTTAATCTCACATCTTGTCAGATGCATATTCACTTTTAAGCCCATCAAAATGTGAGTCTAGATCAAGGTAGAACTGAACAATAAGTCAGACCTGTATGCAGAAGAGTGGAGAGTGCCCCAATCTCTGTAACACTTGAGCAGAAGGGTACTGTTTGAGCTCAGTGACAATCTAACAAGTTAGTCTGTACTAGATTTGTGATAAGAGCTTTTTTCCCTCAGCTATGGTATCTGCAAACATATAAAAGTCACAGTTACTGGAAGGAAAATGATAATTGTAAACAATTACTATGAAGACAATTTAAGGGTTGTGGTGCATAAATACCTGAATGTGACCTCTAAAGGGATGTGCTGGTTAGAAAGATTAATGTGCTAGTAGATGGTGTTAGTAGTAGTAGCAAGCTGATCTCTTTATGCTAGATACATCATAAAGAGCCATGAGGAGTTTACAACTAATGCTGAAACTGAGCAGCAAGTAGGGCATAGAAGCACACTGTGTTCTGTCAGATGGCTGGACCCTGAAATCTGACAGTTTAAGATTAGAAATCAGGAGTTTCTATTTGACAGTGAAATTATTCACCACTTAAACAGAATATTCAAAATTACAGTGAATGCTTTACCACTTGGCATTTCTACATTGAGTCTGGAAGAATTTCCAAAGAGTAGGTTTTTTTACCTTTAGTTATGCAGCTTTTGTGTAGTAATTGCTAAATGAAAATTTATTCCAATACATTGGAGGTCAGGTTAAATGACCATAACTGGCCTTTCTGTGCTGAAGATCTTTGAAGGGTGAGTTGCTGAAAGGCAAAGGTCTCCTTTGCATCTCTTTTTTTTCTAGTACCAAATCAACAGAGCATCTTCCTCCCCTAGATACACCTGTTAAAACATATTGTTCTTTTACTACTGGTAACAGTCCAGTCAGTCTCTGAATTAGAAATCTCTCAAAGTTGAAAGGAAAGGAGAAAACCCATTGGATAATTAATTGATATACTATTACAAGGATAAATGTTTTGGGGATATTGAAAATGTTCTTGTATGTGGTGTAGGATGCAGGAAAATTGCAAAACACATTAGCTATGGAAATTAAATGACAGGCTGCACAGAGCAAAACTGGTTGTAGGAACAATGTCACCAATGTGTCATATATCTCACAGTGTTAGGTTCTCACTTAAAACCATAGAGCCAGTTTCCATGTGACTGTCTTTTTGTGAACTTTGGCAAGGATTGTCTTTTTATTAATTTATTTTGTTTATTTTTTTTTTTTTTTTTGGTGTGTTAACTTCCCTCAAATTATGCTTCAGTTACCTAATAGACAAAATGCATCCTCCCTGATGGTCTGTCAGCTACTTCCTGCTACAAAGCTTCCAGGGGCTGAAGTGCTGGAGGCGAGCCACCCTGGCAGGTGTCCAGCCGCCTGGCCGGCCAGCTGGCTGCTGCTGCCCCACCTCTGCCGCTGCTCCCTGCCTGCAGGAGTGCAGAGCTTGCACAAAGGCTCCAAAGAATCTTGGAGTGACCATTTGGATTGCCAAAACAGTGCAATAAGGCGCTAACTGAGGGAAAAGGCAAGCGCTGGTTCATACCATATGCACTTATGGAGGGCTGCGTGTCGTCTGTCCCCGCAACTGGGTGAGTCGGGAGCGATTAATGGAGCCGTGTTTCATTTGTACAAGGTGCTAAGTGTGCCCAGTGCTGTGCAGACGATCATGCTGGATGCTACTCTTTTGCCATATTGTTTTAGAGCTACCCCCTACTTTTTTCCCTGGAGAGCCAAAACAAAAGAGAGGATATGTTTCCTTGTAGGCTGGCACAGCCTCTCGTGTGACGGAGGGAGCACGGACAGATCAGGCCTCCCTTCCTCACCGTGCATTCATGGCTGGGCTGAGGGAAGCTGAGAGGGTCAGCTCCCCCTGCTCTCCCCAGCCCCTGCTGCAGCCTGGCACCTGCTGGGGGCTGTGGGCATGTGCCCAAGGGCTGCAGTGCTGATGTCCAGCCTTGCCAGGCTCCTCTGCTCCTTCTAAATTGGTGTGCAAATTTCCACCATCAGTCAGGGAAAAAATCCCTGTGAGCGGGTCAGAACCCAGCTACCCGAGGCTTTGCTGTTTGTTCTCTGTGCAGTCCCTGTGTGTCATTCCTGTGTCTCGGGGTGACAGAACACTGTTTTGTTGCTGTTGCAGTGAGTTTGATTTCAACTGGAAGTGTTGATGAGGTGTTTCATGTGGCGCTCAGGCCTGCAGCTCTTCAAGGGGACATGGTGTGACCTTACTTACAGTGTACTGGCCTGCATTTATAAAGCATGTGAGAACTTCTCCCCAAATCACCCCAAACAGGTCTTGTTTTGATCTCTTCAAAGGTATAAATGTGCTTTATTTACCAGAGTGTTAATAAGCAGTGCATTCCCAGAGCAAATGCAGTAGGACTAAGAAAAGTGTGTGGAGCTGCCTCCTTCCACAATCTGACCCTCTAAATTAATCCCTGGTATTTGTCTGCTCAGACCTCTGTGCTGTGGATTTGGGTAGCACTCAGGCTAATGACATATACCTAAAAATCACTAGACTCAGAGCTAGCAGGGGGAATTGAAAATAGGCTGGCGACACAAACTGGCTGTGAGCAAAAACAATGAGTCCTGCCGAGGTCATTCCAAAGGCTCAATATTTGCCAGTTATTACTACATATGTAACACAGCTATCCCCTTTGCTCCCCAAAGTGAGATGAATGTGGTGAACTCAGGTGCTGTTGTAGGCTATCAGACACAGTGTGATTCTGTCTGGATGTGTCTGGTATGGGGGCAGAAGGGGAAGTCTTTGGGTTCAGGAGCCCATCCCACTTACAGAGAGTTATCTCTCTGTTTGGAAACCAGACACATCCCTGTGCTCTGTAAGAGAGCCCCATCCCCCAGGGCAGCTCTTGCTGAAATTTCAGAGATGTTCCTGGCTGGCTCGTGAGGGATCTTCCACGGCTTTGTTCCCCACCCCAGTGCTGTGTCTCTGTGTCCTCTGGCTGGCGCTGGTGCTGGTGCCAGAGGTCCTCCTGTACCTTGGCTGACACAGAACTGCATGTGGAGAGCCCTGGGCTCTGCAGGGATGGTGTTGGCTATTGGCCACATGCAAACAGGCTCAGCCTGGGATGTGTTGCTCCACCAACTGAAAGTAAGCACCAATTTAATTTCTATGCCTTTATGAGCAATTTTAAAGGTGAAGGATATTTTCTTGCCAACACTTCCATATATTAGATTGGGAAAGTTGTCAAAATTAAGCACTCCACAGTGGGTAGATGTTTGTAGCAAAATGGGTTTCCATAAAGTGATGAGTTCATGAAATGAAGTATTGAGGATCATCATATTGTATTGCCAGAACAATGGGAGATCCATAAAATGATCTGCTCATAAATAATTTCTGATATCTACTATGTACAACACTACTGAGTCTTATTTTCTATAATAAACACTGTTTTCTTTTTGAGAAAAAAGTAGAGTAGGACTGTCAAAATATTAAATTACAGAAGACTATATAATAGAATTTTATTTATTGACATTTTTCATCACCATTTTGTCATGTTTATATAAAATACCAAGGTATTATTTATTTTAAAATGAACACCTTGGTACATCAATAGTGTTTTTGTATTTTTTGATTGGTTTACCTTATGATGAATGCAGAATGGTTGCATAAACTTTAAAATGTGTAATATTTCATGCAAATACTTTACAGGAAAAATCTCAGCATGATGTATGTTATTTTTGAGGTGTGTTGTTGACACCACAGAAAAGACATGTAAAAATAGAAATAAATAATTCAGTGATTTTAGATTTCTTATACTGTAGTACTGGAAATAATTTTGTTAAAAAAAGTGATGAAATTCTTTTTGAATTTCTAAGGTAAATGGGGGATGTCCGAAATATCATTTCAGACTTTAATTGATATATTTTTCTATCTAAACTATGTTTTCTTGAAATAAATCTTTTTTCAAAGAGTACTGATTTCAATGAAAATGTTTTGGTGAAAAGAATTTCTAATGAGAAGAGATAAATGTTGCAAAACTGGTAGAGAAAGTATAATCCCAAAATATCTTACTATTCAGAGGAATTGTTTAATGAATGATCTGTGGTGATCAGTAGAATAATATTGCACCTTTGCAGGTGAATACATCATCATCTGATGATGAGCCATGTTGGAGCTATGTTAATGTCTCTGTTAGAAAAGAAAAACAAAAAGTCTCTCGTTCTGTGCTCCTTAAGTTATTCTTAAATTAATAATAACAATCAAATGAAAATAACCCACTCCCAGAAATGTCCTGCTCCTGCTGAATTCAGAGGGTGTGGAATAAATGCTTTTTAGGGCTTCTTAAAATATAATGAGCTGAGAGTGTAAAGGATGGTTTTCTCTGCCGTTGAAGTCAGGGGGAAATAGGGAAACCTGGCCAGAGCTGGAGTTCCCTGCAAGTGGAGTCAGTGTGACTCCAGCAGTGTGGCTGTGTGTGAGCCTCCCCACAGCTCATTAAAGGATCAGGGCCTGGCTTAGGAAACTAAATCCTTATCTTAGCAATGTTATGTGCAGTACTTTAAATCAGGAGAACTTTGTTTCTTGGCTGATAAAACAAAGCTTGGATCCAGCTACCTAGGGTTTGATTCTGCATTTCTTGCACATCAAGGAATTTGGCTTTACAGGGAATTTTAAGCTTTGAAAGAAATCCTGGATTAAGCTCCTGAATGATTAAAATTTAAGTGCTGTCAGATTTCTACATATAAAGTAAAAATAAAATAAAAATTAACATTTAAAAAAATAATACCCACAGTCTCCAGGACCTGAGGCAGGCCTGGAGCATTGTAATGGAAATTTCAGTCCCATGTGCCACAGTAACTGCAGTGCAGCAACTTTTTAAAATACCCATAATGACGCTGTTGTTGGTGGTGAAGGGAAAATATCATAAACCCTTTCTTTCCCTTACACATCTAGTAAAACTCAATAATGTGTAGCCAAATTCATTTTATATGTGTTTGAAGACTGCTGATGGCTACTTGAAAAGAGAGAAAAAGTGCTTTCCTTGGCATCTGATTCATTCTTATGGCAGACACAAATTTTGGCCAAGCAAAAGAAATTACAAACCTTGCAGAATGGAATTGACACTCCACTTTCCAACAGATTTTATTCATACAGTAAAATGTCTGTTTCTGGATCTTTAATTTTTAATTCTGGGTAGCATGTAAGTGTTTCAAATATATGAGAATAATGTCTTCATTACTCAGACCATCTGAGGATTTGGTCTAGTTCTCTACATAGTAAGAACCGGTTTAATGGGATTATTTTTCTTCCCTCAAAAAAGAAATATAACTTACTGGAATTTTTTTTTTTTTAACTTAATACATGAGAAAGTTTAAAGGTTAAACAGTGAGTGCTTTTTTGAGGGGCTGAGATAACTTTAGGCAATGATCCTTAGGGTTGATACATTTAAGGTAAAACACTTTACAATTTTCTTTTGTAACATACTTAATAGTTTACATTTAAACTATCTAAATCAAAGCAAACATTTTGATTTGATGTCAATTGCATTTTTATGTCAAAATCACACACAAAAAAAGCAAGAAGCTTTCAAAAGGGCATAAAATATATAAAATGGTGACATATGTATGATACCTTTTCATTTAGTCTTTTTAATTTGGTGGTATAAAGTTACCTACATCAGTGCATTAAGTCAATCCAAACTTGAACTCTGAGAAAGCAATAAAATTGTGTCAGGTTCACAGCAGAATAATAATAAAAAAACTTGCAGTATTTATGATGTTGAGAAGTCCTTATTGTAAGTTACAGAACAATGAAGTCTTAAGTTACCTCTTCTGATTTTGATGGTAGCAAAAAGCAAGCATTTCAGAAATATAGTGGTGTTAGAGCAATCAAAGAGAATGCTTTCTTACCATAATGTTAGCATCATCTCAGCATGTGGTGCCAGAAAGGTTCTCTTTCTGCAGCATACCACTAATCCTGCATTGTCTTTATTATCTTTATTTTCTGATGCTTGCCCATGCTGATCATTCACAAATTGAAGAGATGGAACACGGAGGTCTTCAATTATTGATAAATTATATTAATATCAGGACACCTTATAAACTCTTTAGTATCCTTTGAATTCCAGGTTGCAGTCAACCCTCAATATATATATAGATGTATACTAATATGAAATAAATATTTTACACTCATATTGCATAGGAAGAAGCAATGATTTATAGCCCTGCAGTAACAAGAAAATGTCATCTCTGGAATACATGTTTATGGATATCTTTTTATAAAAGCTGATTTTACATGTGCCCATCCCCCTTTTCGGATGTAAGCAAAATATGTGCCTGAAATATGTGTGCCTGTATTTCTTGGAGCCTGTAAAAATGAATTGCAGATATAAACTGGAATGGTTGATTGGCACAAGCCCTTACTGGGATGCAGACTTGGGATTTGTGTTGCAAATTAATTTTGGACAAGTGAGGACAGACTCTGACCACAGCACATTTTTGTTGCTGAAAGTGCTCTTGACCATTGAGCATTTTTGTTGTTTGCTATAGCTCACCCTATAGAATTAGCTGTGAAAAATGTCTGTTGTGAATGCAGGATATAACCTGTAAGTAATAGCAACTAAGTCATTGGTAGTGAGTGGCTTCACAGAAACTGAATATGAAAAACACTGTGAGTCCAATTACATCATCTTTACACTGAGTGCTTTCTCATATGAGTATTTCTGTTGAAGTCATTTCACATACCTCCCAAAATTACTCTTTCAAAATAATTACAAAATCATTTTCAACAGTGAATAAATGTGCAAAGGTTCACCAGTGATTTTAAAGTTGAAAAAAAGGGCCCTTTGTGTTAGATAATTTCATTGCCCTATGTTCACAAGTGATTAACTCCCCAATGAGATCTGATTGCTTTTTGTATTCAGACCAAAAAAAGACATGTAAAATGAGCAAAATGTTGTATTTTGAGCACTGACTATGGGGCAAGTTTAGCATATGCTTTTTGGGACATCACAATGATTTGTTGCTAGCCATATTTGCTGCACATGTGCAACATGATAGCCTGCCAAAATGCACACAATAGTTACATGATGGGTCACTGAAAAAATAGATTTCAAACAGAGTATCTAAATACTTAATTCGTATACAGATATGGGACCTCTTCTAAGACACTGTGGTCGATTAAGGAAATAATAATATACATTTTATTAAAAACACATGCTGCCTAGAAACCCAGTTCCTTCTTCCCTTCATGTAAATGAGAGCAAGCCTCGGACCTTAAGATGCTGGGCTACAACTCAGTCCAATTACACAGAAGGTAGAAAGACCCTTAAAGGGAGAGAATAGCTGTGTTAGGTGGGAAGATGATGTAGGCTTATCCTATGATGAGATGAGTTGACATGAATATAATGTCCATCCTCCTGCCCTTTCCCAGTGTCTCTTGTTTGCTGCTGTTCAGGATGCAAACAGATGGAAACGTTTCAAGTCACGCTGAGCCTGCCCTGCACGTGTGACTGCATTCACATCCCATCACTGCCCTTGTGCAGTGGAACATGACTTCCATTGCTTCAGGAACTTTCATGGAAACAGGGCAGGATTGATGTCTAACTGTGGATGTTCTGTAGCTCTGTGGTCACAGCTGAAGGAGGTTCCCAGCAAACCCACTGTAATAATAATGTGGAAAATTACTCAGAGAGATGGTGTGCCAAAGTTGCTGGTAAATAACTGTTTCCCAAGTCAGCCATTCAATTAATATGGCATCAGAGGGTACAGCAAGTAGCACATTAGTTTAGCTGTCAAGTTGCTCCTTCCTGGATGGGCACCCTAAAAGACCAATGATCCCATCCTCCCCTCAGTAGGGCCAAGCGTGGCTCTTCTGGAGGGAGATGGTTAGGGCACAGCACTGCTAATTCCCATGGAAATGATAGTTTCTGTGAACTGTGGGGTTGCTTGTGGACAGCCTTTCGAAACAGGGAGGCACCGGGGTGTCATGGAGACATTGTTCTTCTGTACCTGGTGTGGTGGGAAATGCAGCTGAAGGGTCCAAAGCACACGCGTGTCTGGACACCTCAGCACGGTGTCAACAGTGCTCAGTGGACAGAGGGACTCGTCTGTTCCTTTGGCTATGTCCCAGCTACAGGGCTTTTTCAGGGCTGGGCAGTCACCTTTATCAGCTGAGCAAATGTTGACTCTGGGCTACACTGTCTCAGCTCTGCCATAATTAATTTTTTATATCAAGGTGTGGGGGTAGCTGGGTGCTGCCAGGTGTTCCTGCTGCATGTTTGTTGGCACGTGATGGTAAACTCTAATGCCCAAGAGTAGTTTAAATGGAGAAGTTTCCAAATGGCTTCACTTGGGTACCACAGCCACCACTGTCTTTATGCCAGGGCTGAACCTGTTACTCTTCTCTGCATTTCTGCTGCAAGTTCTCCCCATCCAGGACTACAACCTCAACCCTTCTGCTCCATATTCCCTCCTCTAGAAGCACCAGTTCCACACCTCCCGTGATGACCATGCAGCATCTCTGGCATCAGGGTTCCATGGCTCCCACACAATCTGTGCTGACACCTGGGCTGGGAGTTGAAATCTTCTGTGTTCTCCCCGTGTTCAGCAACTGCTGCTGGAGATACAGGGTGTGACCCAGGCACAGTGGATACCACTGTTATAGCCTGACAGGGCAGCACATGCACTGGGTTTAAGAGCTGGATTTCTTTCTGGATTGAAATTTCTAAATTTTACATGCTCTAAGACTATAACAGAGTTGGAGAGGTTTTTTTTTTTGAGTGTGGTTTTTTTTTTTTTTTCCCCCCAAAAAATACTTTATCTGAATTTATAGAACAGAACATAATGCTCCTGACTATTAATTCTTAACTGAATATGTCAAAAATGAAAACTATTAGGGTAAGGTGGCATAACTCCTCCTCAGGTATTTATAATTGTTCTACAGGCTATCAGTAAGAAAGAAGCAAAGAATATCTGCATTTAATATAATAAATTATCAAATACAAAGTCCTGTTTGAAGTTACAAAAAAAACCTGCTTAAAATGTGATTAGATGTGGAAAAGGAAGGCTATTATATTTGTCATAATAACAGTGTATTTGATATATACATTAATAGCAAGACTGTAGACACTGGAGAGATTGAAATTAATACTTGTCTATTAGTCCAAGGCCAGAAGTTGTTGCCTCAAACCAGAGTAATTGATTCAGTGGTGCATTTGTAGTGTGCCAGAACGGATGGAGCACTCACAGCCTACCTGTATTTGGGTGTACGTTGTGATCCTGATTGTATTTACAGCAATGTAAAATAGGAACAACCACAAAGTCAGCTGGTGGCATTTGAATAAAACAGGTGAAAATCAGAATCAGCTCTGTGGGGCTCCATGGGATTTGGAAGAGAGACTTGGAGCCACGAGACAGCTTTTCCTCACCCCTGAAATACCTCTTTGAATATTTTTAATATCTCTTATTTCAGAAATACTGATTTTGGGAGTGAAGAAGAAGAGTTAGCAGGGTGAATCTCCAGGAAATTCCAAGTGATTTAGTTGGGAATATTTCATTAGGAATACTTAGTTTTTAATATCTAGGGATATTAAAATAATCATATTTAACATGGATATTTTTATTTGCTGTGCTAACATATTGAGTTCTTTTATAACCAGACACTACTAGTGGGCATAAAAATAAATGTTTTGGCTAGTGAGGAGCATCAGTTTATGTTTAAATGGACTTTATAGATAATAATTAGCTACATTGGAGTTTCAAATATATGTGGGGTTCACTTTGGAGGGGAAGAAATGCATTTAGAGTAATATGGTTATTCCAATGTTGACAATGACTTTTGCTATTTAGAAGAAAAACAGTAAATTTAATTTGCATAATTAAGTTAATCTTTTTAGATTTTAATGTAGTGTATCACGAGTTCCCAGGCTTGTAAATGAGGTTTTACTAGTGAAACTCTTATTACTAGGACATATACCATTTCCCCCTAGCATCAGCACAGAGTGCAAATCTCATAGGTTCCTTTGTCTCAGGTCACCAGAATTTCACAGTTTTTTCTTCTCTTGAGGGTTGCTTTAAAAATTGTAATAAAAAATACAACTTCTGTGTAACGGTTGAAAGTCTATCACTTTGCAGGAAAAAATTGTACTTCTAAGGGCTTTCTGCCATAAGGACTCTCTTGTAAAGATGCCTGCCTTTAAAATGCAACTTTTTTGTTGGATGAACAGCCTAATGTTCCATGCATTGTACTAGTAGTAGCATTTTATGCAACATTGAAAGACTCAATTAATTTGCATAATTCCATGAGTATTACCATGACTTTAAGGTAGGTTAGCTTGTTCAGGAGTCTTGCCTGCCCAATATATATGTTTGCCATTTTGACAAATTAATCATTTCTGAAAACAATTAATTATACTTATGACAAACTGAACCTTATACCCATGGGTCTTAAATTTTTATAGCAGAAATCTAATATTAATGTGTATAAGATCAGTGATTTAGTGAGTACCTTAACAGTCAACAATGCCTAAGGCTGAACAAAATTAATATTTTGTTTCCCATCTGGAGACTTCAGTAAAATTAATGAGGAAGGGGGCCTTTTGTAATACATAATGGAAATAAATTTACAATATTTAACCCGGGGATTCTACTGACATCAGTATTTAGATATGTGGTCTGTTTCCCAGTTTGGAGGATGAGCCACGCAAATATCAAAGCAGGTAATCCTGGCTGTATAGCAGACTCATATTTGTGCTTTCACTGGCAAAGGTAGACAACCAGAGGAATTTTCTTGTATGATGAAATTCCTAACCTTAGAACAAAACATTTATTTCTGCTAAGGTACCATTTGGATACAAAACATATTCAACCTTTCTAAAAATAAGAAGAAAGGGCAATATCTGCACCTTAAGTG